>NC_059108.1:96279462-96890305 GCF_020740685.1 Jaculus jaculus | reverse complement strand
TACTAGTGCCCTTTTTATTTCCAGTATTTCTCCTTATGACCAGTAGGTCCTTTAGTAGCATTGAAATTTGAAAGCCAACTCCAGGTAGCATCAAGCCCACTATAGAAATCCATCCTTACAATTCTGTTTCTCTAGATCCACTCCTGTACCACTTTACTGTTGCAGTCCAGTTCACATTGCTGGTAGAAATCATCCAACTAAGAGCAGCTTGTGGGAAAAAAATGATGTTTATTTTGGCTTACAGGCTCAAGGGGAAGCTCTACAATGTCAGGGGAAAATGATGGCATGAGCAGAGGGGGGACATCACCCCCTGGCCAACATAAGGTGGACAATAGCAACAGGAGAGTGTGCCAAACACTGGCACGGGGAAACTAGCTACAAAACCCATAAGCCTGCCCTCAACAATACACTGCCTCCTGGAGGTGTTAATTCTCAAATCTCCATCAGCTGGGAACCTAGCATTCAGAACACCTAAGTTTATGGGGGACACCTGAATCAAACCACCACAGTTGGCATCATCTTTTTCCTCCTCCCTGCCCACATTAGGCTGAGGACCCTTCTCAGTGGGGTTGCTGGTATTACCTATAGGGTTGTGGGTTATGCATGATCTCTTTTACTTGCTAAGGGATTGGAGGAGATGCCTGGGCTTTCTGTTGTTAGGGTGTGAGTCAGGAAATGACAATCCTAAAATTCCATCTGGTTGGTGAGGTCATGAACATTATTTATATATGTTTTACTTGAGTAGCAGGTGTTCACAGCTCCTTCTTAGGATTTCCCTTTGGATGTCTATTTCTAGTTTTATTTGCTGTGAAGGAGGATTGAAAGACAAATTTTCCAACCTAACAGAACCAGAAATGTACAACTACATCTTGATCTAAAATGATTTTGGATTGTACTTAATTGACTAATCTGACATTTGTGTATAGCCTTTTATAATATGCTCCACTAGAGTAGGAAATTTGTTTTTATTAATTATTCCTTCTATATTCCTGAATAATACTTTAAATAGAGGAATTAGATATTTGTTGTGAAAAACTGTTTTCTCAAACTGCACAAAATCAAGATTATAATAAACTAAAGTACTATATAGCTTCATTTCAATATTACTCTGTGTCTTCTTTCAGTCAAGATGCCATCTACCTAACCATGCTACACTTCCCACGGAAGGCAAAGCAAGACATTTAGTGTGCTTTGGGTCTTCCAGGAGTGAGCAGACCCTAAAGGCCCTCCAGTGGGAGGGCACGAAAGAGCAAAGTAGGGAATCTGCTGATTTCCATGCTCTCAGGAAGCCCACCAGTCCCCCAATACTCTCAAGAAGCTGTACTAGCCATAGTCCTAGCTTCAGGTTCCTCCTGCACTAAATGCAGGCAAGGGGAACCAAGCCATCAGGCTAGTGCAGCTCCATGCACACCTCCAAGCTCATGAACACTGTCCTACTCACTACCATCTCCCAACACCATGCACAGAACTAGGCCAGCAGACTAGCATTACCCCAGGGGCCCTCCGTGTGCAACAGCCATCCCAGCAACCCCCCCAATGCATGGACCTAGGCCAGCAGGCTAGGAACACCCCAGGTGTTCCCACCACCACAGAGCTCCACATAAGAACTCTGTTGCCCTTCTACCTGGCACAGACCCAGGCCAGCAGGCTAGCTTTCCCCCAAGGGACCTCTATGTGGGAACACCATCCCACTAGCCTTCATCCCCACCTCTGTATGCCAACCCAGGTCAGCCTGTGCCACCAGCAGGTATCTCCACATGCCATTGCCCTCTATATATGGACACAGGCTAGCAGGCTAGGGTTCCCACTTCCTAGGCTCTCCAGCCACAGGGGTCCTCCACAACCCCCCACATGTCACCTAACTGACTATAGCCCCATATCTCCACCCTGCCTTGTCACAGGACCCAAAAGTCTGATCTTCCCCCTGCTACAGGATTTCAAGGGACCTGCTGTCCCAACCCTTCAGCCTTAAGCATCTTGGAACCACCACACATTCCCATACTCCCCCCTTGGCAGCCCTGCCACAACACCAGTCTGCTTTGTCCCATTCCCTCACAGCCCCTGCCCCCTTGGGCTACCTGACCATGCAGTCCCATACCCTGAATCATGGAACAACAAGCCCCTTCATCGGGTCCTTGGACCTCCACCAGAGACTCACAGTCTCCTTCCCATGGAGCAGGAGGGATCCATTGCCATCATAAGCCTAGCAGAAGCAAACATACAAAGGAATAATCACTGAAGACACTTCAAATGTAGACTACAGCTTCCTCCTGAATTAAATAAGACTCCTACACTGTAATGGGAGATCACAGTGCAAAAAGAATAACATGAAAAATAAAATACAAGTAAATCCAACAAGGTAGCTTAGTCCCACAATGGATGTCTCTAACCAAAACATAGAAGAGACAATAGGATAAGAACCCCAAAATGAAGATAAAAGCTATGCAACCCTGACCAAGCAAATAGAAGAACTTGAAGAAAAGCAACAAAAGGCCTATAATCATATGAATGCTGTTATTGCTAGAATAGATAAAACAGAAAAGCTTCCAAAGGCAGTTAAATGATCTGAAGAATAACCAGCTGACTAAGCTCAATGAAGACATAAAGAAAGGGAAGGATGAATTCCAAGAAGCATTAAGAAAATCCGAAAATGACATGAAAAGGGAATTTGACAAAGGGATGAAAGTATACATAAAAATGCAGTAGAAAAAAGGAACCAAATTGAAAGAGCTCAAAACCCTATAGAAGCTCTCAATAATAGAGTTAGCCATCTGGGGGATAGAAACTCAGAACTGGAAGACAAAACAGAAGAAGTAGTTCATGAGTCCAAAAGTTTCAATAATTTCAAAAATTGTTGTGAACAGAACATGAGGAAATTGTGGGATACCCTTAAACATCTCAACATTTGGGTCATAGGAAGACCTGAAGGGGAAGAAATTCAGAACAAAGGCATTTAGAATTTATTCAACAAAATTCTTGAAGAAAACTTTCCACTTCTCTCAAAATACAGCCCATCAGGTTATAAGAAGGTAAAAGAACCCCAAATAGAATGGACAAAAGGAGAAATTCTTAAGACATATTATCATTAAGACTCTAAACATTAATACCAAAGAGAAAGTTCTAAAAGCAGCTAGGGAGAAACAATACACTAAATATAAAGCAACCTCATCAGAATTACTTCAGACTTCTCAGTGGAACAATGAAACCCAAAAGTTCCAGGAATGGAACTTCAAAGTCTAAGAACCTATTGCTTTCAACCCAAACTACTCTACTCAGCAAAACATGGTTAAAGCAAAACTTTCCATGGTAAAACTCAGCTTTATTACTATATGAACACAAAGCTAAACCTGTAGAGAGTACTTCAGGGAATTCACCACACAGAAGAATCAAATAACCAACCTCCATTGCCTACAAGAAGCAGATCACAATAACCAAACTCAGAGAAGGCACAAAAAACTACAAAGTCCAAGAAAATCACCAGACCACATAAATAATCACAATATTGCAGAGATTAAATCAAGCCTCACATTCACTACCCAAAATATTAATGGCCTTAACTGACCCATCAAGAGACATAAGCTAATAGGGTGGATCAGAAAACTAGACTTCTCAATCTGTTGTCTTTAAGAAACCCACCTCACCACTAAAGATAGACACCCCAGGGTGAAAGGATGAAAAATGATATTTCAAGCAAACAGAAATAAAAAGGAAGAAGGTGAAGCTGTACTAATATCAGATAATCAGAAAAAATATCAGATAAAAACAGATATCACACAAAATAGACTTCAAACCAAAAGTAATTGCAAAATACAAAGTAGGCCACTTCTTGCTTATCAACGGAATGATCCACCAAGAGTATATCACAATCATCAATCTTCATGCACCAAACAGAGGTGTACCCCAATTCATACAACAAAAACTACTTGTCAACAAAGTAGAAATAACCACCAACACCATCATAGTTGGGGACTTCAATACCCCACTATCAGCAAAAGATAGAACATCCAAACAGAAAATTAACAGGTAAGTGAAAGAGCTCAACAAAGCATTTACAGAACATTTTACCCAAAGTCGATAGACTACATAATTTCCTGCATGATATCAGATCAGAATGCTGCATTGCTAGAAATTAACAACAAAATTTCCCCAGGAATCCCATCAGCTCCTGGAAACAGAACAACACTTGTAAAAAATAAATGGGTAGTGGATGAAATAAAAAATGGAACTGTGAAATTTCTAGAAATGAATGACAAGGAAAACACATTGAATCAAAACTATGGGACACAATGAAGGTGGCTCTCAAGGGAAAATTCATAGCACTAAATTAAGGAACTGGAGACTAAGAAAATGATTAAGAATATTGATGAAACAAAGAGTTAGTTCTTTAAAAAATATGAACAAATTGATAAACCCCTGGCAATTTGAACTAGTAAAAAAAAAAAAAAAAAAGAGAGAAAGAGAGATGCTTCAAATTAACAAAACTAGAAAAGAAAATGGAGAGGAGAGGTCACAAGAGACATAAATGAAATTGGAAGAAGCATCAAGACTTATTTCAAAAACCTGTACAGCAAAAAACTGGATAATATGGAGGAAATGGATGAATTCCTAGATACATACCGCCTACCAAAGCTAAACTCAGAGCAGATTAATCATCTGAACAAACTTTTCCCACTCATCAAAATTGAAAATGTAATCAAAATCCTCCCCCAAAAGAAGAGTCCAAGACCAGATGGCTTCTCAGCAGAATTTTACCACACTTTCACAGAAGAACGGAAATCAATTTTTCTCAAAATATGCCACACAATTGGAGAACAGGGAAATCTCTCCAACTCCTTCTATGAAGCTATTATCACCCTAGTACCAAAACCAGGCAGAGATACTGCAAGAAAAGAACAATATAGGCCTATTTTGCTGATGAACTTAAATGCAAAGCTCCTGAACAAAATCCTCGCAAACCAAATTCACCAAAACATCAAAAGAGTTACCCAGCTTGATCAAGTAGACTTCAACACAAGAACACGGGGATGGTTCAACATATAGAAATCTGTCAATATAATATACCACATGAATAACCATGAACACAAAAAACACATGAATATTTGGATAGATGCAGAAAAAGGCCTTTGACAAAATACAACATCATTTCATGATCAAACCATTGTAGAGAATAGGTATTGATGGTTTATATCTCAACATAAAGTTCCTAATGCATAAATAAAATTTAATGGAGACTGAAGGAATTCCCATTGAAATCAGGAACAAGACTGTAGTATCCAGTCTCACCTCTGCTCATAAACATAGTACTGGAAGTCCTAGAGCAAGCAACAGGACAGGAGAAAGAAATAAAAGAGATACAAATTAGAAAGGAAAAAGTTAAGGTAGTCCTGTTCACAGACAAAATGATTCTATTCACAAGAAGCTTGAGAACCTCCATCTCAACACTATTAAGGGTGATTAACTCCTTTAGCAAACTAGCAGGATACAAAATCAAAGCACAAAAATCAGTAGCCTTTCTATATGCAAAAGACAAAGATACCGAGAAATAAATAAACAACATTGTCTCATTTTCAATAGCAACAACAACAAAATGCCTTGGAATAACATTAACCAAGGATGTGAGGGCCTGTAAAATGAAAACATAAAACACTCAAGAAAGAAATTGAGGAGGACTTGAGAAAATGGAAAGTCCTCCTATGCTCCTGGATAGGCAGAATTAACATTGTGAAAATTGCAGTCTTACCAAATGTAATATACAGATTTAATGCAATACCAATCAAACTCCCAACATTTTTCTTCACAGAGATAGAAAAAATGATCTCAAAATTTATATGGAATAGCAGAAGGCCTTGGATATCCAAACATATCTTCAGCAAAACAAGCACTTCTAGAGGCATCACTATACCTGACCATAATAAAAAACAAAACAAAACATAGTATTAGCATAAAAACAAGGTTATAGCCAGTTGTGGTGGTGCACGCCTTTAATCCCAGCACTTGGGAGGCAGAGGTCGGAGGATCGTTGTGAGTTCGAGGCCACCCTGAGACTACATAGTGAATTACAGGTCAGCCAGAGCTAGAGTGAGACCCTACATGGGGAAAAAAAAAAAAAAGTTATAGACCAATGTAACAGCATTGAGGGCCCAAACTTTGGGTCAAGTAACTATAGCTACTTGATATTTGATGAAGGCCCTAACAATGTGGGCTGGAAAAAATACAAAATCTTCAACAAATTGTGCTGGACAAACTGGAATACCATATTCAGGAAAATTAAACTCGATCCACACATCTTACCATGCACAAAAATCAAGTCCAAATGAATGAATGATATCAATATAAGACAGGAAAATATGCTAGTATTGGAAAAAAAATAGGAGAAATTTTCCATGATTTAGGAATGGGAAAAGACTCCATAAACAAACCCCCAGTAGCTCAGGAATTTAGACATTCACTCAATCATTGAGATCTCATAAAGCTGAAAAGTTTCTTTACAGACAAACATACAATAAGCAGAAGCAATAGATTATCCACTGCATGGGAGAAAAATTTTGCTGGTTACACAACTGGCAGAGGCCTAATTTCTAAAATCAACAAAGAACTAAAAAACCTAAGCAAAATAAGTCAAACAACTACTCCCAAACTGGCGCAAAGAACTGGACAGGGAGTTCTCAGAGGAAAAATTCCAAATGGCAAACACACACTTAAGAAAATGTTCAGCATTCCTAATCATCAGAGAAATGCAATTTAAAACAACTATGATATTCTACCTTACTCCGGTAAGGATAGCAAACATTAAAAAATCAAATGGAAACAAATGCTGGCAAGAATGTGGAGAAATAGGAACCCTCATCCACTGTTGGTGGGAATGTAAGATGGTACAACCACTATGTAATGCAGTATGGAGACTCCTAAAAAGGTTGATTATAGAGGTACCAACATACCCATTTATTCCCTTTTTGTACATTTACCCTAGAAGTTCCATGCCTCAGTTCAGAGATATTTGCTCAATAGCTAAGAGCTGGAATCAACCCAGATGTCCATAGTTAGATGAATGGATAACCAAGATGTGATATATCTGCTCTCTATTACCAAGCTCCCACCAACTGTGGGCTAAAAGAGGGCCTATGCCTATTAAGTTCTCTCTAAAATAATAACTGTTATCCCATTTGTTTGGTGCTGACTTCACTCTCTGTTGTAGAATTTGCTTCTCTTTTGTAGAGGGACGCAGATCCTGAGGGGAGAATCAGCACATCACACCTCACCAGGGTCCCAACTGAAACCAAGAGTAGTGGGGAAAATTAGCAAGAGTGTTGCTTTCATGGTGAACCTGGTACTAGCCCAAGGCTGAAGGAAATAGACACAGAGAACACTCAACTTCTACCAAACCAGAAAACCAGATATCCAGATGCACAAAGGTTGCCATGACGTCATCACTGAAGTAGACCTAAAACTAACCCATCATGGCTCAGGGAAATTTATGGAAGACCCACATTCCCCAGTGAGGAAGGAACCTGCAGAGGGGGAAGGACAGGGAGAAATCTAATGATGTTATCAATCTAATGCTGTTACACACACTGTAAATAACTAATAGTAAATATATTACTCAGTGAACATACTCAAATATAATCTTTTAATATAACCTAATATGTGATAGATATTTAATTCCAATACCATTGTAATTTTAGTCTCGTTTTTCTTCAAAAAGTAACTTTATAAAACACACTGACCAGATAAATGGACACATTGAGGGAATTTTTAAATAATTCATACTTTTTATTCAGAAGGACACAGAGAGAGAGAGAGAGAGAGACAAGAAAGACAGAAGAGAGAGAGAGAGAGAGAGAGAGAGAGAGAGAAATGGACATTCACAGCCTCCCACCATTTCAAATAAACTCCAGATATGTGTTCTACTTTTTGCAATTGGCTTTTCAATGACACTGAAGAATAAAACCTGGGATTTCAGGCCTTGTAAACAAGCATACCTAGCCACTGAACCATCTCTGTAGCCTGAAGCAATTTTAAAAGGTAAAAATGATGTGTTGTTAATGATTAATTTCACAGAATAATGTAAATCCATAGAGGCTGCATCTTCAGGATGTTTGACCTTGCTACTGTAAAATGATGATGGTGGAGGTACAGATTGTTATAAGCCAGGAGGCAAATTTTTCTTGGAGTATATTGGGATTTTCTAACAGCATCTTCCTTGACTTTTATAAGCATGATAACATTCTCATTTTCATAATTATCATGCAGACTTCTCAGAATTTATTATAAACTTATCACAATCCTAGAGTAATCCCAAGGTTTAAAAAATCTGTAAAATAATATCTAATATTTAAGTAAAAATCTATTTATAATCTGTAGTCCTCCTATACAATTTTCTCACTGTTCCAATTACTAAATATATTGATTTCTAATTTTCTTTTTTCCATGAGTATATATTTTTTTCATGTACCCCTTTCCATGTGGAAATATGTCACTTAAGGTAATTAGAATCAGTGTTCACAGACTATGATCCTTCCTACTTAGCTCAGAATGAACTGTATTACTATTTTTGTTAAAGCAAAGTTGTGATTTTTATTTACTATATGTATTGTATGACCATTGTTTTTTATAGTTTATTATAGTTTATTACTATAATTTTCCTAATCCAAGGAAAGTTATAGTGCTCAAAAATATTTTCACATGGAGATTGAAGACACTATTCAGTTTCTTTATCTTTACTATCCTAGTATGATGAAGGTTCTTATCTACTCAATTGTCATTCACCACATATGTGGCTGAGAGCTGTGAATTCTTATACAACTTAATATGAACAGAAATGTATATTGTCTTAAAATTACTAATGTATAATATAGTAGCCAAAATTAGCTACCATGAAATTTAAGGCTTGGGCTCATAATTTTTCCTCATGAGCCTATTTTAATGTATAGATTTATAGAAATGGGAACTTCAAAATAAGCCCCAACTTAGGGCAAAATAAAAATAGAATAAATTTTATAACAAATTTGTCCCAGCCTGTTAGTGACACATCTTGGTGTTTTTCTCCATGACTCCTGAATAAAAGGAAGAGAAACATATGCTTTGTTAGATTATATTAGCTATATTTGCAGACAAAACATTACAAAAACATTTTGTAAGTATTATGGTACTTAAACTTAGATAATAGCTTGCAAATAAACTTGATGGACTCTGATTTAATGGATGATATATAGCATGCTGTTAGTAGGTAATAGATGAATACACACTAACTATACTTCATTCAGCCAATGTGATTGGTCATTCTATGAGGAGTAATATGTGCACTTGAACAGTACTCAAGATGCTTAGATCAAATATTATTTCTGTTTGTGTCTGTAAGTATGTTTCTGTATGAGTTTAGCACTTAAATCTAAACCAAGCAAAGTATAGTGCCCTCTACAATGTGGGTGGGCAACATACCATGTAGTGTACTCAGAACAAAATGGTAGGATTCATTTTCTTGATCTGGTTTCTTGAACTGGGACATCCATTTTCTTCCGTTCTCTACTGGGTCTTATACTAGGGCTCATGGATTCTCAGAGCTATACCAACAGCTTTCCTGACTTAAAATGACAAACTGTAGACCTTTCAGTCTCTATGATTTAGTGATTCCATTCCTCATAATAAATTATAAGTATGTGTGTAGGATAAATAATTCCAACCTGAAGATAAATAGAAAAATATTTTGAAACTCAAAGAACTTATAACATTCAAGTTGAAGATGGATATATAAATGATAGTTTGAATGTGTTTCCAAAACTACCAAGGAAGACTACACATAACAACAAGTAGTTCTAATGCAAGGAAACTTGCTTCAACACAGCATATGTGAACTAACAGCCTCATGAAGTAACTCTATTGGAAAATACCCTATACTGTGTGGCCTGTGATTAAGAGTAGACTCTGGAGAGGAGCTGATTAGTCCCAAATTCTACCTCTGATGTTGATGAGCTGTGTGGGCCTTGGGTAATATCTTATTCACTAATTCTTCAATTTCTTCCTCTATTGCTGAGGATAAGAAATGTTCTTATCTTATATGATTAATATGTATGAAATCATTTAACAAAGGCACTGTATTTACCAAGGGTAGCCACTCATGTCTCAATGTTTATTATTCATTCAGAATTTATTCATGTCACTTTGAGATTATCTCATATTCATGCTACTTTTCCTGTGTCTGAGAACATATACTAAGTAAAAGCTACATGGTAGTTGCTAGCTTAATGCAAAGAGGAATTAACACAATAATTTAGCTACTAAAATTCATAAGGTAACTTAAAATAACTATTTCCATGAAAATCTGTATTTTTCATATTAAACAGGAAATAATACTAACAGAAATCTCAAGACATTTCATTTGGAGATACACTTTTCTTAAGAAAATCATGTTTCATTTTACCTACTTAGTGTTCCTATATTTAGTATAGCTACATGACTTGGACTATAATATTTTTGAAAATCTCAGTGCCAGCAACACAAAGATTCTGGAGGTGGCATACATGCTCAGATACTGTTTTAAATCTGACTGTAAAAGAATATATTGCATTAAGGTTTAAAATGGTAACATTGATGCTGCATAATGAGGAAATAGTGAATGTTTGAAAAGAAAGAAAAATTTAAAATGATAAGAAAGATAAAAAGGAATCGAGATCACAAATGATATATTAATTGGAAGAAAATTATAGCATTTTACTTTGGAATATGACCCTACTTAACCTACCCACTTTTCAATAGTCTTTCCAGTCACAGTTCTAAAACTCTGAGCAAGAATTTGACCAAACATAAATGTAAAGGATAAAGATCGAATAATTCATACAGCTTTCAATTTTCACCTTTCATAACAATGGCACTTAAAGAATGCATGAGATAGAATAATGACTGACATTAAATTTACATACTTATGTAATGGAGTTCTTGTGTACACTTTTATGGGAATAGCTACTTACAAAATGTTTAACAGTGCATAGGGCACTCCAGTTGAAAAGTACAAAGGAGCTGACAGAAAGCTGGAAGAAGCCATTCTACATGTAGTTCAATGGGAGAAAGAGATACCACCAGTGAAGATACTCAACAGTGGACACTGCAAGCCTTATAATTGGCCAGCCAGGCCAAATAAGCCAACAGGTATAATAGTGGCACATTTGTCATGGTGGAAACCAACTGCCCTCTAATTGGACTGGAGGCCCGCTCCATGGGAGGGAATATATCCCTGATACTGAAAACTTAAAACAGGGGTAGTCATGAGCCCTAGGGGTGTAACATCTGCTGATGTCTGGATAAATGTATATACTATGCTTGTCAAACTGCTCAATAAGCACTTCTCTTAATATTTATACCCTTATATTAATGCTACTCTCACTTTGGGTAGAGAATCTTCTTTTTTAAGATGGCAGGGACCTTGGGACATCTCAATCACACCTTCCAAGGCTCAGGGTCTAATGCGGAAGAGGTGGCAGGAAGAATGTAAGAGCCAAAGGAAGGGTAGGACTCCTTACAAAGTGCTCCCTCCAGACATAAAATGGCCTGGATATCCATGACCTCATAGTGCCTGACACTGCCTAAACAAGACCATCATAAGAGGAGGAAAAGATCATGACATCAAAATAAAAGAGAGACTGATTGAGATGGTGAGGGGATATGATGGAGAATGGAATTTCAAAGGGGAAAGTGGAGGGAGGGATATTTTTTATAATCATGGAATGTTAATAAAAATTGAGAAAAAAAAAGTGCAAATGAAGCTTTCACCCTCTGCCCTCTGAGAATCTAGCACAGATGGCTCCATGGAGGGGCAGAAAGTTTTGTACAAGATTTATTTAGCATGAGAACTTTAAATAACTTAACTTCACGGAGGTTACCTAACAAAATGTTATTCTGAAATAAAGTCATTTGTGTGCTTCATTTTAAAACTGTTGTGTTAAACTTTTCCTGGGGAGATGAAAATAACTGTGTATTCTCTTTAGATAGAACACTGGCAAAAGACCAAAGATATGATTCTATCCAATTCTATCTTAGTGAACCAATGATTTTATTGGGATTACTGTTAGAGGTGTGGTAAATGAATAGAAATAACTGACTATTTTTAAAATGAAATGAAATGGCTTTAGTCAGCATTGATACCTCATTTGGACCTGAGTTGTGTATTCTTCCAAATTAAGGCAGAAGGAATTAAGTTGCATTGTATCTCAGAGGAGAGTCTGGTACACTCAATTAATTACCTTATGTCATAGATTATGGGGATCTTTTTATTTTAAGAAAACAATGAATGAAAATTATGCTTTAGAAAATTTATTTTGATAAAGGAACCCTTAAACATGGTTGTAATATATTGATCTTATTAAAGAAGGCATTAGGAAAACAAAAACAAACAAATAAGAATAATAAAAATCAGTACAACACATGGAGGAGAGAAAATACAAAGACCCAGCCATGACAAGTGCTCTGTTATTGGATGAATAGGTTCAGTAAATTTGTAGCAATCTCAAAGAGAGAAATAAGAGAATATCTGTCTTACTCTATTTCTTCTTTCAGAATTCCTATCCCATTGGTAGGAAACAAATCCACAGAGAAAAAGCAGTTGATTATTGTTATTTAGAAGGTCAGCTTCCTGTGCTAATTTATAGCAAGATGTAGAAGGATAAAGGAAGTGAACTGAGAGGAGAAACAGAAATCTCAGTCACCTCATATTAGAGTTGTCCAAATAAAAAACCAAGTATATTAGTTACCTTCCCTTTACTCTGACAAAATACATGACAAGAAGCAACTTCAGGGGAAAGGAATTTATTTCAATTTATCATTCAGCCTATCATGATTTGGAAGGCATGGAGAAAGATGCTTGAATCAGCTGGCCACATTCAGTTCATACTAAGGAAGATGGCAGTGATGAATGTTGGTGTTCAGCCAGCTTTCTCCTTTTATACAATCCAGGTCCTCAGTGATGCTGCCTGCAGTTTAGGAAGGTCTTCCTACATCAGTAAATCTCATTTAATAATTGCTTATAGAAGTTTATTTCCTAGGTGATTCTTGGTCTCATAAAGTTGAAAATATATTTAAACCATCACAAAAAAAAATAGTTGTGAAGGATATGCTGGAAAGAAAATGAAAGTACTGATATTAAAAATGCTGTTCAATAAAAACTGAGCATGAAATGAAGACAAGATATTGGTTAGGCTAATAAACTTAAGAATTGAAAGGGTTAGATAGTGAGGATTCTAAGTAAAATGACCTCTGCTTCTCAATTTTTCCTGGCCCTACATGATCATCTGATTTTTTTTTTATCTAACAGGTATATTGCAAATATATATTCTTAGTACATTTATTCAAATTATTTTGGGAGAAAATATAGTATAAAATTAAAAAAAAATAACATCATTAATTCATATTGAGACTTTCTGTTTGGAAAATACATGTCTGAAACATGGAAGAAATACATGAATTAATCAGCAATAAGGGCTTTGGAGTCACTGTTTTATATTTGGTAATAGTAAATAGTTAAAACAATTAACACAGAATTTATAGAGTGGCAATTTGCAATATTTTCAGAATCTTAAATCTTTCTGACAATTGTATTCCAATTTTCAAGAAAGCATGTTATATCCACAAGCACTTGTACAGCAGTGAAGGAACTCATAGACCTCACAGGTTGACATGAAGACTATGGGATTTATTTTAATCATTCTAAGTAAGTAATTCTAAATACTAAAGGACACCAGACAGTGTAGTGGAATATCTTAGATGCTTATTAGATTTCAGTCAGTGAAGTGGTTAAACAATTTGCTTAGTTTCTTTTTCTTTTTAAATTTGTTAGGACATGAAAATCAGTTTTTATACCTCAGTGACAAGAGAATACGTCCCATAACTGTATTGCACTAACAGAACATCAGAAATCTCTTTCCTGTACAATCAAAAACAGTCAAATGTGAGAGGGTGAAAAAAATTTATTATACTTTAAAATATAGCAGCTCTAAATTTAAGTCAGTAGGTAACAAAGTTTAAGTCACTTGATCCAAAAAAACAGGACCAGATATAGAAAGCCAAATAGTCTAGCAAATGCACTTATATAGAGATTTTTAAGTTCAGTTGTACTGCTTCCATTTAAAATAAATATAGTCCAATTAAAAAAAATATTTACGGATAAGTTGGGTGTGGTGGCTCACACCTTTAATCCCAGCACTCAGGAGGAAGAAATAGGAGGACTGAAATGAGTTCAAGGCCACCCTGAGAATACATTGTTAATTCCAGGTCAGCAAGGACCAGAGTGAGACCCTACCTTGTAACTCCCCCCCACCAAAAAAAAAGGTTATCTAAAAATATTTACAGATAACTAACAGCAACTTCAGGTTGGTGTGTCTAGGAATTGAATAAGAAATCCATATGAAGTAGGCTCTCAATAAAAGTATTTAAGTATTAAAGTATTTGTTTAAAAGTATTAAAAAAATGAAGACTACAAGAATTTTAAAATCATGGAAAATTGAATAAATGTAGAAAATATTACCAGATGTGATAAATTACAACTAGCAGGCTAACTAGAGGTTTTATGTAGACTTCTGGTCAAATACAATTTTTTACCAATTTACAACATATTAAACATAGGTTTTTAGTACTAAAATATAAGGTAGAGGTTAATTGTAATAAAATGGTTCAGGAAAATTGTGGCTGATAGTGAAATGTTATTGATGAGGGAGGATTAGCACTTACTTTTTAGTTTATTTTGTGATCCCAGTCTCATTGATAGAAAACCACTGGTAAATAATGTTCATCACAACATCTCCCCTGCATGTCCTATTAAATTACTGTATCAAATTCTGTGGCTGTTATTTTGGCCAGCATAATATTCCTTACATCGTTTTGTATGATTATCTTAAGGTCAAAGCAAGGATAGCACTATGTGTAACTCATTCTGAGTTTCTATAGGTGTGGTACTAGAAATCTAGTCTAAATGAAGAGGTGAGGTTTTGGTATTAGTTGCACAAACTTAAAAGAATCACTTTTAATTTTATTAATTGGTTTGTCTCGGCCTATTATGGCTACATAAAAATATTCATAGATTCCAAAAAACACGTTTTAGCCTCTATAATTACAATAATGTAGAGGTTACTAGTATTTTTGTTTTCCACACATGCTAAGCTCCAAAGCTTTGCAGTAACATACCCTTCTAGATAAAATGCTTGCTTTCATCTTCAGGACTTTCATTGCAATATTTTCTCCTCTCCTCCTGCTCTTAATTCTAAGTTCATAGAGCATGTGTAGATTTCAGAAAAAAAGATAAGGATTACTAAAGAAATTTCTGTGCATGTAAGGATAGGAAGATAACTCAGTCAGTAAAATACTTATTTCACAAGCATGAGGTTATGACTTCAATCCCCAGTACCCAGGTGTTGTGGCATGTACCTATAATACCAATGAAGAAAAAGCAGAGACAAGTGGATATCTGTACTTCACTGGACAACTAGTCTAACTTAATTGGTAAGCTCAAGACAAAAGAGTTTCAGTTCTCAAAGGAGACAGACAGTACATCTGAGGAAGAACACCAGAGGTTGTCCTCTGGCCCTCAAACTGATAGGCATGCACATGCATGTGAACTTTCACCACAGTGCACACACATACACACAGAGAAAAAACACCCATATGTATACACTATGTACATATGCATATATACACATACAAAGCCTATTAAAACAAAAAGAAAATTGCTTGCTATATAACCCTGATGTTCTCAGTATAATATTTGCTCTGTATAAATCTGAACAGCTGTTAGACTTAGCTAGCCATCTTCATTTGTTTTTCTTTTTAATTTAATTTAATTTTTATTTCTTCTCAATATTTTTAAACATTTTCAATGATTTTGAAAAATATCCCATAGTAATACCCTCATGCCCCCTCTTTCCCCTTTGAAATTCCATTCTCCATCATATCCCCTCACCATCTCAATCAGTCTCTCTTTTATTTTGATGTCATGATCTTTTCCTCCTCTTATGATTGTCTTGTTTAGGTAGTATCAGGCACTATAAGGTCATGGATATCCAGACCATTTTATGTCTGGAGGGAGCACTTTGTAAGGAGTCCTACCCTTCCTTTGGCTGTTACATTCTTTCCGCAACCTCTTCCATATTAGACCCTGAGCCTTGGAAGGTGTGATTGAGATGTTACTCAGTACGCTAGTCACTTCTTTCCAGCACCATGATACCTTCTGAGTCTTCCCAAGATCACTGTTATCTGAAAAGAGAAGATTCACTACCCAAAGTGAGAGTAGCAATAATATTAGGGTATAAATATTAAGAGAAGTGCTTATTGGGCAGTTTGATAAGCATAATACATACATTTATCCAGACATCAGCAGATGTTACATCCCTAGGACTCATGAATACCCCTGTTTTAAGTTTTCAATATCAGGGATGTATTCCCTCCCATTGTGTGGGCCTCCAGTCCAATTGGAGGGCAGTTGGTTTCCACCATGACAGACCTGCCACTATTACACCCGTTGCCTCATTTGGCCTGGCTGGCCAATTATAAGGCTTGCAGTGTCCACTGTTGAGTATCTACACTGGTAGTATCTCTTCCTCCCATTGAACTACATGTAGAATGGCTTCTTCCAGCTTTCTGTCAGCTGGTCTACATGAAGGAGGTTATCAGCTCAGTTCCACCAGGATTTCTCAGTGGACTTACAGCCCAAGTATGTGGAGTCTTCAGCAATAAGCTCTTACATCGATTCCTGGTGGGAAACCAAGGACCTCAGCAATGGCCTATACTATTTTGGGGCATCAGGGACCTCCCTGGCCAACAACTCCCTGGAAGGTATCCCATCCCTAGCACTGAAAATTTTCTAGCAACAATCTATGGCTCCTGAGTCTTCCATTGTCCATAACCATAGGATTCCATATGAATTGTTTATATCCTCTTAGATTTTGATTAGCCCTCCCACAACCTTTCTCTATCTCCTCACCTGACCTCACTTTGGGCCTATTCACTCACGTAAATCTATTCTTCTACTTACATATATACAACAACAACCTATGAAGTACCCTCCTCCCTCCTTTCTCTTTGCTTTATATCAATTTTTTAGCTTACTAAACTCTGCTACTGAGTTTTTTCCTTCTCACACAGAGCCCAATCATCTGTAGCTAGAATCCACATATGAGAGAGAACATGCAGCACTTGGATTTCTGGGCCTGTGTTACCTCACTTAGTATAATCCTTTCCAAATCCATCCATTTTCCTGAAAATTTCATAACTTCATTTGTCCTTACCGCTGAGTAGAACTCCATTGTATAAATGTGCCATATCTTCATTATCCACTCATCAGTTGAGGGACATCTAGGCTGGTTCCATTTCCCAGCTATTATAAATTGAACAGCAATAAACATAGTTGAGCATGTACTTCTAAGAAAATGAGATGAGTCCTTAGGATATATGCCTACAAGTGCTATAGCTGGGTCATATGATAGATCAATCTAAAAAAAGTTGTTTTAGGAACCTTCACACTGATTTTCACAATGGCTGGACCAGGTTACTTTCCCACCAACAGTGTAGAAGGGTTCATCTTCTTCCACATCCCCGGCAACAGTTGTAATCATTTTACTTTTTTCATGATGGCAGCCAATCTGACAGGAGTGAGATGGAATCCCAAGGTAGTTTTAATCTGCATTTCCCTGATGGCTAGCGACATAGAACACTTTTTTAGATGCTTATACACCATCCGTATTTCTTCCTTTGAGAACTCTCAATGTAACCCCCTAGCCAATTTTTTAATTGGCTTGTTTGGTTTCTTATTATTTAACTTTTTAAGTTCTCTGTATATCCCAGATATTAATCTTCTATCAGATATATAGCTGGCAAAGATTTTTTCCCATTCTGTAGGTTGTCTCTTTGCTTTATTCTCAGTGTCCTTTGCAGTGCAAAATCTTTGTAATTTCATGAGGTTCCAGTGGTTAATCTGTGGTTTTGTTGCCTGAGCAATTGGGATTCTATTCAGAAAGTCTTTTCCAAGACAAATATGGTGAAATGTTTCCCCTACTTTTTCCTCTAGCAGTTTTAGAGTTTCTGGTCTGATGTTAAGGTCTTTAATCCATTTGGACTTAATTCTTGTGCATGGAGAGAGAAGAATCTATTTCATCCATCTACAGATACATATCCAGTTTTCCCAACACCATTTGCTGAAGAGCCTGTCTTTCCTCCAATGAGTATTTTTGGCATTTTTATCAAATATCAGGTGGCTATAGCTACCTGGACATACATCTGAGTCTTCTATTCTGTTCCATTGATCTACATGTCTGCTTTTCTGCCAGTACCATGCTGTTTTTGTTACTATGGCTCTGTAGTATAGGTTAATATCAGGTATTGCGATACCACCAGCCTTATTTTTGGTGCTCAGTATTATTTTAAATATTCGAGGTTTTTTATGATTCCAAATGAATTTTTGGATTGTTTTTTCTATTTCCATAAAGAATGCCTTTGGAATTTTGATGGGGATTGCATTAAATGTGTAGATTGCTTTTTGTAAGATTGCCATTTTCACAATACTGATTCTTTCAATCCAGGAACAAGGGATGTTTTTCCACATCATACTGTCTTTTGCAATTTCTCAGTTGATTTTTTTAAAGTTTTCATTGTAGCGATCCTTTTCTTCCTTGATTAGGTTTATTCCAAGGTAATTTATTTTCATTAATGCAATTGTGAATGAGATTGATTCTCTGATTTCATCCTCTGTGTGTTTGTTGTTAGGATATAGGAAGGCTATGGACTTCTGTGTATTTATTTTGTATCGTTCTACATGGCTGAAGGTTTTTATCAGCTCTAACAGTTTGCTAGTAGAGTCTTTAGGGACCTTTATATATAGAAGCATGTCATTTGCAAATAATGATAACTTGATCTCTTCCTTTCCAATTTGTATCCATCTTATGTATGTCTCTTGCCTTATTGCTATGGCTAAGACTTCCAGTACCATATTAAATAAAAGTGGGGACAGTGGACACCCTTGTCTTATTCCTGATTTTAGTGGAAAAGCTTCCAGTTTTTCCCCATTTAGTAATATGTTGGCTGTACGCTTGTCATAAATAGCCTTTATTATATGGAGATATGTTCCTTGTATTCCCAGTCTCTGTAGGACTTTTTATCATGGAGGGATGTTGGATTTTTGTCAAATGCTTTCTCTGCGTCTAATGAGATGATCATGTGATTTTTGTCCTTCAATCCATTTATATAATATATTACATTTATAGATTTGTGTATATTGAACCATCCCTGCATCTCTGGGATAAAACCTACTTTGTCAGGGTGAACAATCTTTCTTATATATTCTTGTATTCTGTTTGCCAATATTTTGTTGAGAATTTTTATATCTATGTTCATGAGGGAGATTGGTCTGTAATTCTGTAATTTTCTTTCTTTTTTTTTTTTTTTTTTGTTCTATCTTTGCCTGGTTATAGTACCAGGGTGATTCTGGCTTCATAGAAGAAGTTTGGTAGAATTCCAATTTTTTTCTATTTTTTTGGAAAAGCTTAAACAGAAATTGTATTATCTCTTCCCTGATGGTCTCGTAAAATTCAGCAGTGAATCTACCTGGGCCTGGGCTTTTCTTAGTTAGAAGATTTTTTGATAACTGTTTGGATCGCCATGCTTGTTATAGGTCTATTTAAGTGACTAATCTCATCTTGATTTAATTTAGGTTGGTCATATAAATCAAGGAAATCCTCCATTTCTTTTATATTTTCATACTTTGTGGAGTACATGCTTTTATAGTATGTCTCTATGACTATTTGAATTTCTTTGGCATCTGTTGTGATTTTACCTTTTTCATCTCTAATTTTATTAATTTATGAATCTTCTCTCTTTCTTTTTGTCAGACTTGATAAGGGTTTATCAATCTTGTTTATCCTTTCAAAGAACCAACTCTGTTTCATTGATTCTTTGGATTGTTTTTTTAGTTTTTATTTCATTAATTTCTGCCCTAATATTTACTATTTCTTCCTGTCTGCTAATTTTGGGTTTGCCATGTTCTTCTTTCCAAGGCTTTAATAGTGTTTGTTTGATAAATTTGTTGGTCCCCATATTAGTTGCATATATATTTAGGAGTTTAATGTCCTCCAGTTGGAGGATGCCTTTAATCAATATAAAGTGTCCTTTATCTTTCTTAACTAATGTTGGACTGAAGTTTACATTGTTAGATATTAAGATAGCAACCCCTGCTTGTTTTCTTGGTCCATTTTCTTGAAACACTGTTTTCTAATCTTTCACCCTAAGAGAGTGTCCATCCTTTGTAGAAAGGTGGATTTCTTGGAGCAACAAATTGGAGGATCCTACTTTTTAACTCAGACTGTAAACTTATGTCTTTTGGTTGGGGCAATGAGGCCATTATTATGATATTATGATATTAAGAGATACTATTGAAAGGTGTGTATTCATTTTTGCCTTTTTTTGTAGTTTTTCTGGTTTTACCTTTGCTATCTTGTGGTAACTAGTATTTGAGTATTGTTTGTTTTTTCCTGGTTCCTTATATGTGTGCTTTTCTTGCTTCAGCATGGAGGATTCTTTCAAGTATTTTCTGTAGAGCTGGTTTTGTCTTCAAATACTCCTTTAGTTTGCTTTTGTCATTGAATGTCCTTATTTCTCTGTCTATTTGAATGGATAGTTTTGCAGGTTAAGTAACCTTGGTTGACAGCTGTTATCTTTCAGAACTTCGAATACATCACTTCATGCCCTTCTGGCCTTTAAAGTTTGTGTTGAGTAATCTGCTGTAATGCTGATAGTCTTGTCTTTGTAGGCAACTTGATTTTTCTGTCTGACTGCTTTCAATATTTTCCCTTTGGTATGTATATTTGGTAGTTTGATTATAATATGGCAAGGAGAGGTTCTTTCCATGTTTTGTCTGGCTGGTGTTCTAAAGGATTCCTGTATCTGCATTGACACCTCTTTCACAATTTGGAGGGAATTTTCTTCTATGATTTTGTTGAAGATGCCAACTATGCCTTTGGAGTGAAATTCTTCTCCTTCTACTATGCTCTGAATTCTTATATTTGATCTTTTCATAGTGTCCTGAATATCTTGAAATTCCCACTCATACTTTTCAGTAAGTTTGTTTTTCTCTTAGTTGGACTGTATTAAATCTGCCACATGGTCTTCTAGCTTAGATATTCTATCCTCTCCTTCATCCATTTTACTGGTGAGATTTTCTACAGAGTTTTTTAGTTCATTAACTGGTTCTTTATTGCTAGTAATTCTAACTGGTTTTTGTTTATTATTTCTATTTCCTTATTTATGTCTAATATTGACCTCTTTATTTCATTAAATTGACATCCTCTGTCTTTTTTGTTTCCTTTGATTTCTTCTTTGAGTTCTTTGAACATATTTATAATCATTCTTTTGAAATCTTTCTCAGGCATTTCCTCTAACTCGTTCTCACTGGAGGTCATTTCTGATGCATTAATACTTTTTTGGTGGATTTATATTGTCTTGATTTTTGGTGTTTCTTGTGTTATAATGTATATGTTTTTGCATCTTGGATTATTTAATGATTGGATTTTCCAGTCAGCTGGGTATTGTGAGATGTATCAATCAATCTGATGTTATATATCTTCAGGGTAGGAGCTTAAGGCACTAGGTGTGGCTCTGAAGACTCTCAGAGTGTCTACAAAAGTGACTCTAGCTGTTCATTGTGCCAGCTATGACAGTATTCAAGTAGGCTAAGTGGAAAAAAATACAGGCAGATTCTAAAATTTAACTAGACAATGTACACTTTCAATGAAAAACAGCACAGAGTATTTATCCAAAAGTAGGTATTAGGACAGCCAGATCCTCTGTCTGTCCTTTAGTCTGTGTGGTGCCTCACCCATTCTTTTAATCCTGACAACAAGGAGGTTAAGATTTCTGGTCTGCAGAGGGTTCCAAGTCAGCTTGTGACCATGTGGAACCCTTCCCTAATGTATAACAGAAGAGTAAACAAAGCCACTATAATTCAAGAAACAACGAATAACAATCCCAAAACACAGTTTATTTAAGAATGGAAAATTTGACCATCCATCCAATTTAACATATAATTTATCCTGATATGGAAGGTGCAATTATCACTTGTGGTTCAGGCATATATACCAGGTTTACTAGGCGGTTACTGACCTGGTGTAATCCCAATTATGTTTTGGGATGATTTTGGTCTCAGCTGCACTCTTGATTTGGTCCATCTTTCATGCTCTATCAGTTCAAGTAGGCATGGCTGGGTCCCTGGACTGCTGCTCTGTTCTTGAGGGCTCAACACTGGCATTGTGGAAGGGTAGGGAGCTGATGCTGCTCAGTTGGCCCACTATTGCACGTGTTCTTCTAACTTGTGATCTGCTACTCTGTTGTTCACTGCTGTTCTCCCTTCAGTTTTCTTGAGTTTGTGGAGAGCCCCCGTGTGAGCGGAAAATCCCTCACTTGGCTTTTCCTGCGACTCAAGCCGAGCCTGTCGGGCATGCCACTCACTGTGGTCTCATGCGGACCTGCCCCTCCTGAGGTGCTTTTGCCGACCTGTGCAGGCTCTGGATACTCTGGATCTCTCCTACTTCTCCACTGCTCTTTCATTTCCTATACACCTCACTTTTCAGTAAAAGTGTGTATTTTGATGGGTTTCTTTTTTTTATTTTTATTTTTTGGCTCCCCCCCATGCTGCTTTGGCTTTGTACCTACACAGTGCCATCTTAACCAGAAGTCTCTTCATTTATTTTTTATTTGTTTTTCAGATTTCTAATGTGTGTACAGTTCACCAATGTGTCTATGAGATAGTTGCGTGGGTTTTTTTTTCTACAATTCTTTGACTTTTGTTTCTTTGCCAATACCAGTGCCTGCAAATTCATGTTTTATTTTCTTTAAAACCACCTCTGCCTTGATATCATTCAATAGAACCTCACTCAATCTCTATGTTGGTATCATATACCATCAGAAGTGAAGCATCAGCAGTACTTAATCTTAAAAAAATATGAGAAAAATGCTTTATTCAACAACAGGATTTTAATGAAATACAATAATACATGTCAAGCTTTGGATTTTGTTACATTGTTAAGTTAGAATCTTACTATGTAATACAAGCTGACACTAAAGTCATGACCCATCTGCTTCTGCCTACTGAAAGCTGAAATTACAGATATATTCCACTACACCTGGCTAAATATAGACATTACTTTCAAGATCAATCTCAAGCTCCCACCTTGATAAATGTGCTGTATATATTTGAACCCACACATGACAGAATTACTCTTTATTCTTGCAGCATCTCCCTTGTGATGAAAATTCTTCCACATCTGCCATTCTTAAAATAGTTTTTATTTGAGAGAGAGAAATAAACAGAGACAGAGAAGATGTGCATGTTAGTGCCTATCTCTTGCCACTACAAATTAACACCAGATGAATGTGCCACTTTGTGCATCTGGCTTTATGTATGTAACTGGCATTTAAACTAGGGTCAGGCAGGTTTTGTATGCAAGCACATGTTGAACCATTTCTACAGCACCTTCATCTGTCATATGAAAATATATAAATAAAAGTTACCGGATGGAGAGATGGCTTAGCGGTTAAGCACTTGCCTGTGAAGCCTGAGGATCCTGGTTCGAGGCTCAATTCTCCAGGACCCATGTTAGCCAGATGCACAAGGGGGCGGATGCGTCTGGAGTTTGGTTTGCAGTGGCTAGAGGCCCTGGCACACCCATTCTCTCTCTCTATCTGCCTCTTTCTCTCTCTCTGTTGCTCTCAATAAGGAAAAATAAACAGCCGGGCGTGGTGGCGCACGCCTTTAACCCCAGCACTCGGGAGGCAGAGGTAGGAGGATCGCTGAGAGTTCGAGGCCACCCTGAGACTACATAGTGAATTCCAGGTCAGCCTGAGCCAGAGTGAGACCCTACCTCGAAAAAAAAAAAAAAAAAAAGTAAAAATAAACAAAATTTTTTTTAAAGTTAGTGTTGTAGTTATATATAGCAATTACATTAGTAATTAAAATTTATATAATGTTTATTTAAATTTAAATGAAATTTATATGAATAAATGAAACTAATATTGAAATTTAAGTTGGACATATTGGCACATGCCAAAAGTCCCAATACTTGAGAAGTTGAGGAAGAATATTCAAGTTCAAAGACAACATTGGAATTATAGAACCAGGCCAGATGGAGTTATTGTAAACACCTGTCATAACCAACCAACCAACCATAGTCTTTTTAGCTTTTTATGTTGTTTTTAACTTTTGCAAATTCTACTAAGAAAGGAATAATGCTAATGAACATCTTTGATTTTCACAAGTAAAAGTTAAAATAACAAACTATAGAAATAATCCCTGAAAGTATGTTGTTTGGGTCATTTAAGTGTTGGAAAGCAATGCAAGAGCTGCTGGGGAAAATGACCATGAACACCATAAGTAGGGAACACTGCTATATGAAAGCAATCAGCTGACAAGATGTCCCCACAATGACTCAGTGCTGCTCTCACAACTCATAACCCCATGAGGAATACCAGCAATCTCACTGAGGAGGGCTCTAAATGGAATGGGATCAGGGAGGAGAGAAATAATGATACCAATATATGATGCGTGGTAACAATATTTCTATTTAATTAAAAACAGAGAGAATAACAATAATAGGTGTTTGGTAAGTTTTCTGATAGATAAGGCTGCAATTTTTTTTTATTTAATTAAAATGATATTTTTATTAAAGGGTCTACTAATAAAGCTTATTTTCCAGACACATACTGAAACATGAGTTATATTTTATCTTTATAATTATCTATGTAATGTATAGATTATGTATAGATAATTATAATTATCTTCATGAATTATATTTTACTGAAAATTCAAAATAGGAAGAAAAAATACTTGAGTGGGTAGAAACAGAGACAATAAGTAAAGGAATTATGATGACTTAAATAGATAAAAAAATGGATCAGAATGCAGATAATCACATTGCATATTTAAAATTGGTCTACTCATACAATAAACTCACTAGTGAAAAATAGAGGATATTGATTAAGGAGGAAGTTTTATTGAAGAAAATGTAGATATTTAGTAATTAAGGGAATTTAAAGGTCAAATTGAGTTATAAACATATTTAATTACATGTGAGTACTGGAACATTATTGACAGGAAGTAGTTAAGTAGTTTCACATTGTGTCAACAACCTCCAGAAACAAAGTAGATACTGTTAAAAGAAAATACCCAAATAAAATCTATACCTATAAAATATCTAGCAAAAGTAGGGCTGGAAGAAGCACAATAAATTCACAGAAACACCAAAATACAGAATTCTAGCTGATAGCTAATACTTGTTAAATTTGATGGCAAATCTTTTTCAGAAATGTGAAGATACAAAAATTCCATGTCCTTAAATTTCTTAATTTACTGTGATTAAATATGTGTTTATATGGAGAGCCACTTGCAAAATTTTTGTATGACATCTCTCAAATTTTAAAAAGTACTTTTTGCATTTGAAAGCATCATATGAATATGTTAATGTTTTTCTTGCAATGATTTTTTGGGTGTAGTTAAAAAGCTCCTTTTAATCTCTTTTTATTATTTGTCTAAGAGAGCTAGAGAGAAAGGCAGATGGAGAGAGAGAATGGGCATATCAGGGCCTTTAGCAGCTACAGGCAAACTACTGATGCATGTGCCACCTTGTACATGTGGCTTAAGTGGGTCCTGGGGAATCGAACCTGGGTCTTTTGGCCTTGCAGGCAAATGCCTTAACCACTATGTAATATCTCTAGCCCCAAATCACCATTTTTAAAAGAACAAGAGCTAAAAATCAAATAGTCAGGTTAGAGAATGTAATTAATAGTCTCCATGTGGCTTTGGTTGATTCTATAGTTGGTCTTATAATAATTTTCTTGATCTTATAATAGGTTTTTATTAGACATTATTTGTAAAATCAAAAATTTGATAACTATCCAAGTCTTTTTTTTTTTTTTTTCTTTTTGGGTAATTCCAAGCTTTTTTCAGGACACTACCTAATTATCTATCCATAATGGTTTCTAAAGCAAACAAAATTTCAAATTTATTTACATATTTTTAAAGGCTTACTTTTTACAAATTAAGGAACTATATTTATATAAATACTCCCTCAAGGTAGCTTATACGACTGAGGAAGGAAACAAGCAGAAAAAGACCTTTATTACCTTTAATATAGTGAAACAGTGATAAAGATAATAGTTAAAACTCTCAAGGTTAAGGCAGAGTGATCTGTGGTTTGAGGTAAGCATAGACTACATAACAAAGCCTTTCTTAAAAATAAATAAATAAAATTTAAAAACATGGCTCATACAGTGAGTGCCAGGCCAACCTGGGATATAGAATGAAGCCCTATCTCAAAGAATGGTAGGGGTATTTTGCTTTCATCTTGATACATTAGTACACATAAGAAGCAAGGGAGCACAAGAAGGTAGTTACCACACGAAGTATGAAGAAGCTAAATGTGTGCAGACATTCCCACAAGGCTTTCATCTTCACACACAGATGAATAGCTTCCAAGAAAGACACTGAGAATTTTGAAAACTGGCTAGGCAGCTTAGGGGGTGATGAACTTCCAAAGGAAATAGTTTTCTTTGGCTAAGTGAAGGAACTGTCCTTGGGCCTACAGAAGAAAATCTAGGTCATTACACTTTACTAAAGGTCAGGAACATCAGAAAGATCTGGCCATCCCTTATCTCTGTCCTGTTAGGGAGCTCTTCCACTCCTTTACTAGAGAATTAACAGGTTGAGAAGTTTGCCTCTTTCCAAAATTTCTGACCCAGACTCTAGCGTCAGGAGTAAACTGGCTAAAGCAGCCACCCATATACATGGGGCTCATGCAAACACTGTACACTTGGGCTTCCTGATGCAGCTACTCCTCATAAATAACTGAGGACTAAGTCTCAAATTGGCTTTCACAAACCTCCTCTTAACCTCTCTGGAAACAAACAAAAAAGCAACAAACTGTTTTCTTCTCTCATGGAGCTTCTCAACCCCTTCCCTCTGCCACACTTGTTTCCTTCTCTTATGTTCAGATTTAAGGTCCTTCCTTCTCTTCCCCATCCTAAGGCCTTAAGCTAAAATAAAATATTTCTAAACTTTATTCTTTGGTCTGTGGATTTCATTCTTCAAATTCAGTAGACAAGAATCCAGGAACAACCAAAATTATCACTGTGTTAGCATACAAGGAATCCTAAAATTTCTGTATAATTTCCAGGAGACTTTTTGGCTTGGAATTTCTTTCAAATGATCTCCTTTTAGCTTTTCAACTGCCACAGTGTTTCCATTCTCTTTAAAAAAAAAAAATTGATCTATTAATTACTGTTGGGCCCATTTTGCTAGTGTTATTCTCTTTAACCCCTCTTCCCTGTTCCCATTTTACTGTGAGCCCTCCTTAGTGGGGTTAGTATCTTCATCATGCAGTTATAAATGCAGCAGACTGTCCTACCTGAATCTGCCTCCTCTTCTTTCTTTTTCTCCCCATTTGTTTATTCCATTAGTATTTTTATTCCAGAAGGAACTGGGATATGCATTTGAGGTAAAAAGAGGTATTTATACCTTCTCAACAGAAACTGATTTTAATTTTGTTGGTCGATTTAAAGGGACATGACTGCCAATTATAAATTATACATTTTCATAAACATATACATATATACATATACATATATATATATGTGTGTGTGTGTGTGTGTGTGTGTATGTGTATATATATATATATATATATATACATACATACATACATATATATATATATTAGGAAATCCTTGAATTAGGTCACATAGTTTATGAAAATGCATATTTTATATATATATATATGTACATATATATATACATACATACATATATATACATATATATATATGTATATATATATATATATACAGTATGTATGTAAACCCTATAAAACAAACATACCAGAAAACTAAAACAAGTTTGTACAGGGAGTTACATATGCTTTTAATACATCAAAGACATGCCAGCTTGGTATGGTAGTACTCACCTAGAAGCCCAGCACTAGAGAGGCTGAGGGAGGAGAATTATGAGTTTGAGGTTACTACACAGAGAGGCACTTTCCAAAAAGAAAGAAAGAAGGAAGAATAAAAAGGAAAATGACAACACATAAATGATACATTAGAATTAAAAAAGAAACATTTAGAAACCCTTGTCAGTAAGTATTCTGTATTCAAAATTAGTAATGTTGGATAGAAAAAACAAACTTTATTGTTTAGTAAGGAAAGACATATGCTGAACTAATAAATTGATTCTTTCTGTGCTAGGAAACAGATGATGCTATTATTTTATTATTAGAAACAGAATTGCTTTATTTAAGAGCTTGAGTAAACT
The DNA here is from genome assembly GCF_020740685.1 of Jaculus jaculus. Lineage (NCBI taxonomy): Eukaryota > Metazoa > Chordata > Mammalia > Rodentia > Dipodidae > Jaculus > Jaculus jaculus. Next base: position 96,861,993 of record NC_059108.1, on the reverse strand, counting down.
TTCTTGGAAAGATGAACTAGCCAAAGCCTTTATGTTTACATTTCTTTGAGCCTGATGCAGGATGTTAAACACACTCTATTGTTCACTAACAACTTTCTCCTGATATGTCTCTTAAATCTCCTATTCTTTTCCATCTTCAGTATTAATATTCTTTTTATTTATTTATTTGAGAGCGACAGACACAGAAAGAAAGACAGATAGAGGGAGAGAGAGAGAATGGGCGCTCCATGGCTTCCAGCCTCTGCAAATGAACTCCAGACGCGTGTGCCCCCTTGTGCATCTGGCTAACGTGGGACCTGGGGAACCAAGCCTCAAACCGGGGTCCTTAGGCTTCACAGGCAAGCGCTTAACCACTAAGCCATCTCCCCAGCCCAGTATTAATATTTTTGACCATATACTTTCACTAACTTAGCAAAAGTCCTTTCCTAACCACATCAGGTTATATGCAGAATATTTCTGTATTACACTGTTATTTATAAAAACATGTTTTTTCTAAAGAAGTTCTCAAAGTTTTATTTAGAACATTTAGAGTATATTAATTACATATATTGAGGTCTTGACAGCCTCTTTCTGCCCTCTCAGTGAGCATTGTGCACCACTGATAGTTCTCCTTTCCCCATCATGAGGATTCATTAACAAGGAGCTAATAGAGAACAGTTAGAATCACAGTGCCATTCCCCAAAGCTCAACAGAGCTCTTTTGCTTCAGCATGTTCATAAGATCACTTCATGAAATTGTCCATTCTCGTCTGAAAACAGTTCAGAAATGTCATCTGTGACTCAGGGTGTCCTGTTGTGTCAGTTGATTTTTTCTCAAAGCTGCTCCTCTACTCGAACTGATTCTGATCAACCTCCCATCTTCTCCTCTGCATAGGGTTGATTCTCGAGTACTCCCACATGAGCTTTGCACACAACTAACAACGACACCTACTCCAGGAAAGTCAGTCCAAGAACGTCATGCATGTTTGATTGTGTATTAAAATAAGTCTCACATCTAGCTTGAAATCTTATATCTTTCCATTTTCATTACTAGGGAGTTTTACCTTATGGGTCTCCTAACTTACTTTCTAACTGTTTGATTTCCTGCAACCTGTCCTACAAATGACTCAAAAATAGTGACCAAGTTCTTGCTGATTGTAAAAACAGCAACATTAAAGCTTCTTAAGATGTACTAAAGTTTATGGTACCTACTCTTCAAATTAGTCTTCTACCAATCTACATCTCAAAAAATTTAGCAGTATTGAAATGTGCACATACTTGATGCTTTCACTCTACTGCTGCTTTGTGCCTGCTTTGCTTTGAATCTGGAACTCCATCCAATTTTTGTCCACCTCTAAACCTAGATACATTCTGCAAAGGTAGAGCCCATGCTTACCTCTTTTTTTAAAAAAAAAATTATTTATTTATTTATTTGAGAGCGACAGACACAGAGAGAAAGACAAATAGAGGGAGTTAGAGAGAATGGGCGAGCCAGGGCTTCCATCCTCTGCAAATGAACTCCAGACGCGTGCACCCCCTTGCGCATCTGGCTAACGTGGGACCTGGGGAACTGAGCCTCGAACCGGGGTCCTTAGGTTCACAGGCAGTGCTTAACCGCTAAGCCATCTCTCCAGCCCATGCTTACCTCTTTTGAGAGGCTGTAGTTGTTTCTTCTTAAACTGGTACATAAATGTATTATGTCATCTCTGATATATTCTTGTAACTTACTCTTTGTGTTAAATTGCACTATAATTTATTTTAAAACTACTTGGGATTACCAATCTTGGGCTATAAGAGGGCCTACACCTATTAAATTCTCTCTAAAATAATAAGGGTTATCCTATTTATCTGGTACTGACTTCACTCTCCATTGGAGAATTTGCTTCTCTTTTTCAAATGGACTCAGATCCTGAGGAAAGAATTAGCCAATCCTACCTCACCAGGGCCCAAGCTGAAACCAAGAGTAATTGGGGAAATGAGCAAGAGTTCTGCTTTCTTGGTGAACCTGGTACCATCACAAGGGTGAAGCAGATAGACTCAGAGCACATTCAACTCCTACAAAACCAGATGTCCAGAGACACAGAAGCTCCAAGACCATATCACTGAAGTAGACACAAAATGAACCCAACATGGTTCAAGGAAATTTGCAGAAGAGGGGGCAAAAAGACTGTTAGAACACAAGTTGGGTCATTATGCAGGGAGACATTACCTCTTACCTATAACTGATGGCTAACCCCACAATGCAAGACCCACATTAATGAACTAGGAGGGTCTCTGTGGAGGGGGAAGGACAGGGAGGAGGATAACGATGGTACAAATGTAACTGTATACACACTGCGTACATAACTAGTAAAAAGAAAATTTTCTGGAGGACACTAGAATGAATCACCACCGAGGGATGTTCTCCCCTTTAAATTTCAAACAATTATACACTTAATGCTTATCTGCTTTTGTTGTGATCATTAGAAGAAAGACTATGGGAAGTAATCGGGAAATATAAAGTGCATCACTTTTGCCCTCAGGAAGTCTATAATAAAGCAAACATATTCAGTGATTATAAAATCATAGTGTACCTCAAAATATGTAAAGTATAATTTTATAGACTTAAATAGACTGGGATGATTAATGAAATCAGCAAAATGGAATAAGTAAATTGTTAATATTAATCCATCCTTTTTATCATCCTCACACTTTTTTCTTTGAGTTAATTTGTGTTTCATCTATGTCATAACAGTTTCTACTTCATTTTATTTAGTGCTAGATTACAAATTATCTTGAGTATACCTTAAATTAAAGTATTCTCGTTTTTAAGAAAATATCCAAAGTTCTTATGAGCATCCTGTCTTTAATTGTGTAGAATTATTTTTTCCAGTCTGTGGCTAACAAACATATTAAAGAGTTTTGATGATCCTTTGCTATCAGTGAAATGAAAATTAAACCTGTCTTGATATTTATCTAACAAAGGCCAGAATGGCTAGCTTCAGAAGACAAATAACAACAAACACTGGCATGAATGTAGGAGGAAAGAGTCCCTTACTCACTGATAGGAAGAGTCTAAGTTGATGGAACCACTATGGAGATCAATGTGGGATTTGTCAAAAAGCTAGATGTAGATCTCCCATATGAGCCTGCTATACCACTCCTGGATATATTCCCTATGGGCTCTACAGTCTACTCTGAGATACTTTCTCAGACAAGCTTATTGCTGCTGTATTTACAAGAGCTAAGAAATGGAAACAACCTAAGTGAACATTAACTGCTGAGTGGATAATGAACATGTTAGTACATAAGCACAATGGAGTTTTATTCAGCTATAAAAAATGAAATTATAAAACCTATAAGAAAATGAACAGAGCTGGAAAAATCATAATTAATAAGGACACCCAGACTCAGAAACACAAATGACACAGGTTCTTTCTCATATGTGTTTACTAGATTCAAATTTTTATACTAGTGGATATAAATTGGAATGAGTGTCTGTTGAGGCCAGAAGGCCAGAAAAGGGTAATGGCTTATGCACAAGTTATGCAGGGAAATATCAGAATACAAGGGGAATGAAAATAGAGCAGATAGCAGTGGAAAGGAAAGGTTTAAATAGCAAGGGATTAGGGGAAGGGTGGATGTGAGTGGTGGGATGATGAAAAAGAATTAAGGGCATGTGGATAAATCATATGTAAACTTATCACTTGGTCAGCCAATTTAAAATATAAACTTGAAAAAGTATTCAAATGAAGGTCCCTACCTTCCAGTGCCATGAATGTGCTACTTCTGAATGAGTTGTTGATCAGGGAGGCCAGAGAGGCCCCTAAAACAATATTGGTGATTGCTACTGCTCTTTGTTACCCACAAAACCAAGATGATAAGTTTCTATTACTGAAGACACCACACACTTTGGATGCAGGCTGTAAAGAAACTGAGCTTAAACTGATCTGGAAGCTTCCTCCCTAATGATAACTTTTTTTTTTTTTCCTTTTTGCCTATTTTGTATATGTGGTGTGGTGTGTATGGTGTATGCACATACATGTGCTAATGCAGTGCCCTGGGTACTCCTTTGAGGTCTCTTGTGGGCCCATTGTCACTGGCTAGCTTTCTTTCTAGATGTCAGAAGGTAATGTCATCAACAAAATACCTTCTGTCCTTACTTCATAACTGATCTGCAAATCAAGTTGTGTCAACAGTTGTAATAGCTCATGAGAGTTATGGATGTAAGCAACTGGACTCTGATTGAAATCAAGACCCACTCTACAGGAAGGAAGTTATGTGTGGTATTGTAAACCTGGCAGAAGTTTGTAGCTTGGAACTTAGGGGTACCCAATACTATGTTTTTGCTAATCAGACAGCATGTCAAACTACTTTCTAATTATCTATGTTTGTCCCCATAGAATTGTACTGCTAGCACTTGATCACAGAAGTTTCTTTATGCAAAGGCTAGAAGTTAAAACAGAGATGAACAGCTGTCAATGCTACCAAGAGAAACTAGTGTGTGTTCAGCTCTAAACATGACATCTAAAATATACCCTCAGTGCTCACTTCAACAGCACATATACTAAAATTGAAACGATACAGAGATGATTAGCATGGCCCCTGCACAAGGATGACATGAAAATTCATGAAGTACTCCATATTTTTTGGAAAATTGAATTTCAAAGGGGAAAGTGGGATCGGGAGGGAAGGTATTGCCATGGGATATTTTTTATAATCATGGAAAATGTTAATAAAAATTGAGAAAAAAAAGAAAAGTTAAATGCAAATTTAAAAAATAAAATAAAATATACCCTCAAAAGTTCAGTGAATCTTGCAGAAAAGAAGGTAAAAGAATGTAAGATCAAGAAGATGGGAAGTAGAAGTCTGGCATGCTGTCTTCTGGATATGACAAGTCTGCTACACTCATGAACTCATGCAGTTATGATTTCCTACACATGATTAAGCCTGCCAGTATTTCATTTTGGAATAAGGAATGGGTCTATGAGATCCCCCAATATCTCTCAGCATGAACATTTGCAATTGGTGATTGATGGGAGAGGGGAATAGCTATGTCTTTTGTGGTGCAGCTACTGTGTTTTGTTTTTTTTTTTCCCAGTAAATAACCTTCCACTAATGATCACACAAGACCCTTACGTAAGCTTGTGAGTAAAAAAGAATAAAGTAATTGAACAGAAACAACAGTGCATGAAACTGTAGTATATGTAGGTACAGAAGGGTTTTAGTGGGAGGGGATGTGGGAAGATAGAGGGCACTTGGGGTTAGGAGAATGAGATCAAAATGCATTGTATACGTGTATGGATGTGTCAAAAATAAATAATAATGTATGTAAGGAATGTTGAATTATCCATAGGAATCAGAATTTATTAGGCTGAACAGTTCTTGGACTTCTATAAACTATCAAGATAGCACATCATAAATTTCCTTAAGGGAATCTGGCTGACTATTTACTGCCAGCAGCACTAGAATGGATAGCAAGGCCTAAAGTATTCTTTTCAAACAGCAAATAGCCATGAGGTTATGAGCCCAAAATAGAAAGAGATTAATGTCAAGTGACATGACTAGGCAGAAAATCACAGCTTTGACATGTTGGCGTAAGCTGGTGATGGATTACTTTTATGGCTTCTTTCTAGAAATAGATAACTATGGAGAGTCTATATTTAGGATCCTATTTCTTTATGTTGCTGTTGTTGTTTTGTTTGTTTGTTTTTGTTTTTCAAGGTAGAGTCTCACTCTAACCCAGGCTGACCTGGAATTCACTATGGAATCTTAGGGTGGCCTTGAACTGTGATGATCCTACTACCTCTGCCTCCCAGTGCTAGGATTAAAGGCATGTGCTACCATGCCTGGCTAGGATCCTATTTCTTTCTTTCTTTTTTTTTTTGGTTTTTCGAGGAGGTAGGGTTGCACTCTGGCCCAGGCTGACCTGGAATTAACTCTGTAGTCTCAGGGTGGCCTTGAACTCACGGCGATCCTCCTACCTCTGCCTCCCAAGTGCTGGGATTAAAGGCGTGCGCCACCATGCCCGGCTTAGGATCCTATTTCTTTTTTTTTTTTTTTTTTTTTTTTTAAATTTTATTTATTTATTTGAGAGCGACAGACACAGAGAGAAAGACAGATAGAGGGAGAGAGAGAGAATGGGCGCGCCAGGGCTTCCAGCCTCTGCAAACGAACTCCAGACGCGTGCGCCCCTTGTGCATCTGGCTAACGTGGGACCTGGGGAACCGAGCCTCGAACCGGGGTCCTTAGGCTTCACAGGCAAGCGCTTAACCGCTAAGCCATCTCTCCAGCCCAGGATCCTATTTCTTAATATCATTATAGCCAGTAAAAATGTGTAGGGATAAAAATAAACACAAGTGAAAATCAAGTTTTGTATGTGGGAAAATTTCTTTTTGAAAGGCAAATTAAAATATATTTTGCAAGTATAAATATGTATTTGTAGTAAATTTTTCATATTTAATTTAGAGTTATGGCACCATAAATAAAATTAATAATATTAAACCAGGTATGGTGGCCCATGCCCATATAATCTTAGCACTCAGGTGGCTGATTAGGAGAATCACCATGAGTTCAAAGCAAGCCTTGGCTAGAGTGAGAGAGTGGGATACCAACTCAAAAGAAAAAAAAAAAGAGAGGAAAAAAAAGAAAAAATAAATAAACTAGTAACATGATAGACTATTAATATCTACATAGTGTTATCTCAGAAGAATGAAAATTGAGTCAGTATAATCAATTCATAATGTCATTTTGCTTGTAAAAACAAAAAGAAGTCAGTGGTGTCTTAAAACTCTACATTTAACCATGCAAGGTGGTGCACACCTATAATCCAAGCATTTGAGAAGCAGATGTAGGAGATTTGCTGTGAATTTAAAGCCACCCTTAGACTATGTATTTAATTCCAGGTTAGCCTGGGTTAAAGTAAAATCCTACCTCGAAAAACAAAAACAACAACAACAAAATAATTACAATTAAAATATCTGGTTTTTAAAATGTTTTATTAGTTTTGCACTCAGTGAAAACAGTCAAGCTGGTACCATTTCTGAGCCTCCTCCCTGTCCTCCCCTCCACAGGGACCCACCTTGTTGGGGGATATGGGTCATGCATTGTGGGATTAGCCATCTGTTATGGGTAGGAAGAAATGTCTCTGTATATTATGACCCAATGTGTGGCTCTGACATTCTTTCTGTCCCTCTTCCTCAAATTTCCCTTAGCCATGTGGGGTTCATTTTAGGTCTGCTTCAGTGATGAGGTTTTGGGAGCCTCTGTGTCTCTGGATATCTGGTTGGTAGGAGCTGATTGATCTGTGTGTCTATCTCCTTCACCCTTGTACTGGTGCCAGGTTCACCAAGAAAACAGCACTCTTGCTTGTTTCCCCAGTTATTCGTAGTTTCAGCTGGGGCCCTTTTGAAGTATGATGGGGTGGTTCTCCCCTTAGGATCTACATGTATCTGAAAAAGAGAAGCAGATTCTCTGACAGAGAGTAAAGTTTGCTCAAGACAAGTGAGATAACTATTATTATTATTATTATTAGTTTTTCTAGGTAGGGTTTCACTCTAGCTCAGGCTGACCTGGAATTTACTATGTAATCTCAGGATGGCCTCAAACTCATGGCGATCCTCTTACCTCTACCTCCTGAGTGCTGGGATTAAAGGCCTGCGCCACCATGCCCAGAAACCATTATTTTTTAGGGAGAGTTTAATAGGTATAGATCCTCTTTTAGCCCACCATGTGTGGGAGCTTGATAATGGAGAGCAGGCTTATTTATTAATTGGTTCTGACTTGTTCCCAAGCTCTAGCTATGGAATCCATTCCACTGAGCAAATCAGTTGGCTAAGTCAAGAGTAGTTGGTTTCTCACCAGGGCTGTGTGCCACTATTGCACTTGTGTGAGCATCATGTCAAGTTGTTTGCTGCTAAGTAGGTTAGACCATGAGTTGAGTGACAAGTTTTTGTTTCTTTTGTTGTTAAATATATTTTGCTTTACTATACTGTATTTAAATATTCTGTATTCAAAGCTTTATTCCAATATTGGGCTTGCCATTCAATAAGAATTAGTCACGAACAGTTTACCAAAATCATTAAGTATTATTTAGTAGAATAAATTGAGTTCAGGATCACCAGAGATATATGCTGTAGTAATCTTACTCTTTCTGTAGATCTAGAGCATTATCGCAGTAGAAATCTGATCTGCATATGGAAGAAGTTAAAGAGAGGTGCAGACCTCATGTATGTCTAGGTTCCTTCCTGTTAATCCAGTTGGAAAGCATTTTACACCTGGGATGTTTCCTTAAAATACTTATGACACTATTTCATGCCTAAAGGATATTTCCACCTGACCATAGCTGATATCTACTATATAACTTTTGCAACGAGTGTGAAGAAAGAGACCACCACTCAACTAGGACTTATTTTTTGAGATGGAGGAATAAAACATCATAAGAACATTAATTTTTTTTAATTTAAATTATTTATTTATTTATTTGAGAGTGACAGACACAGAGAGAAAGACAGATAGAGGGAGAGAAAGAGAATGGGCATGCCAGGGCTTCCAGCCTCTGCAAACGAACTCCAGATGTGTGCGCCCCCTTGTGCATCTGGCTAACGTGGGACCTGGGGAAGCAAGCCTCGAACCGGGGTCCTTAGGCTTCACAGGCAAGCGCTTAACCACTAAGCCATCTCTCCAGCCCAGAACATTAATTTTTAAAGGATTACTAGATCAACTCTGGATAGGTCTGAAATTGGGTTTGAGAATTCAGTATTTTAATATTTCCATTGTTTCATACAATATATGTATATAGATAAGCATATATGCATATTATATTTCTCATACCTATTTTCTTAATAACATACATTAAGTAATCTATGATCATTTTTTGTATTAATGTAAAAATATTAGGCAATACAAAATGTGTTAAATTGCCAAGTATTATAAATGGAAACCCATTGTTGGGTTCTGTAAGTTAGAGGTCCATGGCAGCAGTTCAGTGAAAAGTCACAGTAGGTATCTGAAATGCTGTACCAGTATGCCAACTTCCAGTCATCAGTTTGAAATAACTTCTATTTTTCTACACAGTGAAACATTAACTCCATTACAAGGATATATCTGAACATTTTACAAATCTTCATATTTCTACCTATAATACATAAGCATGATTTTGTAATGGCAAGTACTAACATTATTGTAACTTTTAAAAACTTTTACTTATTATTTGCAAGCAGGGAGGGAAAGGTAGAAGATAGCCAAAAGGGAAAGAGAGAGAGAGAGAGAGAGCACATCTGGCTTTATGTTGGTACTGGGTATTTGAACCTGGGCCATCAGGTTCTCAAGAAAGTACTTTAATCACTAATCTATCTCCCCAATTATTTTAATTTCTTCTTATATTCATTCAGTAGTAAACTTTTGAAGTTGGTAGATTTTACATAAAAATATCACATGGGGATAGGATTCACTGTTTAATAGTAAGGCTAGCCAGATGATAGATTGACAGATGGATAGGTGATTGATATGCTATATATTATATATCATATATATGTTATATTCTCTCTATACAAAGACTATATCCAAGAAATATTAATTTATCAAATACTATTTTATTGCTTCACATACTTAAAAAGGTACAAATAGAAACATGGGCCTTCTAAAGTAAATATATGTATTGTTATCATCGATAGGAGTAGTATCAGATAGACAATTTGTTGTTAACTTTCCACTAGACAATGATTTCTATTGAGAACAATGAAATGGAAACAGCAGATGTTAACTCATAGATTTTTTGGCAACTGGAGGTGGAGCAGCTGAGAGACATGACATTTTGGAGCAACGATGAAAAAAGGAACAGGAATATTTATCACAACCATCGTCAGTACTGCCTTTGGAGTCACTAGTCTACACACGTTAGGGATTGTGGTAGAGAAAAAGATTTCCCCAACAAACTCAACATCCACAAAAATCATATAGACTACTTTCACATTGTATGTGAACTTTAAATTCCATAAAATACTTCAATTTTTTAGACTTTTGAGTGGTGAATTCAGCTTCAAATATAGATAAATAGAATTTTCTAGGTCAGATGCTCAGAAGAAATATTGAAATGTTTAGTCACAAATGTATTCCTCCCAGCAAACAAAAGAGTCCTCCAGAATATGTAAAATATTGTCACTAACTTCAGTCAAATAATGCCAGCATTATACTCATTTCCTATTCAGAGCATTATTAGCTATTAGTTAATATATAACCTTTAAACTTGGCACCATCATACAGCAGACTGGATCAGAGCCTTCCAGTAAGAGAGGACAGATGGAACTGAGCTGATATAAGTAGATTGAAAGAAGAGAAAACATAAAGGCTTCCCCAGATGAGATAATTATGTAGTAAATGGGTTAAGATTGCTAATGAGACTGCTGAATCATCAGGGAAAGTCTAAATTGGAATCAGGTCAGTTTATAGAGCAAGGAAAAAATATAATGAATATTTAGGAAATACTGTCAAGAAAACATGCATAAAAATTAAAAAATTTGTGCTCATCAAAAGTCAGATGGTTAAACATGAAGTTTTTTTTTTCCTTTATACTACCACTAAAATCAATGTCATATTATGTCAGGGAGTTAGCAATTGCTAATAACCTGCAGTGGAGAAAAATGTTAAGACAGTTGGCCTCTTCTCAGATATTTACAGATTAGTTTATGATACACACTCATATAGGTATATATGTGTACATATAAGAAAATATGTTCATATATATGTACATGTACATACATATATACAATATATAACATATTAAAATACATGGGCAGCATAAAATGAGATAATGAATATTTGGCCCACAATGTTCATTAAAATGATACACCTTCACAATGATCTGTAATTTAAGTTTGAAGTCTTCACTGATTCATTGTGTAAGATGTAAGCATTAATTATTTTTCAAATGTTCATTATTTTTTATTTATGGAGGAGAAAATTAAAAAAAAACTACAAACATTAAAAAGAATTGTACAAAATACTGAGAATGTATATTACTGTACTAATGCGTAAATGTAATAAAATGCTATTTAATCAGTAGTAATTAACTGCTTTCCCACAAATTAAGTAATATTTTATAATGTGAACCTGGCATGAAAACATTGTTCTTCTAAAAGTAATGATTTTGAAAACTATAACTTATTTTTTAAAGATTAATGTAAATGAGGATATAGTTCATTGATTGTTCACTTGCCTAGCATGATGAAGACCTAGGTTAGATGCCAGAAGCACATTCAGGTTCACTGAGATGAACTTCCAAACCAGGCACACTTATGGAAGGAAGGGATTTATTGAAGCTTACAGACCCAGAGGAAGTTATATAATGGTAGAAGAAGCTGGCCTGCTTTCACAAATCCAAGGAGAGAGAAAGAAAGAGAGAGAGAGAATGAGAGAAGCCATAAGCCAAAAGCTACACTATACAGAAAACTTCAGGAACTCCAGATAGACCTAGGAACTTTGAACATCTTTAGATTGTAATTTCAAACCCACCACTATACCTTAGGGCTGAACCCTAAGATGCACCCAGTGATACTGCCTTCAGCCAGGTGGCTGCAGATGCAAACTACAAACTAATAAAACACTGAATATATTGGAGGTCATATATTCAAGCTACCACACCTAGTATGGACAAAGATCTAGGTTAGACACTAGAAGAGCCTAGAACAAAATAAAAAAAAAAATCCTCTTTAGCTGTGTTCCATAACTATGTATAGCAGGGCCTAATGAGTGTCTAATCCACATCAATATGCCCATATTATTTATTTCTACAATTTCATGTACACTACAATTTCACGTACACATCTTCCCGTACTAGAGGAAGACACTACTCTACAGAAAATAGCTAATCCTATAGCTAGACTGTGGATAACCTTCCATGGATTCTATGAGGTGATAAGTATATGAAGTCATGAACACATATCAAAAGAGAGAGACTCTTACATGGAGATACATGGAGAGGGCACTTTTAAGAATACAATAATGAAGAAAAGAGTGGATTAAAATATACTATATACAAAAACAAAACATGAATACATAAGACATGAATAAATGAGCAATGCATAAACAAAATGTAAGTTTAATAAGAACATGATATATATGCATAGTAGGAAAGCATCCTATCCCAAATATGTTTTTTATTATAAGAAAAACATATGATGAAAGAGGAAGAAAATGCCTCTCTACAAATTACAGAGTAAGAAGAAACCAACCCTTTCCAATACCACCTCAGACTTAAAACATTTAAAAAAAAGTGTTTTTTATTGTTCATTTTAATTAATTTATTTGAGAGTGACAGAGAGAAAAAGAGAGAGGGGGGAGGGAGAGAGAGAGAGAGAGAGAATGGGCATGCCAGGGCCTCCAGCCACTGCAAACAAACTCCAGATGCATGCTCCCCTTTGTGCATCTGGCTTCTTAAGTGGGTCCTAGGGAAATGAGACTCAAACCAGGGTCCTTAGACTTCACAGGCAAGCACTTAAATGCTAAGCCATCTCTCCAGCCCACACTTAAAATTATTATAACTGAGAAAAGCAAATACATTCTTTAGGTCAATTAACTTTTAGCAAATATGTTATGGTATAGTAATTTTATAAAACATAATAATTTTATAGACATAAATAATATGAATCACATCATTACAAAACTTTATAACAGGGGGATAGTGAGGGGTAGGCTGGTTTGGTGGCCTCTGTGCCCAGACTGGCTTGCTTGGGGCCTGTATGATTGGGGTGGGTGAGCTACAGCTTTGTTTGAAACCTGTGTGCTGAGACCAGGTGAGGTGCCAGAGTGTCTGGGGCCTGTGTACTCAGACAGAGAATTCTAACAATTTCTTCAAGCTTGGAGATAACACATTATACTGGAATACCCAAACTGTCAAAACTATGACTGCAGCCCTAATGCCCAAGACTATGCTAAGGCTGATTACATTTTCAACCTCTACAACCTGGACATCTGTTGATACAACACATTCCCACTCCAAGTCAGATCAAACCCAAAACAGAACACTCACTGAAGACATCTGCAGAGCATTTCACCCCAATTCTATACTATACACATTCATTTCAGTAGCCCTTGGAATCTTCTCCAAAATATATCTTAGATAAGAGCATAAATCATGCCTCCATATATTCAGGAAAATTGACATAACTTATATAACATATCTGACCACAGTGCATTAAAGTTAGATATTAATAACAAAAGAAACAACAGGAATTAAACCAACTACCAGAGACTAAACAACATGATATTAAATAACAAATGGGTCATGGAAGAAATCAAAAAGGAAACTGTAAAATACCTATAACTGTATAGTAACAAATACACAACATAGCAGGCCTTATAAAAGAAGTGCTTCGGGCTGGAGAGATGGCTTAGCGGTTAAGCGCTCGCCTGTGAAGCCTAAGGACCCCGGTTCGAGGCTCGGTTCCCCAGGTCCCACGTTAGCCAGATGCACAAGGGGGTGCACGCGTCTGGAGTTCGTTTGCAGAGGCTGGAAGCCCTGGCGCGCCCATTCTCTCTCTCTCCCTCTATCTGTCTTTCTCTCTGTGTCTGTTGCTCTCAAATAAATAAATAAAAAATATTTAAAAAAAAAAAAAGAAGTGCTTCATAACAAAGACAGAGAAATATCAAATTAATAACGTAATCATTCACATAAGGTGTTGATAAAACAAGAATAATCCAACCTAAGAGTTCCAGATTAAAAAAAGAAGAGATCAAAGCTGAAATTAATGATTGGGAACTAAAAAATGATGAAATTAAGAGCTGATTGTTTGGAAAAAAAAACAATATTGATAAGCCATTGGACAATTTGAAGAAAGACAAAAGAAAGGGAAATCACAAGTAATAAAATTTGAAATGAATGAAAGTGGAAGAATCATTAGAACATATTTTCAAGACCTCTACTCCACAAAATTGGATAACCTGGAGAGAAATGGATGAATTTTTAGACATACTAACTAAATTCAGAACATATAAATCTCCTAAACAAACCCATTATATCCATCAAGATTGAAAATATAATCAAAAAATATCCCAAAAGGAAGAACCCAGGACCTGATGTATTCTCAGCCAAATTCTATCACATCTTCATGGAAGAACTGAAACCACTTTTTTTCAAGCTTTCTCACATAATCAGAGTACAGGAAATGCTTCCCAACTCCGTCTATGTAGCTAGCATCACTTAATGATAAAAGTAGACAGATATACAAGAAAATAAAACTATACACCTATATCTATGATGAACTTAGATGCAAGGATCTTGAACAAAATCCTTGCAAATGCATTTCAACAACACATTCAAAGCATTATCTACCTCAAGCAGACATTTGTACATAATGTATGAAAAATACACGATATATGCCATATAGTTAGCAATTCATTCTATGGGCTGTTAAAACATATTTATGTACATATTAACAGAAACATGAAAAAGTTATTTTCCCTAAGAAACAAATTTAGTTTTAGTTTTTTCTTTATTTCTGAAGTTAGTTATTTTTATTTTCTTTTGTTCCAGATAATTTCACACCTATCAAATTATGGACAGATATATTTTTAAATTAAAATCTAAATAATGCATTACAATCATATTTAAAAGTTGACTTTGAAAAATAAAATACAGTTTCTTGTAATTGTTGATCATAAATTCCTAAAATTTTTATTAATAAATACTTTCCAACTTAGTTCAGTTTTTTAATTTCATATAAATTAGTTTTATTTCATTTTGGATTATAAAAATTAGACATTTTATTCACTTCTTTGATCTTATTAATTGTGGGGACAGTGTTAAGTGCTAGAGATAAAAATATAAAAAGGCAAACACTACTTCCAGAGGGGTTCATTGTCCAAGAGGATTAATATAATTTAAAAAAGTACATTAACAGACATTATGATTTTGAATTTATAAACACTGCAGATTCTATATTGATCCTGTTTTAAAACATTATTTCTAATATTTAAGACTAGATGCTTGGACATATGTTAGCAATTTTCCCCAGTAACTCATATAGCACCTTATGGCACTAGGTGAGCTAACTGGGGACTGAATCTTGCAGATTCCAGCCAGGTCACTCCATGTTCTGTACCAACACCATATGGTATCTTTGGTAAGATCTTACCAGTAATATTTGGTGGATCATTAAGTAATCTGACAAAAATACATCTTCTTTGGGGAAATCTTGTAGGCCTTCCTGATTAATAGCTCATTGTGGATGCTAATCACTTCCTAGTACTGGGAGTTACAGACCAGAGCCAAGGAAAATAAGGAAGAAAAACATAGGTAATATAAAAGAGATAGAGAAAAGAGAAAGAGAGAGAGAAACAGTAGAAGATTAAGGTTAGCCTTCATCATAACCTCTTCAGGGCCCTGTGATTCAGGTGTTTACTCTAAGGACCTGATGAAGGTTCAACTATTTACTCTGTCTTTTAGGATATAGAATTTTAGGGTACCATTGTCATTTGGGTCCAGTTTTGTGTCCCCCAACCCCATCCTTACCAACCCCTCCCACTCTACCCACCCCATTGTCTGGACAAACTGGAAAGGAAGAAGTTAAGTTAGCCCTATTCACAGACAACATGATTCTATACATGACAGACCCAATAACCTCCATCTCAAAACTTTATTTTTATTTTTATTTTTTATTAATTAGTTTTGTACTCGGTGAATACAGTCAAGTTGGTACCATTGTTAGGCTCGTCCATGTCCTACCCCCTCCCCTTGTGCCCTCTTTGTTGAGATATATGGGTCATGCATTGTGGAGTTAGCCCACAGTTAGTGGTAGGAGAAATGTCTCTGCATATCATTACCCAATGTGTGGCTCTGACATTCTTTCTGCCCCCTCTTCCACAAAATATCCCTGAGCCATATTGGGTTCATTTTTGGTCTGTTTCAGTGATGAGGTGTAGGGATCCTCTGTGTCTCTAAATTTCTGATTTGGTAGGAGTTGATTGTTCTCAGCAAAGTAGCAGGATATAAAATCAGTACCCAAAAATCAGTAGCCTCTCTCTATGCAAAAGACAAAGGCACAGAGAAAGAAATAATGACATTGTCCCATTTTCAATAATAACAACAATAAAGTACCTTGAAAGATGTGAAAGACCTATAGAAACAAACAAACAAACCAAAAAAAAAGTCATGAAAGAAATTAAGGAGTTGAGTAAATGGAAAGATCTCCCATGCCCCTGGATAGGCAAAGTTAACTATGTGAAAATGGCAATCTTACCAAAGGCAATATAGAGATTTAATGCAATACCAATCAAAATCCCAACATTTTTCTGCACAGAGATATAAAAAATTATCTCAAAATTCATATGGAATGGCAGAAGGCCTCATATATCCAAGCATATGCTCAGCAAAAGAAATACCTCTGGAGGCATCACCATACATGATCTAAAGCTATATTACAAATTCATAGTAATAAAAACAACGTGGTATTGACAGAAAAACAGGATTATAGACCAGTGGAACAGAATCCAGGATCTGGGCTTTGGGTTAAGTAACTACAGTTCAGTGATATTTGGCAAATGCTAACAATGTAGGCTAGAAAGAGGACAGCATCTTCAGCAAATTGTTCTGGACAAACTGGATAACCATATGCAGAAAAATGAAACTTGATCCACAGATCTTGCCTGGGCAAAAATTAAGTCCAAAGAGATGAAAGTCCTCAATATAAGACCAGAAACACAGCTACAACTAGAAAAGAAAAGGAGGGATTTTCCATGATATAGGGGTGAGAAAAACTTCTTGAACAAAACCCCAGTAGCTCAGGAACTTAAACAATCACTCAACCATTGGAATCTCATGAAGCTGAAAAGTTTCTTCACAGACAAACATACAATAAACAGAGCCAATAGACTGCCCACAGAATGGGAGAAAATTTTTGCTGGATATCTAACTGACAGAGGCCTAATTTCTAATTTCAAATTTCAAAGAACTAAAAAACCTTAACAACAAAGTCAAACAACCCACTCACAAAATATGACAAAGAACTGGACAGGGATTTTTCAGAGGAAAAAATACATATGGCAAACACGCATTTAAGAAAATGTTTATCATCCCTAATCATCAGGGAAATGGAAATTAAAACAACCATAAGATTCTACCTTATCCCAGTAAGGATAGCAAACATTAACAAATCAAATGAAAACAAATTCTGGCAAGGATGTGGATAAATAGGAACCCTCATTCACTATTGGTGGAAATTTAAGATGGTACAACCATTACAGAAAGCAATATGGAGATTCCTAAAAAGGTTGACTATAGAGTTACCAACAGACCCAGTTATTCCCTTACTGGGCATTTACCCCAAAACTCCTACCTCAGTTCAGAGTGGTTTGTTCAGCCATGTTTAATAGCTGCTCAATTAAAAATAGCTAAGAGCTGGAATCAACCCAGATGTCCACCATTAGATGAATTGATAACCAAGATGTGGAATTCTACACAGTAGCAAGGGAAAATGACATAATGAAATTTGTATGTTCATAATGCTTCGGATTCCTTTGTTAAATACAAAAGTTCTCAGATATAACCAAGTAAAATATAAGTAAATTATGGCACACTTTTTAATAGGTCATTTAAAAAATATAGTTATTTTACATCTTTTTGTTTAGTGGATATCTATGAATTATTTCCTCAACAAAATAATCATATTACACAATAGAATGAAAATTTTCCATGTACCCTTTAAGCTACTTTGAAGTATTTCCCTGCTTATCATGCTTTTCCACACCTGTATTACTTATACACATAAGTACGCTAATTGTATCAAATGTCAAATGCATGCATATACTAATTTTCTATATAATAATTATGCTGTTTATAATTTTAGCTTTTTCTTATAGAATTCTTATACATCCATTAAAGGTTTGTTTTTAGAATTTATAATTATAAACATCTTGGAAATGTAATAAAATTCTGCTATACCTTGTCCTTTGTTGAAGCAATGCAGAAAATGTTTAATACTACTTTATGTGTAAATTTAATGTATTAACAAGACTTTGTTTTTCCTAAGCATATAAAATAATTGTAAACATATTATGTTCAATTCAACATACTTATTTGGTGAATAAGACATTCATTGCATAAAAATAATATCGCCCTTTATTAGAAGCAACAAATGAATTTTATTTAAATTTGTGATCTGACAGCAAAAAAAAAAAAAAAGACAAAAGGAAAGAGAAGCCATCAAAGAAGATAAGAAACAAGTTATTTGAAATTGGAAGAGGAATGGAGGGGGGTCTAGACAAGATAATGGTAGGGAATTATGATCAAGATAACCTCTATGCATGTATGAAAATCATCTCTAAAAGTTTTCAAAAATGAAGGGTTTTGGATGGTGTTCAAGAGCATGATACCAGAAGTGTTAAATTCCCATATTACTCCCAACAGTTTGTCTTAGAGAAGTAAATATACTTGTACCTCAATGGTCTTATTTGTAAAAATGATTATAACGCTAACCTAAGGCATGTGAAGTCCTGACCACAGGCCCTGGAATGTAGTAAATACTCAGCAAACACCACTCTAAGGTGGGTGCGACTTTTTCCCCTTTAGCCCATATAGCTTCATTTCACAGGAGAAATGCCACCTTTTTAAAAATATTTTATTTTTTGAATTATTTATTTGAGAGAGAGAAAGAGGGAGAAAAAGAAAAAGAGAGGGCACATCAGGGCACCACTGCAAAGGAACTCCAGATGCATGTGCCACCTGTGCATCTGGCTTACATGGGTACTGGGAAATAGAATTGAGGTCCTTTGGCTTTGCAAGCAAGCACCTTAACCTCTAAGCTATCCCTCCAGCCCCTAGAAATGCCACCTTTAATCCTTTTATAGATTAGCTTCAATTTTCCTCACTTGCAAAGTAACATACCACACAGCTATCCAAGACTGACTGATCATATAAAACACCTCTAGTTTTGAGCAGTGGTCAGAAGCCACATAGTTCTGCATCTGGCCCCAGTAGTCACCACACACATCCAGATCCAGAACTGGCTTGTCCGCTTGCTTTTATATTCCTGTAGTTTCCATGTGAGGTAGTCTGTAAAGGAACTTCTTACCACAGTGAGCATTGGTCTCCTTACAGCAGAGCCCAACTCTCTTGGTCTGCAGGGCTGCTGTCAAAGAATACCATACACTGAATAGCTAACATCATAAACATTTTCCCTTGCAGTTCTGGAGGCTAGGAAGTCCAAGATGAAGGCATCAGCACAGCCAGTTCTTATTTTGAGCCCCCTCACATGTGAAAGACTTTTTTATAACCCTCTTAAGGCTAAGAAAGAACATCTTCCTAAAAGGTCTTTTAGGTGATTTTTTATTATCTAGTATTTATTCATAATCATAAGCTCAACTCCCAATAAGCTTGGAAGAGAATTAAAAGAAAATATGGATCCCAATTAATTGGGATGAGAATACAAGGATTATAAGGGTAGAGAGGTACTATCCTAAAATAAAAATGAAAAGAAATAAAAAAAGAGACACATCAGCATAATATATAAAAAACAGCTGTTGAGATAATTTTCTTTATATAAACTAGAGTTTTCATGTTTAATCATTGAAATTTTTCATATAAATTTTTAATACAAAGATTGTTTTGATTTTGATCAAGAACAGTTTCCAGTAATATCTATTTTTCATTCAACATTGTTTGAAACCTCAAAGCAGTAACTTATAAAAGGTAATACATAAATTAAATATATCTGTATGTTATAAACAGTGGGTATGGGTATAAAAGACAACCAATAATTAAGAATAAAGGCCAGGGCTGGACGGATGGCTTAGCAGTTAAGCACTTGTCTGTGAAGCCTAAGAATGCTGGTTCGAGGCTTGATTCCCCAGGACCCAGGTTAGCCAGATGCACAGGAGGCACATGCGTATGGAGTTCATTTGCAGTGGCCAGAGGCCTTGACATGCCCATTCTCTCTCACTCTCTCTGCCTCTTTTTCTGTCTGTCACATTCAAATAAATAAATAAACATAAAACAAAAAAAAAATAATAAAATAGGTCTGGAGAGATGGCTTAGCAGTTAAATGCTTGCCTGTGAAGCCTAAGGACCCCGGTTTGAGGCTCAGTTCCCCAGGTCCCACGTTAGCCAGATGCACAAGGGGGTGCACGTGTCTGGAGTTCATTTGCAGAGGCTGGAAGCCCTGGCGCACCCATTCTCTCTCTCTCCCTCTATCTGTCTTTCTCTCTGTGTCTGTTGCTCTCAAATAAATAAATAAATAAAAATTTAAAAAAATAAATAAATAAATAAAATAGAATAAAGGCTAAGAAGAAAACAATGAAAACTAAATATAATAAAGGGGCTTTTGAAGTTTAAAACTGCCTAAAATATATCAAGTACTGATAAATTATGTACCTGCCCTCTGTGTTTTAAAGTGTGAGTTATAATCACTTGGTACATCATCTTAGTGTGGTCAAACAACATTTTTTTTAAAACAGTAAAGTGGAATAGAATATATATTTTAGAAGTCATCACCTTAATTCTTCTAGTAAGAAAATTCTTTATTTACTATTATTTGTAATTCATTTTAACATCATTTTATGGTCTAGGACAAGAATATAGGTTTCTGTTCTCAATGTGATAACATAGTGAGATATGAGTACCAGTTTTGAGAGTTACTACTTTGTCTCTATCAATCACAGCAATGCATGTGTTAAGTACAATTAACAATGCCAAACTATAGAACTAAAATTGACTTTCAGATTTCCAGAATTTTATATTTAATAACTTGCATATACTAGTCTTGATCCTGAGATTCTGAGCATAACAAAACATTACGTGTTTATTTCCTGTGTTTTTGTTTTGTTTAATTTAATTTTGTCTTTTGAGACAGGATCTCATATAGTGTAGACTGGCCTTGAACTCACTATGTTGTTGATCACCTCATCCTGCTGATTCTACCTTCAGAGAGTTGGGATTACAGGGAAGCATATCCACATCAGGCTAAAATCTCAGAATCTCAAATGTTCTTTCCCAAATACTTGTTGTTTTAAACATTTTTTGGTTCTTTTTTTATGTCATTGTAAAATTTATATTGCTGAGATTTCTGTTTCAAGGCACATATTACATAGAACAGCCAACAAGAAGATCAACAAGACAAGAAAAGAATTTGACAGCACCACAACTAACAAGGCCAAGAGATACCCATAAACATTCACTCTACTCACAATGGAATACAGATTTTTCTCACATGCACATCAAATATTCTTCAGTATAGCCCATATCTTGGGTTACAAAGTAAACCTCAGAAAGTTTAAAAGTATTAAAGCCATACTAGGTACTCATCCAACACTGCAAAATTAGAGATCAATGGCAGAATCAACTTTTGGAAATATAATATTTTTATTTAATTTAATTTTTTATTAATTAGTTTTGTACTCAGTGAATACAGTCAAGTTGGTTCCATTGTTAGGCTCATCCATGTATTACCCCTTCCCCTTGACCCCTCCTTGCTGAAGCATATGGGTCATGCATTGTGAGGTTAGCCCACAGTTATGGGTAAGATAAATGTCTTTGCATATCATGACCCAATATGTCGCTCTGACATTCTATCTGCCCCCTTTTCCACAAAATTTCCCTGAGCCATGTTGGGATAATTTTGGGTCTGCTTCAGTGATGAGGTGTTGGGAGCCTCTGTGTCTCTGGATATCTGATTTGGTAGGAATTGATTGTTCTCTGTGACTATTGCCTTCACCCTTGTGCTGGTACCCCATTCACCAAGAAAACAGCACCCTTGCTTGTTTTGCCAATTAGTCTTAGTTTCAGCTGGGGCCCTTTAGAGGTATGATCAGGTGGTTCTCTCCTTAGGACCTGCATCTATCTAAAAAAGAGAAGAAGATTCTCCAATGGAGAGCAAAGTTAGAACCAGACAAATGGGATAACTCTTATTTTTTTTTAATAGAGAATTTAATAGGTATAGGCCCTCTTGTAGCCCACAATTGATGGTAGCTTGATAACGTAGAGTGGACTTATGTTTGGATGTGGTTCTGACTTGTTTCCCAGCTCCAGCTATGGGTCCCGTACCACTGAGGGGATCAGTTAGCCAAATCAAGAGCAGTCGATTCCCTACCATGGCTGTGTGCCACTATTGCACTTGTGTGGGCATCACAGCAGGTTATTTTCTGCTAAGTAGGTTAGACCATGAGTTGCTTGGACAAATACTGGTCATTTTCCCCAAGTCACCCATGTAGCACCTTGTGGGACTAGACACACTGACTGTCTGGGGACTGACTGTTTTCCAGCTTCCAGCCATGTCATTTCATTTTACGTGTCAACCACATATGGTGTCTATAGAAGTAGGGTCTTACCACTAACCTTTGGTGGGTCATCAAGTGCTCTGACAGGTATCTGTCTTCCTCTTAGGAAACATTGTAGGTCTCTCTGATAAAAAGCTCATTGTGGATGGTAGCCACCTGCTGGTACTGAGAGTTACAGGTCAGTGCCCATTAAGAAAAGGAAGAAAAAGATAACTAATATAAAAAAGTTAGAGAGAAGAGAGAGACGCTGTAGAAAATTAAGGTCAGTGTTCATCGTATCCTCTCCAGTGCCTTGTGGTTTAGGTGCTCACTCTAAGGGCCTGGTGAAGGTTAACCCATTTGGTCTGCCTTTTATGATGTAAAATTTTATGGTACCATTACTGTTTGGGTCTAGATATGTGTACCCCACCCCCTTCCTTGTCCTCCCCACCCTCCCTACCAACCCTATTGTCTAGTCCACAAAATGCTTGCTGGATATGTGGGCATCTTGGGTAGATTCAGACTAAGTGCTGTAGATGAGTGAGACTATGTGGCGATTATCTTTCTGTGATTGGGTAAGCTCACTGAGAATGATCTGTTCCAGGTTCAACCATTTTGCTTCAAATTTCATTGTGTCATTTTTTCTTACTGCTGTATAGAATTCCATGGTGTAGAGTTTCTTCACAGACAAGCATACTATAAGCAAAGCCAATAGATTACCCACAGATTGGGAGAAAATATTTGCTGAATATCCCACTGACAGAGGCCTAATCTCCAGAATCTACAAAGAACCCAAAAACCTAAAAAATAAAATGTCAAACACCTCACTCACAAAATGGGCCAAAGAGCTGAACAGGCAGTTCACAGGGGAAGAATTATAAATGGCAAACACACACTTAAGAAAATGTTCATCATCCCTGATCAACTGGGAAATGCAAATTAAAACAACTATGAGATTCCACCTTATCCCAGTAAGGATAGCAAACATCAAAAAGAAAAAAAAAAAAAATCAAAGGAAAATAAATGCTGGTGAGGATGTGGAGAAATAGGAGCCCTCATTCACTGTTGGTGGGATTGTAAGATTGTTCAACCACTTTGGAAAGCAATATGGAGACTCCTAAAAAGCTGACTATAGAGTTACCAACAGACCCAGTTATTCCCTTATTGAGAATGTACCCTAAAACCTTTAAACCACAGTCCAGATAGATTTGCTCAACCATGTTTACAGTGGCTCAATTTGTAATAGCTAAGAGCTCAAATCAACTCAGATGTCCTTTACTAGAAGAATGGATAACATTTTTTAGTTCTTAACCTGCCTCCTTCCCCACTCCTCCATCTCCTTTCTCCACTTTGCAATTCAAAATAATAATTATGTTAGGTCTCAGTTATACATTCATTTTTTCCTTCAGCCCATTTCCATTTTTTCCAAAGGGGGGAAAAAAAAAATACTATGAAGACATTCTAAGACATGCCTAAACTTTTCTGTGTCAATTCTTCCATCCTCTCATATGTGACATGACTAACACTTATCCCTGTGAAAACCTTATGAATTTCTGGGTTATGTAATATTTCTTCCTCTTCTTCCAACATTTAAGCAGAATTTATTTAAACAAATAAGTCATAAATATTTAATACATACATACACAATCTAGAGCATCTGCTATGGTATATAGTTCAATGTGTTTTATGGAAAGCAAAATATTTAGCAGTTGGATAAACTATTCCTATATTATAAATGTAAAGAGTTTTAAAATCAGTAAGGAAATCAACAGAAATAAACAAAAGTTCAAAACAACAACAACCAAACAATGCAATCTACTCTGGAACTTGTAAAATGAAGTAGAATAATGAGTGAATGTAGAAGACCACATATTTCCCAGGACTAAGGGCTAAAAATTCAGGAAATTAGAATTATACCCCTAGGGTCCTAAAGATAATTAACTCAGTGGGTCAAAAATAAGCAAAGTAGGGCTGGAGAAATGACTTAGCAGCTTAGACGTTTGCCTGAAGAGCCTAAGTAAGACATTTGCCTGAAGAGCCTAAATACCCATAACAGGCAATGTCTCTTGTTTATTATGTCCCAACATGGCTCTAACAATCTTTCCGCCCCTCTTCCTTGAGCCCTGTTGGGTTTGTTTTTGGTCTACTTCAGCAATGAGTTCTTGGGAAACTCTGTGTCTCTGGATATCTGGTTTGGTAGGAGTGAGTGTTCTCTGTGTGTATCTCCTTCACCCTTGTCCTGGTACCAGAGTAACCAAGAAAGCAGCACTCCTGCTCATTTTAGCTGGAACTGGGAAACATGTCAGAACCATATCCAAAAAACAAGCCCAGAGAGACAGAAAGAGAGAGGAGAAAGAGTATGAGCACCCCAAAGCCACTTGCCACTGAAACAAACTCTATATGTATGCACCACTTTGCTCATCTTGCATTCCATGGATTCTGGGGAATCAAACCCAGGTCTCTTACCCCTCAGTGCTTTTTTTTTTGAGTAAAGTTTAAAGCAAGAAATCAATGAAAGGAGGAAGAGGAAGGGGATAAGCCTTTGTCTTGGAAAGCACACTAGAACTTTTCAGAGAGAAGAAAGGTAGGCTAACCAGAAAGAATAAAGAAAAGGAAACCCATCTTGATTATTTTCTATAGTATGGGGCACAGTTTTACACAACAGGAAGGATGCTGTCACTGACCAAGCTGTAGAAAATGCACTTAGGTCCTTTTTATGACTTGCAGTTTTCAGCTTCTGGGAGACAATAATATTAAGTATTGCTGTACAGATTGTAATACATTAAAAAGCAAGGTTGAATGGATAAAGACCTACTGTAGCTCCAGATATCCATATCAGTGTGACATTGAAGAGAAAATGTTAGAAGGAGGGAGAGGAGGTACAGAAGAAGTGGAGGCAGAAAGGCCACGAACAATAGCAAACAAATAAGGAACTTCAAAATGAATCCTATCTGCAAGCCCTTTATTGAGAAAACTGTAAAACATTATTATTGGATGATATTAAAGAAGGTTAACATATATTTACAGATAACTCAGGTAGGTGGGATGCATATGAAATGTGGTGAAATGTCACTTCACAATTAACTGATCTATAGAGTCAATGTAATTAATTCTAATCAATTCCCAGTGGGATATTTCTTCTATATTATTTCAAGTTGATCTCTAGCACATAGCTAAGACATGCTCAGAAAATATACTAGAGGCTATTTCTGTGAGGCAATCCTTTCAAAAATAATACATATATTATAGCATCAATCCTAGAGTAAATTGAAGATATTAAGCTATCCCAAGGTATACCCAGCACATACAGAAAATTGATTCATGATTATGAGAAGACAGAGGGGTGGCAGATTTAGGGCACACAGAGGAAACAGGTGTGGCCCACTGGCTTCTGCCTGTGTATAGTTAGCACATACCTGCATGCTGCCATGCTGAGGCTTGCCTTTGCCTTACTGCAGAGATTTCTCTGCACTGATCCAGGGAGAAACAAGTGAAAGATATCACTTTGAAGAGCCATCCCATTCTTGTGATCAGAAACCAGCTCCAGCACCAAGATGATGACAAAGCTTCCAAACAAACAGGATAGGAGGGCCAGTTAATCAGGCCTTGAAATCGCCATCCTAGGTAAAGCTGTCCTGGAAGAACTGGGTGGCACATACTTTGTGTCTGGCACAGAGCCAGTTGGGTTTCTCACCAATGGGCCTGCTGTAACTTAAGAAAAAGACTTCCCAACACTATGTGGTCCAGATATACGGTGACAGATCTCTGCATCCTGATATTTCTGTCACTGCTGAAGGCAATAACTTCACCCTATGCCATCCTGTGCTTTCATATCTTTCAATAACCCAAGGACAGTCAATACCAAAGAGCAAGAACATGAGTACAAATGCAACCAAGAACCCGCAGATACTCCACTCTGCCAGTAATTACTCACTATGCCAAGTAAAATAACCTCTCTTTTCCTCCCACACTCCTGGAAGTAACCACAATAAAACTCTTAATTCACTGAGTTTATATTATATGTGATATGTATAACAACAAATACAAGTTTGTCATGGAGTTTCCTGTAGATGAAAAGTTGGAATTGGTGTTTCATAAAATAGGACTTTAAAAATATCATTGGACCATTTCTATATCCTTTACTTGGGTTTGAATTCAATGTGTTTATGTTATAATTTTATAATGCACAAATAATGTACATATAATAATGCACACATACACATACATAACAATGTGTAGTGAGTTTGGTATTGTCCTAAAAGATAATAATTTGTATATACTAATAAAATGCTCACATTTACAAAGAAAGGTAAAATTTCCTCATATAATCACTAAAGCCTCATACTGCATTCCTAGCTTATTAACAACCCTCCCTGAATAAAAGGCAATGTTGTGTAATCCTTTCTGGCTTCAATATTTTAAATGTTATAAAATTTTTATGTCAACAGAATTACATCTGACTTCTTAGAAACCATGTAAATAAAATTAAAGCAGAATGAAAAAAAATTAGGTACAGGTAAAAGAATGTTTCCCCAAAGTTTCAGAAATCAGTTTATTTTGCTATTTATTGATCTATCTCATTGTTGTGGTTCTTTGCTTACTATATAAAATTTCAGTTCTCAAACCCTCTGTTGACCTTCTATCTTCTTCACTATATAACTGATGATCTGATGCATGCTTGCTATTTTTTGAACAATACATTTTAAGGTCACTAGAATTATAAATGGCTCTTATTGAAGTACCACTGTGATGTTACACTTACATGGTCTTACTGGATTGGAAATTAAACTATGGGTCAAAACAAGTGACCAGAGCTTTTAATTAACTGCCGTCTTTTCTAGTCATATGTGAGTTGTGGCACAATGATCTACGTACACAGCTTCCATACATTAAGGGCTATCATCTATGCTGTCTTTATTTTTATCTTAAAAATGAACATGTCTCAGATTTTTTTTTCAATGATTTTACTTATTTATTTGCAAACAGACAGAGGGAGGGAGGGGAGAGAAAGAGAATGAGAATGAAAGATGGGTGCACCAGCTTAATGCCACTGCAAAGAAACTCCAGACACATGCACCACTTTGTACATCTGGCTTTATATGGGAAAAGAAGAATAGAACCCAGGCCTTTAAAAAATCTTTGCATGGAAGTGCCTTAATACCTGAGATATCTCTGCAGCCTGGCATGGTAGCACTTGTCTTTAGTCCCAACACCCCATTGAAACCAAGGCAGGAGGATCACAGTATGTTCAAAGGCAGCCTAGAGTTACTATGAGTTTCACGTCAGCCTAGACTAAGTGAGATCCTACCTCAAAAAAACAAAATTTAAAAATAAATGAAATAAAGAAAATAAAAAATGAAGTAAAATTAAGAGGTGAGTGTTATACTGTACTTCAAAGAACTCTAAAATTATTTGATTTGGTAATAGGATTCAAAGAATTTGTGACATCAATCATGCCTTTCTAGTCCAATCATCATATATCTGATTGTGCTGAGTACATCACCCTTGGTTTTCAAACTTTCAATGCAAAAGTGTTTTGGTATATATCTTAAATATACCCTAGAGGCCACATGCCAAAGATTTGGTGGCCAGCTATGGTTATATTAGTAAGTATGGGATTTCTAAAAGTTGGGACTAGTGGAAAGTAGGTAGTTTACTGAAGGTGCATTTATGGAAGCGACATAAGGATTATTTTCCTCTCCTATATCTTAGTTTCCTCGTCGTGATGCAGTGAACAGCTTCTCCTCTGCCACACACTTCTCACTATGATGTTCTCTTTCAATAATTCCCAGAAACAATTAAGTAATCTGATCCTGGGTTGAACCCTCTGAAACAACAAGCCCAAATGGGTATCTCTTAAGTTTATTCTCCTATGGGATTTTTTCACATAAAATGACTAATACAACTAATTGGATATGATGATTGCAGTGTGAAAGCTTCAAAAGATGAAATTAGATAATGGACTTTCAATTATCTGCTAGTATTTCTCCAATTTTAAGCAATTGTATGTACTGAGGAGCTTAGATATCAAGAAGTGAAAAGAGGAAAGAGACATTTAAAGAAGTCCATACATCTTATGAATGGACAAGGATGGGATAAAGTTATTTTAATTGAGGTAAATGTCTTCCTTTTTTAAGATGTATGCATACTCAAAAGGATTGATTTTCATTTGTTAGATCTACAGGACTTATTTCAACATCTTCATGTACCTGCATTACATTTTGTTTATCAATATAGTAGTAAAATAAAGTTGCAGGTTTTATGCATTTTATTTGAAAAAAGGGACTTACTCCTAATTGTGTTCATATTAGTGTAAAATATTTCTTAGGATATACTGTAGTAAATATAAAGTTATTTTTAATATTAAGATACTACTTTCCATAGGCTGGAGAGATGGCTTAGCAGTTAAAGTGCTTATCTGTAAAACCTAAGACCTGAGTTTGTCTCCCCAGTACTCACAAGAAGTCAGACGCACAAGTTGGCACATGTGTCTGGAGCTCATTCCTTGAAGGAGCCGGAGGCTCTGGTATGCCCATACATTCTCATTCATTCCCTCCTTTCTCCATCCCTCCTTCTCTTTCTCTCATTCCTGTATGTATGTGTATGTATGTATATATATTTAAAGCTGTTAGTTACTGAAATAGCTAGCAGAGTTATATACAAATTGAAAAACAATAAGATGAAATAACTTAGTTTCAGTTAGTTAAAAAGTTCTAGCCTTTCTAAAAATAATTACTTATCCAAGATGCCTTTATAACAGAGTATTTTTACAATGGTTATGTGGAGCAAACTAACAGGTTATATCTTAAATATTTGAGATTTTGATAAGCTATAATCACAAGGCAACTTTGTTAATAAATTCCTTAGATCCCCACCCCCAAATTGCAGTTTTACAGTTGAAAAATGAATGTCACAGAAATAAACAATCCACAAGTATTAAAAGTAAATGTCATACTAAGTCATGTGGTAAAATCATACACTAGTCAACACTGTCTTACTGATGATTTTAATCGCCTCTTAGTCCAGTATAGCTATACCACACCATATATGCTGTTGTTTCTTTGTTATCCATATGACTTCTCATTGACTACAACAGTAAGCCAATGGTTATAACTAAGATAGCCTTATTTTACTTAATCATGGTCAAAGGATGCCAGACAAATATGCTCAAAACTTCATTATGTTGTATAATTATGATCTTTGTTACTTTGTTAGTAATTTTGTTAATCTCCATCTTTATCTATTTTATAGAATAAATTCCTTCATAGGTGTATATATTCCATTCTGAATGTTAGATACTTTTTTAAAATTTATTAGTTTTCTTTTCAGCAAATATAGGCAGGTTGGTACCATTGTTTAGGCTCATCCATGACCTATCCCCTCCCAATGGCCCCTCCTTGTTGATGTAAATGGGTTGTACATTGTGGAGTTAGCCCACAGTTATTGGTACGATAAATGTCTCTTCATATCATGACCCAACATGTGACTCTGACATTCTTTCTGCCCCCTCTTCCGCAAAAGTTCCCTGAGCCATGTTGGGTTTATTTTTCTCTGTGTTGGTCTCCTTCCCTTCGTGCTGGTATCTGGTTCATCAGGAAAACAGTATCCTTGCTTGTTTTGCCAATTTTCCTTAGTTTCAGTCGGGCCCCTATTGAGTTATGATGGGGCAGCTCTCTCCTTAGGATCTGCATCTATCTGAAAAAGAGAAGCAGATTCTTCAACAGAGAGTAAGTTAGCCCCCGGAAAATTGAGATAACACTTACTTTTTTGATAGAGAGTTTAATAGGTATAGGCCCTCTTCTACCCCATGATTGATGGTAGCTTGATATTGGAGAGTGGGCTTGTGCTTGGGTATGGTTCTGACTTGTTTCCCAGCTCCAGCTATGGGTCCTGTACCACTGAGGGGATTGTTAGCCAAATCAAGAGCAGTTGTTTCCCCACCATGGCTGTGTGCCACTATTGCACTTGTGTGGGCATCACACCAGGTTATTTGTTGCAAAGTAGGTTAGACCATGAGTTGCTTGGACAGATATTGGTCATTTCCCCCAGTCGCCCATGTAGCACCTTCTGGCAGTAGACATGCTGACTGTCTGGGGACTGACTCTCTCCTGGCTTCCAGTCATGTCATTCCATTTTACGTGTCAGCTGTGTATGGCGTCTTCAGCAATAGGGTCTTACCACTGACCTTTGGTAGGTCATCAAGTATTCTGACAGAAGTCTGTCATTCTTTTAGGAAACCTTGTAGGTTTCTCTGATCAAAAGCTCATTGTGGATGATAGCCCCAAACTGGTAGTGGGGGTTACAGGTCAGTGCCCACTAAGAGAATGAGGAAAAAATAACTAATATACAAGAGTTAGAGAGGAGGGGGGGAGGGGGAGAGGGAGGGAGGAAAGATGTAGAAGATTTAGGTTAGACTTGATCCTACCCTCTCCAGTGTCTTGTGGTTCAGGTGTTTCTTGTAAGGGTCCAGTGAAGGTTCAGCCATTTGGTCTGCCTTTTAGGATGGTACCATTGCCGTTTGGGTCTAGATTAGTGTTTCCCACACCTTTGATGCCCTCCTCTCCCTCCCCATCTATCCTAGTGTCTAGTCCATGAGGTGCTTGCTGGGTATGTAAGGTATCTTGGGTAGATTCAGGTTAGGTGTTGTAGATGAGTGAGACTATGTGTCAATTTTTTTTTTTTTTTTTTTTGTGATTGGGTAAGTTCACTGAGAATGATCTGTTCCAGGTTCAACCATTTTTTCTTAAATTGCTTTGTGTCATTTTTTCTTACTGCTGTATAGAATTCCATTGTATAGATATTCCACATCTTAGTTATCCATTCTAGTGATGGACATCTGGGTTGATTCCAGCTTTTAGCTATTACGAATTGAGCCATTACAAACATGGTTGAGCAAATCTCTCTGGCCTATGGTTTGAAGGTTTTAGGGTAGATGTCCAGTAAGGGTATAACTGGGTCTGTTGGTAATTCTATAGTCAGCCTTTTCTGGAGTCTCCATATTGCTTTCCAAAGTGGTTGTACCATCCTACATTCCCACCAACAGTGGATGAGTGTTCCTACTTCTCCACAGCCTCACCAGCATTTATTTTCTTTTGATTTTTTGATGTTTGCTATCATTATTGGGGTAAGGTAGAATCTCATAGTTGTTTTAATTTGCATTTCTCTAATGATTAGAGATGATGAACATTTTCTTAAGTATGTGTTTGCCATTTGTATTTCTTCCTCTGTGAACTGCCTGTTCAGCTCTTTGCCCCATTTTGTGAGTGGGGTGTTTGTCTTCTTATTGTTTGGATTTTTGAGTTCTTTGTAGATTCTAGAGATTAGGCCTCTATCAGTTGGATAACCCGCAAATATACTTTAAAGTTTCAGAATACCTACACAAATTTAGATGTTAGCATATTTGGTAAAAAGAATTTTAACATGATCCCTAGTAACTAGAGTTTTGAGTGGATACATGTTGAGTTTAGGGATACCTGTGAATCTTTAAGCTAGACATTCCTATATCACCTTCTTTTAGAATATTTTTATTTATTTAATTTAGAGAAAGATGGAGAGCAAATGGGTACTACAGGGCCTCCAGCCACTGCAAATGAACTCCACATGCACATGCCACCTTGTGCATCTGGCTTTATATCTTTTCAGGCAAGAATCTTGACTGCTAATCCAGCTCATGGCTATCTTTTTTTGATAATACCATGACAGCAGAAAGGAGAAAGGTTTTCTGCTGGCTTCGCAGAGTTAAAGGACTCTTTTAAAAGAAACTCATTTCTAAGATCTGAGGGTAAACTGTTGATGCTGAAAGGAACCCCAACAAGAGTCATGAAGAAAAAGTGTCCTACCATTACTACAAACTTTGTCTTACCAATGGCATGAGATTAAAAGAAACTAAAATATCAGAAAGTTTTCAGGAAAATCAAGACTCCTAAGTTACAGAAAGAGTGCAGCAGTTATCTTCTTATTGTTGGGTAAAAATATAATAAAATAAATAATGATAAGCATCATATGGTAGGAAAGGGTTTATTTCAGTGCAGTAGTTCTAAAGGGAAGTTTTATTGATGTAGAAGAAGCAGGCTCACTTTATCATATATTTGCAACAAAAAGAGAGAAGCAAAAAGGAACTGGCTGTGAATACCCAGTGGCATGGACTGTCTAAGCCACTCCAAGACTTACCTCAGTTCGCACACCTCCTCCAAAGAGGCTCCATACCTCCCAAAGGTTCCAGCAGTTGGGGACTAAGAAGGAAGCTTAATCAAAAACATTTGAGACTAAAGGGGGCATTTTTATACCCAAACCACAACAATGGGATAATAAATTTGTAATAAATTTATGCTGCAAAGTGTTGATGTTAAGTGATGGTAGAAAATTGCATGCTATATCGTTTCCCATTTTATGTAAATAGATACGTGTAATTGTAGGGAAACATACAAAGTATATTTGTGAGTTATGCTGGTACATTATGACAGATATAATTATGGAGTCCAGATAATTCATATGGCTTACTAAGAATATAATTGAATCAAGATAATTTAATAAATACAGCCATTTGGTCTGCCTTTTAGGAAATAGAATTTTTATGGTACCATTGCTGTTTGGGTATAGATTTGTGTTTCCCACCCCTCTACATCCCTCCCCTTCCTCCCCACCCATCCTATTGTCTAGTGCATGAGATGCTTTCTGGGTATGTGAGGTATCTTGGGGCAATTCAGGTTAGGTGCTGTAGATGAATGAGACTATGTGGCATTTTTTTTTTCTTTCTGTGTTTGGGTAAGTTCACTGAGAATGATCTGTTCCAGGATCAACCATTTTTTCTCAAATTTCATTGTGTCATTTTTCCTTACTGCTGTATAGAATTCCATTGTATAGATATTCCACATCTTAGTTATCCATTCTTCTAGTGATGGACATCTGAGTTGATTCTAGCTCTTAGCTATTACAAATTGAGCCTCTACAAACATGGTTGAGAAAATATCTCTAGCCTGTGGTTTGAAGGTTTTAGGATAGATGCCCAGTAAGGGAATAAATGGGTCTGATGGTACCTCCATAGTCAGCTTTTTCAGAAGTCTCCATATTGCTTTCCAAAGTGGTTGTACCATCTTACATTCCTACCAAAAGTGAATGAGTGTTCCTACTTCTCCACATCCTCACCAACATTTATTTTCATTTGATTTTTTGATGTTTGCTATCCTTATTGGGGTAAGGTGGAATCTCATAGTTGTTTAAATTTGTATTTCCCTGATGATTAGGGATAATGCACATTTTCTTAAGTGTGTGTTTGTCATTTGTATTTCTTCCTCTGTGAACTGCCTGTTCAGCTCTTTGCCCTATTTTGTGAGTGGGGTGTTTGACTACTTACTGTTTAGATTTTTGAGTTCGTTGTAGATTCTAGAGATTAGGCCTCTGTCAGTTAGATAACCAGCAAATATTTTCTCCCATTCTGTGGGTAGTCTATTGGCTTTGCTTATTATATGCTTTGTCTGTAAAGAACTCTTCAGCTTCATGTGAACCCATTGGTTGAGTGACTGTTTAAGATTGTGAGCTACTAGGGTTTTGTTCACGAAGTCTTTTTCCATTCCTATGTCATGGAAAGTACTTTCTAAATTTTCTTCCAGTAGTATTTAGTTTCTGGTCTTATATTGAGGTCTTTGATCCATTTGGACTTCAGTGGACTGCATGGCAAAATATGTGGATCAAGTTTCATTTTCCTGCATATTGTTATCCAATTTGTCCAGCACCATTTGTTGAATATGCTGTCTTTTTTTTCTAGCCTATATTGTTAGGGCCTTTGTCAGGTAGCTATAGTTGATTTTCCCAAAGACAGAATCCTCAAGTCTATTCCATTGGTCTATACTCCTGTTTTTATGCAAGTACCATGCTGGTTTTATTACTATGGCTTTGTAATATAGCTTTAGATCGGGTATGGTGATGCCTCCAGAGGTATTTCTTTTGTTGAGATATGTTTGGATATGAGAGGCCTCCTGCCGTTTGGTATGAAATTTGATATCATTTTTTCTATCTCTCTGTAGAACACTGTAGGGATTTTAATTGGAATTGCATTAAATCTATATATTGCCTTTGGTAGGATTGCCATCTTCACAATTTTAATTCTGCCTATCCAGGAGCATGGGAGGTCTTTCCATTTTCTCAAGTCCTCCTCAATTTCTTTTTTGAGTGTTTTCATGTTTTCTTTTTATAGATCTTTCACTTCCTTGGTTAACATTATTCCAAGGTTGTTTTTTTCTTTTCTTTTTTGCTATTGAAAATGGGACCATGTCCCTTATTTCTTTCTCTGTATCTTTGTCATTTGCATATAGAAAGGCTACTGGTTTTTATGCATTGATTTTGTATCCTGCTACTTTGCTATAGAAGTTAATCATCTTCAGGAGTTTTGGGATGGAGTCTTTTGGGTCTCTTACATATACAATCATGTCATCAGCAAATAGAGCTAACTTAACTTCTTCCTTTCCAAAATTTTATTTACTTCTGTCTTATTGCTTGAGCTAGGATATTCAGTACTATATTGAAAACCAGAGGTGAGAGTGGACAACCCTGTCTTGTTCCTGATCTTAATGGGAATTCCTACAGTTTCTCTCCATCAAGTATTATTTGGGCCTTTGGAGCTTTGTATATTGCCTTTATTATGTTAAGATATGATCCAACAATTCCAATTCTCTTCAATGTTTTGATCATGAATGATATTGTATCTTATCAAAGGCCTTTTCTACATCTATCGAAATGATCATGTGCTTTTTGTGTTTAACCATATTTATATGTATTACATATATTATATGTATTACAGTGACAGATTTCCATATGTTGAACCACCCCTGTGTTCCTGGGATGAATTCCACTTGGTTGAGGTGGATAATGCTTTTGATGTGTTATTGGATTAGGTTTGTGTGGGTTTTGTTTGGGATCTTTGCATCTAAGTTCACCAGGAAAATAGGCTGGTACTTTTCTCTTCTTGTGGCATCTCTGCCTTGTTTTGGAATTAGGGTGATACTAGCTTCATAAAAGGAGTTGGGTAGCTTTCCCTGTTCTCCAATTGTGTGGCACAGTTTGTGCAAGATTGGTTTGATTTCTTCCATGAAGGTTCGATAGAATTCAGCTGAGAACCCATCTGCTCCTGGACTCTTCTTTTGGGGGTGGTTTTTATTAATTTTTCAATCTCCATGAGTATGATGGTTTCATTGAGGTGATTAATCTGCTCTGAGTTTAGCTTTGATAGATGTTTTTTGAGTCCAGGAATTTATCCATCTCCTCCACATTATCCAGTTTTGTGGAGTAGAGATTTTTGAAATAAGTCCTGATGATTCTCCCAATTTCGCTTATGTCTGTTTTGATCTCTCCCTTTTCATTTTCAGTTTTGTTAATTTGAAGCTTCTGGTTGTTTTGCTTGATCAAATTGTCCAGGGGTTTGTCAATCTTGTTTACTTTTTCAAAGAACTATCTCTCTTTTGTCAATTTTCAATTGTTTCTTTGGTTTCCAATTCTTTAATTTCTTCTCTAATTTTAAATATTTCTTTCCTCCTGGAGCTCTTTGGGTTGGATTTTTCTTGATTTTCCAGTGCCTTAAATGGATGGCTAGGTTATTGATTTGGTATCTTTCTGTCTTTTTTATAATGGTACTGAGTGCTATGAATTTTCCCCTAAGGACTGCCTTTATTGTGTCCTATAAGTTTTGGTATAATGTGTTCTCATTGTCATTCAATTCTAGGAATTTTGCAATTTCATTCTTTATTTTATCCACTATCCATTTATTGTTTAAAAAGGTGCTGTTCAGTTTTCAGGTGCCGCTTGGGGATTCTTGGTGGGTCTTTTGTTGTTGGTTTCTAGCAATATAGCATTGTGATATTATATCATGCAGGGAATTATGTTAGTCTTCCTAAATATGTTGAGACCGGCTTTGTGACCCAGTATATGGTCTATTTTAGAGGATGTTCCATGGGCTGCTGAGAAGATTGTGTAGTCTGTGGATTTGGGATGGAAAATTCTGTAGATGTACTTTAGGTTAAATAAATTCTCCATGGCTTTGGTCTGAATTTCTTTTTCTGGTATTCCAATTATCCTGATATTAGGACATTTAAGGGTATCACACAAGTCCCTCATGTTTTCTTCACAGAAACTTTTGAACTTACTGAAATTTTTGAATTCTCTGTTTCTTCCATCTTGTCTTCCAGATCACAGTTTCTATCCTCCCCATGGCTGACTCTCTTCTTGAGTGATTCTAGAGACTTTTGCACTTGTTTAATTAGGTTTTCATTTCCTCTACTTTTCTATGTATAATTTCCATCCCTCTGTCAAGCTCCCTTTTCACACCATTTTCTGGTTTTCTTGGTGATTCTTGGAATTCATCCTTGCATTTCTTTATGTCTTCATTTAGCATGGCCAGCTGATTTTTGAGGCTCTTTTTCTTCACTCTCCTTCCAATCTCTTATCTGTCTTCAAACTCCTTCCATTTTCTTATCTATTAGGTCTAGTTTAGTGATTGCAGCATCCACAGGATTATTGTTCCTTTGTTGGTTTTCTTCAAGTTCTACCATTACCTTGGTCAGGGTTGCATTGCTCATAGCTTCATTTTGGTGTTCTGATCCTAATGACTTTTCTATGTTTTGATTAGATATGCTCATTATAGGACTGGGTGATCTAACTGGATTTTCTTGC
The DNA here is from genome assembly GCF_020740685.1 of Jaculus jaculus. Lineage (NCBI taxonomy): Eukaryota > Metazoa > Chordata > Mammalia > Rodentia > Dipodidae > Jaculus > Jaculus jaculus. The sequence continues at coordinate 96,825,133 of NC_059108.1, read as the reverse complement.
ATTTGATTTTTCATGTCATATCTTTTAGAGTGTGGTCTGCCCTTGACAGTGTATGGGCATGTGGGTGTGTGGATAAGCCTGGTCTCAAGCACAATGGGAATCTGAGGCAGCCTGAGGCATTTGCCAAGCAGCCTGGGCTTTGGGTTTCACTTGCCAAATCTATCTGATCTACTGCCTGGCCAGGGCACCAAAGTTACTTGATCTCTCAAGCGGTAATGCACCAAAGCTGCCTGCGTTGGAGCTTGGAGTGACACTGAGGCACCAAGCACAGAAGGAGCCCAAACTCTCATGTGGGAACAGTGGGTCCTGGAAGCAGTCTGCACTCCCCTGCCACAGGAAATTTGCAGACGGCTGGCACAACAGACAGGTAGGGGATAGCATCTGAGCTGGCACAAGTGACAGACACAGTCTGAGCTTCTGTGGCAGTTGCTGTGGGCCTGGGCTTGCTGAACTGTGGCAGCCAGAGCAGTAAAGTGAGCAAGTGGGCGGAGCAGTCTAAGCTTCCACATGCAGGGATTGATCAGATATGGTGGCTACTTGGGGGGAGGTGTGGGCTACCCTCCTGCAATAGAATCAGTGATTCCCTGTTATTGCCAGGACTCCCTGAATGTGCGGTGGCTGGAGCAGTAAGTGGGTGAGTGGACAGGGCAGTCTAAGCTTCCACATGCAGGGATTGTTTGGTGGCGCTCTGGGTAAGGCAGCTACTTGGGGGAAGGGTGGGCTACCTGCCTGCGAGGGTTTCAGTGATTTCCTGTGATTGCCAGGACTTGCTGAGCATACAGTGGCTGGAGCAGTAAGTGGGTGAGTGGGTAGTGCACTCTAAGCTTCTGCACTCAGCAATCAGCACACAGCTGTGGTGGATAAGGCAGCTACTTGGGGGGAGGGGTGGGCTACCAGCCAGCCAGGGGATCAGTGATTCCCTGATTTTCCTCCATCTGTGTCCTCCCACTGGCAATCTAATGGAGATTGCTCTCCCCTAAGGAACCCAGTGAACCTTACTATCTTAACTTTCTTTCCCCAGGATTTGCAGTGCAGCTAGGTGGTCGCCATCTTGGCCAGAAGTCTAACTGAGCATTTTATCATCAAAGAAACTAACCCACTTCTTTTACAGCTTTCTCCTCACAGTTTAAGGTAGAGATTTTAATTCATTAAAACATTTATGGAGGGCTGGAGAGATGGCAAAAGGGATAAGGGGCACTTGCTTACCAAGACCTGATCACCTGGATTTGGTTCCCCAGCATCCATGTAAAAAATCAGATGCACAGAGTGGCACATGCTTCTGGAGTTGGTTTGCAGTGGTTGAAAGCCCCGGCATGCCCACACTCCTCCCTCTATCTTCTTTTAGTTCTTTCTATCTGTCTGCTTGCAAATAAATAATAGAAATGTTTTAAAGGGCTAGAGAGATGGCTTAGTAGTTAAGGCACTTTCCTGCAAAGCCAAAGGATCCAGGTTCAATTCCCCAGCACCCATGTAAGCCAGATATTGAAGGTGGAGCATGTGTCTGGAGTTCATTTGCAGCAGCTGAAGGCCCTGGCATGCCCATTCTCTCTCCTTCTATCTACCTCTCTGTCTCTCACATAAATAAAGTTCCTGAAATATTAAAAAGTAAAAAAAAAAAAGGGGCTAGAGAGAAAGCTTAGTGGTTAAGCACTTGCCTGTGCAGCCTAAGAACCCCGGTTCAAGGCTCAATTCCCCAGGACCCACGTTATCCAGATGAACAAGGGGGCACATGTGTCTGGAGTTCATGTGCAGTGGCTGAAGGCCCTGCTGCACCCTCTCTCTCTCTCTCTCTCTCTCTCTCTCTCTCTCTCTGCCTATTTCTCTGTCTGTTGCTCGCAAATAAATAAAAATAAAACAAAGCAAACATTTTAAAAAAGTAAAAAAAATTGTAAAACATGCATGAATATTTTAATATACATTCATAATTATTTAATAGCAATAGTTCAATTACATCTCAATCATTCTTAAAAATTTTAATTGTTACAAAATCATTAGCTTCTACTTAATACACATTGAAAATGATGCTGTAGCATGGCCAGATATCAGTGATTAAGAAAGGCATTAACTTAGTCTTGTTACTTTTAGTGGTATATATTTATTACCTTTATCAGGTATGGTAGTTTGAATAGACAGCCCCCAATATATTCAATGTTTTGTTATAGTTTGTTATTTACATTTATAGCCACCCTGGCTGGAGGAGGTGTCACAGAGTGCATTTTAGGGTCTAGCCTTAAGATGTGGTGGATTTGAAATTCTGAAAATCTGAAGATATGCAATGTGTGCATAGTTTGGAGATCCTGTGTGGGGTGGCTTTTCTCTCTCTCTCTCTCTCTCTCTCTCTGCTTGGTCCTGTACAAGGGGGTCAACTTCTTCTGTCATTATAGAACTTCCCCTGGATCTGTAAGCTTCAATCAATATCACTTCCTCCATAACTATACCTGGTCTGTAAGTTTATCTCAGCAATCTGAAGCTGCCTGCTACATCAGGATACAACAGAATTACTTTTGCATTGAAGGCCATATCTACAGTTTCATATATTCAAGCAGAAATTTCATGGAGTCTAAATGGCAAGGCTACTGTTGATAATTTTACTTCATGTGTAGAAACAATATTTACTAGTTCTTACTGGAAACTACTCTGAAATAACTATTGACTGGCAAGTGTTCTAAAGCAACTTATTAGATTTTGAAGGACATTGAAATAAAAGAATTCGTTCATAGTCAAGAATGAATTTTCTGGTTGTGCTGGTCAATTTTATGTAGATAAGGACATGTTTGCCCTACTCAAAGTGACAGTGACACTATCATGAATGAAATGTCTGTTTCAGGTACTATCTTACAGATTTGTAACAGTCAGGTGCTGAGAAGAATTTAAAGGGCATTTATATACATGTCAATTAATTTACAAGCACTACCATAGAATATTTTTCGAGCACAGTCTAAAACATCAAACTGCAAGCAATGAAGTTATCATTCCCATGGACCATTCTAAACTAGCAAAAGATTCAAGTGCTTTGCATTACTTGCTGTCTAGTAACATATGGCAGGCTCAGTGGTAGGCAACTGAGAAATTATGACATATTAATTAATATATAATTTTTGAAGTTGACCTCTCTTTTCAGGTTAAAAATGAAAAACAGAGGAAGGTAAAAGTTTTAGCTACTTTCCAAGGAACACACAGCTAATTGTGGTGTGAGACTAAGTGTAAAGCAGATCTGGGCTGCCATGTCATTATTTCTCACTTCTAAATTAAAAATAAAAATGTTTGAAGTGTAAACTGAAAATATCCTGGACATAGTAAAGACTAGGTAAATTGTTTGGTTATTATTTCCTCCCATTTTTATTTCATGCAGATAGGCAAAATGGAAATAGGCATAAAAATGACATAAGAAACATGCTTTCCCTGGGACTGCAGTCTTGCAAACATTTGAGCAAATTTACTGTCGTGTGTTCAATATTTTAAAACTCTATTTGTGTGTCTGCTTTTTAAGCCAATATATATGCATTTTTAGCAATATATACTTTTTCCCCCTAGGTTAGGTCTCCTTCTAGGCTTGGAACTAATCTTTTAGCTCTAAGCAAGCTTGGGTTCATGGCAATTGTGCTACCTCAGCCTTCCTAGTGCTGGAATTAAAGGCTTTTAACACCATGCCTGGCTACATAAGTTAAAAAATAATAATTTCGTTTATTTACAAGGAGAGAAGGAGGGAGGGGAGATAGAACGAGAGGATAGAGAGAGAATGGGCACTTTAGGGCCTCTTGTCATTGCAAATAAAGTTCAGATGCACATACCACTTTGTACTTCTGGCTTTAAGTGGGTACTGAGAAATTGAACCTGGGCTGCCAGAATTTGCAAGTAAGCACCTTTAACTGCTGAACCATCTCTCTGGCCCCTAGTATATACTTTTAAGTCAAGAGATATGATGTTTCTAGTTTTGGTCTTTGTGCACAAGATTGCTTTAGATAAAAATTATTTTCCCATATAAAGTGAAGTATGTTATTTTGAATTCCTTTAAGAATGTCACTGGAATTTTGATGGGGATTGTGCTGAATTTTTAACTCATTTTGAATACCATGGACATTCTAACAATATATGATTATCAATAATAAAAATATATGATAAGTGATGAGCAGGGATTTTCCTACATGTTTTTTTTTTTTTAATTAAGAACATACTTTGTATGGATACAGCACGTGTTGGTACTATATTTTCCCCTCTTTCCTTGCCCCTGTTCCTCTGGAGACACTCCTCAGTGGGATTGCTGATATTCTCTATGGGGTTGTGGGTTATGCCTTGTGGGATCAGTAGTCAGTTACTGGGGGGGCGGGGAAGGCAATGCCTCTGGTTATGATGTCCCACCCTGTGACTCTTACAATCTTTCTGCCCCCTCTTGCACAAAATTTTCCGAGCCATGGTGGGTATATTTTAAGTCTAATTTAGTGATGAGCTTTTAGGAACTTTTGAGTTTCTGATGTGGTATATGTTGAGTATCCTTGGTATCTGTCTCCTTTACCCTAGTGCTGTTTGTCAGGTTCACCATGGAAGCAACACTCTTATTTATCACCCCAATTCCTCTGTGGTTTCACCTGGGCCTTGGCTGAAATGCAAGAGGTGGTTTACCTTCTCATCTCTTGCTACCTTCTGGAAAAAAAAATCATAATCTGCAACAGAGAGTGAAGTTAGCATAGTTAAATAGGATAAATAGTATTAATTTAGGGAGATTTCATGGATATAGCCCCTCTTTTAGTCAGGAGTTTTATAATGGAGAGCATAATATTGGTCTCCATAAGATTCAGACCTGGTTCTCAGTTCCAGATATGGGTTCCTTTCCATTGAGCAGGTCTTAGCCAATCATAAAGCTACCATTTAACTCCAGTAAAGATGGAGATCATAAAAAAATCAAATGACTATGAATATTGGTAAGGATATGGGGAAAGAGAAACACTCATTCATTGTTGGTGGGACTGCAAACTTGTACAACCACTATGGAAATCAATATGGAGATTCCTGATAAAGATGAATATAGAGCTATCAACAGACTCAGTTATTCTCTTACTAGGCATTTACCCTAAATGCTATTTGTTTCCCTACAGATGTATTTTCTCAACAATTTCACAGTTGCTCAATTCATAATAACTAAGAACTGGAATCAACCCAGAGCCCATCATTTGACAAATGGATAATGAATTTGGGGCATATATATACAATGGGATTCTACTCAGTATTAAGAAGAAATGATACAATGAAATTTTTAGGAAAATGGATAGACTTACAACAGGTCATACTTAGCAAACATACTCATTCTCAATTCATCTGCAGTTCCTACCTGGATCAGCTTGCTTTGCTGGCATGCCAAATAGGCAACTTGAGGCCCATTCAGTTTGGATTAGAATGGTTTAGGGGGAGAGGAGGGGAGATTTGGGGGAAGTCAGTACAAAAATAAATCCAAAATGAACTGCTACAATAGAAACCTTTCTTCTTGAAGGTAGACTATAAGATTTAACCCTCAACAGGAGTACAGGGAAAATTCCTAAAAAGAAGGGACCTGGAGAGGGTGGGATGAAGCCTAACCTTAAAATATCTGGTTCTAACCTGTAACTGCCAGTACCAGAAATCGGTGCTACCAGCGTGAGTTTTTGATCAGAGAGATGTACAAAGTCCCCAAAACAAGACAGGCTTCTGTCAAAGCACTTGATTATCCACCTGAGGTAAAAGGTAAGAACCTATTGCTGACGACACCATATGCTGCTAACACAGAATACTGAGAGACTTTGGCTAGAATATGGAAGAGAGCCAGTTTCCAGACAATTACTCCCTCTAGTGCTGGAAAGTGCTACATGAGCTATGGGAGGTAAGTAGCCAACAATGATGTGAGAAAGCAGAAGTCTAAAATATTGAAAAGCAACCAGCCTGACAAGAAGTATACAGCAAGGCAATGGTGGCTCACAGCCTACATGGGTAACCAATGGCTTTCTGATAGGTATTTTCCCTCTTGGGAGAAGTGCAAACTGTTTTTAAATTGAGAGAACATATGCTGGCTGCTCCAAAAGGTAGCCACAGCTGCCTGAAACAGTGTTCTCTCTGTGTGTCTCAGCTTTCTCTTTCCCTCTTTGGAAACACTGACTCCTTGCCTCTGCTTTGAACATAGTGTGAAGCAGATCCAAATCACTGCTACCCAGGTTCTAAGGCCAAACAAAAAAAAAAAACAAGACCAGCCCCTATTGCCAGTGACCCTTGAGGCCACATGAGTTATTTCCTTCTGTCATTTCTAGTGCCTCCCTGACTCTCCTCCACCACTATTGTCGACGACACCTTATTGGATTCTAGTATGTAGGCTGCATTACTTAGTATGAAGTATTGACACTTCCCAGAAAGCTTATAAAAAGTAAGAAACATGCTTTATTTTTTATAACTGAAGTCTAAGCTTTGGGATGCTACCAAATTCCACGGAGTACAAACCTCTACCCACCTCAATTAGCCTCACCTCAGAAAAGAAATTGGTGGGGCTGGGGAGATGATCCAGTGCCTATAAGGGACTTTTCATACAAAGCCTTTCTGCCAGGGGATCAGTATCCACATAAAACAAGATGCACAAAATGTCATATGCATTTGAAGTTCCTTTGCAGTGGCAGGAGGCCGTGACATGCCCACTAGTTCTCTTTCTCAAATAAATGCATAAATTTTTTTCAAAGAAGAAATTTGTCTTAGTTCTCTCTACCAAATCTCCTTTAGAATATTCTTATAATTTATATGTACTAATACAATTAGAATATATCATACACACATGATCCTTATATGTTCTGAACTTGAAGTTTCATTTAATATTTTTAAAACAATTCTTTTTTGTTGCTTGTGTTTCTTTAAAAGTTTTACTCAGTTTTATTTTTGTTTATTTATGAGAGATAGAGAGAGAGAGAAAGAGAGAGATACAGAGAAAGAGAATGGGCATGCCAAGGCTTCTAGCCATAGGTGCCATCATGTGCATCTGGCTTACGTGGTACCTAGAGAATTGAACTTGGATCCTTAGGCTTTGCAGGCATGCACCTTAATTCTAAACCATATCTCCATCCCAGTTTTATTTAATTTTGCAAAATGATCTATAAAAAAGATATATAATTCTAATTTTTCCTGCTCATCAGTATGACTGCAAAATCACCATGAAGGATAATACCCTCTCACCACAATCTTCTTGATCAAGTATTGTGCATCACATACTTAAAAAATTTCCCAATGAATGCTACATTAAATCAATATTAAGAAGTCTAAAGTAATTTAATATAGTGAAACTCAAAATCCTTCCCAGCCAGTGCATTAGCAAGTGAGGATTTTGCACTTTCTTCTTTTTTCCACTTCAATTATCTAAACTTCTCACACATATACACTTAGGGAATACTCAAAATAACACCTCTAATGGCCTTTGTAATTTGAACTCATAAAAAATCAATCCCAAGAGGACAACCTTGTTATTATTCATGTCTCTTTCATCATAGATCTTTTAGAAGACAACAAATCACATACTTATTTATTTATGTATTTAATTATGAGATAGAAAGAGAGAAAGAGGTAGAGAGTTGACACACAGGGGCCTCTCCCCACTGCAGATGAACTCCAGATGCATGTACCACAATGTGTAACTGGCTTACATAGGTTCTTGGAATTGAACCTGGTCCTTAGTCTTGACAGGTAAGCACCTCAACTGCTAAGCCATCGCTCCAACCTCAAATCACATCTTTGACATGATTGTGCCAATGGCATGTACCTCATAGTGTTCCTACCCATGTTTCTTCAGGAGATGTATTTAACCTCAAGGAAAATAACAAGATAAATAAGTAAGCATGTGCTCATCATGTATCATTGCCAGAATAAACTTCAGGGGTGAAGCAAAGGTAGTCAACCAGTTAATTCAGATCTTATTGCTTGACTTAACCATCATGTCACAATAAATGATGTGAACTGCAGAATGGCATAGAGCAGGTGTCAGTAGAGCCCTGATGATAAGACAAAACGAATGTGATTACCTCAGGACTTCCTCTCTCTCTTCCTTCTTTCACAGTGTTTGTTTTAGTGAATATTTAACTGCAAAGTGTTTCTGACCTCTAAGACATAAATGACTTTTAAATCTTGCCATCTTCCAGATCCCAGACTATCTCTCTCAGGAATCTGAGAAGCAAAGTCATCAGGAAGGTAGATTCCCTGTTCCCAGACTATGTGGGAGCTAGGAATTCTCATTTTCAGTGGGTGGATTCTGCCTCTGAATTTCAAAACAATGTTTTATAATCAAAGCAGAAGCATCTTGTTTTTTCCTTTGGATAGAGCCAGTTAATGAACACAGGTGGTCACCCCAATTGTTTTATTTTATTTCTGTTCTTTGTTCATTTTCAGCTCCACCCTAACATTAATGTCTCTGAAAACTGTGTTGGATTTTTACTTTTCCTTGAATGAGTAACAGTGGGGTAATAATTTCCCTTAAAGGTGTTTCTCTTTTGGGAGCTCAATTAGATCTAAGTGCTCCATATATCTTTGCCTTTTCAGCGTTAATCTTTAGCCAGTTATCTAATTCAAGCATTTTAATTTTGAAAGGGAAATCACAATCCTTTCTTAAGACTGACATAATAAAGTATGACATCCTAAGTAAAAACACAATAAAAATGTATTTGAATTGCAGGACTGGAGAATAAAAGTGTGAAGTCCAGGTGTTAGTAGGGCACTAAAGCTTTTAATTAAGAATACACAAATATTCCTGGTCATTTCTAGCTTTAGATGTTCAGAGACAATCCTCAACATTTCTCATGCTTGTACATTGGTTTAAAGAGCCATCTCTCCAGACTATTTCCATCTTCACCTGCTCCTTCTTTTCAGCCTTCACCTCATTCTCTCTGAATATATATGTATAAGTTTTCTTCTTCTCATAAGGATATAATTTGTATTGGATTAGGGGACAATTACTACCAACATAACTTCAGCTTGTCTAATTACATTTTTCCATAACTACTTTAAAATAATGTCTTGCTCATAGACATTGATAGTAAGGAACTCAATGTGTCATTTAAAGGGGAGAAATTCATCACTTAATAGAATTAGAAAGGAGAGAATACAATACCATTATTTCAATTCCACGGTAAACCCTTACTTAGATTTGGCCACTTTGGGTTGACATTGAACAAGTTAACACTCAATGAGAATGCTGGTTATGGCAACATAGACAGATTTCTTATGAATATTGTTAAATATTTTATTTATTTATTTGTAATCAGAGAGCAGGAAGAGAAAGAGAGGAGATATTGGACCTCCCAGGGTCTCTGTAGCACTGCAAACAAGTTCCAGATGCATGCACCGCTTTGTGCATCTGAATTTACATAGGTACAAACTCAAACCCAGGTCATTACCATTGGCAGGCAACACCTTAATCGCTGAGAATTTCTCAAGCCAATAGTACTTTTGCTTGTTTACTTAAATGAAATCTGTCCTGAAGCCTTATGCAGACCAGGCTGGCTTTGATCTCATGGCAATCTGCCCCAGCACTCAGGAAACTGATGCAGGAAGAACAAGAGTTCAGACAAGTATAGACTACAGAGACCTTATCACAGAACAATAACAACAAACTCCTCACAACATATAAATTAAGCAAACAAATTAGAAAGCATATAAGATGTCTTTTTATTAAAAATAACTCATGAATATTTATGGACTGTATCATTTATCTTTACTTCAAAAATGATATTGTTTTTAGCAAACTTAAGATGGCATAAAAGACATCCTTATAAAAGCAAAATAAATTTCTGTAATGTAATCCAGAAACTACCACTTGGTGGCAAAATAATGCTACTAGTAATGTGCCTCATAATGACCTAAATGTTTACTCTTCTGAATTATAAACGTTGATAAATTTAAAATAGGTTTACAAAGGAGATTCTGGTTACTGATGGCTTTTAAAAAAATCTATATAATAAAAACGACTAAAAAACTCATGAGAATTCTATTTCATTGGTGTATTAATTATTTTACTGGTTATCCTTAATATAAAATGAAGAAGAAACATGGAAATTGCAAAATCATTATTCTATATCTATATTCATCTGTTTTTTTAAAATCTTATCTCAAGGTATAATGCTTTCCACAACATACTTTTCTAGTTTTATGATTGATATATGGTAGACCATAATTATTCAATCCTATATTTATTTCCTGGTAGAAATTTAGAACAATGTCCCCTATAGTGTTGCTCTGACTTCACCATTTATACGTATTAATAGAGCAAACTGGTGGTAAAAATTTATTTATTACTTATCAGTGGTGTCATCTCACAGTGTATTTCTTAGAAAATAAACAGAATTTGCTGGATCAACCCACTGCAATTATAAGCAACAGTAGGATCATGATTGCTTCCAGATTGTCTGTTTGAGACACAATAGTATAGGTGGGAAATTCCCTGCTCCATTTGAGAAGGAAAATGAAAAATGATAACTAAATGTTGTTTTATGATAAGGAGATTACATCGTGATAGAGGAAACACAATATTAAGTGATATCCTTGAACAAATGATGGTGAATATAAATCAATTGTTTGATCTAAGAAACCTTTTCAGTGCTAATTTAGGTTTATCATTCTACAGAATTCATGAAGAAAAGAGTAGCTTCTCATTAACATAAGAGAGAAGAGGGTTTGAAGTTTTGTATTTTGATGTTATTTTGAGGGAGCACATTTTAATAGCTTGGATAGCTAGGAAAGCAATCTTGAGCTTCATATTATTTTGTTATTAGATTATAAACCCCACCTACCAATCAACTAGCTATGAAGTCACATAACTGAATTCCCCTCAGTATCATTAGGTAAAAGAAAGAAAAGTGACTTTCTAATGGTGCTGATTTGAAAAAATTGCCCAACATAGTACCTCTTAGACAATAAACATCAAGTACCTTCAGTCTTATAACTGTTTGCTAAACATATGATATCTGATTAAAAGTTTCTCCAGAAAATGATGCCATATTACCTTTCCCAAGGCTTTGCAGTTTCCTAACTATTTTCACATGGGAAAAGATTATGGGATTATTCTGAAAGAAGATCAATTATTCTCACAACCCATGTCCTTTGGTGCTCTACTTTGGCTACCATACTGAAATCAAAGAGTGCCTAAAGGCATCACATTTTCTCTGGAATTATTGGTTGCCTATAGTGCAGCTCTGACTGTAGCTATGTGATGAGTGTCTCAATTTCTATGTCATGCCCTTTAGCGAATATTGCCATGGGCTGTGGCTTCTGTTTCTTTTCCTCAGATCTTTTTTACTCTTCTAACATATTCCAAAAGCTGATAGAGACAGATATCATAAAATCACTGTCTACTTCACAGTTACTGCCATGGGCAAAAGGGCCACACTGAATCTAAACACTGGTCACTAACAACAGAACTAGCACAGATATGCTCCCCCAATTAGATCTAACAGGAATGCTCTTTTAACAGTTATTTCATTGACTATTTTTTATTTTACCAATATAATTTAACATAAGCAATATAAGATGCACAGAATATCTTCATAGTTACAGACATTATTTCTTGAGAAATATTGATAACTCTGCATTTTGAAGATTTCATTTTGTTTTCACATGTTTGGGGGAGTTACTTCATGTAGTGAAACAAACAAGCTATTTTGTGGACTATTTTTGGTGGTCACATCCTATTACAACAATGACTTGATTGAACCAAATAATAATGTAAGACTATTTTCTCCTGCAAAGCACAGCACAGAGAAATATGTATGAATTAATAGCTGACTATTTGTAGGTATAAGTATATAATTTCTTCCTCTTCACCTATTTGTTCTCAAAATACACAGGAGTGGCCAAGCCATACTCATTCTTACCTTGTTATTTAAAACAGAGAGGTGTATAAATAAGAATAATACAAGATATGATTAAAATTGTTAAAAAGTAAAATGTAGAAATGAGATTTCAAAAAACCAGTGTTGGTGAAAATTTGTTCTTAGTGAGTTTACTTAAAAGCAGGAAAAATGCGCTTGAGGATGCAAAGCCCAACTCCAATTGAGACTTATTTCCTCAAAATGTTTCTATATAGAATTTTATAGCATCATCTATCTCCAATCTTTAAATGACAATACATGTTAAACATAAAAAGGGACCACATTGTCTCAGAAGAGTCTTTATAATTTGTATTTTAAAAATGATTTATTTATTTTTAAATAAAGACTTTTTAAAAATAATTTAATATATATAGACAAGCAGAGAGACATAGAGACAAACAGAGAAAGAAAGCATGAGCATACTTGGGATACTAGCCACTGCAAACATACTCTAGATGCATAAGTCCTGTGTGCATCTGGCTTTATATGGATACTTGGGAATTGAACCTGAGACACTAGACTTTGCAGACAAAAACATGAACCACAGAGCCATCTCTCTAGCCCCTATTATTTGGCCTTTTGTTGTAATTAATTTTTTATTAAGTAGAAACTTTTTATGGACACATCATGTGGGGGTACCATCATTTCTCTCCTCCCTGCCCCCCATTCCACTGATAGTCCTCTTTAGTAGAACTTCTGGTATTCACCATGGTATTGTGGATTATGAGTTGTGAGAGCTTCAGTTAATTTTTGGAGGGAGAAATGTCTTTGGATACTCCATCCCACCCTCTGGCTCTTACAATCTGTCCACCCCTTCTTCCACAAAATTCCCTGAGCCTTGGTTGATGTGTTTTAAGTCTACTTATGAGTTGAGGTCTCAACAGCTTCTGGATTTCTGCTTTGGTACATTTTTTAAATTTTTTTTTTATTACTTAGTTTTGTATTCAGCAAATACAGTCAGTTTGGTACCATTATAAGGCTCATCAGTGACCTACCCCCTCCCCTTGACCCCTCCTTATTGAGTTATATGGGTCATGCATTTTGAAGTTAGCCCACAGTTATGGGTAAGATAAATGTCTCCGCATATCATGAACCAACATGCAGCTCTGACAATCTTTTTGCCCCCTCTTCTGCAAAATTTCCTAGAGTCATGTTGGGTTTATTTTTGGTCTGCTTCAGTGATGAGGTGTTGGGGGCCTCTGGGTCTCTGGCTCTCTGACTTGGTAGGAGTTGATTTTTCTCTGTGTTGATCTCCTTCACCCTTGTGCTGGTATCTGGTTCACCAGGAAAACAGCACCCTTGCTTGTTTCACCATTTTTTTCTTAGTTTCAACTGGGGCCCTTTTAAGGTATGATGGGGTGGCTCTCTCCTTAGGATCTACATCTATCTGAAAGAGAGAAGCAGATTCTCCAACAGAGAGTAAATTAGCACCAGGACAAATGAGATAATCCTTACTTTTTTATAGAGAATTTAATAGGTGTAGGCCCTCTTTAGCCCATGATTGATGATAGCTTGATAATGGAGAGTGGACTTATGTTTTGTAGCACCTTCTGGCACTAGATGCGCTGACTGTCTAGGGACTGACATTCTTCCAACTTCCAGCCATGCCATTCCATTTTCCGTGTCAAACACAGAAGGTGTCTTCAACAATAGGGTCTTACCACTAACCTTTAGTGGGTCATCAAGTACTTGGACAGAAATCTGTCTTTCTTTTAGGGAAGCTTGTATGTCTCTCTGATCAAAAGTTCACTGTGGATGATAGCCACATGCTGCATCTTGAGTATCTTCACTGTTTGTCTCCATCACTCTAACACAGGTTGTCAGGCTCATCAGGAAGTAGTCCTCTTACTCATCTTGCCAATTCCTCTGTGCCTTTACCTGGACCCTAGCAGCAGTGTGAAGGGTGTTTCATCTTCTGCCAGGAAGACAACTACCTTTTCTCATCTTGTTGATAGATTTTACTTGTCCTCAGTTTTCACTGAATTCTGACAAAGAAAAACATATTCTCCAATGGATAGTGAGGTCAGCATAGGTTAAAGGGGATGAGAATTGTTAATTTAGAGAGGTTTTGATTGGTATAGCCTCTCTTTGGGTCAAAAATTAGTAAGCTATAGTTGCTTGACCCAAAATCCGGTTCCTCAAGTCTATTCCATTGGTCTATACTACTGTTTTTATGCCAGTACCATGTCGTTTTTATTACTATGGCTTTGTAAAATAGCTTTATATCAGGTATGGTGATGCCACCAGAGGTATTGCTGAGGATATGTTTGGATATGCGAGGCCTTCTGCCTTTCCATATGAAATTTGAGATCATTTTTTCTATCTCTGTGAAGAACACTGTAGGGATTTTAATTGGAATTGCATTAAATCTATATATTGCCTTTCGTAGGATTGTCATCTTCACAATGTTAATTCTGTCTATCCGGGAGCATGGGAGGTCTTTCCATCTTTTCAAATTCTCTTCAATTTCTTTTTTGAGAGTTTTTATATTTTTGTTGTATAGATCTTTTACTTCCTTGGTTAACATTATTCCAAGGTATTTTATTTTATTTTTTTTGTTACTATTGAAAATGGGACTATGTCCTTTATTTCTTTTTCTGTGTCTTTGTCATTTGCATACAGAAATGCTACCGATTTTTGTGCATTGATTTTGTATCCTGCTACTTTGCTATAGGAGTTAATCACCTTCAGGAGTTTTGGGATGGAGTGTCTCGGGTCTCTTACATATACAATCATGTCATCAGCGAATGGAGCTAACTTAACTTCTTCCTTTCCAAATTGAACCCCTTTTATTTCCTTCTCCTGTCTTATTGCTTGGGCTAGGACTTCCAGAACCATATTGAAAAGCAGAGGTGAGAGAGGACATCCCTGTCTTGTTCCTGATCTCAATGGGAATTCCTCCAGTCTCTCTCCATTAAGTATTATTTGGGCCTTTGGAGCTTTGTATATTGCCTCTATTATGGTAAGATATGAACCAGCCATGCCAATTCTCTCCAATGTTTTGATCATGAAGTAATGTTGTATCTTGTCAAAGGCCTTTTCTGCATCTATCGAATATCATGTGGTTTTTATGTTTAAGCTTGTTTATTTGGTGTATTACATTGACAGATTTTCGTATGTTGAACCACCCTTGTGTTCCTGGGATAAATCCCACTTGGTCAAGGTGGATAATGCTTGTGATGTGTTGTTGGATTTGGTTTGTGAGTATTTTGTGGAGGATCTTTGCATCTATGTTCATTAGGGAAATAGGCCGATAGTTTTCTTTTATAGTGGTACCTCTGCCTGGTTTTGGGATTAGAGTGATACTAGCTTCATAGAAGGAGTTGGGTAGCTTTCCCTGTTCTTCAATTGTGTGGCACAGTTTTAGGAAGATTGGTTTGAGTTCTTCCATGAAGGTTTGATAACATTCGGCTGGGAATCCATCTGGTCCTGGACTCTTCTTTTTGAGAGGTTTTTTATTACTTGTTCAATATCCATGAGTGTGATGAGTTCATTGAGGTGGTTTATCTGCTCTGAGTTTAGCTTTGGTAGATGATATGCATCCAGGAATTTATCCATCTCCTCCACATTTTCCAGTTTTTTGGAGTAGAGGTTTTTGAAATAAGTCCAAAATTCTACTTCCTAAAAGACAGACCAAATGGCTGAACCTTCACTAGACCCTTACAGGAAACACCTGAACCATAAGACACTGGAGAGGGCAGGATAAAGACTGACCTAAATCTCCTACATCTTCCCTCCCTCCCTCTCCCCCTCTCCCCTCTATCTCTCTCCTCTCTAACTCTTGTATATTAGTGATGTTTTTCCTCAGTTTCTTAGTGGACACTGACCTGTAACCCCCACTTCCAGCTTGGGCCTACCATCCACAATGAGCTTTTGATCAGAGAAACCTACAAGGTTTCCCAAAACAATGACAGACTTCTGTCAGAGTACTTGATGACCCACCAAAGGCCAGTGGTAAGACCCTATTGCTGAAGACTCCATACGCAGCTGACGCATAAAATGGAAGGACATGGCTGGAAGCCAGGAGAGAGTCAGTCCCCAGACAGTCAGCGTGTCTAGTGCCAGAAGGTGAGACATAGGCGACTGGGGAAAATGACCAAGATCTGTCCAAGCAACACATTGTTTAACCTAATTAGCAACAAATAACTGGATATGATGCCCACACAAGTGCAATAGTGGTACACAGCCATGGTAAGGAACCAATTGCTCTTGATTTGGCTAACTGATCCACTCAGTGGTACTAGACCCATAGCTGGAGCTGGGAAACAAGTCAGAACCATACCCAAGCACAAGCCCACTCTACAATATCAAGCTACCATCAGTCACGGGGTATAAGAGGGCCTACACCTATCATACTGTCTATCAAAAAGGTAAGTGTTATCTCAATTTTCCGGGTGCTAACTTACTCTCCGTTGGAGAATCTGCTTCTCTTTTCCAGATAGATGCAGATCCTAAGAACAGAGCTGCCCCAACATACCTCAAAAGGGGCCCAACTGAAACTAAGGACAACTGACGAAATAAGCAAGGGTGATATTTTCCTGTGAACTGGATACCAGCACAAAGGGGAAGGAGACCAACACAGAGAAAAATCAACTCCTACCAAATCAGAGAGCCAGAGCCTCAGAGGCCCCCAACACCTCAGCACTGAAGCAGACCAAAAATGAACCCAACATGGCTCAGGGAAATTTTGTGGAAGAGGGGGCGGAAAGAATGTCAGAGTCACATGTTGGGTCATGATTTGCAGAGACATTTATCATACCAATAACTGGGGGCTAACTCCACAATGCACGACCCATTTTCATTAACAAGGAGGGTCTAATGGGAGGGGGTAGATCACAGATGAGCCTAAATAATGGTACCAAACTGCCTGTATTTACTGAAAAGAAAACTAATAAATTAAATTTAAAAAAAATTAGTAAGCAGCTTCACACTATAATCCATAACCTTGGTCACCATAGAATTCAGACTTAGTTTCCAATTCCAACTACAGGTTCTATTCCACTGATCTGATATCTTTGTCAATGAGAAAGCCTTTGTTTACCACTATGGCTGAATACCACCACCATTGCACAGGTGTGTAAATGTTGGCTCACTGATTGCTTTCAGTTAACAGTGTACCTTGTTTGCTTTGAACAGTGTTGGAACTGATGAAAACTATGGGAGGCTTTATAGCTGGACTGATTTCATACTTCATCATGAGATGGCCATCATGATATGGGTGGAATATGGTACTTTGAATATGAAATATTCCCTTAGACTCATGTGATACTTAATCTCCATTTGGCAATGCTGTTCAGGAAGGCTGTGTAATATTTGGGAGGAGGAACCTCCTTGCTGGAGGAAGTATGTCATGCGGGAAGGCATTTGGGTCTTACAATCCAGTCCTGCTTGCTTTTTTTAAAAAAGTTTTTTCTTCTGTCCTGCTGATGTGATCATGTAAGATCACTGCTTTCCTTGCTAATACTATGATTCCAAAAGTGATTGACTTCATTTGGAATAAGTGAGCCAAAAATAAGTTATTTCATAGGCAAATAAATTGTTTATATATATATAGTTTATATATATATATATATATATATATATATATATATATATATATAATTTTATTATAATGCAAATTTTTTGCAGTTGGTAGAAAATTAAATATGGGATGATATTCCATGGATGATTTAATATTTTTCTTATCTAAAATAAGAGGAATGTTTTATATGATCTGTACAGGCAGAAGAATAAAATTATTATTATTTTATAACTTTCTGTCCTTTGTAAGAATAAATTCCTTTTAAAAAGCTCACAGCTTGTTTAGAGGCATATCAGAATAGGTTTATTCCTCTGGTAAAATATAAGCCCACATCCTGTCCTCAGCTTCTCTAAAATCTAACCTAGTCTTCCCTTTTATTGAGCTTTTGGGCCCTGCTCATAAAATATTATAATTGTTTCAACTAAATTATGATCATTTACTTTGAATAGCATTCATTAGATTTAATATTCTTTTATATTAGGATGACTTTAGATTATTATATCTATTTTACATGCATATACAAAATTCTTAACTTGTTATTTAGTTTATTTTACTTATCTATTGATAAGTTTTTAACTTCTACTTCTACCCAAAATATAAATGTTTTGAGTTTATTTTGGTTTCTAACCACATCCACCAATACATGGGGCAAACTTTTAAGAAATTTTTTCATAATAGGGCTTCCTACCAGTATTGTAGTTTATAATTATACCTTCAAGTCATTAATCTCTGGCATATAGCTACAGTCAATTAAGAGGTTTACACAAAATTTATGTATAATCTTTAAATTTTGATAGTGCAGAATTGGCTGGCCTCTATTATAGAATTTATTACCCAAATGTCCCAAAGTCTTCTGGTTACCATATAAATGAAAAAAATCTCAAAAGAGCTTCTTAACTGAGCTTGAAATCCAACAAAGGCCTGACTACATTCAAGTAAATTCTTAAATTCATAAAATGATGTGTCAATTAAAGGTCAAGTATTAGCTTTATCATTTATCTTTATCATCACAGAAATTCTGCTCTATATTCAGAGGTTCTATTTTGTAAAATTGAAGTAGTAATAATAAGGAACAAATAATTTGAAGGTTGCTTTTGGAAATAACCTATCTAAACATAAGGCAAGATTATTAAAGGTAAAATGTCCACAGTCACCTAATTAAAAAAGAAAAACTCAAAACTTAGGAAAGTAGTGTTCACAAATATATTACAATAATTCACTGTTAGATTCATAGTGTCAAGTTGTTGCTTTCTCATCCTTCTGTTGCTTTTTAATATATCCAAGTCAACAAAGCCTTGCAATAGTGGTGTTTTATTTTTAGATATATTTATACCATTAGTTATATTTAGTGTGTTTACATGGCATGTCATCACACTCCAAGATTTTAGTATTTTCCTTTTTGACCACATAAATTTACTTTCCCTTGGTGCCTAGTTTGAACATGAAGAGCTTATCCTGAATTTTTGCTTTTCTTTTCTTTTATGTTTGCCCAGAATTTAGCCCTATATGGATATAGCCTTATGTACTACTTGCATATATGTACAGAAAATGGTTCACAAAAGACTCTACAAGAATCTTTAAGATTACTTATAAAAATATGCATCTAGTTCTAATGGAAAATATATATGATATGATATATATTATATGAACTAATTGAAAACTCACCAAATTAAAAAAAATGACATGATGAAAAATTTATTTTTTCTTATCAAGTTATAACTAGCAATATTGTACAATCTTTCTAATGTGATATTTATAATATTCCTGTAATTGTTTAGGAGTTTTCTAAGCTACTATAAGGTTGAGACCTTTTTGGTCAAAAGACATAAAATTAGCTAGATAAAAGAAATAATTTTGAGATACCCAGTGTACACATGGTAGCTCTAGTTAATGTTTATATGGTGTATTCTTGAAAATACTAAGGGCAAGGACACTGTGTTCTCCCCATAATAACTGACAGAAAGCACATTCTGATTAGAAGATATAATTACTTTCTGGTATTTATACACTTCAAAATATCATTTCACTACTGTAATGTTTGTAAACTTAACAATAACTACAGAAAAGTTTGTAATTGTATGTAACCTTTTAGTTCTCATTAATTTTAAAACTACTGGGATATATTAAAAAGCATCAATATTTAAGTCACTAGATGGTATATTAATATTTATCAAAATAAAAATTATGAAATTTTATGTTTTAGTGGCAATACTTTGGGGACAATGCAGAATGTTCTTAAATATGCTTGTTATATGAAATTATATGAATTATAGAAGGTGTCATACATATAATTAAACTCTTTATAGATTTACTATGCTAGCTTACAACTTAAGTAAGGATTGTAGACAGTAATGTGATGTTGAGAGTGAATAACAGGTATCACTTTGTCATACGAAGTTGAAAAAAAAGGCTGAAAATTTGTATTTTGGTATATTTCTTCACTGAAGTCCTATTTTTTATTTCCAAAGCTGTAGAAAAAATTTGTACCTGCATTGGGTCTCAATTTTGGTAACATACCACTACAAATTGTAAGAGAAAGTTAAGCATTTGGGAAAAAGCTATATTATCCTCTAAAGATAAATGGATCCTAGAGCTTCACTTCTCTATTTACATAGTTCAACATATATTTTATATAATTAAATCAGCCAACATTGGAATTTATTCTTACCATTTTTTCTCTTTCAGCACAACTTATAAAAATTTCTAGAAACCAGCTGGGCATGTTGGCACATGCCTTTAATCCCAGCATTTGGCAGAGATAGGAGGATCACCATGAGTTTGAGGCCACCCTGATGCTACATAGTGAGTTCCAGGTCAGCCTGGCCTAGAGTGAAACCCTACCTGAGAAAACAAACAAACACAAAAAAAAAGGTGCTAGAAACCAAAAGAAATGAAGGACAAAAATTAAGAGCAACTTTGAATAAAGTTCAGAGAAATTTCTCTGAAGTTCCTTCACTTTTTACATTAAGTTTCCATGAGTAAAAGTTTTGAATGAATAAAAATACATCATATCAAATCAAAATTGCACAAAAGGTAAGTTAATGATTCACAAATTCTACAATACATTTTTGTTGTTTTGCTGCCTCAACCCAGCAGCTTCACACAGACGATTTAATGCTTTCATGGTTATCACATCAGAAACACACAACTAGTCTTTGCTCCTGAGTTTCATCTTCCTGTGGTCTGCAGCCTGTGAGTATAGGGTCACAAGCACAGATGGCTCCTTATCCACAGAGCAGGTCATGGCTAAGCCACAAGCACTCACCTGCACATATGATGGCCTCTGGCCTAGATTTATAAATTGGTTTCAACTTATGCTGCAATAAAAAATGGAGATCAGGAAGAACTAAGCATAGAGCTGTGTTCTTCTTCTTCTTATCACAGCATCTTTACTTGCTTAATAGTTAACTATTTGTAATACTAGCTATATAGTCAGCATTCATGGGACAGAACTTCACTCTTATTACCAGTTTCGGTTAGTGCAGAAGGGTAACTCCTTCCCTTCAACTGTTTCCTTTACCAACCATATGTACACACCTTGACATATACTTATACATAACTATACATTCATCTTTATTGACCATTTTATTAACACAAAATGGTTTTTAATCTTTCTTAATTGTAATTACAATGATTGCACACTGGTAATGTACATTGGTGGAATTGGTATGCATTCTGTTTACATGACAAGTTTTATTGTTTATATGAACTATAGATCTTTTATACTTTAGAAAGACCCCTTGGGTACCTAAATGATAATTTTTACAATAAATGTTGCACAAGTAAATTCATGATTTTTTATTTTAATTTGATTTTATTTTAGTGAATAGGTGTATGTGGTGTACATGTTTTTGTATGATAATGCATGCCCATATTTTTGTGGGTTCCTGTGTGTGTGTGTGTGTGTGTGTGTGTGTGTGTGTGTGTGTGCATGCATATGTGTGCTCATATGTGGATGTCAGAGGTCAATGTTAGGTATGTTTCTTCAATCATTCTTCACCTTGTTATTGAGACCAGGTTTCTTGCTAAACGTAGAGATTACTAATTGATCTAGACTAGCTGGCCCCAAGTTCCAGGCATTCACTTGCCTCAGCATATCTCACCCCTCCAGCGTTAGATTTGCAGATGTGTATGATTATGTGTGAAATCTTACATGGATGCAAGGGATCCAAATTCAGGTCCTTATGCTTGTACAACATGCATGTTACCCAGTAAGCCATCTCCTTAGTCCTGAATTGATGACTTTCAACTATAACATTTACTCACATGAAATAGCATGAGTGTCAAGTTGATAGAAATCACAACAGAATTTATATTAAGTATAAATTCTCAGATCCATAATATATAGGCAATCTTTTACATATAGAATTTTAGATATTTCTAACAGGTTGGAAATATCAGATTTATTACTTATACTCAATAGATAAAGAAATCAAGGATGCAAAAGTTAGCATGGGCTGGAGAGATGGCTTAGCAGTTAAGGTACTTTCCTGCAAAGCCAAAGGACCCAGATTCCATTCCCCAGGATCGACCTAAGTCATATGCACAGGATGAAGCATATACCTGGAATTCATCTGAAGCAGCTGGTGGCCCTGGCATGCTCATTTTTTTTCTCTCTCTCCCTCTTTCTTTCTCTCTCTGAAACAAACAAACAAAAAAAATAAACAAAAAAGTAAAATATTTAAAGACATCAATATGCCTAGAGTATCAATGAGACAATTAGCATCTTTGTATTATTTACTCTTCTCTAACTAGAAATCCTTATCCAAATATTGTCTTAGATTTTGCTTGAAGACCTAATCAGTCAAGTCTTTAATTTTCTGACTCATAGAATATTAGCTTGTATGCTTTTATTATCAATCCTTCTCCATTCTCTTCTACTTAACTTATTTAGCATAAGAGGAAATAAGTTTACACACTAAACTTCATCTTTCGCATGTTATTTCATAGAGAACATTTCATATTGATAAATGAGTTCAATGCTAGAGACATAAAGACTTCTAAAGTGAAAAGAAACACCATATAAATATGTGCTTCTTTAATCATGTAAATCTATGGATCTGATCATATTTTATTTACAATTTCAATAAATGTTATTAATAATTCTTTGTTTCCTAATATTTACATAAACTGAAATATAAAAAGCTAGGTATATCCATTTAATTTTCCTTTCTTTTTTTTCTCTTCACATTGTAACACATGATGTTTCAGCAGTGAAGGGCACTTCTTGTGCAAGCATGATGGTCTGAGGAGCTCAGAGATCTGAGTTTGATCTGCAGGAACCACATATACAGCTGGTTTGGCCATGTGGCTCCCTCCTCCAAGACTCTTGGGTGAATAGAGTACCTAGCATCTCCATAGCTCTCTATGGAGGTAAAGCAACAAACAAAGCACTGTAAACCCAAGGATTAATCTGGTCTGACTGAATAGTGATGGTGCTGGACATCAAGTTTCTGTCTAGGCCACCAGCAGGTGAACACATCCTACTATGACCAAGTCCATGGGGCATCTTAAGGGCATACAAATGTATATATAACACACTATACCACACACCTAAACACACATGTGTATGTGTGTGAGTGCATTCAAAAGAAACAAGAGGAAGGGCAAAAAGAAATATAAGTATATGATCAGATAAAATGAACACGAAAAGTCTATAAAAAATCATAATAAAACAAGTTTTCTTAAAGCAAGAGAAAAAATAAAACATAGGTGAGAAGAAAACCCACTTTTTTTCTTCTCCTAGAAGAAAACAAATTAATATTATCTAATCATGGATCACTCAATGTGCCTCTATTTTGGAGAAGTTAATTTATTCAGAAAGAATTATTTTTAAGAGTTGATACATAAAGACCTGCATTTCCTATACTATGGCAGAATAATATATTCAGACAGACCATCTAGTTAAAAAAAGATAAATATGCCAGAAAAAATAGAACATACCTTTCTTTTCTGAGATACAACAGATTCTTTAGCTCAGAGGATTCTAATTAACTGTCTCCAAGGGAAGCCTGAAAGTTATAATAATAATAATAATAATGGCAAGCAATAAAAATCAGAAAACTGAGTCAAATCAAGAAATTTCAAAAGCTAAAGATACTTTGTATAAACCTATCAAATCTTAAGTATTAGAATTATCATACACAAAAACCGAGTACTTGATAACCCACCAAAGGGTATAAGACCCTGCTGCCAAAGACGCCATGTGCTGTTGGTACAGAACATGGAGTGACCTGGCTGTAATTTGGAAGAGAATCAGTCCCTAGACAGTTAGCTTGTCTAGTGTCAGAAGGTGCTACATGAGCAACTGGGGAAAAATGACCAACATCAGTCCAAGCAACTCGTGGACTAAGCTAATCAGCAGCAAACAATCTTAAGTGAGGCTCACATAGGTGCAATGGTGGCACACAGCCATGGTGGGTAACCAACTACTCTTCATATGACTAACATATCTGCTCAGTGTAATGTAACCCATAGTTGGTTCTGGGAAACAAGTCTGAACTATATCCAAACAACAATCCCATTCTCCATTATCAAGCTCACAACAATTGTGGGCTACAAGATGACCTACACCTACTAAATTCTCTCTAAAGTAATAGTGGTTATCCCATTTATCTAGTGCTAACTTCAGTCTCCATTTGAGAATTTGATTTTCTTTATCAGATGGACCCTGATCCTGAGGAGAGAATCAGCCCATCACACCTCACTTGGGCCACAGCTGAAACCATAGAGTAATTGGTGAAATGAGCAAGAGTACTGCTTTCTTGGTGAACCTGTTACCAGCACAAGGGTGAAGAAATAGACACAGAGATAACTCAACTCCTATCAAACCAGATATCCAGGACATAGAGGCTCCCAAGACATCATCATGGAAGAAGACATAAAATGAACCCAACATGGCTCAGGGAAATTTAAGAAAGAGGGTGCAGAAAGATTGTTAGGGCCATGTATTGGGACATTATTCACAAAGACATTGCCTCTTACTCATAACTGATGGCTAACCCCACAATGCATGACCCACATTCCCCAAGGAGGTGGGTCCATGTGAAGGGGGGAGGAGAGGGTGAAGGCTAACGATGGTGTTAATATGGCTGCATATATACTGTGTACAAGACTAATAATAATTTTAAAAAAAATGAAAAATTTATCAACTCTATGTTTACTTTGTTCAGGTCCATTCTTTTTAAAATAAAGTAATTGAAGTCACAATGAAAAATAATAACCATGTAAACTGGCCTAGTAGATATTTGTTTAAAAAATTTACTAATTAGTTTTGTATTCAGCAAATACAGTCAGTTTGTTACCATTATTAGGCTCATCTGTGACCTACCTCCTCCCCTTGCTCCCTCCTTGTTGAGGTATATAAGTCAAGTATTGTGAAGTTAGCCCACAGTTATGGGTAAGATAAATGTCTTTGCATATCATGACCCAACATGTGGTTTTGACATTCTTTTCGCCCCCTCTTCCACAAAATTTCCCTGAGCCATGTTGGGTTCATTTTTGGTCTGCTTCAGTGATGAGGTGTTGGGGGCCTCTGGGTCTCTGGCTCTCTGATTCGGTAGGAGTTGATTTTTCTCTGTGTTGATCTCCTTCCCCCTTGTGCTGGTATCCAGTTCACCAGGAAAACAGCACCCTTGCTTCTTTCTCGAATATTTCTTAGTTTCAGCCAGGGCCCTTTTGAGGTATGATGGGGGTGGCTCTCTCCTTAGAATCCACATCTATGTGAAAGAGAGAAGCAGATTCTCCAACAGAGAGTAAGTTAGCACCAGGACAAATGAGATAACCCTTACTTTTTTTTTTTATATAGAGAATTTAATAGGTACAGGCCCTCTTGTAGCCCACGATTCATGGTAGCTTGATAATGGAGAGTGGACTTATGTTTGGATATGGTTCTGACTTGTTTCCCAGCTCCAGCTATGGGTCCCGTACCACTGAGGGGATCAGTTAGCCAAATCAAGAGCAGTTGGTTCCCCACCATGGCTGTGTGCCACTATTTTACTTGTGTGGGCATCACAACAGGTTATTTGCTGTTAAGTAGGATAGACCATGAGTTTCTTGGACAGATATCGGTCATGTTTCCCCAGTCACCCATGTAGCAACTTCTGGCACTAGATGCACTGACTGTCTGGGGACTGACTCTCTTCCAGCTTCCATAAGGGTCGGCCACATGACATGTCTTAGCAGTAGAATCTCACCACTAACCTTTGGTGGGTCATCAAGTACTCAGACAGAAATCTGTCTTTCTTTTAGGAAACCTTGTAGGTCTCTCTGATCAAAAGCTCATTGTGGGCTGGAGAGATGGCTTAGCGGTTAAGCGCTTGCCTGTGAAGCCTAAGGACCCCCGGTTCAAGGCTCAGTTCCCCAGGTCCCACGTTAGCCAGATGCACAAGGGGGCGCACGCGTCTGGAGTTCGTCTGCAGTGGCTGGAAGCCCTGGTGCGCCCATTCTATCTGTCTCCCTCTATCTGTCTTTCTCCCTGTGTCTGTCGCTCTCAAATAAAGAAAACTTTAAAAAAAAATGAACAAAAGCTCATTGTGGATGATAGCCACATGCTGGTACAGGGAGTTACAAGTCAGTACCCACTAAGAAAAGGAGGAAAAAGATAATTAATATACAAGAGTTAAAGAGAAGAGAAAGAGAGAGAGAGCGAGATGGGGGCAGGGGAGGAAAGCTGTAGAAGAGTAAGGTTAGTCTTCATCATACCCTCTCCAGTATCTTGTGTTTCAGGAGTTCCCTCTAAGGGGCTAGTGAAAGTTCAGCCATTTAGTCTGCCTATTAGGAAATGGAATTTTATGGTACCATTGCCAATTGGGTGTAGATTTGTGCCCCCCCCCCATTCATTACCCTCTGCTCCCTCCTCAAACTTCCTATTGTCTAGTGCATGAGATGCTTGCTGGGTATGTAAGGCATCTTGAGTAGATTCAGTTTAGGTGCTGTAAATGACTGAGACTAGTTGGCAATTTTTTTCTGTGATTGGGTAGATTCGCTGAGAATGATCTGTTCCAGGTTCAAACACTTTTCCTCAAATTTCATTGTGTCAATTTTGTTTACTGCTGTATAGAATTCCATTGTATAGATATACCACATCTTTTTCATCCATTCTTCTACTGATGGACATCTGGGCTTATTCCAGCTCATAGCTATTACAAATTGAGCCGCTGCAAACATGGTTACACAAATCTCTGGCCTGTGGTTTGAAGGTTTTAGGATAGATGCCCAGTAAGGAATAATTGGATCTGTTGGTATCTCTATAGCCAGCTTTTTCAGGAGTCTCCAGAATGCTTTCCAAAGTGGTTGTACCTTCTTACATTCCCACAACAGTGGATGAGTGCTCCTACTTCTCCACATCCTAGCCAGTTTTATATTCATCTGATTTATTTATGTTTTCTGTCCTCTGTATCTTTGTCATTTGCATATAGAAAGGCTACTGGTTTTTGTGCATTGATTTTGTATCTTGCTGCTTTGCTATAGGAGTTAATCACCTTCAGGAGTTTTGGGATGGAGTCTCTCAGGTCTCTTACATATACAATCTTGTAATCAGCAAATAGAGATAACTTAACTTCTTCCTTTCAAAATTTTATCCCTTTTATTTCCTTCTCCAGTCTTGTTGCTTGAGCTAGGACTTCCAGTACTATATTGAAAAGCAGAGGTGAGTGGACAACCCTGTCTTGTTTCTGATCTTAATGGGAATTCCTACAGTCTCTCTCCATTAAGTATTATTTGGGCCTTTGAAGCATTGTATATTGCCTTTATTATGATAAGATATTAACCAACCATACCAATTCTCTCCAATGTTTTGATCATGAGGTGATGTTGTATCTTGTCAAAGGCCTTTTCAGCATCTATTGAAATGATAATGTGGTTTTTATGTGTAACTTTGCTTATGTGGTGTATTACATGGACAGATTTCACTATGTTGAACCACCCTGTGTTCCTGGGATGAATCCCACTTGGTCAAGGTGGATAATGCTTTTGATGTGTTGTTGGATTTGGCTTGCAAGGATTTTGATCAGGATCTTTGCATCTAAGTTCACCAGGGAAATAGGCCAGTAGTTTTCTTTTCTTGTGGGATCTCTGCCTGGTTTTGGAATTAGGATGATACTAGGTTCATGAAAAGAGCTGGGTAGCTTTCCCTGTTCTCTAATTGTGTTGCACATTTTGAGGAAGATTGGTCTGAATTCTTCCATGAAGGTTTGACAGAATTCAGCTGAGAAGCCATCTGATCCTGGACCCTTCTTTTTGGGGGAGGTTTTTTATTATTTTTTCAATCTCCATGAGTTTGATGGGTTCATTGAGGTGATTAATCTGCTCTGAGTTTAGCTTTGATAAATGGTATCAGCCCAGGAAATTATTAATCTCCTCCACATTATCCAGTTTTGTGGAGTAGAGGTTTTTTGAATAAGTCCTGATGATTCTCCCAATTTCACTTATATCTGTTTTGTTCTCTCCTTTTTCATTTTGAATTTTGTTAGTTTGAAGCTTCTCTTTTTTTTGCTTGATCAAATTGTCTAGGGGTTTGTCAATCTTGTTTATTTTTTCAAAGACCCAGCTCTTTGTTTTGTCAATTGTTTTTATTGTTTCCTTGGTTTCCAATTCATTAACTTCTGCTCTGATTTTAATTATTTCTTTCCTTCTGGAGGTTTTTGGGTTGGATTTTTCTTGTTTTTCCAGTGGCTTTAGGTGGATGGTTAGGTTATTGATTTGGGATCTCTCTGTCTTTTTAATGAAGGCATTGAGTGCTATGAATTTTCCCCTGAGGACTGCCTTCATTGTGTCCCATGATTTTTGGTACAATGTGTTCCCATTATCATTCAATTCTAGAAATTTTGCAATTTCATTTTTTATTTCATCCCCTTCCATTTATTGTTTAAAATGTGTTGTTTAGTTTCCAGGTGCCATTCGGATTCTTGGTGGGTCTTTTGTTGTTGGTTTCTGGCAATTTAGCATTGTGATCTGATATCATGCAGGGAATTATGTGGTGACAATCTTTTTGACCCAGCATATGGTCTATTTTAGAGAATGTTCCATGGGCTGCTGAGAAGAATGTATAGTCTGTGGATTTGGGATACAAAGTCCTGTAGATGTCCCTTAGGTCTAAGTGATCTATGGTTTTGTTGAGCTCTCTTACTTCCCTGTTGAGTTTCTGTTTGAATGATCTGTCTATTACTGATAATGGTATATTGAAGTCCCCAGCTAAATGGCATTGGTGGTTATTGCTGTTTCATTGCCAAATTGGTTTTGTTTTACCAAATGTGGTGCCCCTGTGTTCACTAAATACAGATTTATGATTCTAATATCCTCTTGATGAACTGTTCCTTTGATAAGTAGGGAGTGGCCTTCTTTGTCTTTTTTGATTTTTTTTTGAAGTCTATTTTATCTGATAATAATATAGCTATGCATGCTTTTTTTATTATTCCCATTTGCTTAAAATATTGTTTTTCACCCTGAGGAGGTGTCTGTCTTTAGTGGTGAGGTGGGTTTCTTGAAGGCAACAGTTTGAGGAGTCTAACTTTTTTATCCATCCTGTTAGTTTGTGTCTCTTTATGGGGTGAATTAAGGCCATTAATATTTAGGGTAATGACTATGAGATTCTATTTTATCCCTGCCATATTGTGATAGTATATGTTGGTTGGTGTTTTCATGGACTTTGTAGTTTTTTGTACCTACTCTGAGTTAGATTGTTGTGATCTGCTTCTTGTAGGCATTTGAATTTGATTCTTTGTTTCTTCTCTGTGGAGAACTTCCTGAAATACTCTCTGTAGGTCTGATTTTTTGTACATATAATTGTAAAGTTGAGTTTTGTCATGGAAAGTTTTTCTTTCACCATCTATTATGAAGGATACTTTTGCTAAGTAGAGAAGTTTTGGGTTGGAAACCATAGGTTCTTAGATTTTGCCATGTTTCATTCCAGGCCCTTCTAGCTTTCAGGGTTTCCATTGAGAAGTATAGAGTAATTCTGATGGGATTACCTTTGAAAGTGGTGTGCTGTTTTTCCCTAGCTACTTTTAGAATTTTCTCTTTGGTGTCAATGACAATATGTCTTGGAGAGTTCCTCCTTTGGTTCAGTGTGTTTAGAGTTCTGTTTCTTGTATCTTTTTTTTTTTTTTTTTTTTTTGGTTTTTTGAGGTAGGGTCTCACTCTAGCTCAGGCTGACCTGCAATTCACTATGGAGTCTCAGGGTGGCCTCAAACTCACGGTGATCCTCCTACCTCTGCCTCCCGAGTGCTGGGATTAAAGGTGTGCACCACCATGCCTGGCTAGCTTCTTATATCTTGATGGGCCTTACTTTAAGGAGACTGGGAAAGTTTTCTTCAATTATTTTGTTAAATAAGTTCTCCATCGCTTTGGTCTGAATTTCTTCTCCTTCTGGTATTCCAATAATCCTGATATTAGGATGCTTAAATGTATCCCACAATCCCCTCATGTTTTGTTCACCGAAACTTTTTAACTTACTGAAATTTTTGTACTCTCTAACTGCTTCTTCCATCTTGTCTTCCAGATCAGAGTTTCTATCCTCCACATGGCTGACTCTGTTCCTGAGAGCTTCTAGAAGGTTTTGGATTTGTTCAATTAGGTTTTCATTTTCTACTACTTTTCTATGTATAATTTCCATCCCTCTGTCAATCTCCCTTTCCACATCATTTTCTGCTTTTCTTGATGATTCTTGAAATTCATCCTTGCATTTCTTTATGTCTTCATTTAGAATGGCCAGCTGATTTTTGAGGTCTTCTTTTCTTTTTCACTCTCCCTCAAATCTCTTAACTGCCTTTAACTCCTTCCATTTTCTTATCTATTAGGTCTAGTTTAGTGATGGCAGCATCCACACAATTATCATTCCTTTGTTGGTTTTCTGCCAATTCTACCATTACCTTGGTCAGGGTTGCATTGCTCATAGCTTCATTTTGGTGTTTTGATCCTAATGACTCTTCTATGTTTTGATTAGATATGTTATTTAAGGACTGGGTGATCTAACTGGATTTTCTTACATTTGATTTTTTCATGTTATTTCTTTTGCACTGTGGTCTGCTCATGACAGTGTATTCATTGTTTAAGGTACTTGCCTTAAACCCAGGTGCACAAGGTGATGCATGCGTTTGAAGGTCTTTTGTTGTGGCTTGAAGCCCTGGCATGCCCATTCTCTCTCTCTCTCTCTCTCTCTCTCTCTCTCTCTCTCTCTCTCTCTCTCTCTTTCACACACACACACACACACACACACACACACACACACATAAAATGTTTTTGAAAAGTCAGTTAATAAGACAAAGGAACTGGATACTAGTGTAGAGAAATATCTAGAACACAGTAGATAGTGAGAAAGGTTATAAGCCTGACAACAATTATGCAACCATACGCATAGAATAGAAAAACAAGCTGTAGAATCAAATAGTAGCACTGTAGAGGGTAAGAAAGAGTGGTGATAATTTTCAATGATGAAAAGTCAAAATTCCTGAATAAACTTCCAGTTGAATAATTAGAATGTACATACACACACACAGACACACACACACAGACACACACACGTGTGTTTGTGTATATTTTTTTTTCAAAAATTAAAAAGAAATTTGAGACCAAAAAAATTGTTTCAAAAGAATAAAGATTGATAGCATGCTTCTGAGTAGAAACCTTGGAAACCAGGACACAAAGATGTCAACTTTGAAATCTCTATCCCCAAAGTATTTCAGATCTATATAGAGTTTGTCATTATTAAGGAAATTTAAAAGGATATCCTTCGGGAGGAAGCAAAATGATTACAGAGCTATGCTTATTATATAAGAAAGGACAACACAAACTGAATTGGTAACTGTGAATAAATACTAGTTGATTTCTCTACCTTCTAATATGTACATATAATTTATATTCATACACTATGCTCATTGCTTATCGTGACTACTAACAAGTTGAATAGGTAATGAGTATCAACCCTGGGTATGGTACTGTGTACCTGAAATTTCAGTACTGAGGATCTAGACAAAAGAATTTGGTGTTGGAAGTCTGCCTGGGTAGTGTTTGTAGGAATTGTTTTAAAAAGTAACAATGTACGGCAGTATATATTTTGACTAGTATCACCGGGACTAAGAACTAAGCTCAGGGAGAGAGGAAGGATCCAGAGAATAAACCTTGAGAACGTTGAGATGAAGACCATAGTAAGATGAAATGGTACACCCTTCCTCTTTCTCTTATCCTCTCCCATTCTCCCTGTCCCCTTCTTTTACCCCCCTTTCCTTTCTTCCCTCACTAACTTCCTCTCCCCATTTCCCTCCTTTTTCACTTCCATTTCTCCCTTTGAGTTTGGGGTAAAAGTACAATTGAGAATTGTTAAGAGGAGAAGAATAGGATGAAGGACACAAGCCAAAACAAATATCTGGGGAAGATTGAAATATGGTTGATACAACAAGTGAAGGTATTTTTATAAGACAGTATGTAAAGAAAAGCTGCACCTCATCTTTCCTTTCAGCTAATCTTCAGTAGAGTGGCAAGAGTGGAGAATTGACATACCTTTCAGATTTTTATTCTATAGAAAGGAATAGAAGTTGTATACCTATTTCCATGCTAAATTTGTCTCAGTATGTGTCAGATATCAGGAGTGTCACTTCCTTTATTGAGCCATTTCAAAAGAGGCAGGATGTTTGAGTGGAAGTAAAGAAATGGTATGTTATCCTAAACACTAACCCTCTTCAGGGAAATTTGAATAGCTGAGGAACTCTTGCAGCATATTTAGATATCAAAAACAATATGGTTGAATTGGAATTATATTATTTAAACATATTTAGGTTTTAAACTCGACCAGATCCTATCTCATGTAAATTAATAATGTATATTTAGTGAAAGAGTGGCTTTGTAGTAATTATTTTAGATTTAAATAATACACTAAAAACTAAATCAAGAAAATGTTTTTATTGGGGTTGGGGGCAGTGATGGCAAGTGGGATGGTATTCCTGTGTGGAGGGGCCCTGGAGGAATGCTAGCCTGTTGGCCTGGGTCTGGACACAGGGAGTGGGGTGAGTCAGCGGAGAGTGAGATGGCATTTGTGAGCATGGAGAAACTTTCCACAATAAAACTCAGTTTTATAGCTATAAGAACACAAAGCCAAATCTGCAGAGAGTACTTCAGGGAATTCTCCACACAAAAGAATCAAATAATCAACCTCAAGTGCCTCCAAGAAGCAGATCACAGTAAGCAAACACAGAGACGGCACAAAGAAACTACAAAATCCAAGAAAGCAACAAATCACATAAGCCACCCAAATATGACAGTCATTAAATCAAACCTCACAATTGTCACCCATCCAGAGATATAAGCTGACAGGGTGGATCAGAAAGTTAGGCCCCTCAATCTATTGTCTTCAAGGAGCCCGCTTCACCCCTAAAGACAGACACCTCCTCAGGATGAAAGGGTGGAAAATGATATTCCAAGCAAACAGAAATAAGAAACAAGTAGGCATAGCTATACAAATAGCAGATAAAATAGACTTCAAACCAAAAGTAATCAAAAAAGACATAGAAGGACACTTCCTACTTATCAAGGGGACATTCCAACAAGGCGATATCACAATCATCAATCTTTATGCACCAAACACAGGTGCGCCACAATTCATAAAATAAAACCTACTTGACGACAAAACAGAAATAACCACCAACACCATCATAGTTGGGGACTTCAGTACTCCACTATCAGCATTAGATAGATCATCCAAACATTATGCACACACACATTGCCTCTTACAGTAACTGATGGCTAACCCCACAATGCATGACCCATTTTCACCAATGAGGAGGGTTCCTGTGGACGGAGGAGGACAGGGAGGAGTCTAATGATGGTACCAACAGGACTGTATATACACTGTGTACATAACTCATAAAAAAGAAAATGTTTTTTCTTCTGTATTTCACTGTTCAGTATAGCTGTGTAATTTATCTTCCTTTTGAGGTAAGTGAACTTTACTCTAAGTTTTCTATCAGCAGAAAATTACACGAATTGAGTTGGTGATTTTTGCAAAATTAACACATGAGTGCACCCAGCTCTCTTCCAGGTCAGAAGGCAGCACAGTGCTAGCATCCACTTCCAGTACCATGCTCCTGCCCAGTTTTGACTTGTTTCAGAACCTTAGATAAACTGAGTCTTATTATACTCACTTTTTAGTGGGTTTTTCAAAATGATTTTGTCAAATCTATTCACATGGTTTCAAGAGACAATAAGCCATTGCTTTACATTGTATTATATTACCTTGTTAAATATACAATAAATTATAAAGTCTACTTTTGTTAGAAAATTTAGGTTATTTCCAATTTTTAATTTCTATTTTTTATAAATTATTAAAATTATATATTGAATACATAAATATGCATTTAGTAAATATATACACAACATTTATGTGTTATATACAGCTAAAAATGAAAAAATTGAAGGAAGTCTTACAAAATATTTATTTTAAAGTCAGACTGGAATTTAGTCCAGTTCATATTACTCTTGAAATAAATAATCTTAAATACATTACTTAATTGAATTGAATTTCCATTATGTTTCTGTGTAACATGTACATATAATATGCATTTGCAATATAAATAAAATAATGTGGGTTAAAATATACACAATTCAGTACTTGGTAAATATTCAATTTTAATTTTTTCCTGGTTATTGGTAGAGTTCCTAGTGAAATTACAACTGTATCTGAATGATTCCTTGGGTAATTGGGGCTGTGAGATTCACCCAGAATTCTAGGTCTTAACTCATATTGCCTCTCAGTGGATCCCTAATGACTATCAGTGGTACCTTGGAAATTGGAGTGCACAGTTGGCACAGTAACTAATTCTCATTAATTAAGAGAAAATTTATTAAGCAGTACTATGTGCTCAGAATTATTATGAACATATGAAGAATGTGGAATAAACTCAACCATAATTTTTGTCCCTCAAAGTTGTTAAAATATCCTGTGGAGGCTCAGGAAACATTTTAATTACACAAGAAATTAGAATCTGATAATATTATAACTTTCATGACAGATCCTGCTCCATATATTTTCTATTTGGATGAAGTTACTAAACTACCAAACCAGCTTGTAAACATATGAACTTTGAAAAAAATATTAATTTTCCCTGGTATCCAACATGCTTTTTGTTTTGAGGTAAGGTTTAGCTCTAGCTCAAGTTGACCTGGCATTAACTATGTAGTCTCAGGCTGGTCTTGAACACACGATGATCCTCCTACCTTTGCCATCTGAGTGCTGGGATTAAAGGCATATATCACCAAGTCTCGTTACAATACACACCATAAGAGTACTTTCTGGGCTGGTGAGCTGGCTAAGTGGGGTATGTAAACATGATGACCTTTGTTAAATCTCAGAACCTATGTAAAAAAAACAAATATAATCATATATGTCTATAACCTCCACCCTGAAATAGACAGGAAGATCATTGGAGTTCTCTGGTCATCCATTCTAACCAAAATCCAAGGAGCTCTAGGTTCAGTGAGATGCCATGTCAGAAAAATATGT
Organism: Jaculus jaculus; assembly: GCF_020740685.1. NCBI lineage: Eukaryota > Metazoa > Chordata > Mammalia > Rodentia > Dipodidae > Jaculus > Jaculus jaculus. The sequence goes on along the minus strand of NC_059108.1, from coordinate 96,790,266 downwards.
GGGAGAGTGATAGAAGGAAACCTCTGGCATCCTCCTCTGGCCTCTACACACATACCCATGTGATATACACATCTTCACATTCACACATGCACACACACCAAAAAAGAGAATATTTTTTAGTATCATATTTTCCAGAACAATCACATGGTGATCAGCTTTGATAAACTTTCCTACTGGTTTGTAGTAACTAACAGGAGAATAAAATTCTTTCCAAGAGAATAAATTAGAATATGATGATTAATAAAGTAGGTACTGTGCATTGGCAAGGTGATTCTACGATAAATCTTATTATTCTATTATTCTATTTCTCACTGTTCAATGTTAGAGAGCAAATGTAAGTAACAAATCAAATTACTTTATAGATATATTTAGCCAATAAATTTTAATAATCATCATTTTCCAAGTTTTTTATATATATATATATATATATATATATATATATATATATATATATATATATAAAATTTATTTAAAGAAAAACAATGTGTTAGGCTGGAGGGATGACTTCCAGTTAAGCCAATTGCCTGCAAAGCTACAGGAGCCAACTTTGATACTCCAGGATCCACACAAACCAGATAACCAAAGTGGCATATGCATCTGTAGTCTGTTTTCAGTGACTGAAGGCCCTGATATGCCAATTCTCTCTGTGTGTGCCCCCCTCCCTCCTCTCTCTCTCTCTTTGTGTCTCTCTCAAATATACAAAAACAAAATGTTTAGGAAACACTGTTGATTGGCATTTTGATCTTTTTGGTGTTCATTTATAGGCAATTTATCTCTCTTGGTGTTTAATTTTCATAAAAGAACAAACACAAATGACCAATAAGTATTTTTAAAAGCATTCAACTTTCCTAGATATCAGAGAAATGTCAGTAAATACCAATGTGAGATGCCATCTCACTTCAGTCAGAATGGCTATCATCAAGAAAATTGACATCAAATGCTGTCTAGGATATATGGAAAGAAGAACCCTTGTTCACTGCTGTTGAGAGTTCAGACTAATACACTGTATGTAAACCAATAGAAATATCTCAAAAACTTAGAAATAGAACTGCCATAAACCCCATCCATACCACTCCTAAGCATATATGCTAAGGACTCCACACACTCATACTTACACATTCCTGTTTATTGTGGCTCTATTTACAATAGCTAAGAAATGGATTCAGCCCAGATAACCATCAAAAGATTAGAGGATAATGAGAATGCTATACTATGCACAATGAAATTTTACTCAGCAGTACCAAAGAATGAAATTTTCAGGAATATGGATAATCTGGAAAGACTTATATAAAGCAAAATTAAATTAGAAAGACCAAAACAACATATTCCCTCTCACTTGTCGATCCCAACTTGTAATATTGGTAAGAATGCATATAAAGGAAAACTAGGGTGAACTTAAAAAGCTAGAATAGTGACTATGAGCAAGAATAAAGAAGAGATGACTAGGAAATGGTATTGGAATGGCAAAATTATACATGTGGCATGTAAACAAAGGAGGGGGATACAAGGGAGGAAAACAGGAGAGAGGAATTGAGGGAAGGGGAAGGGGAGGAAAGTCAAAACAAATTGTACTTTAAAATGTTAAAATAATAAGCCAAGTGTGGTGGTGCATGCCTTTAATCCCAGCACTCAGGAGGAAAAGGTAGGAGTATCATCTCATCATGAGTCTGAGGCCTCCCTGAGACTACATAGTGAATTCCAGGTCAGCTTGAGATTAGAATGAGACCCTACCTCAAAAAACAAAGAAGAAAAACAAAAAAATTAAATGTTAAAATAATGCCTAGAACTTCACAAGCTAATTAAAAATCCAATGACACAATTTTAAAAATGAAAAATAAATGCCTGTTGAGTATTAGTAAAGACCATGAAATTCTAATATGATTCCCATTGACTATATAGATTTTATAGTGTGCAATTACAAATTTAATCAAGTGTAATTCTATTTCTGATTAAGTCATTTGATAGCACAGAATCATAAAAATAATAACAATATGATCTCTTTCTAGTTAAAATATGATGTATATATTACATAGCTAATATGGTGTATAATATTTAGAATTAAAAACATATAGTAAAATAATTCCTGATAGCCAGGAACATGAAAGTGTTTCTAGGAACACAAAATAGCCAGGCGTGGTGTCTCATACCTGTAATCCCAACACTCAGGAAGCAGAGGTGGGAGGATCAGCATGAGTTCGAAGCCACCCTTAAACTACATAGTTAATTCCAGGTCATCCTGAGCTAGAATGAGTGAGACTCTACCTCAAAAAAAAAAACAAAAAAAAAACCCCACAAAATACATGCGTTAATACAAGAATTTTCTATTTGCATAAGTGAAGGTTATATTGTTATTTGGTTCCTGAAGCTAGATAAATCAAAACAGTAACTAGTGTATTGGATTTTAAATGTCAGAGGCTTACCATGCCTATGAATGGTGGCACAGGTGCTATGTTTCTACTGTTTAAGTACAAGTGAGCAATGACGTGGTCTTGAAATACAGTGACTCACAACAAAAGCAGCAATTCAGTGATTGTGGGGCATGATAGTTTGCCAAGTAATGGTTATCATTAAGCAAAATAGGATAGGTGATATTCCATCTTTAAAATGCAATCCTTTTTTTCTCACATACAAGAACATCCCAATGTGGTAGAAATTAAACCACATATGACAAAACAACAAAGTACTGAGTTCATCCCTAAACCCTATACAGCGATACCGCACTCAAAATGTGTTAATAGAAAAACATAAACTGGAATATTTCAGTAGTATGAACTTCTATCTATTCCAGACATCATTGAGAGTCAAGAGCCCACAAAGTATAAGATATTTTTAATCTATGTATACATAAAATATTTATACAAAAAATGAGTCTTAAAATTGACAAACTAAAACTGAACTGAACTAAGGATTAGAGATTTAAGTTTCACAAAGGTATATCCAAGTGAAAAATTAAAATATAAAAGATTACTCACACCATAAGAAATCAGAGAAATGCAGATGAATATTCAAATGAAATACTCTTTAATACCCACTGAAATAACTAAAATTAGAATGATAAAGCTTATTGGATGTAGGCAAAGACTTTTCACATTCTGAACTCAACTGTTGGAAGGAAAGTATATTTGTTTTATTTTATTTTTATTTATTTGAGAGAGGGAAAAGGGCAGAGAGACAGAGAAAGAGAGACAGAGATAGAATAAATGGGTGTGCCAAGGCTTCCAGCCACTGCAACAAACTACAGGTGCACGGACCACCTCTGGCTTACGTGGGTCCTGGGGAATCGAACTCAGGTCCTTTGGCTTTGGCAGGCAAACACTTTAACTGCTAAATTATCTCTCCAAACCCGAAAGTACCTTTTATATCTACTGTAGAACATTGTTTGCCTTTATGTCCTACTGTGTATAAATTAATGTTCTGTAAATTTTATTGCTATTTACATACTCAGCGTAGGTGCAGAGACTCAACCAACAGTAGACATGAGACAATAAATATTACATTGTATTTTTCTTCAGAGCCATCAATTGTAAACCACTTCACTTCTCATCCACAATAAAACTAATAAATTAAATATGTATTCAAAGAACTAACACTACATGCACTTGCTATCTTTTGCTGTGTACAAAATCATTCTAAAATAAAGCAGTCAAGGTAATAATCCCAAAATGGATATTGTGAAAAGACACAGCAGGATCAGTGATCTCTTTTCCATGACAGCATGTCTTGTTTCTTAGCTGGGATGACTGAAATGGTTGAGAACCAAACATTTTTAATGTTTCTAAAGATTTCTTCACTTGAGTGCTTTATGTCTCACTGGGATTATTCAATTGGAACATTTATGTGTGGCTCAAACTTTTCAGAGCTTTACAGAAAAAGCAGAGATATATGAAGAGCTAGCTAGTGTTTCTGGAAACCAAATTCAAAGTTGCAACCAGACCACCTACCTTTTGAAATAACAGTTCATTCCATATCAATTAAGCCCATTTTAGTGCTTATAAGAAAGCTCCTTCAGATCAGCATGACTCAAGAGGTAGAATATTGTATTTGTTTTCTAGGAAAAGGTACATATGTTCATGACCATGTAAGCAAGGAAATACTGTTAAACTATTTTGGGAATGAAATTTGCAATATAATACATTTATGAGATCATCAACTATATCTTTTACATATATGAATCCCATAGATATATTTTTGAGTAAAATAAAGCCAGAAACAAAAGATGATATTTATGTTGAACAACACCGATGTATGCTTTTATATAACTGGAGGATAATTTCTTATTGGGCCAGTGCTTGAAAGAGAAAAAAAAAATGTTCCTGCTCTGTCATTTATGTTTGTTTGCTGTTGTATTTACAGTGCTAATTACAGGATGAAAAGACATGAAGTGGTCTGTTAGGATGTAAGAATATCTTCTGTGAATAGATTACTACCTCAATAAAACTTAAAGTCAAAAGAAAAACCCAATGTGTGTGTGTGTGTGTGTGTGTAATGATCTTTGTCTTTGACAGTATTTTTTGTTTGTTTGTTTGTTTGTTTGTTTGTTTGTTTGTTTGTTTGTTTGAGGTAGGGTCCCACTGTAGCCCAGGCTGATCTGGAATTCACTATGAAGTCTCAGGGTGGCCTCGAACTCACTACGATCCTCCTACCTCTGCCTCCCCAGTGCTGTGATTAAAGGCATGTGCCACAATGTGGGCTCTGTCAGTATTTTAAGATCATAAGATCATATATAATTTATTTCTCACTTTTGATTACCCAGTAAATTATCATTAGTTTTTCAATAATTATACAATAATTTTTTTGTTTATTTATTTATATGAGAGAGATTGAGAGTGAAGGAGGCAGAGAGAGAGAAAGAATGGGCACTCCAGGGCTTCCAGCCAGTGTAAACAAACTCCAGATACATGATCCCCCTTGTGCATCTGGCTAACTTGGGTCCTGGGGAATCAAGCCTCCAACCAGGGTCCTTAGGCTTCACAGGCAAGCGCTTAACCGCTAAGCCATCTCTCCAGCCCCAATAATTACACATTTACACAAGACTATTTCAAATATAAATTCTAGAGCTAGAAGCTGTCTTAATGGTTAATATGCTTGCCTGCACAGCCTGAGGACCCAGGTTCAATTCCCCAGTACCCATGTAGGTTAGATGCACCACAGGGGGTTCATGAATCTGGAATTTGTTTGCAGTGGCTAGAGGCCCTGGCACACACATTCTTTCTCTCTTTCTTTATCTCTCTATCTGCTTCTTTCCTTCTCTGTCTTAAATAAATAATATTTTTTAAATTCTATAATGTGAGAAATTTTAATTTTAAAATGTTGCTGATGGAGACATGCATTACTAAAATTCATTTAATATTGTCATAAAAATCTGTTATCTTTAAATAATATTTATATTTATATATATTAAGAAGTTTTCATTTCTGCACCATCTTTTTTTTTGGGGGGGGGGTTGAGGTAGGGTCTCACTCTAGCCCAGGCTGACCTGGAATTCACTATGTAGTCTCAGGCTGGTCTTGAACTCACAGTGATCCTCCTACCTCTGCCTCCCAAGTGCTGGATTAAAGGCATGTGCCACCACCCCCGCTACACCATCTTTTTGTCTGTTTATTTTTTTTTTCCTGGTTTTTGATACCATCATTTTTTCTGTGTTCTCAGGTACACATGCAAGTTATTATATAATCATTTAGCTTTGCTTTAACATTCATTAAGCATCCAATACCCACCCAGTACTTCCATTACTACTACTCTATCCTGATACTCCCTTTTCTCTCACTTATATATGTGTGTTTGCTAGTTTTTCAAGTGCTTCTAATTTTGCCCTTGCCTGCTTGCATTCCAAATAACAGTGCAGGAACATGAACTAGCATTGAATCTATCACACCTGATAGATCATGCTGTTCTATGTTATTTGTCTTCCAATGCCATGGTTGTCATGGAGAGAAAAATTCAAGGTTATCAGAAGGATTAACAATGTCCTGTAATAACTCTTGCTCTCTGAATGTGCTGTATTTGCCTTTCTACTTTATTTTATTTTTAAATTATATTTTATTTTTTCTATTCAGATAATATCTTACTCTGTGGCCCAACCTACCTTGAAACTCACTTTGTAGCTTAGGCTAGCCTCAAAATGATGGAAATCCTATTACAGAAACCTAATGGCTGCAATCAATTAGAGGCATATGTCACTACACAAATCACCATTAGGGGTGTGTGTGTGTGTGTGTGTGTGTGTGTGTGTGTGTGTGTGCCCTCTTATGAGCGCATGTGAATGCTAGAATTCACACATAGAAGGCTTTTACCTTTTTGTACTTTCTTTCTAAAACAACTTACTCTACTGATTGCTCATTCTTAATTTTCTACTTTCAAGTTTAAATTATCTCTTCAAAGAATTCCCTGTCCTTTTGCTGGCTACTGTTTTAAAATTGGTCTATATAATTTGTCTCCTTCATAGATATTTACCATTATGCATTTATCTTGTTCAAACAAATTATATATATGTATAGATATATGTATATATGTGTATATGTATAGATAGATAGTTTAATTCATAGATATTTAACATTAAGTAGTTATTATGTTTATTTTGTTATTTACTATTTTTTGTTTACCTAACTGGAATACATTCTTAATGGAAACAAAAAAAAAAAAGACCTTATTAGAGAACTAAAGTGTGGTAGGAAACATTGGCCAGATTGTAATTGAACATGGCCTTTTTTGATTAATTCTTTTTGGGAATAAAACTTACATTGGCCTTTTGAGTATATTTTTTCAAATATTTTATTTATTCATTTATTTATTTGGGAAAGAGAGAGAGAAACACAGGAAAATGAGTAGATAGAGATTTGAGAGGCAGCCACGTTTAGTGGTACACACCTTTAATACCAGCACTCAGGAGATAGAGATAGGAGGATTGCTATGAGTTCAAGGCCACCCTGAGTGAATTTCAGGTCAGCCTGAGCTACAGTAAGACCTTATCTCACAAAACTAATAAGAAAGTGCCCCTGAGTTCACACTTCCTGGATACCCTGTGCCAGAGGGTGCTCCTGGATCCTGTAGATGAGAATTCCCTGTTACCCAGCTCCTCCCTGGTCCGGGTAGTCTGGTAGGTCCCTGTGGCTGGCTTGGTGCTACTTGGATCCTACAAGCTTGCTGCAGAAGGATGCCCCTTGTTCTATATTCCTGTTTGAAGTGCCACTGGGTTCCCAATTTCCAGATACCCTGCACCAGAGTAACTAGGACAGAGCTCCTTGTGGATCCCCCACTTCCCAGTTCCCTAGTTCCAGTACCCCAGCTGCTGCTTTGGGAGGCCTGGTCCCTGTGTGTTGGCTGTGGAAGCAGGCCTCTTGTTCTACTATCCTGACTGGCCCCTGGGTACCCACATCCCTTTCCCCTGAGTGAGTCAGAGGGTGCATCAGCCACTGAAGGAGCTGGTAGTGCACAGCCCCCAGTTCCCCAGGTACATTTGATATACTTGCAATCTCTACAATCTGTGGATCTGTGGTTATAACCCCATCATATACCACTATACCAATACAATAAATATTTAAAACAGAATACCCTCTGAAGATCCTAAAAGGACAAATCTTACTTCCTCTTCAATAGAATAAAGCATTTCTCCAAGATGGGTAGACCACTATGCACAAAAGCCAACAGTAGTCAGAAAAGTAGCAGATCTCCACCAAAGATCCCTAGTACCACAATGGGATCTTCCAATGAAATCACAGAGCAATCAACAGAAGTTTAATCCCAAAATGAAAACATAAAAATGAGGCCCTGATCAAAAGAATTGCTGAGTTGGAAGTAAACAGACAAACATACAAAAAAACAATTTTATTAATGAAATTGAATAGAATCATTTATAAGAGCATTCAGCTTTTGGAGTAGGCTTAACTTGATTGAAGAAAATGTTAGACCATCAAAAGAGATATAAATGAATTGAAGGTGATAACCAGTTGATTAACCTTAGTTAAGACTTGGTCAAATGCAAGAATGAATTCCAGGAAGCATCAAAAAAATCAGAACACGTACTAAAATTGTACCTCAAAAAAGAGGTAGACATGATGCAAAATAACACAAGAAAAAATAAAAATCAATCAGACCTTGAGAAACCTCTCTAGAACCCCTCACTAACAGAGGTCCTCATGTGAAAGACAGGACCTTTGACCTGGAAGACAAGACAGAAGAAATTGCTTGGAAGGCCAAAAACTTTGCTAAGTTCAAAAAATCAAGTGAACAGAATATGAGGGAAATGTAGTATAAACTAAAATTACAAAACTTCCAGATCATGGGCATACCAGGAGAGGAAATCCAGGCCAGAGACATAGAGAACATATTCAACAAAATTAATGAAGAAAACTTTCCCAGACTATCAAAAGATATCAAGGTGGATCAAGAAAAGAAAATGGACCATCTGTCTTCAAGAATCCCATTTCACCACTAAGGATAGATACATACGATAGATACATTCTCAGGGTTTAAGGATTAAAAATGATATTCCAAGCACATAGAAATAAAAACTAAGTGGTTTGAGCTATATCAACATCTGATAAAATAGAATTAAACCATCAAGGGAATGATCCAAAATGAGAAAATCACAACCAAAATGCACCATAGTTTATAAAGCAAAGCCCACTTGACAAGAAAACAAAAATAAACATGAACACCATCATACTCAGACACCTCAATACTCCACTACCATCAATAGGCATATGATTCAAGAAGAAAATCAACAGGGAAATAATAGGGCTCAAAAACACCATAGATCAAGTAGAGATAAGAGACAACTACAGAACTTTCCAACCCAACTCCACAGGATACACATTCTTCTCAGCATCCCATGGAACCTTCTCCAAAACAGACCATATATTATGCAGTAAAGTACGCCTTCATAAATTCAGGATTTTTTAAGGAACTTCCTGTATCATATCAGATCACAAATGCTTGAAAGTTAGAAATTAACAACAAGAGACACATCAAGAACTTCAACAGTTCCTGAAGACTAAACAACAAAATTTCATACAATGAATAGGTTGTGGAAGAAATAAAATAAATTCATACAATTCCTACAATTGAAGGATAATGACAACACAACCTACCATTACTTCTGGGACACAATAAAGGCAGTCCTAAGATGATGAATTCATAGAGCCAAATGTCTTCATTACAAAGACAGAAATAGCCCAAATTAATAACCTAAGTGTCCACCCAAGGCATTGGAAAAACAAGAAGAATCCAACTCTTATAATGCCAAATGGAAAAAAAATCAAGATCAGAGCAGAAATTATTGAATTGGAAACCAAGAAAAAAAAAATTTAAATCAATGAAATTAAGAGCACATTCTTTGACAAAATAAAAAGATTGATATAACCCCAAGCCAGGCATGGTGGCACACACCTTTAATCCCAGCACTTGGGAGGCAGAAGTAGGAGGATTGTCATGAATTCGAGACCACCCTGAGACTCCACAGTGAATTCCAGGTCAGCCTGGGCTAGAGTGGGACCCTACCTCAAAAAAACAAAAACTCAAAAAAAAAAAAAAAAGATTGATAAAAAACCCTAGCCAATTTTATCATAAAAAAGACAAGTCTCACATTAAAAGAATCATAAATAGAATAAAAATGTGGTGTCACAACGGACATCAGTATATTGGAAGAAGCAACGGCATATTTCCAAAACCTCTACTCAAAAAAAAAAAAAAAGAAAAAAAAAAAGGATTGATTCCTCATCACATACCACCTACCAAAACTAAACTCAGAGCAGAATAATCTCCTAAACAAACCTGTCATATGCCTGGAAATTAAAAAGGTAATCAAAGACCTCCCCCAAAGAAAAGTCCAGGACCAGATGGCTTCTCAGTCAAATTCTATCAAACCTTCATTGAAGGACTGAAACCAATTTTTATCAAATTTGTTCACATAATTGGTGACCAGAATCTCCTCCCCTTCCCCGTTTATAAAGCTAGCATCACCATAATACCAAAACTAGAGATATAACAAGAAATATATTGCCCTGTATCCCTATGAATTTACATGCAAATATCCTGAACAAAATCCTCACAACAACACATCAAAAGCCTTATCCACCTTGATCAAGTAGGTTTCATCCCAGGGATGCAGGGATAGTTCAATATATAGAAATTGGTCATGATCAAAATGATGGAAAGCATAGGCATGTAGGATTCATTTTTCAGCACAATAGAGGCTATATATAAAACACCCAAACCCTAAATACTACTTAATAAGGAAAGACTCAAGGAATTTCCATTGAGATGGAGAACAAGACAAGGGTTCCCACTCTTACCACTGCTCTTCAACAAGGTACTCAAAGTACTACCCAAGCAATAAGACAGGGAAAATAAATAAAAGGGATTCAAATTGGAAAGGAAGAAGTCAAATTAGCCTTATTTGCAGATGACATGATCCCATATATAAGTGACCCAAAAGTCTCCATGTCAAAACTTCAGTAAAGTGGCAGAATACAAATCAATGCACAAAAATTAGTAGCCTTTCTATATGCAAAGGGAAAATATACAAATAAAGAAATCACTTAGGCTGTCCAATTTTCAATAGCAACAACAAAAGCAAAAATAAGAAATACCTTGGAATAACACTAACCAAGAATATGAAAGACCTATATAATGCAAACATAACAAAACTAGAGAAAGAATTGGAGGAGGACTTCAGAAGATGGAGAGACGTCCCAGCTCCTGGATAGGTGGAATTGATATTGTGAAAATGGAATTTCTACCAAAAGCAATATACAGTTTTAATGTAATACCAATAAAATTACCTGCATCATTCTTACGGGGATTGAAATCACGATCTGAAAATTAGTATGGAATGATAACTGCAGATATACAAACAGCACTTCATAAAGAAAAAAAAAATTCTTGTGGAGGTATCACCATATCTGATTTAAAACCATATTATAAATCTGTAATAACAAAAAGAACATGTGAGACTTCCGGCCAAGATGGTGACCGCCTTGCTGCCCTGCAGAATACCTGGGCAAGAAAGACAAGATATTAAGGGTTTTCTAGGTCTTCTTGTCAGTGTAAGGGAGGGGGGGGGAAACAGGGAATCACTGATCCCCTCTTGGGTGGGTACACCCCCCCCTCCTCCACACAGCTGCTGCTGAGATCCCATTGCATGCCTGCCGGGTCGCTGCCCCATGCTCTGATCTTGTGCCTACTGGGCCGGCCACCACTGTGCTCAAATCGCAGGCCTGCTGGGTCACTGCACCGTGCTCTGATCGTGTGCCTCCCAGCCGGCCGCTAGCACACCATCCTCTGCAGGTGACTCTGCGCTCAGATCGCATGTTCAGCTGGCCCAGTCCCACAGCAAGGGCCACACAAGCCCAGACTGAGTCTCCTACTAGTGAGAGCTCAGGTGCCATCCCCTACCTGTCTGTCGCCAGCCATCCCCCACTCCTCTGTGGCAGGGGAACACAGACTGTTTCTGGGTCCCAATGTTCCCAGCCAGTTTGGGCAGCTTCAGGGCTTGGTATCTCAGTCCACTTCCAAGCTCTAAGGTAGGCAGCTTTGGCAGCATTACCACTTGAGAAGTCAAGCAACTTTGAAACCCCTGTCAGTAGTAGATAGGTGGCTTTGGCAAGTGAGAGCAAAAGCCCAGGCTGCTTGGCAACTGCCCAAGACTGCCTCAGATTCCCACTGCACTAGAGCCTAGGCTAATCCACCCACCTACCTGCCCATACACTGTAATGGGTAGACCACAGCACAAAAGAAATACCATGAAAAGTCAAATGCAAGCAAATCCAGGTAGATCAACCAGTCCTATAAGGAATACATCTAACCAAAACATAGAAGAGTCATTAGGATCAGAACATCAAATGGAAGCTATGAGCAATGCAAACCTGACCGACCTACTGCTAGAATTTGCAGGAAAGCAACAAAGGACCAATAATTGTGTGGATGCAGCCATCAATAAGCTAGAAAATATTGATAATAGATCAGAAGGAGTTCAAAGAGAATTAAGAGATTTGAGGGAAAGTGAAAAAAAAAAAGAACCTTAAAAATCAGCTGGCCACACTAAATGAAGACATAAAGAAATACAAGGATGAATTCCAAGAATCATCAAGAAAAACAGAAATGATGTGAAAAGGCAAATTGACAGAGTGATGAAAATGATACATAGAAAAGTAGTAGAAAATGCAAACTTAATTGAAAAAGTCCAGAACTCTCTAGATGCTCTCAAGAATAGAGTCAGCTAAATGGAGGATAGAAACTCTGATCTGGAAGACAAGATGGAAGAAACATTCTGAGAGTTCAAAAATTTCAGTAAGTTCAAAAGTTCCTGTGAACAGAACATGAGGAAATTGTGGGATACATTTAAACGTCCTAATATTAGATTCATTGGAATACCAGAAGGAGAAGAATTTCAGACCAAAGGAATGGAGAACTTATTTAACAAAATAATTGAAGAAAACTTCCACAGTCTCTTAAAAGAAAGGCCCATCAAGATACAAGAAGTGAACAGAATTCCAAACAGACAGGACCAAAGGAGAAACTCTCCAAGACACATTATAATTAAGACTCTAAACATTGACACCAAAGAGAAAATCCTAAAAGCAGCTAGGGAAAAACAGCACACAACTTTCAAAGGAAACCTCATCAGAATTACTTCAGGCTTCTCAATGGAAACCCTGAAAGCTAGAAGGGCCTGGAATGAAACTCTCCAAACTATAAGAAACTATGGCTTCCAACCCAAACTGCTCTACCTGGGAAAAGTATCCCTCATAATAGATGGTGAAAGAAAAATTTTCCATGACAAAACTCAGATTTACAATAATATGAACAAAAAACCAAAACTACATCGAGTATATCAGGAAATTCTCCACAGAGAAGAAACAAATAACCAAACCCAAATGCCTACAAGAAGCAGATCACAACAACCAAACACAGAGTAGGCACAAAAATCACCAAAGCCCATGAAAACACAAACACACATCAACCACCACAAAAAGACAGGGATCAAATCAAACCTCACCGTCATTATCCTAAATATCAATGCCCTTAATTCACCCATCAAAAGACACAAGCTAACAGGATGGATCAAAAAATTAGACCCCCTCCTATCTGAGGCCTTCAAGAAACCCACCTTACCACTAAAGACAGACACCTCCTCAGGGTGAAAGGGTAGAAAACAATATTCCAAGCAAATGGGAATAAGAAACAAGCAGGTGTAGCTATATTAATATCGGATAAAATAGACTTCAAACCAAAAATAATCAAAAAAGACAAAGAGGGCTCCTTCCTACATATCAAGGGAACAATCCATCCAGAAGATATTACAATCATAATTCTGTATGCACCAAACACAGGGGCACCACAGTTCATAAAACAAAACCTACTTGACAATAAAACAGAAATAACCACTAACACAATCATACCTGGGGACTTCAACACACCATAATCAGTAATAGACAGGTCATCCAAACAGAAAATCAACAGGGAAGTAAGAGAGCTCAACAAAACCATAGATCACCTAGACATAATGGACATCTACAGAACTTTCCATCCCAAATCCACGGACTACACATTCTTCTCAGCAACCCATGGAACATTCTCCAAACTAGACCATATATTGGGTCACAAAGAATGCCTCCACATATTTAGGAAAATTGACATAATTCCCTGCATGATATCAGATTACAATGCTATATTGCTAGAAATCAACAACAAAAGACCCACCAAGAATCCCAATGGCACCTGGAAACAGAACAGCACACTATTAAGCAATAAATGGATAATGGATAAAATAAAAAATGAAATTGCAAAATTCCTAGAATTGAATGACAATGAGAACATATCATACCAAAACTTATGGGGCACAATGAAGGCAGTCCTCAGGGGAAAATTCATAGCACTCAATGCCTTCATTAAAAAAAGACAGAAAGATCCCAAATCAATAACCTAACCATCCACATAAAGGCACTGGAACAACAAGAAAACTCCAACCCAAACAGCTCCAGAAGGAAAGAAATAATTAAAATCAGAGCAGAAATTAATGAACTGGAAACCAAGGAAATAATAAAGACAATTAACAAAACAAAAAGCTGGTTCTTTGAAAAAATAAAGAAGATTGACAAACCCCTGGCCAATTTGATCAAGCAAAAAAAAGGTGAAACTTCAAATTAACAAAATTCAAAATGAAAAAGGAGAGATCACAACAGACATAAGTCAATTTGGGAGAATCATCAGGACTTATTTCCAAAACCTCTACTCCACATAAATGGATAATGTGGAGGAGATGGATAAATTCCTGGACGCATACCATCTATCAAAGCTAAACTGAGAGCAGGTTAATCACCTCAATGAACCCATCACACTCACAGAGATTGAAAAAGTAATAAAAAAAAATCCCCAAAAAGAAGAGTCCAGGACCTGAAGGCTTCTCAGCCAAATTCTATCAAACCTTCATGGAGGAACTCAAACCAATCTTCCTAAAACTGTGACACACAATTGAAGAACGGGGAAAGCTTCCCAAATCCTTTTATGAAGCTAGTATCACCCAAATCCCAAAACCAAGCAGAGATGCAGCAAGAAAAGAAATGTACTGGACTATTTCCCTAATGAACTTAGATGCAAAGATCCTGAACAAAATACTAACAAACCAAATCCAACAACACAACAAAAGCATTATCCATCCTGACCAAGTGAGATTCATCCCAGGAGCACAAGGCTGGTTCAACATACAGAAATCTTTCAATGTAATACACCACATAAACAAGCTTAAACATAAAAAAACACATGATCATTTCGATAGATGCAGAAAAGGCCTTTGACAAAATAGAACATCACTTCATGATCAAAACATTGGAGAGAATTGGCATAGTTGGTACATATCTTAACATAATAAAGGCAATATACAAAGCTCCAAATGCCCAAATAATACTTAATGGAGAGAGACTAGAGGAATTCCCATTAAGATCAGGAACAAGACAGAGATGTCCTCTCTCACCTCTGCTTTTCAATATCGTACTGGAAGTCCTAGCTCAAGCAATAAGAAAGGAGAAGGAAATAAAAGGGATACAATTGGGAAAGGAAGAAGTTAAGTTAGCTGTATTCGCAGAAGACATGATTGTATATGTAAGAGACCTGAGAGACTCCATCCCAAAACTCCTGAAGGTGATTAACTCCTATAGCAAAGTAGCAGGATACAAAATCAATGCACAAAAATCGGTAGCATTTCTATATTCAAATGACAAAGATACAGAGAAAGAAATAAGAGACATAGTTCCATTTTCAAAAGCAACAAAAAAATAATGTAATATCCTGGAAAAACATTAACCAAGGAAGTGAAAGATCTATACAACGAGAACATAAAACCATTCAAAAATGAAATTGAGGAGGACTTGAGAAAAATGGAAAGATCTCCCATGCTCCTGAGGCAGAATTAACATTGTGAAGGTGACAATCCTACCAAAGGCAACATGTAGATTATAACACAATTCCAATTAAAATCCCTACAGTGTTCTTCACAGAGATAGAAAAAATGTTCTCAAATTTCATATGGAAAGGCAGAAGGCCCCGCATATCCAAAAATATCCTCAGCAAAAGAAATACCTCTGGTGGAATCACCATTCCTGATCTCAAGCTACATTACTAAGCCATTGTAATAAAAACAGCACGGTACTGGCATATAAACAGGAGTATAGACCAATGGAATAGACTTGAGGACCTGGACTTTGGGTCAAGCAACTATAGCTACTTGATATTCGACAAAGTCCTGAAAAATATAGGCTGGAAAAAAGACAGCATCTTCAACAAATGGTGCTGGACAAACTGGATAACCACATGCAGAAAACTGAAACTTGATCCACATATTTCCCCATACACTATACTCAAATCAAAATGGATCAAAGACCTCAATATAAGACCAGAAACTTGAATACTACTGGAAGAAAATTTAGGAAGTACTTTACCCCAGTAGCTCATGATCTTAAACAGTCACTCAATCAATGGGACCACATGAAGCTGAAGAGTTTCTTTACAGACAAGCAAACAAAAGGCAAAGCCAAAAGATTACACACAGAATGGGAGAAAATATTAGTGGGTTATCCAACTAATAGAGGCCTAATCTCTAGAATCTACAAAGAACTCAAAAATCTAAACAGTAAGAAGTCAAACACCCCACTCACAAAATGGGGCAAAGAGCTGAGCAGGCAGTTCATGGAGGAAGAAACACAAATGACAAACACACACTTAAGAAAATGTTCATCATCCCTAATCATCAGAGAAATGAAAATTAAAACAACTAAGAGATTCCACCTTACTCCAATAAGGACAGAAAACAAACAAACAAAAAAAAAAATGAAAATAAATGCTGGTGAGGATGTGGAGAAGTAGGAAGACTCATCTACTTTTGGTGGGAATGTAGGATGGTGAATCCACTTTGGAAAGCTATATGGAGCCTCCTGAAAAACCTGACTATAGAGATACCAAAAGACCCAGTTATACCCTTACTGGGGATCTACCCTAAAACCTTCAAACCACAGGCCAGAGAGATTTACTCAACCATATTTGTAGTGGCACAATTCATAATAGCTAAGAGCTGCAATCAATCCAGATGTCCATCATTAGAAGAATGGATAACTAAGATGTGGAAATCTACACAATGGAATTCTATACAGCAGTAAGAAAACATGATACAAAGAAATTTGAGGAAAAATGGTTGAGCCTAGAACAAATCATTCTCAGTGAACATACCCAATCACAGAAAAAAAGTCCCCACATAGTCTCACTTATCTACAGCACCTAACCTTAATCTACCCAAGATACCTTAAATACCCCGCAAGTATGTCATGGACTAGATGCTAGGATGGATGGGGAGGGAGTGGAGGGCATCGAAGGGGTATCTAACACTAATCTAGACCCAAATGGCAATGATACCATAAAATTCTACTTCCTAAAATGCAGACAAAATGGCTGAACCTTCACTGGGCCCTTACAGGAAACACCTAAACCACAAGACACCGGAGATGGTAGGATCAAGTCTAACCTAAATCTTCTACATCTTCCCTTCCTCCCTTGCCCCCCTCTCCTTCTTAACTCTTGTATATTAGTTATCTTTTCCCTCATTTTCTTAGTGGGCACTGACCTGTAAACCCCACTACCAGCATGGGGCTATCATCCACAATAAGCTTTTGAACAGGGAAACCTACAAGGTTTCTTAAAAGAATGAGAGATTTTTTTCAGAGTACTTGATTACCCAACAAATATCAGTGGTAAGACCCTATTGCTGAAGACTCCATATGCAGCTGACACGTGAAATGGAATGGCATGGCTGGAGGCCAGGAGAGAGTCAGTACCCAGACAGTCCGCATGTCTTGTGCCAGAAGTTGCTACATGGGCGACTGGGGGAAATGACCAATATCTGTCCAAGCAACTCATGTTCTAACCTACTTAGCAACAAATAACTGGTTGTGATGCCCACACAAGTGCAATAGTGGCACACAGCCATGGTGGGGAACCAACTGCTCTTGATTTGGCTAACTGATCCCCTCAGTGGTAAGAGACCCATAGCTGGAGCTAGAAAACAAGTCAGAACCATATCCAAACATAAGCCCACTCTCCAATATCAAGCTATTATCAATCATGGGGTACAAGAGGGCCTACACCTATTAAACTCTGTATTAAAAAAAAAATTCTACTTATTAAAGACAGACCAAATGGCTGAACCTTCAGTAGACCCTTACAGGAAACACCTGAACCACAAGACACTGGAGAGGGTAGGATCAAGACTGACCTAAATCTGCTACATCTTCCCTCCCTCCCTCTCCCCCTCTCCCCTCTATCTCTCTCCTTTCTAACTCTTGTATATTAGTTATGTTTTTCCTCAAGTTCTTATTGGGCACTGACCTGTAACCCCCACTTCCAGCTTGGGCCTACCATCCACAATGAGCTTTTGATCAGAGAAACCTACAAGGTTTCCCAAAACAATGACAGACTTCTGTCAGAGTACTTGATGACCCACCAAAGGCCAGTGGTAAGACCCTATTGCTGAAGACTCCATATGCAGCTGACGCGTAAAATGGAAGGACATGGCTGGAAGCCAGGAGAGAGTCAGTCCCCAGACAGTCAGCGTGTCTAGTGCCAGAAGGTGCTACATGGACGACTGGGGGAAATGACCAAGATCTGTCCAAGCAACACATTGTTTAATCTGATTAGCAACAAATAACCGGATTTGATGCCCACACAAGTGCAATAGTGGTACACAGCTATGGTGAGGAACCAATTGCTCTTGATTTGGCTAACTGATCCACTCAGTGGTGCTAGACCCATAGCTGGAGCTGGGAAACAAGTCAGAACCATACCCAAACACAAGCCCACTCTACAATATCAAGCTACCATCAATCATGGGGTATAAGAGGGCCTACACCTATCATACTATCTATCAAAAAAGTAAGTGTTATCTCAATTTTCTGGGTGCTAATTTACTCTCCGTTGGAGAATCTGCTTCTCTTTTCCAGATAGATGCAGATCGTAAGAAGAGAGCTGCCCCAACAAACCTCAAAAGGGGCCCAACTGAAACTAAGGACAACTGGCAAAATAAGCAAGGGTGATGTTTTCCTGTGAACCGGATACCAGCACAAAGGGGAAGGAGACCAACACAGAGAAAAATCAACTCCTACCAAATCAGAGAGCCAGAGCCTCAGAGGCCCCCAACATCTCAGCACTGAAGCAGACCAAAGATGAACCCAACATGGCTCAGGGAAATTTTGCGGAAGAGGGGGCGGAAAGAATATCAGAGTCACATGTAGGGTCATGATTTGCAGAGACCTTTATCATACCAATAACTGGGGGCTAACTCCACAATGCACGACCCATTTTCATTAATAATGAGGGTCTAATGGGGGGGGTAGATCACAGATGAGCCTAAATAATGGTACCAATCTGCCTGCATTTACTAAAAAGAAAACCAATAAATTAAATTAAAAAAAAAGAGTTATCTCATTTGTCCTGGCGCTAACTTACTCTCTGTTGGAGATTCTGCCTCTCTTTTTCAGATAGATGCAGATCCTAAGGAGAGAGTTGCCCCATCATACCTCAATAAGGAAACTAAGGGAAACTGACAAAACAAGCAAAGGTGCTGTTTTCCTGATGAACCAGATACCAGCACAAGGGGGAAGGAGACCAACACAGAGAAAAATTAACTCCTACCAAATCAGATAGCCAGAACCTCAGAGGCCCCCCAACACCTCATCACTGAAGCAGACCAAAAATGAACCCACCACAGCTCAGGGCAATTTTGTGGAAGAGGTGGCTGAAAGTATGTCAGAGCCACATGTTGGGTCATGATATGCGGAAACATTTATCATACCAATAACTGTGGGCTAACTCCACAATGCACGACCCATATACATCAACAATGAGGGGCCATTGGGGAGGGGGTAAGTCACAGATGAGCCTAATAATGATACCAAACTGACTGTATTTGCTGAATAGAAAACTAATTTAAAAAATGAAAAAACAAAGAAAAAAAGAAAAGGAAATAAAAAAAGAGCATGCTACTGGGAAAAAAAAATGTAGACAAATGGAGCAGAATTGAAGACTCAAGCCTTAGGTCAAGTAACTACAGGTACTTGATCTTTCACAAAAGTGCCAAAATGTAGACTGGAGAAAAGACAGCATCTTCAACAAATGGTTTTGACAAATTGGATGACAATATACAGAAAAATGAAAGTAGACTGTGATGGTTTGATTCAGGTGTCCCCCATAAACTTAGGTGTTCTGAATGCTAGGTTCCTAGCTGATGGATATTTTGGAATTAACACCTCCTGGAGGGAGTGTATTCTTGGGGACAGGCTTATGGGTGTTATAGCCAGTTTCCCCTTGCCAGTGTTTGGCACACCCTCCTGTTGCTGTCATCCACCTTATATTGGCCAGGGGGTGATGTCCACCCTCTGCTCATGGCATCATTTTACCCAGCCATTGTGGATCTTCTCCTCGAGCCTGTAAGCCAAAATAAACCTCTTTTTCCCAGAAGCTGCTCTTGGTTTGGTGATTTCTACCAGCAATGCGAACCGGACTGCAACATAGTCCTACTCATCTCTCCATACACAAAAATCAAGTCAAAATAGATTAAAGACCTCAATATAAAACCTGAAATTCTTCTTCTACTCATAGAAAAACATGAGGCACTCTCCATGATAAAGGAATATGGAAAGAGTTCCTGAAGAAAATCCTAGTAGCACAGGAAATTAAACAAGCACTCAACCAAGTGGATCTTATGAAGTTAAAAATTATGGCACAAACACACCATAAGCAGAGCCAATAGATTATCCACCTAAAATGAGATTAAATCATCACCAGCTACACTACTGAAAGAAGGCTAATATCTAGAATCTCCAAAGAACTGAAAAAACTGAACAATAAAAAAAGAAAAAAAATCAAACAACCCACTGAAAAAATGGGGCAGAAAAGTGAAGTTCTCAGAAGAAGAATTAAAAATGGCTAACACACACTTAAGAAGTTGTTCAGGCTGGACTTGTTTGACTTTGAACTTGCCTGCAAAGCCAAAGGACCAAGTTTCAATTCCCCAGAACCCACATAAGCAAGCAGATTCACAATGGAGGGGACTCATCTGAAGTTCATTTGCAGTCACTGGAGGGCCTGGTGCACCAATTCTCTCTCTCTCTCTCTGTTTCTCTCTGCCAATTTCTCTCTCTCAAATAAGTAAATAAATAATATTTTTAAAAATATGCTCAACATCTCTACGTGTTAGGTAAAAGCAAATTTAAACAACTATGAGATTCCACCTTACTCCAGCTCTAACAATGACAAATGTTGTTGAGGACTTGGGGAAAGAGGAACCCTCATCCACTGTTCATGTGAATGTCAACTTCCAAAACCACTATGGAAATCAACTTGGAGATTCCTGAAATGGATGAACACAGAGCTACCAACAAACCAAGTCATTCCTGAAGGGACCAAACTGATGCCATGACAGGCTTCAGTAAGGTACCACCCTAACTAGGCCTAAATTTCAGTTTCCCAGAGAGGTAGGTGAGACTTCTGGGAAAAACCACAAACAAATTGCTGGCTGTTAATCAGCAGTGACCTGGCATATGACGTGGGCAGATAGCCACCATTTTGTGCTCTGGGGGCTGAGTCAGTTCCTGGAGACATGTCCAAACATGCCCAAACATGTCCCTTTCATGCACTTTTGCCCCAACCAATCAGGGACATACAATTGTAAATGCTGCTTGCCTAGCCAATCCTGTTATAAGATTACCTAGCCCTCCTGAATTCCCCTAGTTGTGCTTAAAATGAGCCTGCATGCTACTTTCAGGGTTGCCATGAATGGTTGACCCCACATTCTGGCTGAGTCTGCAGAATAACTGCTCTTTGTTTTTACATACTATTTGAGACCAGGGTCTTTCTTCAGGTATTCTTGTACCCTTAAATTTGGGGGCTCATCTGGGATTGCTGAAGACCCCCCAGACTCAATAGTGGAGCATTTCTAGAGGAACAATTGCTTCTTCACCAAGTGGTGAGGTGGAGTGCTTCTCTGTGTTGTCTGTCTCTGTTCTACTCTGCCCCTTATTTCTCTGGTAGATCTGGTGTCCAGACACAATCTAAAGGCCCATGAAGGTCTGACATATGTGCCAATTAACACCTCTGGGCAAAGGGGTTCCAAGGACACTCCAGACCCCCAACTGTTAGAGCCTGAGAGCTCCAGTCTGACTCTTGTTTTGATAAATACTGATGGGTCATGCCCACCTGGTGGAGCCCATTCATGGGATAGGTCACAGTCAGCACCGTTTTGGTTTATTTTTCACTTCATGAGAAATGTGCATCTGTGTGTGTGTGTGTTTGTGTCCTGTTCATCCTTTTTTACTTTCTTGTGAGACACCATGGGACAGACAGGAAATTCTACCCCACTGGACCTAGTCCAGTCACACTTCAAGGACTACCAATGGCTGATATACAATCTGGGTTTAATAGTATGGTCGGGAAAACTAACCATCTTTTGCAGGAATGAATGGCCAACTTTCAATGTGGGATGGCCAGAGGAAGGCACATTTTACCTCCCCACCATTTACAAAGTTAAAGGTATTGTGTATGGGAATCCTGGGCATCCTGACAAGGTTCTATACATCACAGTCGTGCAATATCTCGTGGAAAGCCCCTCCTTGGTTGAGCCCATTTTTTACCACCAGCACCAGAAATCTTATCAGTCAAGGATTCAGGACTGCTAAAGGACTGAAAGGCAGTGGTCCTGCCCTCTTCTGTCCCTGAAGAGGACTTCTACCCTCTTCCCTATGTACCTACCCCTGGTCCATAAACCACGCAAGTGGTAGCTGCTGATACAGGCCCAGGGGAAGAAGAAGGAAACATGATGAGTCCTCCCAATACACAAGCCCAGACTGTGAGGCAGGCAGACTCCACTACAATTGCACTACCTCTATGAGCAACTGCCCCCCCCACCAATCAGGATGTCCAGTAGTTTGTGACTCGTATCCCTTTTTCTACCAATTACTTATGTAATTGGAAGATGCAGAATCAAAAGTTTTCTGACAAGCCCTCAGCCCTCCTAGACTTGTTAGATTCCATAATGATTCCATAATGAACCTATTGTCAGCAGCTCTTACAGGTCCTGTTTACTACAGAGGAAAGGGAGTGAATTCTAGACACTCCCCACAAGGTGGTTCCTGGACCTAATGGTCAGCCCACAACTGTTCAGGCTGACATGGATGCAGCCTTTCCTGTAATCTGCCCAGAGTGGGATCCCAACAGCCCTGCAGGTAAGGAGAGACTGAGAGTCTACCACCAGATTATGATGGGGGGGGTTCTCTGAGAGGCTGCAAGGAAGCTCACAAATTTATCTAAGGTAGGACAGGTTATACAAGGCAAGGTGGAAAGCCCACGGGCCTTTGTAGAGAGACTACTACAGGCATACCAGACCTATATGCCCCTGGACCAGGAAGCAAGGGTAAACCAGTTTGCCATGAACATGGCTTTTGTCAACCAGGATGCACCAGACATCCACAGAAAATTCCAATGACTGGGTGGTTTCATGGGTAAGCAGACATCAGAACTTGTAGCAATAGCAGAAAAAGTTTTTAATAATAGAGAGACTCCAGAAGATAAACAGACTAGAGGATTAGCCAAGTTACTATTGCCTACCATGGGAAAATCTGACCCAAATGAATTAAAAACCATGGCTTATGGGAGGAACAGGAACGAACCAGCCCAACAATTGAGAGGGGAAGGATAATACCAAACTCATCTCCAGAAGGACCAATATGCTTATTATAGAGATGACTATTCCTTATAGCATTGGAAAAATGAATGTCCAAAAAAGACAAAGAGACAAAACTCCTAAAATCGTGAAAAAAGGAGAATTTAGTTAATGAGGGCATCAGGGCTAATGTCCCCTCCATGAGCCCTGGGTAACATTGAAGGTGGAGAGGAAAACAGTAGAATTTCTAGTCGACAGAGGAGCACAACACTTTGTCCTAAAACAACCTAAAGGGCCCTTGTCTAAACACAAAACATTGGTCCAGGGGACCACCAGAACTAACCAATATTCATGGACTACACAAACAGAGGTGGACTTAGGAATGGGATGGGTAACCCATTCATTCATGGTCATCCCTGGGTCCCCATATCCACTCCTGGGGTGAGACCTCTTGACTAAAATGGGATCACAAATCCATTTCAGCCCCAAGAGAGTACAGGTTCTCAATCAGAATGGTCCTTTACATGTGTTGGCTGTGTCCTGGCGGAAGAATATAAACTATATACCTCACCCTCCCAAGCTACCCCTGAAAGTCCATATCTGAGAGAATTATGGGAAAGGATTCCTGGTGTATGGGCAGAAAGAAATCAGACCGGGCTTGCCAAGCATTGGGCCCCAATCATGGCCCAACTGAGGGCTAATGCTGGCCCAATCTGAGTCTGCCAATACCCTATGTCCCAAGAGGCAAAACTGGGTATAACGCCTCACATAAATTGACTTTGGGAACAAGGGATATTAGCCCCTTGTCAGTCTGCCTGGAATACCCCCCTTCTGCCAGTAAAAAGTTCCAGTCCAATGACTACTGACCTGTAGAGTATTTGAGGGAAATAAATAAATAGGTGGAAGACATCCACCCCACAGTGCCAAACCTGTACACTCTGCTAAGTACTTTGCCACCTGAACACAATGTGTACATGATGTTGTACCTTAAGGACACGTTCTTCAGTCTGCCACTGGTCCCGGCCAGCCAGCCTGTTTGCCTTTGAATGGAATGATCCAGAATGTGGATTCAATGGGCAATTAACATGGACCAGATTGCCACAAGGATTCAAGAACTCACCCACCATTTTTGATGAAGCACTTCATGAAGATTTGGGTGAGTTCTGTCAGGCCCATACCCAAATAACCCTGTTGCAGTACAGACATGACCTCCTTATAGCAGCTTCAGATGAAGGAGTGTGCCACTCAGTCACAGAGGCCTTGCTGAGAGAATTGGACCACATGGGATACTGAGTTTCAGCCATAGAGGTGAAGCTCTGCCAGATAAAAGTAACTTACTTTAAGTACATAATCAAGGGAGGGGGGGTGTTCAACACCTATTGTTTCAAGTGGGCAAAGAGAAAATCCTCAACATCCCCTACCCCAAAAGCCAGCAACAGGTATGTGAGTTCTTGGGGTCAGTGGGGTTTTGTAGACTCTGGATTTACAGAAATTGCCAAGCTTCTTTATGAGGTCACAAGGGCACAGGAAACCTCTCTAGAATGGATTCCAGAAATGGAAAGGACTTCCTCTGATTGAAAGAGGCTGTCGTTGAAGCCTCAGCATTGGCTTTGCCAGATATCTGCAAGCCTTCCCATCTTTAAATTGATGAAATCAAAGGCAAAGCTAAAGAGGCATTGATTCAAACTCTCAGTCTTTGGAAGAAGCCAATTGCTTACCTATCAAAGAAATTAGACCCAGTGGTAATGGGATGGCCCCCATGCCTCTGAGTAATAGCAGCATCCACCTTATTGGTTGAAGACTCAAATAAACTAACTTTGGGCCAAGACCTGAGAGTGACTATTCCTCATGCCATTGAAGGAGTGCTAAAGCAGCCCCCAACAGGTAGATGCCCAATGCCAGACTGACACATTATCAGGCTCTTCTTCTCCCCACCTCCCCCACAGGTTCAATTTGCCGCCAGTCAGGCCCTCGTTCCCACAATGTTGCTACCTAATATGGATCCAGACAATCCAATACATGACTACTCAGAGATATTGAGCAGTTTAGAAGGGGCCTACCAGATCTCAAGGATGTTCCCCTTAAAGGGGCAAAGCTGACCTGGTATACAGACAGTAGCAGCTTCCTTAAAGATGGTGTCTGGTATGCAGGAGCTGCAGTGGCAACTGAAGAGACAACTGTATGCTTAGAAACCCTCCCTCCAGGTAAGTCTGTTCAGAAATCTGAATTGATAGCCCTAACCAAGGCCTTACAACTAGGCCAAGGAAAGAGACTTAATATGTATACTGATAGACATTATGCCTTTGCAACGGTACCTGTTAATGGGGCCATTTATAAAGAGAGGGACTATTGACAGCATAAGGAAAAACCATTAAAAATAAACAGGAGATTTAGGAACTTCTGCAAGCCATATGGCTACCTAAGGAGATATTAATCATGCATTGCCCTGGGCACCAGAGAGGAGGTGAGCCTACATCAAAGGGAAACAACAAGGCTGACAAGGTGGCACAAGAGGCAGCTCTCCAGGTTGCTATACCTTGGTGGAAAAATTGGCTCCAATGGTGACTTCAACCTTGCCAGAAATACCAAGTTATACTGACTAAGAACTACAAAGGATCCATACCTGTACAGCAGCCTATGAGAACAAGGATGGTACAAAACCCCTGATGGAAGGATCATCCTTCCATCAGACGTTGCTAGGCAATTCATTAGACAGATACACCAGAGTACTCATCTATGTCAACAGAACATTGAGGACTTACGTAGGTGGGCCCACCTGAAAGTTTTTGATTTGAGACCAAAGGCAACAGAAGCCTTAGCCAGATGACATGCCTGCCACCTGGTAAATGCAAAAAGTGGAGTTTCTCAGCCAGGAATCAGGGAAAGAGGATCCCAACCAGGAGTAAATTGGGAAATTAACTTCACAGAGACAAAATCTGGTTTGTATGGATACAAGTATTTACTGGTGTTTATAGATACCTTTTCAGGATGGACTGAGGCTTTTCCAACCAAGAAAAAGACTACCACAACTGTGGCCAAGAAACTATTGGATGAAATCATTCCAAGATAGGGTTTACCTGTTCTTTTGGGGTCAGACAATGGATCAGCCTTCATCTCACTGGTAACTCAGGCCATACTTACATACATACAAATTAGGAATTCTATTGTGTGTATCATCCCCAATGTTCAAGACAGGTAGAAAGAATGGATCAGACCCTAAAGGAGACCCTAACTAAATTAACCCTTGTTGGTGACTAGGTGTCTCTCCTTCCCTTTACCCTTTTCCAAGATCGAACCTCCCAGTATACCATTGGGCTGACTCCTTTTGAAATCATGTAAGCAAGACCCTTACCCTTGTTGCCCAATATAAAAGCAGAAATATTAGCTTAATTTGATGATGAGAGATTTCTCTTCTCCTTACAAGCTTTATTGCAGGTGCAAGAATGTCTCTGGCCCCAAGTGTGGGCCATCTATGAAAAGACACTTCTACCTACACCCCACGGGTTCAGACCAGAAGACCTGGTACTTGTTGAAAGACATCAGAAGGAAAATCTTGAACCCAGCTGGAAGGGACCTTACACTGTAATCCTGACCACTCTAATGGCCATCAAGGTAGATGGCATCCTAGCCTGGATACATCACTCATACATGAAGCTGGTTGACCCACACATGGACCCAGATGACTATGTACTCAAAGAGGAGCCGAGACTGTGTCGAGCTGTTGCCCACACACAAGATCCACTCAAGCTGAGGATCCAAAAACTCTTACCTTCCACACCTTCCACCATGCCCCAGAGATCACAAAATAAAAATAAAAAATAAAATTAAAAAAAAAACCCTTTATCCTCCTGATCCTTGTGATAGCCCTGTTTGGGGTTCAGACCACATCAGACACTAACCTGCACCAAGCTGTTACTACCAAATGGATACTTTGGGGCTCTGAAACTTCCCTAAGTGACCTAACTAGTCTGGTGAGTACCACTTTTCCTGTCTTCCACCTAGATCTTTGTTCCCTGGCCTCTTCCACATGGAGACATCCAAATCCAAAGAACAGAAATTGTCGGTCCTATCAAGACCAACAAAATGCCAAAACCTGAAAGATGACTGCTAGGAACAAAACCTTGCAACTGTGCAATATTATGTTTTCCCAGTGACAAATGACTATGGGTCCTGTGGGGGAATGGAAAGTTTCTTTTGTTATAAACAGGGATGTGAGGCCAACGCCCCCTGGATAAAGAACAATTGATATTTTATCCAGACCAGTAGAGCAGGAAACCAGACATCATAGGGAAAGAGAAACCCCATCTCCATCTCAGTGCCTTAATGGACAAACTAAAAGTTATGGGGCCTAAGGTTATATGTGTCAGGAGGGTATAGGGGGTTCCTTGTTCAGATCCAGAAACAGGTTATCCTGGAAAGGCCTCCCCACCATGGCTATAGGGCTAGCAGCGCTAGCTTTGCCCATTCTAAAACCTGTGGCACCAGTCTTAGTTTCAGGCACCCTCTGCCCCATGGACCCAGTCAACTCATGGTCGATCACAACCTCCCCCAGGGGGTCCTAATTCAGCATTTTATTGGGGTTACTCAATCTCACCTTTAATTTCCTCAATTATACCACTAACCTCACCAGAGAAGACTGCTGGCTATGCTTAGACCCCAGGCCCCCATACTATACTGGCTGGGCTACCACAAGAAATCTGTCAACATCTTCAGAAAGCCCATCAAGATGCTCTTGGGGAAGGTCCCTGTTTCTTACCCTTTAAGCTGTAACTGGAAAAGGGCTATGTGTGTAGGGACGGGGGAAAACTAAATAGCTTCCCTCACCTTAAGCATTTCTGTAATCATTCTATCACCACAAATGCTAGTACATCTTACCTTGTGCTCCCTAACAGAATCTGGTTTGCATGTACCACCAGCTTAACCCCTTGCATCCACCCACTGTTATTTCAGAATTCCAGTTTGTGAATTCTAGTAACACTGCTTCTTCAGGTTTATTACCTTCCCTTCCACACTTGTATAGAAACAGTCCCAGACCATCACAGAGAAAAATGAGATTTTGGGGCCTCAGTGATCCTTCTCACAGTGTGGGTTGGGACTGGCATAGCTGCAGGAATTGGCACTGGTACAACAGCCTTAATTAGGGCAGATCAGATTTATCTGGCTCTAAGTAACCTTATATACTCAGATTTCACTGAATTAGAAAAGTCTGTCTATCACCTACAGCAGTCACTGGACTCACTAGCTGAAGTAGTACTGAAAACTAAGAGGGGATTAGACCTTCTTTTTCTATAGCAAGGAGGGCTTTGCCAGGCCCTAGGAGAACAATGCTGTTTTTATACCAACAACTCAGGCATTGTCAGAAACAACCTAGCCATGGTCCACAAGAGGTTAGAAGAAAGGGCCAAAATTAGACAGCATAATCAAAGCTGGTATGAATCTTTGTTTAATTGATCCTATTGGTTAATGACTTTAATTTCTGCCCTAACTGGTCCCCTTATTCTTTTACTGCTTGCCCTCATCTGTGGACCTTTTATCATTAATGCTTTGGTAAAATTTGTTAATGATCTATTAGCCAAAACACAATTAATGGTTCTGAAACAACAGTACCAACCTTTGGAGCCTTTGGATACATCTCAAGGATTTGAGATGAGGACATACTCAAGAGGGAATGAAGGGACCAAACTGATGCCATGACAGGCTTCAGTAAGATGCCACCCTAACTAGGCCTAAATTTCAGTTTCCTGGAGAGATAAGCAAGACTTCTGAGAAAAAACCATGAACAAAGGGCTGGCTGTTAATCAACAGTGACCATGACATGTGACATGTGGCCAGGGAAGATAGCTGCCATTTTGTGCCCTGGGGGCTGAGTCAGTTCCTGGAGACATGTGCAAACATGCCCAAACATGTCCCTTTCATGCACTTTTGCCCCAACCAAACAGAGACATACAACTGTAACTGTTGCTTGCCTAGCCATTCACATTAGAAGATTACCTAACCCTCTTGGAATTGCCCTAGCTGTGCTTCAAAGGAGCCTGCATGCATGATTGAGCCCCACATGCTGGCTGATTCTGCAGAAAAACACTCTTTTTGTTTTTACATATTATTTAAGTCCAGGGTCTTTCTTCAGCAATTCTCGGACCATTACAATTCCCTTATTGGGCATTTATCCTAAATGCTTCATTTATCAATACAGAGATATTTCCTATCCATGTTTATAGCTGCTCAATTCATTATAGCTAAGAACTTCAATTAACCCAGATGTACAGCATTGGTTGAATGGATAACAAAGTTGTGGTATATTTACACAATGGAACTTTGTTCAGCAGCAAGAAAAAAAAAAAAAAAAATGATACAGAGCTGAGTGTGGTGGCATGGTGGTGCAAGCCTTTAGTCCCAGAACTCAGGAGGCAGAGTTCACAGGATTTCCATGAGTATGAGTTCAAGGCCACCTTGAGACTACATAGTGAATTCCAGGTCAGCCCCAGCTAGAATGAGAACTTCTCTCAAGAAAAAAATAAAAGATCAAAAGAAATTTATAGAACAACAGACAAACTTGGAACCGATCATACTTAGTGAACTCATACAATCAGAGAGACAAATGCTGCATGTTGTCACTTATTTGCAGTTTGTAACCTGGACCTGCTCTAATTGCTGACATACCTGATAGTAACTCAAATGATAGAAGGGTTTGCATTGAGGGGAAAGGGAAAGGGAGAAAACAAACACAAAATTAAATCCAAAATGAGCTGATACCTTAGAAGCCTTTATCCTTTGAGATAGCCTAAAAGATATAACCCTCAAAAGGAGTAAGTGGGGAGCACCTGAAAAGTAGGGCTCTGGAGAGGGTGGGATGAAGCTTAAGGTTAAAATATTTTTTTCTGTCTCTGACCTGTAACTCCCAGTACCAGAAACTGGTTGCTACCCGCATTGAGCTGTTGATCTAGAGACCTACAAGGTCACCAAATCCAGTCAGCTTTCTGTCAAAGAACTTGATTACCTGCCTGAGGCAAAAGGTAAGACCCAATAGCTAAAGACATCATGTGCTTCTGATCCAGAGCATGAAAAAACCTAGCTGGAATTCAGAAGAAGGCCAGTCTCCAGACAGCCTGTCTAGTGATGAAAAGTGCTACATGCACTACTGGGGAAAAATGCCCAATAATGGTCTGAGCAACCAGAGGTCTAAGCTACTCAGAAGCAAACACCTTGACATGATGGACATGCCAGTATAATAGTGGCAAACAAACTTGGTAGGTAACCAATAGTTTTCTTACAGGCAAAGAGATGTAAAGGAACCCATATCTGGAATTGGGAACCAGAATCCTATGGAGACAAAGATTATGTATCCATTGTTAAGCTCTCACTAGTCTTTGTCTTAAAGAGGTGTTACTGATATCATATTCTCCCTAAATTAATAATGCTTATCCCAATAAAACTGTGCTGACTTCACTCTCCCTTGGAGAATCTGTTCTTCTTTTTCAGAACGTAACAAGACCAGAGGAGATAAGTACCCCTCACACTTCAGCCAAGCCACAGCTGAAACCACAGAGGAGTTGTTTAGAACAGCAAGGGATTTGCTTCCATGCTATACTTGATAATTATTGCCAGGGTATAGGAGACAGACCCTGAGGATACTCAACACCTACGAAGGCATAAATCCAGAGGCTCCTAAGAACTCATCACTGAAGTGGACCTAAAACTCACCCACCATGGCTCAGGAAATTTTGTGCAAGAGGGAACGGAAAGATCATCAGAGCCACAGGTTGAGACATAATTCCCAGAGGAATTCCCTCCCTTGAAAAGTAGCTGACTGATGCTCCCACAATGCATAAACCACAACCACATGGGGAATACCTGCAACTTCAATGAGGAGTGTTCTCACTGGAACGGGGCAGGTATGAGGGAAAATAATGTACCAGCACATGATATATCCATATGAAACATCTTGGTGATAATAATAATCATATAGATATAGTGTTGATAATATAATATAATAATAATTGAGATATAGATAAATATAATATAAGAGAGAATGGTTACATCAGGGTCTTCTGACACTGCAAATGAACTAAAGATGCATGTACCCATTTTATGCATCTGGCTTTACTTTTGTGTATTTGTGTTTGCTGAGAATCAAACCTGGGTCATTTGGCTTTGCAGGCAAGTACCTTAATGGCTGAACCATTTCTTCAGCACTTGAGTATAGTTTTTGACTGCATTATTAAAGATAGTGAAAAATTGATATAATAATATTTTTGTTTGCCCACTTATTTTTTCTCATATTTACTTCTGAGAGTACTTTGACATTGTTCTGGTTATAATATTAGAAAAATGGAAATTTATTTCAGTCAAAGGTCCAGTTAAGTCTATGATAAGTCCTCTGGTAATCTGTCAATCAATTAAATACAAGAATCCCTTGGCTTCAGCTCAGTGACAATCTCTGAGACAGGCATGAAAGATTTTTCTGGGTATAAAGGGCAAGAAGTATATTTCCGGAAACAAAGCCACAAGAAGATATTTTCCTCCTTGATGATTTTGTGGTCTATGATTGTGAAACTTTGACCTCCACTTGCTATTTTGTTCTCATCAAGATAGGTCACTTTAGGAATGAAAACAGAGGCACTTGTATTCAGGAAAATTGCAAAGATAATCCACAGCAATTGGATTGATTCTGACATACTTCTGGATGTTCAGTTGTGTGAGTGAATAGCCTTACACATTTTATCCATTATAATTGGCTCTTGTATACTTGCAGCCAAAGGCAACCTAAGTGAAGTTCAGAGTTTGATTCATGCACTTATTTCAATACCATTTTCTGTTGTCATACTCATTTCCTTGGGCACACATTGATTTGCACCACCACAGATGCCTGGATGGGCATTTCATGGTGGGGAAATCATACCTATTACCTTCATGTTACTTTGAATGCAGATAGTACTTTTATTGGACTTCCAAATATAAGAGCCTAGTTTCTTCCATTATTATTGGTATTGATTAGTTTAGTGTCTTCCAACAACTAAAATCAATTACAAGTCAAAGGTAATGTTATTTTGTTCTTCACTTCACAGACTTCACACTGTTGGGAGATGCAGCTAGCAAGAGACCAATTTTAGTTTGTATGCTTCTTTCAAAGTTGTATAATCTTTCATCAGTTAATATTGATTCATTTTCAGTCAGGTTAGAAATGTTTCAGGGAAGAATTCTGAATATATCTAACCAGGCTTACCAGTCAGTAATACCTAAACTATCTTAGCAGTGTACTGAACTTCCAAATGAGCTGAAATGTTTCTCTAATAACTGTTGTCTATTGCACTCACCATTGTCATTTTCAACATGGAATGAGACAATATTTTGCCTTTTGCAAGGAATAAATGAGTCAATCAATGAATGAATGTTATAATTTCACAGAGATAATAATACAGTTACAATAGATTTCATGAATAACACATAAAATGTATTGATATGCTATATGATATATTTTCTTTCACTAGTTTTCCCTGTGTTATTCAATTTTCCAAACAGTTATATTCTATTAGGTCTTAATTTATAGATAGAAATAATTGTGCAAATATTTCAGTTATTATTTTAATAGTAAAAGTAAAGTTTGCCAGGTTATATTTTAGAAGTGTTGAACTCATCTAAAATTAAATGAAAATAATAGCTAGTAGAATAAATGACATGCTATAGTTTCATATTTAAGATGCTTCATAAAAAATCAAAGATTAAGAGCATAATATATGGATTTCTGGCTAAATATATTTAAATGTTTTGGGTTTAATATCTATTTTCTTATTGACAACTCAAACACTACAACCACTCAGGACAACTTATCACATAATGTTTTTTAGACTATGTTGTTAGTTAACTAAAAGCAGTTTGTTTCACTTGGTTACACTCTGTTTTGCTACTTTTTAATAAAATATAAATAGATTGATAATCTCAAAATATATAAAAATATTATAGTTCAGCCACACTGTCATTTTGGATCATTCTGGGATCATTATTACTGATTTTATTATTCTGCAGACAGGTTACTATTATAATAATTTGTTATGTATGGTGGTCAGTACATCAGTAATCCATGAAGGAAAGCTATAGATCACTAAAATTTTACTTTACAACATTAAACTAAGAATTTCAGGACAGAAGAAATGGCCAAATAGTTAATGTGCTTGCCTGTAAAGCCTAATGTCCAAGATTCAATTTCCCAGTACCCATGTAAAGCCAGATAAACATAGTGGTGCATGCATTTAGAGTTCATTTGCAGTGCCTGGAGTTCCTAGTGTGCCAATTCTCTCTTTATATCTCTGCCTCTCTTCTCTCTGTGTTTCTCTCTGTGGGAAAATAAATAAAATAATAAAATAAAGCACTTCACTTGCTGAAAAATATAATTAAAATATGTGAATAAATATGGACAAGAGTAGAAAATACTCTTTATTATAAATAAGTTTAATACTTTCAAATGCAAATATACAACATAAACATACTATATTAGAACAAATGTAGACTAAAAACAGACAACTCAGTAGACAACAAATCAAATAAAACAAAGCAAAAAGAGACCTTGTTTTAAAGAATCAGGTGGAGAGCAGTTGAGGAAGAAACCAACATCAAACTCTGGCCTCCACATGTAAGAACACACATACGCATGCATACACTCTCACATACAAATATGCTTACATATGTGCACAGAATAGACACATATACATGAAAAATATATTAATCTAGGACAAGACACCATCTACTGTTTTCCACATTCCATTTAATTCACCATAAAAATTCAACATAAAAACTCTCAAAAAATGTAAGAAAATGCAATATAAATGTGATTGCAGATACTACATAATTTTTGCTGAGTTTAATGTATGTATGCATTCTGATTTTAAAACCAAAAATTATGTCTATTTATAATATGATATTATATATAGAGAGAGAGAGAGAAAGAGAGAGAGAGATAAATGACGGAAAACTAAGATTCTCTCTCTCTCCATATATATGTAGCAGGAATAGGTAGAACCTTCCACCTTTCACTGTCACAAATGGAGGCCTGATAAGTCACTTTGGTTAATATTTCATTTGCCAAAAAGATAAGAAAGTATAATCTTATCATTTTACTGGAGTACAGAGAACTGATTTTTTGGGGGGAAAAGAATATCATTTAGGATTTTTATTCACTATGAGTCATATTTGTCCTGGAAAGTGGGCTGGAAAATAGTAAGGAAAGTATAGTTTATATTAGTCATATATCTGCATGTGCTAGTGACAATTAAGCCAGACTATACTCAAGACATTATTTACAGAACCTTTCTGATTCAACTTGAATCACTCAGTATGAATGCAGAAATTTAAATAATTAAATATGAAGGCATAGCATTAAATTTTTTATAATGTATATCATCATAATGAAATTGTCAAACTGTGAAAGGATTCTAACAATGCTGGAATAGTAGTGATGCTGGAAATACACACTATAAGCTACTTCATTTTTATCTGAAGTTTCCATATAGTAATCAAAAAACTGGGGTTTGGAAGATTCATCAGTGATTAAGAGAGCTTGCTGCTTAATATGAGATGTGAGAAACCCTGAGATCCTTCTATATTCAATTTCCCAAATTAAAAAAATACATGTGGCCATGCACACATATATCCTCAGGTTGCAGGGGCTAGAGACTGCAGAATCACAGGTGCTCACTGACTGAGGAATGGTGTCTGGAAGTCCAAGGGAACTCGTTTCTCAAGGAGGCACAGGGATGAGCAATAGAACAGGGTGGCGAGAGTTGTCCTCTGCACCCATGTTGAGGCATATACATATCTGTATACAGACACAAAATAAACCACACCATAAGACTCTAATTACACAACCACACTCACCTTCAGGACCTCCCCCACTGCACAACCAAGGTATCATAGGGACTCAATAACTGCCAATTGAGATTTCAGAGCTTGCATTCATAGGCATACTATGAGTATAGTATAGTAACAACAGACCCATGTATGTAAGTGCAAGAAAGAAAAGTGACTCCTTTGTAAATTAGGGGCAGTCTGTCCACTGATGTCTATTCCTTTGTACAAAGCATACAGCAAAAAATGATTTTATTTTCTTATTGAGGGTTTTATGAAGACAATAGAATTCATAACTGATTGTCAAGAAGAAAATAAGGAAGATTAGTCAGGAGAAAGGTTATGACAAAGGTATGTTACTTGCACATATAAAATTGTCACAGTGAGACTCATTATTCTCTATAATTAATATTCAATAATAGAAAAAGAAATAAATAGTTCTTACTTCAAATAAATGAACACCAAACAGCAAGTATAACCACACTGAAAATGTGAATGATAAATAACATTATTCATTTCATCGTTTCTCCCATTTTAGCCGTTCATGCTCTCTACAAATTATACAGAGCTTCAAAGATTTGTCCAGAAATGATGGGCAGCATAAATAAGGCTGTTTGTTTTGTTTTATTTTTAGTAAACCATTTGAATAGGAATCATATTGAAATCCATTTATGTGTCTTTGCAGTTTTATAATTTTAGATAACCATAGTGACTTCAAAAGTAATCCAACATCTCTTCATGGCAAAAGTTTTATAGAAACTGGGAAGAGAAGTAACATATCTCAATATAATAAAGGGCACTTATGGCAAACCTACAGCCAACATAATATTAAATGGGGAAAATTGAAGTTTTTCCACTAAATTCAGGAAAAAGTCAAGAGTGTCCACTCTGCCCTCTTTTATTTCATAAAGTACTGGAAGTCTTAGCTATAGCAATAAGGCAAGAAGCACTCATAAAAGGGATACAAATTAAAAAGGAAAAGATTAAATTATTATTTGCAGCTGATGTGATTCTATTCATAAAAGACCCTAAAACTCTACCAGCAAACTGTGAGAGCTGATACACACTTTTGGCAACATAGCAGTATACAAAATAAACACACAAAAATCAGTAACTTTCCTATACATTAACAACAAATATGAGGAGGAGGAAATCAGGGAATCTCTCCCATTCAAAATTGCCTCAAAAAAAAAAAAAAAAGGATCTTGGAATAAACCTTACCAAGGAAGTAAAGGATCCATACAATGAGAACTTTAAAACACTCAAGTGAGTAATTACAGAAGACACTAGGAAATGGAAAGATATCCCATGTTCTTGGATTGGAAGAATCAATATTGTGAAAATGCCAGTCTTACCAAAAGCAATATACACTTTTAATGCAATGCCCATTAAAATTCCCAATGGCATTCTTCACAGAAATAGAAGAAAATACTAAAATTTGTTTGGAAGCAAAAAAAAAATTTAATATCCAAAAGAACTTTGAACAACAAAAAGAAGGCTGGTGGTATCACCATACATGATTTTAAGCTATATTACAATGCCATAGTAACAAAACAGCATGGTAACAAATCAATGGGGCAGAGTAGAGGACCCAGATGTTAATCCAGGAAGCCACAGACATCTGATTTTGACAAAATTGACAAAAATATTCAATGGAGAAAAGACAGCCTCTTCAACAAGTAATGCTGAGAAAATTGGATATTTGTAAGTACAAAGATGAAAATAGGCCCTTGTCTTTCTCCATGTACAAGAATCAAGTGCAAATGGAACAGGGACCTTAATATCAGACCTGAAACTCTGAAATTACTAAAGGAAAAGTTAGGGGAAACCTTTCAACATATTGGCATAGATAATGACTTTCTGAATATAAGCCTAATTGCTCAGAAAAGAAAACTACTAACCAACTACTGGGATCTCATGAAATTATAAACCTTTTGTACAGGAAAGGACACTGTGAAATAGCAAAGGGACAACCTACAGATTGGGAGAAAATTTTTGCCAGATATACTAATCTGATAGAGGATTAATATCCAGAATATACAAAAAACTCTAAAAAAGAACAATAAGAAATCAATCAACCCAATTATAAAATGGGCCATGGAACTAAATATAGAGTTCTCATTGGAAGAAATACAGAGGGCATATAAACATCTAAAAAAAAATGTTCTACATCCATAGGCATCAGGGAAATGCAAATTAAAATGATTTTGATATGCCATCTCACTGCTGGCAAATGGTTACCACCAAGAAAACAAATGATAATAAATGTTGGCAAAGATGCAGATAAAGGTAAACCTTTCTACACTGTTGTTGGGAATGTAATCTGGTACAGTCATTGTGGAAATCAGTGTGGAGGTTCTTGAGACAGCTAAAAATAGATTTGCCATATGAACCAGCTGTAGCACTTCTAGGCATATATCCTAATGACTCTTCTCACTACCTTAGAGATATTTGCACAACCATGTTTATTGCTGCTTTATTTACAATATCTAGGAAATGGAACCAGCCTAGATGTCCATCCACATATGAATGGATAATAAAGATGTGGTACATCTACACAATGGAGTTCTATTCAGCTGTAAATAAAAATGAAATTTGCTTGGAAATGCATGGATCTGGGAAGGATTATACTAAGTGAGGTAACCCAGGCCCCAAAAGCCAAACATCATATGTTCTCTCTCATATGCGGATCCTAGCTACAAATGTTTAGACTTCTGTGTGAGCTGGAACCAAAACATCAGTAGCAGAGGCCAGTAAGCTGAAAAAGGCTATAAGAGAGGGATAAGGAAGGACTTTAGGGGATCTTATTGTACATATGTAAGTAGAGCAGTTTACATAGAGTGGAATGGTCTAAGGTGAGGCCAGAAGAAGAGATTGAGTAAGAGAAGGGTGAGGGGAGGGTCATTCAAAATTCAAGACATTCTGAAAAAACATATTAAAGCCTACTTCTTTGGATAATGACACACCCAGAAGCCATAGATTGATACTAGAAAAATTTCAGTGCCAGGGATGGGATACCTACTGGTGAGTATTTTGGCCAGGGAGGTCTCTGCTGCCTCCAAAATATTACAGGCTTTTGCCAAGGCTCTCTGTTTCCCAGAAACAACAGATGGTAAGACCCTATTGCTGAAGACTTCACATACTTGGGCAGCAGGATCACTGAAAAATCAAGCTTGCTCTGAGCTTAAAACCTTCTCCCTGTAGCCCAGCCAACTATAAGCGGAAAAAATCTATACTTCATGCAAGCCTAAAGTAGACAGAAATCATCAGCAGTGAAAACAATGGACACTGGAAACCTCAAATTTGGCCAAATGACTGAACGGGTGCAAGAGTGGCATGTCTGCTTCGGAGAAAACCAACTGCTCTGTAATTGAACTGGAGGCCTCTTTTATGGGAGGGAAAACATGCTTGGTACTGAAAACCTAAGCAAAAGCCTACAGCGGGGGATGCCATGTGCCTTAGGGGTATAAAGTCTGCCCTTGTCTGGATAAATGCATATATTATTCTTACCAAAATGCCCTGAAAGCACTACACTTAATGTTCATATCCATATATTAATGCTACTCTCACTTTTGGTCAGAGAAGCTTCTCTTTTCAGATGGATGACCTAAAAGGCAACATAGGGCTGAGAAAAAAATGATGCAGGAGTGCTCAGCACTGAAATATCTCTATCACACCCTCCAAGATTCAAGGTCCATTACAGAAGAGGTGGAAAGAATACAAGAGCCAAAGGAAGGGTACCACTCCTTAAAATGCAACAGCTCAGACAGAAATTGGCGTTGATATCCATGGCCTCACAGTGCATAGCAATACCTTTACAAGAGCCTTGTAATAGGAGAAAAAGATGATGGCATAAAAATAAACAAGAGACTAATGGAGAGAGGGAGGGGATATGATAGGCAGTGGAGTTGTGAAGGGGAAAATGGGGGAGGGGAGGGAAATATCATGATTTATTGTCTGTAAGTATAGAAGTGCTTTATATTTCCTAATCTCATGGATTTATAACAGTGTTGCTCTACAATGCATTGAGTGAACCCTTCATTTTGAATTTATATTTCTTTTTCCTATTATCTTCCTTATATTCACTAAGTAGAAACATGTTTCTAATTCCAGTTTACAGTAAATATTATACTACAAATATCCTTAAACACTAGAAAAAAATGAATATTAATACCATATACTATAATCTTATTCAATTATTGCTTTGTCATTTAAGAACTTTTTTTAATATTTTATTTTTATTTATTTGAGAGAGAGAGAGATACAGAAATAGGAGGGTAGACAGAGAGAATGGGCACGTCAGGGCTTCAGCCACTGCAAATGAACTCCAGATGCAGGCGCCCCCTTGTGCATCTGGTTAATGTGGGTCCTGGGTAATCGAGCCTCGAACCGAGGTCCTTAGGCTTCACAGGCAAGCACTTAACCGCTAAGCCATCTCTCCAGCCCATCATTTAAGAACTTTTAAAATAATCTAAGCTACCATTTTTTTTTAATGAAGTCTGAACTGAAATTGCCATATGATTAGAAAATCTTTAAAGAAGTTGGTTCAAACAGTACAGTAAGCAATTCTTTTGGTATTTACATTTACTGATAGTTTATTTTAATGGATTTATTAAAGTGCCAATGACAGAAT
The DNA here is from genome assembly GCF_020740685.1 of Jaculus jaculus. Lineage (NCBI taxonomy): Eukaryota > Metazoa > Chordata > Mammalia > Rodentia > Dipodidae > Jaculus > Jaculus jaculus. The sequence continues at coordinate 96,750,598 of NC_059108.1, read as the reverse complement.
TTTAAAGTTCATTTTTATTATAATCATTGTGCTATGTGGGGGCATGGTTTTTTGTGTGTTTGTATGGTGTGTGTATGTATGTGTGTGCACATTAAGTGTGGGTCAAAGTGTATATTCAGCAGTGTACATTTGTGGATCAAAGATTAGCTTGGAGTTTGATCCTTGCTCTCCACCTTGTTTTAGGCAGTCTCAGATTGTTCACCATTGTTTTGCCAGGATAGCTAGATCTTGAGCTTCCAAGAGATTCTCCTCCTCCTTACCCAGAGTGGCTGATATTAAAATGTCTTCTAGTTCTGGCTTTTTATGTGGGTTCCGGGATTCCAAACCCAGGTACTCATGTTTGCATGGCAAGTGCATTATACCCTGAGGTATCTTCCTAGAGCCAATGATATAATATTTTACAGAGATGAATTATAATGTTGCCACTTAGCTTACTGCAATAAAATTTTGCAATACATTCTAAACAAATTACTTATGACAGATCAATGACAGTTCTCAACACAATGAATATTATCTACATTTCTCAGTAGTAAAATTATGCTTATGAGATAACAAAGATATTTTATATCTTAAATTCCAGTTGATTTAATAGAATAATTTATGTTCTGTGGTTTAACTCAAAAGTTAAAATGGAATCCATATTTGTAGCAGTTAACTTCCTGTTGCTGGGAATAGATCCAATCAGAAACAGTTTATGAAAAGATTTACTTCAGCTTACAGTTTTAAGAGGAAATTACTCTATGGGAGGGAAAGCATGACAGGCTTGGGAAGGAAGCATGGTCACATCTCCACACCATAAGAAGGAAGTAGTCTGAGTACTAGGCTTGGAGCTGGGCTCTGTTCCATTAAAGACCCACCCTCTTTGCCAAGACACACTTCTTCCAGTGAAGTTTCACCTCTCAAATGCTCCATGCTTGTCCCAAATTGTCACAATATGGGGACCATGTATTCAAATGCAACATACTAGGGGAGACATTTCACTGACACTACCATAATTCATATTTCAAGGGCAGGTACTGGATTAAATGATGTTTTCAGTTAGTTTTAGTGCTTGGCAAATCTGACATTTCATCAGTTGTTCTTTTCAAAAATGTTAAAGATGTAATTGTCACCTGGGTCAAATGGTAGCAGTGTGTGAATTTATATCATTCTATGAACACAAAAGCATGAAAACAAATTATGAAATGCCAAAGAGTTAAGGTTACAAACTTAATATTATTCTTTTTTAATATTTTTAAATTTATTTATTTATTTATTTGAGGGAGAGAAAGAGGGAAAGAGAGAATGGGCAAGCCAAGGCCTTTAGGCACTGCAAATGAACTCCAGACATGTTCACCTCCTTGTGCATCTGGTTTATGAGGGTCCTGGAGAGTCGAACCAGGAACAACCTTTGGCTTTTCAGGCAAATGCCTTAAATTCTAAGCCATCTCTCCAGCCCAATACTATTCTTAACAACAACAAAAATCATCAGTTAAGTTGATTGCTTTGGAAAACTTGCTCATTTCCTTTATTTTAATAATGAATTGCGGGCTGGAGAGATGGCTTAGCGGTTAAGTGCTTGCCTGTGAAGCCTAAGGACCCCGGTTCGAGGCTCGGTTCCCCAGGTCCCACGTTAGCCAGATGCACAAGGGGGCGCATGCATCTGGAGTTCGTTTGCAGAGGCTGGAAGCCCTGGCGTGCCCATTCTCTCTCTCTCCCTCTATCTGTCTTTCTCTCTGTGTCTGTCGCTCTCAAATAAATTAAAAAAAAAAATTAAAAAAATAATGAATTGCATGAGGATTATAATTTCACACTTTTCCACAAATCCTACTAGAATCAATAGGTATAACTTGGGGTTCATATTACAGTTTTAGGGATTACAATATTATAATAAATTACTGGTGGTGATAAGAAGATTATGGAACAATATTCCTTTAAGAGCACATATGATGAATCATATTGTTGTGGCATAGAAACATTTTAAAATATATAGTCCTCAAAAGGAGTAAGAGGAGAGCACCTGAAAAGTAGGGATCTGGTGAGGCTGATGAAGTCTAAGCTTAAAAGAAAATTTTTTATCTGTCTCTGACCTGTAACTCCCAGTACCAGAGACTGGTTACTACCCACATTGAGCTGTTCATCAGAGAGACCTATGAGTTCCCCAAATCAAGACATCTTTCTGTCAAAGCACTTGATTACTTGCCTGAGGCAAAAGCTAACACCCTATTGCTAAAGATACCATATGCTGCTGACATAGAACATGGAGAGACCTGGCTGGAATTCAGAAGAAAGCCAATGCCCAGACAGTTAGCCTGTCTAGTGCTTGAAAGTGCTACATGAGCTACTGGGGGAAAATGGCCAACAACTGTCTGAGCAAGCAGAGGTCTAAGCCAGTCAGAGGCAAACACTCTGACAAGATGTACACACCAGTACAGTAATGGCACACGACCTCAGTAACCAATAGCTTTTGGATTGGCTAAGAGATCCAGTCAGTGTACAGGAATCCTTATCTAGAATTGGGAACCAGATCAGAATCCTATGGCGACAAAGATTATGCTCTCCAGTGTCAAGTTCTCACTACTCTTTGGATAATAGAGGGGCTACAGACATCATATCTCCCTAAATTAATAATGCTTATCCAATTTAAACTATGCCAACTTCACTCTCCCTTGGGGAATCTGTTCTTTTTCAGAAGGTACTGAGACCATAAGAGATAAACTACCCCTCACATTGCAGCCAAGCCACAGCTAAACGCACAGAGAAATTGGGGAGATGAACAACCATGCTGCTTTGACGCTGTTCATGATAATCAGGGCCAGGGTATAGGAATAGGGGCAGGGATGATGGAAAAGAGGATACCAACACATGATGTATCCATTTAAAACATCTTGTTAATAATATAATACTAATGGGCTTTTAAAAATATATAATCTATTTTTAATTAAAATTAGTATCCTCAAATTCCAATTCTCAATGAATATCAATTATAAAATAAAGTACTGTTATTGATCTTTTCAGATATCTATTTTTTACTTTTGCTGCTTTTTAAAAAATTATTTATTTATTAGAGACAGACAGAGAGAGAGAGAGGGAGGGAGGGAGGGAGAATGGGCATGACAGGGCCTCTAGTAACTGCAAAAGAACTCCAATGCATGTGCCATCATGTGCATCTGGCTTATGTGGGACCTAGAGAATCAAACCTGGGTCCTTGGGCTTCACAGATATGTGCCTTAACCACTAAGCCATCTCTCTACCTTTATTTTTATTCTCTTAAGCTATATATCTAAATATTTTTATTTTACAATTTGTTGCTTAAAAGTTGAAAGTTAATCATTTCATTTTTACTTCAATTTTCCTAGATGTTGTTTTGAATTACTATAATAGAAACATAAGCAATAATCCAACCTATATTGTGTTCTCATTTTTATAGCATCATACTTGGCAGGTTGTCAGAGTGAGTATTAGTCTTACCATCTTATGATAGTTTTGTTCAGATAGTCCTCTAACAGCTCTGCACCTTTCATGATTTTAGTCAAAGAATCATGGTAAGAGTAATGATTAAAGAGAAATATTCAGAAATCTTACTTCCTAGGAAAATGTTTAAGAAAAATGTTGATCATTAATGATTGTAAAGTTTCAGGCAACTGATGCCCCTAAATTAGATTGATACATCATAAAGTTATATTTGAATATATTGTCTTCAGTAAACATAAATGTAAAAATTACTGACCTTATCTCACAAAAATTGTTTTGGTATAAAAGCAAAAACACTGTAACATTATTTTATTAATCTCAGAATAAACCAATACAAATCATATTTTAACTATAGGCTTAATGAACAATAGAATGAAATTATGATATGTGCTTAGGCATAAAGAGGTAGGATATAACAACATTAGTATTTAAAGGTTTTTTGTATTTTATAAATAGGAGAATATTTTTTGCAGGGCATGTTTCCAGGCTTTTAAAATGAAATAAGATATATATCCAAACCTTCTTTTAGTTTCTACACTGTGTAATTAAGAATCAAAAAACTGGGGCTAAAGACATGACTTAGCAGTTAAAGTGCTTGCCTGAAAAGCCGGAGGTCCTCAGTTTGATTCCCCCGGACCCATGTAAGCCAGGTGCACAAGGTGGCACATGTGTCTAGACTGTGCTTGCAATAGCTGGAGGCCCTGACATGCCCATTCTCCCTTCCCCACCTCAAATAAATAAATCAATTAAAAAGAACCAAAAACCAAAATGATTATAAAAAACTATATTTATTTTCAAACAATAAATTGATTATTAGATATTTCTCATTGCTGAGAAAAATTACCTGTTCAAAATCAGTTTAAGGAAAGAAGGGTTCACATTATCTTATAGCTCCACTTGACAGTACATCACGGAGGGGGAAGCATTTTGCAATACCTGGTCACATTCAGTCCAACAGTACCTAATCAGAGTAGAGTTATAAATACTTAATACTCTACTAGTTTTGTCTTTTTTATACAGTCCAGGATCCTAGTCATTGAGATGGTACTGCCTACTATTATGTTGAGCCCTCCCATATCAACCAATCCAATCTAGAAAATCCCTCATAGACATGATCAGAGATTCATTTCCATGGTCATCCTAAAGCCTGTCAATTCAATAACCATTGACTAACCATAAAAAGTATGCCCCTTGACAATTAAACAATACTTTTCAGCCATAAGCCTCCATTCCTTTTCCCAGTGGCTAATGGCCATTTCATAACTGAAAATGCATTTAGTCTAAATCCAAAATTCAGAGTTTTTAGAGTTCCAATGTTATTCAAAAATCCAAACCTAACATTTCATCTGAAACCCTAGGCAGACGTATAACTGTGAGCCCAGTTAAAATCAAAACCCAAGTTACATACTCAACAGGTGCATTGCCACAAAGTAAGCATCCACAAAGACAAAGGGTAGAATGGAAGCATAGAAAGGAATGATCAGACCACAGCAAGACTGAAAGTCAATAGGGCAAACTCCCTATTTTGTAGCTCCATGTGACTCCTGTTGAAATCATCTTGGCTCCATATGGCTTACATAGAGTTATTCCTGCATTTGAACTACCTGTTGGGCTGGATTTGCCTTGAAACTACAGCTTTTCTTGAAAAGTTTCCCATGGTCTTCTCATCTATAACATCCAGAAGTCACCACTGTAATTCAGAGTTCATTTTCATGCAATGGCCTCTTATAGCCTCTACATAAGTTCTCTGACCCTAATGAACACTTCTTAGGTCCGATGGCTCCTTGCAATTGTTACAATATTCAATGCCACCATACAGCTTGCATCTTTTATTATTCTAAATCTGGTATTATATGGGCAGTGCTGCCAAGTTCCATTTCAGGGCAGGTTGAAGCACAGCATCCATGGAAAGCTGCTGAAGCAGCCTTTGTATACTTACCTTGGGAAGCAGAGACCACCTTCAGCATCCTTCCACCAGGAATTTTCCTTTCAAAATAAATCACATACTTTCAAATCTTGAGCCTTCAGTAGTTTGGGTCTTGCTCTTAGGGCCCAAGTACACCGCAGTAGATTTCCTTTAATGGCAATCTCTTTTATAATTACAGCCCAAAGCTACTTTCTCTGAGTCTGGTACTTTAAAGTTTCTTACACATCTTCCCATTTAAAATTTCATACTTATCATCTCTCAGTTCTCTATTTTCCTCTTGCTCACTGAAGATTTGTATCAGGTCAGCAAAGAGAAATTATACCATTGACTCAATTTTTTTGTTGTCTTAGCATTTCATCCACTTCACACATTAGTACACTTCTTTTCAATTCAACCTCATTCATGGTTTTAGGATATAGGCAGCATAGCAGCCTTTTCTTGCCCAGAATACCAAATGCTTCTGATAGTCTTTTTGCTCTCAGAAATTTCATGAGTCAAACTTTAACTGTCCATATTTCTCTCCAAATACTTGTCTTCCAGACTTCTAGTAAAATATCCTTTAAGTTCTATAGGATCCTAGGACTTTTCTAGCCCAAAGTTCCAAATTCTTACACATTCCTCTTGGAAAACACTTCTAAAGCGAAATAAACCACACGGTCAGATTAATCACAATCACTCCACTCTCACCACCAAATTTTTATCAATTCCTGTCTCATTGCTTGTCTGGCAGCTCAGATCCCTCTCCTGAAGGCTCCAGCCTGTGCCTGGCAGTGCCCCACAATTGCCCCTTTGTTTTTATAATGCGCACTGCCAGGCACAGGCTGGAGCCTTCAGGAGAGGGGCCTGAGCTTCCAGGCATGGCTGAGGACTACAGGAAGCCACTCCCTCTCCAAGCCCAGCACACCTGAATTGAGGCTTTGCCCCTAGCCCTGTGACCTTTAGCCAGTTGCCTAGGAAACTCCTTATCAGCCAGCACCTTCACACAGCCCAACCCTTTAGGACCCTCCTCCCACCCTCAGATGCTTATACACCCATTTTCCTGACAATAAACTGAGAGAGTTGTTCACCTATCTCCCAAAAGTCTTTTACTTTCACACACTCACCCACCCCAGTTGCCTGGCACCTTTGGGGGGAACCACTCAGGCCCTGGAGAAGAGCACAGGAGCACACAGCTGTCTCTTGAACATGGAAACTATGAGACAGAGACAGACAGAGTAGGTGAGTGCTCTCCCAGAGGGACTGGGAGACATCAGCCCATATGGCCTTGCCTCCATGTTTTTGAGGGCTGGCAAGTTTCTCTTTTTCCTCCTTTATTGTCAGTTCACACCATCGCATGGGACCAGACATGACGAACTGGCAAGTAATGTCTCTTGGCTGAGGCAACTTTTTGGTATTGACTGAAGGCCAGCCATCTTCTACCTCTATCCTGACAGCTCATTCAGTGTTGGCAAAAACCCTCTATTTCTCTTTCATCCATCAGATGGAAGTTATTTCTCTACCTTTGTCTCTCAGCAAACGAAATAGCAGAAATAGCAGATTATTAGATTATGGGCTCTTCTGAAAGTTAGGGGAATTAAGCTCTCCCAGAGGGATGCCAGCTCCTTTTGGGGAATCCTCCAGGTCACTGCTGGATGATTTCCGGGCATCCATGCAGCCCAGACACATAGACCCACATATCTTATCTGGCTATGAAATGAAACGTTTAGGAAGGAAATTCCCCCCTCACTCCCTTTAAGTGGTGAAACTGCAAGCCAGCTTTGTGAGAGCTCCAAAGTGGCTTGAGTCAGAGTTATGTGGTGGATTTACACATGCCCAGACAATGGTGCCTTGGCTCATGAAAGCGCCATGTCTCTGTCTCCTTCTCCAGTGCCCCCTTCCCAGCAGTCCCAGGGATGCCTCTTCACAGTTGCCCCTGTGGTACTCTCCTTTCCAAGCAATACCCTGGGGGCCCCTTCTTTCCCAGGACCTTCCTATGGCCCCCTCCTTCTCCAGTGGCTTCCCAGTAGTCCTGGGGACCCCTCTTTTCCCAGAGCTCCCCTCTCTTCTTTCCTCTTCCAGTAGCCAGACTCATAATTCAGCAATCATCTCAGCCTACCCCCATGTGTACTAGACAGGATCCCAGGTGAGTGCCCAGGAACCAGGCGGGGATAATGTAAAGATGTACATAAACCTTGCCCATCCACCACAATGCCAGCACCCATAAGTGGCAAGAAGAAAACAAAAGGCCATGTTTAAATAAAGCCTATGGTGAACTGAAGTTTTATGTAAACAATGCCATACTTTGTTACATGATATCATAAATATAATTATTGGGTTTATGTTCTAGGTCAACTTTAACTTACATAGAAGATTATTAAAAACAACAGAATTCTCTCTGAAGTGGTGACTTATAATTTGACAGCTATTAAAAAAAAAAAAAAGATTGTAATGTCCTGTTACTTAAAAGGAGGAGACAATTGACATGACTTTTAGGCCAGTCTGCCTCAAGATAGCAACAAAATTTGCCTTAGATTCTCCTAATAAAATTATTTCCAATTGTGTTATTGGTATGTCTTTAGACTACTTGTTTGTCAGTGAGTAATATGATTAATCAATTTGGTATAGTTTCTCTTAATAGTCTTATAAAAAAGATGGCTAATTATGGGGTGAGAAGAGTTGATTGAAGAAACTGGGAAGAAATTTTTCAATATTGGACATAGAATGCTCATTAAAAATGTGTTTTGAGGGCTGGAGAGATGGCTTAGCGGTTAAGCATTTGCCTGTGAAGCCTAAGGACCCCGGTTCGAGGCTCGATTGCCCAGGACCCACTTTAGCCAGATGCACAAGGGGGCGCACACGTCTGGAGTTTGTTTGCAATGGCTGGAAGCCCTGGCGCACCCATTGTCTCTCTCTCCCTCTATCTGTCCTTCTCTCTGTGTCTGTCGCTCTCAAATAAATAAATGAAAAATGAATAAAAACATAGAAAAAATGTGTTTTGAGTGGTGCTTAGATCAAAATATTAAAGTACACAGATAAAGATGTGTGCATGTTGAAAAGAATTTTCAGGCTAAACCTGAACCCCATGCCTAAAGTTAGAGATTTTTCAACTGTTTACAAACACCTAAGGAACAAAAAACCAATTTTCAGGCTAAAATATGTTGGAACAGCTTGCTTAACTTTTATCAAATTTAACTCATAGATAAAACATAAAATTGTTTTATGTTAATAAAAATTTCTATGGTACATAAAATCAGTAACTATCAAGATTAAGCCAAAATCGTTGGTTGTCAAATGGTGTCTTTTCTTTCAACGAATATTTATGAAGGGTTATGTGAGAATTTACCTAGCTGTTTTGGTTCCAAAAATACAAGATTCTGCTCTATTGCATGTAAAGTAACTGTCTCATTTCTGGCATCTTTAGTCCAGTGCCCATAACAAAATTAACTCTTAAGACATATTCCCCACTTTAAGGTACAGCCTCATGCTCAAACAATGGTCCTAATATCAGAAAATAATATTCAAGCACTGTAATTCTGTTTTCAATGTTCTCTGGGTAGTTGGTACCCACATAGGTATCTGAAATAATCAAAGATGTTTTCAAACACAGGTGCTAAGACTTTATACTCTCTTACTTCTCCTTTTCTGACAATTTCTGGGTTAAATTCACTTGTTTGTTTATAAACTAATTGGTATTGTTTTCAAGACTGGTAACAGGTTCTGCCTGTACTTATAACTGTTAGGTATTTAAAGGGTAAGATGTGCCTACTTTCTATACTTCAGATATATGGCTTGTGCCATTCTTTAACTAATTCTATTTCAGTAGTCAAATGTGCTCTTTATTTACATACATCCAGGTTGGTGTAACTTCCTTTCTAGGTGTATTAATTACCTATGTAGAAGCCAAAGCCAATTGGAATCATCAGAGGAAAAAGGGCCAATATTTTTGCCTGGGCTCTCAGGTCATGAGGCCACTGGAGATGATGGGACACTTCTACACTGGCCCACTGGTAAGTCATCTGTTTTCCTGATCAGGGAGGATATGTAAACCCAAACAAAATTGGTGTACAGTCTGAAACATGAGAGTCACAATTGAGGAGCACTCAGTCCTCCTGACTTTCCAAAGAAGGGAAAACTACTAGGCCAGCATGGCCCTGACTCGTCCTAACAGACATAAAACACCAGTAAGCAATAGGGCTAATCCTGGGTCCCTAAAGTCTCTTCGGAGAGCCATTAGTGACCTCAAAAATTAATCCTTAGTTAAATTTTGGCTATCTGCATGGTCTTAAACACTCAGAGAGAAATGTATAACTAAAGATAAAAATACCTTAAATATATAAATGGCCTATTAAGTAATACAACAAAAGATTTCCAAGAGGGGAAACAAACAAGACATTATGACATCTCTTACCCACAGTTCCAATTCTATAATAAAGAAAAACAACTATAGATATCAAAGGGGTTATTTTCAAATCGAGGCTATATAAATAAGTTCTGAGACCAAATACATATATTTTTACAGCATTTAATGACATCCAATGGCTCTCTATTATCAAGATTAAATGTTGTATATACATTTCTGATAACTCTGCTAATATCTCATCTGTTTTATAAGACATGTTGAAGACTACTGTGACATTTTATGAACAGTTCCAAAAAAAAAAAAAAAAATCTCAGCCAGCTCATGCTCAGATGGTCCTGAGACAATCCAAGCCTGCCTACTTAGATTCCCTCAACCATAAAAAGAACAAGTTTGCTGTGTGCTGACTTCTCATTAATTCCTTTTATTTATCCCCAATGTTCTCTTTCAAGACTATATTCCTGCACCTCAGGGTCCATTAGAATAGTTCTCTCTGAGAGAGACTCTCTAACTGTGATAAGCCACATCTTCATGTGCTGTTCAGCAGGAATTAGAAAGTGATCCATCTGATTCTTCGCCCTTTGTCCTCTAACAGCAATAGAGTGTCTTTTCATGAGAGGGTGAAATAAAAGGGGATAGAATTAGGGTAAATGGAACCCTGAAGGTAAAAAGGAAAAGAAAGTTTTTCTTATCTCTTGCCAGTTCCAAAGAACTGTTTCTTCCATGGGTTCTCTGAGTCCCTGGCTCTGCAAAGGACAGGGCCCAACCTCTTTAATGCCAGTCAAGTTATGTCTATGCCTGTCCAGGTCTAAGCTGACCAGAGCTGAATTCCTGCTAAATATTTCTACAATCAGGATCAGTTGTGTCAAGATATCCTCTCTCTTTTGGTGCAAAAGGAGTAACCACCCCATGCATAAATATTTCCTTTCCCACTTTTTGTTCCCCAGTCTTGGTCGATTCACAGGTGTATCTCTACAAGAAATAATTGGCCTACAAACTCTTCCTGTACCAACTGAAAGACATTTTCATCCCCCTGCTGGTGGGCCTTGGCATGACACTGTCTCTGGGTGCTTCCAGTGACCAACAGCCTCGAATCTCTCCAGAAACAATTGAACCTTCTCATGGGTATGGTACTTCAAAACCTGCTAGCGTTAGACTTCATTACTGTTGAACTTGTGGGATGATGGGGGGGGGTCATGTATGGTCTTGGAAAAAGAATATTGTATTTTTTTAATAAGTCAAATATTGTTAAGTTGCTTGTAAGCCTTAGGACCCCACCATCTGGTTATCTAACTCTTTAGTTACTTGGCTTCTCCTTAGACACCTCCTTGCTATAGGAACCCTATTGCTTGTAGCTCTGTCTCATCAAATTTCTCAGAAATCAAATAACTACTATTGGTTAAGTTGCTACTAATCAGGTCATTGTACACCACCTAACTCTATCTCGACCTATGGTAAATTCTAAAGAAATCATTTGGGGTAACAATTGCCCCATTATAAAAACAAAAGGGGAGTTGTTTGGCACTGCCAGACATTGACTGGAGCATTCAGGAGAGGGGCCTGAGCTGCCAGAAATGGCTAAGGACTCCCAGGCAACAGGAAGCCAGTCCCTCTCCAAGCCCAGCACACCTGAACTTAGGCTTTGCCCATAGCCCTGTGACCTTTGGCCAGTTTCCTAGGAAACTCTTTATCAGCCAGCACCTTCGCATAGCCCATACCCCTGAGGCCCTAGACCACCTAACTCTCCTACATTGCCTACATGTTGTAATGAATGACATCATATGCTACTTAGGCATCAGCAATGAACTTTGTGCATCCAATCCCCTTAGGACCCTCTATCTGCCCTGAAATGCTTATCAACTCATTTTCCTGAGAATAAACTGAGAGAGCTATTCGCCTATCTCCCTAAAGTCTTTTACTTTCACTCTCTCACCCACCCTGGTTGCCTGGGTGCCTTTGGGGGGAGGGGAAGAACAAGGCTGGCCTCAAAACAAGAACCCAGGAACCCACAATTGCTGAGACAAAATACCTGATAAAATTCAGTTTACAGAAAGAAGGTTTATTTTAGCTTGCAGTTCCAGATTTCCACTTATGATATTTTGAATAGATGGCCCACAATATAGTATGTATTTTATTATTTTGTAGTTGGTATTTGCAGGCACTTGGATGGAGGCAGTGTCACTAGACAGTCCTTATGGTGTGGTGGTAGGTTTGAGATTTCAATCTAAAGTTATGCAAAGTGCGCCTAGCTGGAGTTCCTGAAGTGTGTTGTGCTGTTTGATTTTTGGCTTGTGCTTTTCTCTCTGTGTGTTTGGTCCTGTGAAAGCATGCAGCTTCTTCGGCCATATGGAACTTACCCTGGATCTGTAAGCTTCAATAAATATCCCTTCCTCCATAATTGTGCCTGGTCTAGTTCATCTCAGCAAACCTGGAGCTGTCTGCTACACCACCCATCATAGCACAGAACATATGGGAGCAGCTAACCTTCAGGCCAACAGTGAGAAAACAGCAGAGATATGCATGCTGCAGGATAACCTAGCTTTCTTCTTTATACATACCCCAGAAACGCAGCTCATGAGACGGTGCTGACCAAAGTGTTTCTGTCATCTCAACATGACCAGAAAATTGTTTGCATATTGGTTTTAAGTCCTGTCATGTTTACAACCAGAGAATAACTATCACAATTTCCCTCTCCATTGTGGTAAAGCCTTAACTTTAAAACCAAGTGTCAGGGCTGGAGTGATTGCTTAGCTTTTAAGGTGTTTTTATTAGAAACCTAAGGACACATTTTCAATTTCCAAGTACACACATAAGCCAGAAGCATAAGGCAGCACATTCATATGGAGTTTGTTTGCAGTGACTGAAGGCACTGGCATGACTATTCTCTCTCACTATCTGCTTCTTCCTTCCCTCTCTCTCCCTCTTTGTCAAATAGATAAAATATTTTTTAAATATTTTTTGTTCATTTATTTATTTATTTGAGAATGACAGAGACAGAAAGAGGTAGAGAGAGAGAGAGAGAGAGAGAGAGAGAGAGAGAGAGAGAGAGAGAAAGAGAATGGCTTCCAGCCATTGCAAAAGAACTCCAGACGCATGCACCCCTTGTGCATCTGGCTAACGTGGGTCCTGGAGAATCAAGCCTCGAACCAGGGTCCTTAGGCTTCACAGGCAAGTGCTTAACCGCTAAGCCATCTCTCCAGCCCAGATAAAATATTTTTTAAACCATGTATCTTGTAATAACATGTGACACCCAGATATGTGAGAATCATTCACATGTTTTGTGGAAAAGTTTTATGGAAAAGCTATATTGATACTTAGACATGCTAATCATTCCACTTCTCCATCTTTACATGGGTCAGTCAAGACTTAGTACATAAATTCCTATAAGCTTGGACAAAATTTCAGTTTCACATATGTTTTATGGTGACACAAGAGTTGGATATCGATACAAAAATGTAGAATAATAATATATACACAGAAGTTAGTTTAATTTCACAACTAAAAATAAATAAATCAGTGATTTTAAGTGAGTTAAAATAGCAACTGTAACACTAAGATAAACTAGTTGAATTTATTAAAAATTTCCAGAGCTGGAGAGATTGCTCAATGGTTAAGGTGCTTGCTTGCAAAGCCAAGTGATTCATGTTAAATTTCCCAGTACCCATGTAAAGCCAGATATACAAGGTGGCACATGTGTCTGGAATTTGTTTTCAGTGGTTAGACACCCTAGCATGTCTATTCTATTTTTCTCTCTCTGAATCTCTCTATTTGCCTCTTTATCTCTCTCTTAAATAAACAAATAAATAAAATATTTTGAAAAAGAAAGTACCTATGAAACGTAGAAAGATAAACTCTACAGAAGTCTCCTCAGCTGATGACAGGTACTGACCTGGTGCAGAGGTGTCTAATGCATAGAGATGCCAGAGAATGTGCATGCTGTAAAGGGTGATTCTTAGACAATAGAAGGATCTTATCATAAGAATTTCATTTTCTAATGAGCAAAGAGAAACTAGAGCTGGAGATTCTCATCTGGCTAGCTCTGTGGAAGAACTTTACTTCCTCTGTAAGAAAAATAAAAGAAACAACCTTTTTCCTTTTGCTTAATGACACCTTGTTCAGAGTCTTGGCATAGTAGCTTTTAATCCCAGCACTTGGGAAGCAGAGGTAGGACTATCATTGTAAGTTAGAGTCCACTCTGAGACTATATAGTGAATTCCAGGTCAGCCTGGGCTAGAGCAAGACCCTATCTCAAAAAACTAAAATAATTAAATAACAAAGCCTTGTACAAATAAAATCTGACTTTGTACTATTGAAAAAAAATTCATAAACTGAATATATTCTACTCTTCAGTGTATTGTTGGAAATCATATGTATCTTAGAACCATTGATTCTTGAGTAAGAACATCAACCAGTAGGTAAATGCACAAAATACAGAAATAGACAAATATATTTTAAAGCCTACAGAAAAACCCATCAGTGTCTTCAAGCAGCCTAGCAAAGTATAGCATTTTGAATTATGAGATAATTTACCTTAGCACAACAAAAATGACATACTCACTGAGCGTGGTGGTGCACGCCTTTAATCCCAGCATTTAGGAGGCATAGGTAGGAGGATCACCATGAGTTTGAGGCCACCCTGAGACTACATAGTGAATTACAGGTCAGCCTGGGCCAGAGGGAGACCCTACCTAGAAAAAAAAAAAAAAAACAGACATACTAAATGACATTCTGAAGTCCTATGTAAATGGATATTTGGAACATAAATATGTGAGTAAATCTTAAATGCAAAAAATTATAAAGATATCAATAATTTTTGTTAGCATTAAACTCAAAATCATCATATACAAGTATGAACATTTCAAAACATTGAAAAAAATAGAAAATTAAAGGACGTGCACATAATTCAAGCATGAACTAAAACGGATTTTGATATGGAAAGGTTTGAAGTAAATTATAATGCTCTTATGTCCTACTTCTGTTGATGAAAATATAGGAATAATTTATTTTAGATATTAATGCATTATGTGCATATATAACCTCAAGTGGAAAAACTAAAATAATAATAGAGTGTAAATAAGTGTGTCAACAGGTAGGCAAAATAATTGAACAAGGTAACATACAATTCAAAACAACAACAACAAACAACACCTCTCTATCCTGATGACCTGTAAATAAAGATTAATGACCACCACAACACAAGTAGGAACAAGAGCTGATATGAGAGGCACTGAGACTCAAATTTGTCAATCATTACACTAAATATATTTGAAAGAAATAAAGGATGAAATATTCTTGTCTGCTACTAAAAGCAGAAGTAGTGGGTAGTTTATCTTTCTTAATATCTTCATTCTGAATTTATGTGAACCATACTTTAATCATAGTAATCCATCGAAGAGCAAGTAATGTATTAGCATAGCAAAACAAGTATTGCAGTTAATTCTGAGTCAAAGTGAGCTAAGCATCATAGATTAGCTCATATTTTTCATGTACACTAGATAAAATTCAAGGAAACTTCAATTGTGTTGAAGGAAAATGGTATGATTTTTCAGATCACTTATAGAACCAGCAATAGTCTCTAAGGGGAGCTCAACATAAACTGTGAAGAAAAGTCTTATTCATAAGATCAAAGTTTATCTTACCTATGCCCCCAGGATAGATAAACAAAACTTTTCTATACCATGCATAAGAAAATCAAACTTTTGTTATGTTTTCCTCATTCCTATCCCAATCATTTTTAAATTTATTTATTTATTTGTTCTTTCTGTCTTTTGTGAGATGCTCCCTTGAAATTCAACATAAGTCCTATTTCAACCCCATTTAGTTTCTAGTATTCCTTCTAGTTTCCCATGCCCTTAACCCTAAATTTGTGCTTCAGATCTTTAAACAATCTTCTACAGCTTCCTGATATCAAGTCGCCACATGTTCTCCCTAGCACATGATGTTTTCCCTTGTGATTCTGATTACAGTGGATGAAATACTATGTTTTTCATTACTGGTGTTATCCAGCCCATACTCTCAACAATTGTTATGTAACAAACCTATATATATATATATATATATATATATATATATTGCAGTGGCTGGAGTCCCTGGTGTGTCAATATTTTCTCTTGCTTTTAAAATATTTTTCTTTTCATTCATTTGGGAGATAGAGAGAAAGAAAGAAGGGAAGGGAGGAAAGAAAGAAGAAAGAGGAAAAAAGGGGAGAAAGAATGGGCATGCCAGGGCATCCAGCCACTGTAAATGAACTCCAGACACATGTGCCATTTTGTGCATCTGACTTATATGTGAGTTCTGAGGAATCAAACCTGGGTCCTTTGGCTTTGCAAGCAAGTGCCTTAACTACTCTCTTCAGCAATCTCTCCAGCCCTCTCTCCCTAGCTCTTGTGCTCTTGTCTTAAACAACAACAACAACAAAAAGGCCGGTAACTTAGGTTTGCCTCAAAAAAAAAAAAGAGTGTATGTGTTGGAGTTTGTGGACATGCCTTTTCCATGTTTCTCCAATACTTTTCCATCCACTTAATCTTGTTTTGATCCTCACAATGATACATTAATTGCTCACATTTTAAAGATCAATGTGGTAAAAATCATTTGAATTCACTGAAATCTCATTAAGATTCCCCCTGTCAAATGTTCTCCTCTCCTTCCAATATCTCTGGGAGAGGGCTGATTAAAATATGTGCAGAATCAGCTAAATCAAAGAAACCTACTTATAAATTATTAAATAAGATTTAAATACTTAAATAGTGCGATATGAAAACCAAAGTTCGTCATTGATCAGAGCTCCTTTGCATGATGTCCATGATCTCCTGCTGATGAAAACCTTGCTGCAAGCTGTGTTCTGATCCTATTTCCAATTTCAGATGTTCTAGTCTTCTTGCACTTAAAGGAACCCTTCCACTAGCTAGTACAGCCTATTATCTACACCAAGGCACTTTTGACAGTTAATGAGGGTGGAATTCATCATTATACCAAGACAATATGTAACTAGATCTCCTCTTTCAAACCAAGCAATATAACTGTCTTCCTTTCATGTTCAAGTTCACTTGGTTCTTTTCAGTTGTATGCCATAATCGTCTAAACTGTGTCAACTATGTGGGGTTTTCATGTTGGTAACTATAACGAATACTTCCATCATCACCACACTGATTGGGCTTTTCTCATAACACATACTTCCTGATGGCTATATTAATTCCTTAAGATTCAGGTTCCTATGCCACTCCACATGCATTGTATATGCTGGTTCTTTTGTTCTGATCTTTCACTTATGTGTCTAAATGGAATTGTTGAAAATATGTTGATAACAAAAGCACTTATAGAACATGAACTATCATTTATCTTGTCTGATCCAGGAGACAGTCTTACAATTTTCAGCATTCTCTCTTGTTTGCTTTTTTTTTTTTTTTTTTTTTTTTTTTTTTTTTTTTTGTGATGGCAAGAGAGAGAGAATGAATTGGTGCACCATGGCCTCAGCCATTGAAATCAAACTCCTGATGCTTGTACCACCTAGTGGGAATGTGTGACCTTGCACTTGCCTCATCTTTGTGTGTCTGGCTTATGTGGCATCTGGAGAGTCAAACATGTGTCCTTAGGCCTTGCAGGCAAGCACCTTAAGCACTAAGCCATCTCTCTAGCCCTCCCACCCCTTTAAACTTGAGGCCGAGTGAAATCTCAGATCCTTCAGATATCTTGATACTCCTGCTTCTTTGTATGACTGATTTGTCCAAGGACCCAGTCTTCTATCACTGGGTTAGCTTTTGGGTAATCACATTCATGAATAGCCTGCAAACCTGGCAAATATTTTTCATGTATTTCACTCAAATTTCTACCTGGTTCTTCAGTCAGGATAATCCACAACACAGATGCATGGGTTCACCATCCTATCACATGCTTGAGATTTAACTCTTGGCTTTCTTAAAGATCTCCCTATATGTTCCTCCCTTCTCACATATCTTGAGTTCCAAGTATTTTCCACCATACTGACATATAATTTGCCCTATTGTTGGAAAAATTATCAAGCAACCCTTTTGACCATGCTCTATCTCTTTTTCATGTTTCTTTGGAGAAAGACTTTCCAGAATTCTAGTATAATCAGGTCTGCTATTTTTATTCAACAATTTATTCTTTTCACAGAATATGTCTGAGTTTGTCACTATATCTCTAAGTGTGGAAAATGTGTTATTGTCACAAACACTCTTATTTTTTTAATTTTTTTATTTGAGAACAATAGACAGAGAGAGAGAAAGAGGCAGAGAGAGAGAGAGAATGGGCACACCAGGGCCTCCAGCCACTACAAATGAACTCCATACGCGTGTGCCCCCTTGTGCATCTGGCTAACGTGGGTCCTGGGGAATTGAGCCTTGAACCAGGGTCCTTAGGCTTCACAGGCAAGCGCTTAACCACTAAGCCATCTCTCCAGCCCATCACTCTTATTTTTTGAGCAGACAGAATTCACAAAGTGTGTTTCTTGTCTGATTTTAATATTTATTCTCAGTGCCAAGCAGAGTGCTAGCATAGTCCTACTCCTGACTATTTGTTGAATGAATACTGGCAATAGCTCTATTCCTTATTAAAACTCTTCTGAGATCAGCCTGTCCTCTTTGACTTATAGAAAATGAATCCACTGTAAATTTTGAATTTTGTTTTGTATGTGTCATAGCAATTGATTCTGCTTCTGAGTCATTGAAAAATTTTTAAAGAGAAAAGAAGTCAAACATCACTGAAAAATTTCTTTATTCAAAGACAAGCTTGGCTAGCATCTTGAAGCAGATCCTTCCAGATTAGCCAGATATGATCTATAGTTGTTTATATAGTCAATGTATGTCTAAGAACATAAGATCAATGTGAAAATTTTTCTAGTGGTTAAGTACTATGGAATCCATATTCTTAATTTCCTTAAATTGCTTATTAATAATGATTTTGATTTTCTTTTTTTCTTAATTTGAATAAAACACAAATGGAAAAGTCAGATGCTAATTTTTATTTAACTCTCCAGTTCATTCCTTAAAGAGATCCTCAAAAATACCATCATAACTTCAGTTGATATATATCTTTTACCTTGTGTATTAGTCAGGGTTCTCTAGAGGAACAGAATTACTAGAATGAATTATTTTATAAAGGGAATTTATTGGATTAGCTTACAGTAGTCCAATAGCAGTTGCAGGCCCGAGAATCACCGAACCTGGTAGCTGCTCAGTCCACGTGGCTGGATGCCTCAGCAGTCCCGACACGGCACTGCAGATGGTGCCAGAAAGCCTGGAGGCTTCCTGAGGAGCCGCTGGGTTTCGGTCCACGTGCGTCTTCAGTTGATGTTGGTCTTTAGTCCGTACTGGTCTTCTGTCCACGCTAGAAGGTAGGGAGCAGCTCCGGCAGCCAAGTGGAAGGAAGGAAGGAAGGAAGGAAGGAAGGAAAAAAGGGAACTCTTCTATCCAGAGCTTCCTTATATCAAGTCCCTCTCTGAGCAGGGCCGCCCACTCTGGGGGAAGGGTTCACCCTGGGAGAAAGACCTCCTCCTTTAGTTGATCCTTCCTAGAAGCAGCCTGTGGATTACTAAACAGATCAAGTTGACAACACCTTAACTATCACACCTTGTCTCTCAGAATAATAGGCTGAGAGATAATGTAGGACCAACTAGACAATGCTCCAGTTATAACATAATGTATTTTTTGTGAGCCATGAGCATCTGGTCTCTGAATGAGGCTGGTCACAACAGATGTTTCATAAGACACAATGAAGCTAGGATGGGTCCATAAGAAATTGGGTTCAGACTTTTGAAACTTCTGCCCCAAATGTATCAAGTATTCCCTTTCTCTTGGGAGCTATTTTCCTGTGCAGATCATATGACATGTTATGTCAAAACTTCATGGACCTAGAGAAGAAACAGAATACTTGTCATCAACTCCAATTATAATAATATTTCCCTTCAATAACTCTGAATTATCTCAATTCTTTCTTGCTTAGAGTTGTACTCTGATTGACCTCTAATCACTTCCGGATCTTCTGCTTCCATTGAGAAGAGAGAGGAAAAAAAGAAGAAAAACAAAACATAAAAACAAGCAAACTCATATATAAACAAACAAAAGGCAAAACCCTACCATGGACTATTCTTTCAAATTTTTACTTTCCTTTTCATATGTTGAAATCTGTTTATTATTTTTTCTAGTTTAAGTATTGTTTCATGTATTAACCATTCTTTTAAAATTATGTTAAATTAGTATCAAAAACCAAATTTCATTATGGAATTCTCATAATGTTTTGGTTGATCCACCTCTCCCAACCCTCTTCCCTTTCTCCCTTACAGGCTCCTACCTTTATCTATCTACTTCCAGTATTCCAGTTTTACTTTTATGTCACATATATTCTATTACCCTCTTCAGGCTTCCTTGAAAATATTTTTTTAATAATTATTTTATTTTATTTATTTGACAGAGAAAGAGAGAGAGAGAATGGCATGCCAGGGCCTCCAGCCACTACAAAAGAACTCCATATGTGTGAGCTCCCATTGAGCATCTGGCTAACATGGGTCCTGGGGAATCAAACCTGAATCCTTTGGCTTTGTAGGCAAATGCCTTAACTGCTAAGCCATCTGTCCAGACCAAAACCTCTTTTTTCCCTCATGGATACATTTCAAGTTTCATGAACAATACCTACATATTAATAAAATTTAGAAGTTAGGACCCTCATATGAGAGACAATATTTAGTATTTCCTAGTGTTATTTATATCACAGTTAATTGCTTTTATTCAGAGATTATTTTCTTTGTAATATGTCGTACTTCCTTTAATAGTTAGTTTTTCTTCTCTTATCCTTTTCTTTTTAATTTGTTTTTTGACATTTTCATACATATCTTGTGCATCCAACATTACCATCTGTTATCCCCTTAAGTCTTCGCTCTCCTTCTTCTCATCACTTACCAGTGGCAAACCTTAACTGCCATATTTCCCATAGGAAGGGAGTGGCCTCGCAATCTCCAGCTATAACATAATGCTAACAGGCTCTATCCTGCGTAAGTCTTTGACAGATAACCACAGATGGTATGAGGTCATGGGTGCAATGGCCTTGCCGTGTCTACATATCAGAGTTCCAAACGACTCCTCCCCATGCTCTAGGTCTTAAAGACTTACCATCTCATTATCTGAAACCTTCTTGAGCCCTGTAGAGTATGGCATATATGTCCTATGTAGGGCTGGGAACTCGTCACTCATTTCGTTCTAGCACTTTAAAAGTTATAATTCTTTGTATGACCACCTCCCACTGCTAGATTTTTTTATTGTTAATAAACTAAAACTAGAAAACAAAAAGGGTTTTCTGATTCTTGTGGATAGAAGATAAAAACCTGATCTATGAATATGAAGAAAAATAGTTAAAAGGCAGTTTGACAACACATCTATTTAGCAATTTAGCAACAGTAGCTTTTTCCTTAGGGCCTATATTCTCTCCAGACATGGATATGTGGCCTACTTTTAAGTACCAAGCATGAGTTCCACCAAATGACTCAGGTCTAAAATCCAATCTTTGAGCAGTTGGCTATCCCGTTAATGGTCATATCACTGTTTCAGCAGAAGGCATGTCTTGCCTAATGGGTCTTTACTGAAAAAAGGCAGCACTCACCACTGAGTGATACTATGTTTCTGCCAGAAGTCTGAATAACACCTTCAAGTCCAGTATTATAAAAACTAGCCAGCAGAAAGGACTCTTCTCTGCCTCAGCTCCAACTTTGATTTATTTGATCTTGTACCCAGTGAATGTAGAGTTTCAGTAATAGGCTCCCACCATTCTGTTTTGGTATCCAGATAATCTCCATGGTGATAACCTGTATTGCTTTGGGAACCTTGAAAACTTCCCTGATGAGCAGCTCTTGGAAGCTATCTTATGCCTGGCATTGATGGTACTGTTTGGCAGTCCATGACTATGGAGAGCAACATTATCCATCTGTGCTGGATACCTCCATTCATTTTGCTGTTATTTTTTTTTCTATGTATATACTTTTCTTTATTTTATTAAATAGTAGGTGCTGCAGTTGGGCTCATGTAGCTGGCAGAAATCATCTGACCAAGAGCAGCTTGTGGGGAAAAAAAAAATATTTATTTTGGCTTACAGACTCAAGGGGAAGCTCCACAAAGGCAGGAGAAAACAATAGAATGAGCAGAGGGTGGATATCACCCCCTGGCCAACATCAGGTGGACAATAGGAATAGTAGAGTGTGCCAAACACTAGCAAGGGGACACTGGCTATAATACCCATAAGCCTGCCCCTAACATACACTGCCTCCCTGGGGCATTAATTCCCAAATCTCTATCAACTGGGAACTTCGCATTCTGAACACATAAGTTTATGGGGGACACCTGAATCAAACCACCACAAGTAGGTTTTCTTATATGTTCTATCTTCTCAGTTTTAGTTAGCTCACTTCTCAACCCTCCTCCTGTATCTGTTTTTATGTCCCTTTTGCTCTACTTACTTCTCTTCTTAAGGCTTCTCCCACCACTACTACCACATTTTTAACCTCTTTCATCTGAATTAGGAACAGAGAGTTACATTCCTAAACTTGTAATGCAACACTTTGTATAGAAAGAAAATGCAGAGTAAATATTAATTGAATATGATTAAGTACAGATACAGATTATATGACATACATCTGAATATCATTTGGAATACTGACAATGATAAACTCTTTTTGTTTTGATCTATTAAATGGCAATTCCTTTGGCCCAGCATAATATCTGTTGGTGCTCCTGTGTCAGGGTTACTATGTAGCAGAGACCTAGTAAAACTTTATATATGTATAAAGATTCATTGAATCTTCCAAATTGAGAATTTACAAGAAAACCCCCAAATATTTAGATAGTCAATGTGAAGAAACCCATCACCATTTCAAAGTAAAATTTGGGTTAAAATAGTTGTCATGGAATGTTAGTTACCTTAAAAATCAAGATCTCTACAACAACTACAGAAAAAGGCACCCCATGCAGATACTTGTGACCCTCTTGCTCACTAAGATTATATTATGCACATCTCTTTCTAGTTTTTTTGGGGGGGTTATCTAATGGTAGGATAGACAATTATTTTTGTTTCCATAAGAGGATTTTCATGTATAGAGTAAGAATTCTAGTAAAACCAATGAAAGCACTGGTTTTATTATATGGTGTTATTCTCTCTTAACTTTGTTTCAATTCCTTAAAAGCAATAAAAGCTATACCTTATTTATCTTATAAGATGCTATGGCATAAATTAATATTAGAAAAATTCTCAATGTTTCTGGATATTTCTAAATTGTGTAAGCAAAATCGTTTTAAGACTGCAGAGCTGTTAGTGCCCTTCTGTCCTGCTAGAGCTACACATTGCCATTGCTTCAAAAGATTTAAAAACAAGTATGATGATATTAT
This sequence comes from Jaculus jaculus, assembly GCF_020740685.1. Classification (NCBI taxonomy): domain Eukaryota; kingdom Metazoa; phylum Chordata; class Mammalia; order Rodentia; family Dipodidae; genus Jaculus; species Jaculus jaculus. The sequence continues at coordinate 96,727,497 of NC_059108.1, read as the reverse complement.
GAACATCATTGCTCTTATCCTTTGTGAAGATTGAAAAATGAAAAACCGCACAGCAATTTATGCTGCTTAAAGCAGATGAAGTGGAGAGCCACTTAAGTTGCAGAAGTGCTACCTGCCATTACATCTTCCACACCACAGAGAGAAATTAGATGTTTGAAAGGCTGTAATGTGCCTTTTTCTTGCAATGTTCAGGCTTTAATTTTCTCTTTATGGGGTAACTGATATGATGATGCCTGTGCCTGTTTAATCTGAATATGGTACTTTTTTCCTTATAAATGTTGAATATAAAATTTGAAGAAATCTCTCTTTTATAGTTTTCATTTACACTGTCCATTAAAAATACTGCACTTCAGACTATTTCCTTTATGCATACAGATATGCCAATTTCTGGTATTTGTTATCTTTATAAAATAACATTTAAAAAAAGCTCATTCTTAGTGTTCACTGAAATGTCAACGAGGTAGAAAGTTGTTGTGAGATTAATATGCATATTGAGCTTTGTAGAGGAAATGATCCTCTATGCTTAGTGATGGAAACTCCTGAAAATAATGAAGGAGAGATTAGAGAAGAGCAAATTTTGTAAAATTGTTTCCTAAATCTGTTATCCTACTGATCAATCTTAGAAACAATTGGCATATAAAAATATAGGTCATACAATATGGATCAAGGGCCCAGGCCTGAATCTTATCTTAGAAGGCAGAATTGTGGTTGCAGGTCTGAATTGATCCCTTTAACTTATTCCCTCTAAAATTCTAGGATGGGGAAGACATGGCATAAAGCTAATCACTTTAACAACAGGGCAGACATCTTCCAGAGTTTGGACCTTTTGTCAGTTGTGGGGTTGCCATGGATGTGTTGAATAGTTATACCTTATGTAGCAAACTTTAGCCAACAGAAGCTAGACTTATTGCACAAAATATGTAATGACTAAAAACAGGAGAGAAAACCTACCTCTAAGAATAATGATGCACATGTGAAATCTTCATTCTGAAAACACAGCTCTATAACATAGAAGCATGAAGGAAAAATATCTTCTTCTTTCATAGAACACAAGACTAGTTTTGGAGGAATCAATGAGTATATATACTGGCTGTGTGTGTGTGTTGGTGTTTAAATTTTCCCTAAAATATTTTAATAACTTTAACGAAAATGAATAAATAAGCTTTCTATGGTTATCTCAAATGTATTTATTCCATTTCCTGTCTTCAGAACTATAGTGCTATTTTGTTAGTTGAGATTTAAGTGCAAGTTCAATGGAATGAAAACTTCAGAAAGATAAAATAATACTAACAAACCAGGCATTGTGGCACTAGTAATTTAATCCCAGCATTTGAGAGGCATAGGTAGGAGGTTTGCAATGAGTTTGAGGCCACCCTAAGACTACATAGTGAATTCCACGTCAGCCTGAGCTACAGTGAGGCGCTATCTCAGAAAACTAAAACCAACAACAACAAAAAACCCAATATTAACAAATTGATTTACCATGAATTAAAGTCAAAACTTTTCTTGGAGGGTAGGTGTGAACATATTGAATGAAAATATTAATTCTCATCTATAAGTATTGCCTAGTGACTTGAATACTAAACAGGTCTCTGGGTACTGGAAGAAACAAGAACTCATCTTTGAAATTTTGCTTGACTGAGACATTGCTCAGCATCTATTATGACCAAGCTGACACATCTTGATGGGAGCCCAGCTAGATTTCTGGGATGTAATGGAGGACTCTTATGTTGATCTTCTAAAGTTAAGGACAATCTCACATTTAATAGTGTGGCTTAAACAGGTGAGATGCAAGTGTTGGAGACCACAGCTTTGGTGCCATGAACAACAGGAATCTTATTACTTCCTTTTCAGCTGCTGGAAAGAAAACTTGAAGATTATTCCAAACATTTCATAGTTTGCCTGTATCTTTGACCTTACATGTGATAAATATTGTCTAAGATTATTTTCATTTACAATATCTCCCAGAATAGCAGACTCAGGTCCTTTCTCTGTATTTGATATAGATAAACCTGCAGAGTCATATTCCCACAGAAATGATTCTAGAGATATTAATTTTGACCTGCATAAGTAACTTTTATTCTTTCATTCTCTCCCATTTTATGACATTGGAATTTGGCCTTTCACTTCCTTAGTTGAATGACATAAACACTTTTGTTGTTCTTTGTAAGAGATATTGATTTCATTGCTTGGTGTTAATGGACAATGTTTGTAATGAATTTTTGTGGCTGCAGAAGTTTGAATGAGATGCTCCCTAAAGAATCAGTTATTTTGCATAGTTCTTCACTAGCTGGTGACCATTTGGGAGGTGGTGCCTTGCTGGAGTAGGTGTGTCACTGCCAGCAGGTTTTTGGGATATTAGTGCCCATCTCCCTTTGCAAAGCTATCTCACACTTACTGCTACCTCCACCCTGCTGTGGCAGGATGCGATGCCCATCCTCTGCATTGTCATGACATGACAGAATGTTCCCTGGGAATTTTAAGCATGAAATAAAACCTTTCTTCAAAAAATTACCATGATTACATATACACTGTTGAATCAGCTCAATGTATTTCAAACTTTAGGGGTCTCAGCTTTAAGCCACCAATAAACCCGCAGCATCCCAGACTGCCTAACCAAACAGGCATTGGTATACTTCTTACCTCTTTTCAGTTATCACCCATACTTAGCCTCTATAGGATCAAAACCACAGTATGTGTAGGAGGGTGGGGAGGGAGAGTGACATGAGTGCCACCAAACATGTCCCAACCCCTTTCCCAATTCTAGTTGTACCATACAACAGAGGCCAGAGAAAAAGTAAGAAGAGTTAACTTGCAATAAATTTGTAACATTGAGAAATAAACATGCATGAAATTGGATACTCTCATTACTCATAAGGAATAAATCAACTTTGGAAGTAAAAGGGTTTCTAAAATCTGTTAACTAGCAGGAAAAACTACTGTCTTGTAATAGTTTAACTTAAGGACATAAGAGGTTGTAGCATTAAGAGCATTTGAAAGAAAGAAATGGAGACAAAAATAAAGTTGTGTTTGCACCTCTTGTTACTTATTATTTTATACATACTTGCATGTATTTCTATTTACATGTTCAGTAAGTATGACATTGGAAGCCCTTCTTAAAAAGTTTATTTATTTGTTTGTTTACTTATTTATTTTATTTTTATTAGAGAGAGTGAGAGAGAGAGGATGGGCATGCCAGGGCCTCTAGAAGATGAACTCCAGACGCCTGAGCCACCATGGGCATCTGGTGTATGTGGGTTCTGGGGAATCAAACTTGGGTCTTTAGATTTTGCAGACAAATGCCTTAGTGGCTAAGTCATTTCTCCATCCAAGTCATTGGAAATATTATAATAAATGTACAATAATAAAAGAAATCATGTATTTTATTTCTTTAAGCAAAACTTATTTTATTGATGTTCTGCCATTTCTGACCTTTTTAAAAATTTAATAGCACGAATTTCAAGGTGCATTTATAAAAGCAGAATTAATTGATAGGCAACTTGGACAATGAAGTTTCCTACTCTCAAGATATGTTTTTAAGATTCAGGGCCTATTAAAGAATAAGAGAGCCTTGCAAGGGTTTCTTGTACTATCCTGTCTTTCATCGTTTCTTGTGTTCAAGAGAATTATTCCATGATCATTTTATATGTACCCTAGTCTATGACTTAGAAGTAGGCCACACACTGGTCAACTAAAATATTAAGTAGTAGACACTAGACTTTGTAAATATTGTTTTAAATTTTTTTAAGTTTTTTCTGCAGATATAGTTAAGGGGTTGAAATGGAGAGATGATCATCCTGATCCAACTCCTCCTCATTGTTATCATGAATGTCTCTACAAGCAGCAGAGGAACATTTACATACATAGACAGTATGGGGAAAGACACTTGACCATTAAGGGGAGGATATTATGATGGGTGGGGAAGAGCCAAAAATATTATCAACAGCCAAGATGAGGCATGGAACACTAAAGTTCTTGGTTCCACTGACTTATTTAGCATTTATTTATACTTTCTTAAACTACGTTTCTGTTAATTTTCCTGCATAAACCACAAGAGACCCATTTTCACTGCCACTATTTCTTCTCTGTCTTTGCATTCTTTAATTTTTCTTTCTGTTTTCTACATTTTCTCTCTGAATTTACTTTCTATTTTCTTAAGAACCAAGCATGATATGCACCATATTTACTATACTCCAAGGACTTTTATTTTATTTATATTTTAATTTTTCATATTTTTTTATTTTAGAAGACAGAAAGAAAGAAAGACAGAAAGGGAAGGAGAGAGATAGCATTGCTGTGCCAGGCCCTCAGGCCTGCAATCAAACTCCAGACATCTCTGCCACATAGTGGGCATGTGCAAACCTGCACTTCCCTCACCTTTGGGAGTCTGGCTTCCCTGGGGATCTGGAAAGAGATTGAACAAAGTTCCTTAGGTACCATAGGCCAGTGCATCAACCACTAAGCCATCTCTCCAGTACTCAAGGGCTTTTAAATTGTACTGATGAAGCTCAGAGTTTGCACACAGTCTGGCACAGGGAACAGGACCAGGGAACTCTGGTTTTGAATTCTTATCTTCCTACCTTCCTCTACCAACTGTAATATAGCTTCTTAAAATAAAAGGTTTAAGTAAAATATATTTGAAACATCCACATCCACTGACAACATGCATACTAACACTATATATGAGTGAAGCAATAAACCATAGTTCAAGTAGAATACATGACTTCATTTCTATTATTTGATAACTGATACCAGCCATAGTCTGAAAGGACCAGCTGCCATTCCAAGTTTAACATGGATGGTTTGTCCAAGATACCCAGAAGTCTGCTTTCCTAATCTATATAAACAGAGCTATGGCTTTTGAAAGTGTCTATCCTGAAAATTGCAATAAGCCACTCCCATTGTAATTGACTGGGTTTGTGGTACACATGCGACTTAGTTTCAACCAAGTATTTGTCAAAGGAAGAGAGATGGCAGTTAGGAGCAGTTGTGAGTAAATACTTATTGTTTTGTAAAAATGATGGTGTCACACCCCACTTACCCTAAAACTTGGGAATGTGAGGCAAGAGCATCCCACAAGTTCAAGGCTACCTGGGTGGCATAGAAAGTTGTCTTCCAGTCTGGAATATATAACAAGAAACTGTCTCAGAGAATATCAAATCAAACATACGCACAAATATATCAAATCTTTACAATGTATATGATTTGGAAAAAGGATGCCTCCTTCATTTTGTGCCATGAGAACCAACTGCCACCTTGACAGGAGTGACTGTGAAGGTGGATGAAAGCTGTTACAGTTGTAGCCAAGTATCAGAGTTAATGCACCAGGAAGTTAGAAAGTATTCTTTAAATCCTTTCAACTTATTGAAATTGGATTCAAATGTAAGAATAATAATCTTAAGTAGATTTTTTATGAGTGAAACATAAATTAAAATAAAGAGAAATAAAATTATTTCACAGGAAGCAATTTCTCTAATATATTTCAGGGTATAAATATTTATCTCTTTACCATATTATTGCATATTAAACCAAAATTAATTAACTGTACAAAAAATGTAGAATACAGGTATTTCTTTTATCTTTATTTACAAAGCAAATATGCTTTTAAAACTGGGTGCTCTTAATTACACAATGAGAAAAATCACTTTTTACTCTTTGGTGTCCTGGGAAGTAACAACTAAGGAAACTATACTCATTAAAAGTAGCTTTTTTTTTCCTGCTTATTTTTAAAAGTTCTATTCCCATAAGTAACTGGGGAATACATAAGACATCCGAGAAATCAATAATACTTCTAGGATGGCATTTTAAAAGCAGAATTTGAAATTGTATTGCTTTAATAAAAAGAGGTCTTTCATGAATATAGTGTTAGTATGCATGTTGTCAGTGGATGTGGATGTTTCAAATATATTTTACTTAAACCTTTTATTTTAAGAAGCTATATTACAGTTGGTAGAGGAAGGTAGGAAGATAAGAATTCAAAACCAGAGTTCCCTGGTCCTGTTCCCTGTGCCAGACTGTGTGCAAGTGGGTATGATATGGAGTGAATAGGCCAGATCAGTATTCCCTGAATCCTCCCAGTTCCCTGCTCCCAGTAGATCCCTTTGCCTTGCATGGGGAGGCTTAGTTTCTGTATGGGCTGTGGAATAAAACCTTTTGCTCTGGTATCCTGACTGGCCATTGGGTAACAATATCCCTGTTCACTTGAGTTAGAGGGTGAATGGGCCAAAGGACAAAATGTTGCTTCCTTTTCAATAAAATAAAGAGTCTCCATAAAATGGGTAGAACACAATAAAAAAAAAAAAGCCAACAAAAGTCAGAAAACTGAGAGAACTCTACCAAGGATGCCTATTATACAATGGAAGCCTGCAATAAAATCATAGAGAAATCAACAGAAATTTAATCCCAAAATTAGAACACAACAACCCAAGAGACTCAGATCAAAAGAATTGATGAACTGAAAGAAAACCATCAAAGGATCAACAAACATATCAATGAAATTGAACAGAATCATCTCTTAGAGTGTGCAGGTTTTGACAGTAGGCTTAAATTCATTGAAGAAAATATTAGAACCCTCCAAAATGAATTGAAGGTGAGTCAAGAAATGGAAGATATTAACAACCACTTGATTAAGCTTAATGAAGACTTGATCAAATGTAAGAATGAATTCCAGGAACTATCAAGAAAATCAAAACTAGAACTGAAATCATACCTCATAAAAGAGATAGACATTATAAAAAATAACACAACAGAAAACAAACATGAAATAGAACTTAAAAAGAACTTCTCTAGAACCCCTCACTAACAGAGCTACTCATATGAAAGACAGAACCTCTGACCTGGAAGACAAGACTGAAGAAATTGATAGGGAGGCCAAGAACTTTGCTAAGTTCAAAAAATCAAGTGAACAAAATATGAGGGAAATGTGGGATACCCTAAAATGACTAAGCATCTGGATCATAGGTATAACAGAAAGAGAAGAATTCAAGGTCAGATGCATAGGGAACTCATTCAACAAAATTATTTAAGAAAATTGTCCCAGTCTTTCAAAAGTGAGGCCCATCCAGAAATAAGAATCCCACATAACACCAATCAGATAGGACCAAAGATGAAACTCTCCAAGGCACATCATAGTTAAAGTTCTTAACAATAAAAATAAAGAGAGTATTAAAAGCAGCAAGAGAGAAACAACTCACAACATATGAAGGCAGTACAATAAGAATTACATGAGGTTTCTCAATAAAAACCCTGAAAGCCAGAAGGTCCTGGAATGGAACTCTTCAAAGTCTAAAAACCTATGGCTTCCAACCCAAACTATTCTACCCAAGTAAAGTATCCCTCATAATAGATGGTAAAAGAAAAGATTTCCATTAAAAAAGTCAACCCTATGATTATATGAACACAAAGCAAAACCTACAAAGAATACTTCAGGGAATACTTGACACAGAACAGTCAACCAAGCAATCTCAAAGGCAAACAAGATAAAAATCACAATAACCAAAAATAGTCTGGGCTCAATATATAACAAAACACAAGAAAGCACCAATCCCATAAAACACCTCATCATAGCAGGGATTAATTTGAATCTAACAAGAATAACTTTAGATATTAGTGGTCTTAACTCATCCATCAAAAGAAACAAGTTTTAAGGTTGGATAAAAAACCTGGACACATTTTTTTGTTTATTTATTTATTTATTTATTTAAGAGCAGCAGACAGAGAAAGAGGCAGATAGAGACAGACAGAGAATGGGCCCTCCAGGGCTTCCAGCCACTGCAAACAAACTCCAGACGCGTGCACCCCCTTGTGCATCTGGCTAACATGGTTTCTGGGGAATCAAGCCTTGAACCGGGCTCCTTACGCTTCACAGGCAAGCGCTTAACCACTAAACATCTCTCCAGCCCAAACCTGGACACTTCTATCTGCTGTCTTCAAGAAACCCATCTCACCACCAAAGATAGATACCTTTTCAGGGTGAAAGGATGAAAAAATGATATTCCAAGCAAAAGGAAATAAAAGAGTGGGTATTGCTATAATAATATCTGATAAAATAGACTTCAAACCAAAAGTAATCAAAAAGGACAAAGAAGGCCACTTCTTACTCATCAAGGGAATAACCAAACATGAGCACATCACAATCATATATATATTCCAAACACAAGTACACAAGTGCACCACAGTTTGTGAAACAACATCTACTTGGAAACAAAACAAAAATAACCACCAACACCATCATAGTCAGAGACTTCAATACTCCATCATCATCAATAGACAGATCATACAAACAGAAAATCAGCATGGGAATAATTGAGCTCAACAACATCATAGATCAACTAGATCTAACAGACATCTATAATGCATTCCTCCCCAACTCTACAGAAGACACATTCTTCTCAGCAGCCAATGCAACCTTTTCCAAAATTAACCATATATTAGGCCATAAACTGTGCCTCCATAAAGTCAGGAAACTTCAAGTAACTTCTTTCATCATGTCAGATCACAATGATTTAAAGTTAGAAATTAACAAAACACACATGAAGAACTCTACCAGATACTGGAGGTTAAACAACCCACTTTTAAACAATGAATAGGTCATGGAAAAAATTTTTTAAAAAGAAATTTTAAACTTCCTAGAACTGAATAATAATGAAACCACCACCTACCAAACTTATGGGACACAATGAAGGCCGTCATAAGGGGAAAATTCATAACAGTAAATGTCTTCATTACAAACACAGAGAGTTCCCAAATTGACAAATTAACTGTCCAACTAAAGGCACTGGAAAAACGAGAAGAATCCAAACCAAAGATCTTCAGATGGAAAGAAATAATCAAGATCAAAGCAGAAATTAATGAGTTGGAAACTAAGAAAACATTTTTTTAAAAAAATCCATGAAATGAAGAGCTGGTTTGCTGAAAAAATAAACAAGATTGACAAACCCATGGACAAACTGATCAAACAATGAAATTGGAAGACTCATCAAAGCATACTTCCCAAACCTCTACTCCACAAAATTGAAAACTCTGGAAGAAATGGATGAATTCCTAGACCACCTACCAAAACTAAACTCAGAGCAGATTAATTTCCTCAACAAACCTATCTCATCCTTGGAGATTTAAAAGGTATACAAAATACCACCCACCAAAAAAAAAAAAAAAAAAAAATGTCCAGTACCACATGGCTTCTCACCCAAGTTCTATCAAACCTTCATGGAAGAACAAATCCATTTTCCTCAAACTGTTTCATATAATCAGAGGACAGGGAATACTACCCAATTTCTTTTATGAAGCTAGCATCACACTAATACCCAAACCAGACAGAGATGCAACAAGAAAAGTATAGGCCTATATCACTGATGAACTTAGATATGAAGAGCCTTAACAAAATCCTGGCAAACCAAGTTTCACAACACATCAAAAGCATTATCAACCTTGATCAAGTAGACTTCATCCCTTGGATGCAAGGATGGTTCAACATACAGAAATTGGTCATTGTAATACACTACATAACTAAATTTAGCCATAAGAAACACACGATCAGGCTGGAGGAATGGCTTAGCAGTTAAAGTGTTTGCCTACAAAGTCAAAGGATCCAGGTTTGATTCCCCAGGACCCACGTTAGCCAGATTCACAGGGGGGTACACACATCTGGAGGTATTTTGTAGTGGCTAGAGGCCATGGTGCACCCATTCTCCCATTCTCTCCCCTCTCTCCCTTTCTCTGCCAAATAAATGAATAAAAATAAATATATATTTTAAAATGAAGAATCACATGATCATCTTAATTGAGGCAGAGAAGGCCTTTGACACAATACAACACTACTTCATGATCAAAATGCTGGAAAGATGGAGGGTTTACATCTTTACGCAATAGATGCTACAAATAAGCATATAAAGTGCAAATAATACTTAATGGGTAAAGACTCAAGGAGTTCCCACTGAGATCAGGAACAAGACAGGGGTTCCCACATTCACCACAGCTCTCCAACAGAGTACTGTAAGTATTATCTCAAGCAATAAAATAGGAGAAGGAAATAAAAGGGATTCAAATTGGAAAGGAAGGAATCAAGTTAGTCTTATTTGCAGATGACATGAGCCTGTACATATATGACCTGAAAGTCACCATCTCAAAACTTTTAAAGTTTGTTAATTCTCGGTACAGAGCACTATTCAAAAATCAATTCACAAAAATCAGCAGCCAATATTTTTTTCTCAATTTTTATTAACATTTTCCATGATTATAAAAAATATCCCATGGTAATACACTCCCTCCCCCACTTTCCCCTTTGAAATTCCATTCTCCATCACATCCCCTCCTCATCTCAATCAGTCTCTCTTTTATTTTGATGTCATGATCTTTTCCTCCTCTTATGATGGTCTTGTGTAGGTAGGGTCAGGCACTATAAAGTCATGGATATCCAAGCTGTTTTATGTCTGGAGCACATTGTAAGGGGTCCTACCCTTCCTTTGGCTCTTACATTCTTTCCACCACCTCTTCCACATTAGACCCTGAGCCTTGGAAGGTGAGTTAGAGATGTTACTCAGTATTCCGGTCACTTCTTTCCAGCACCATGATACCTTCTTAGTCATCCCAAGGTCACTGCCATCTGAAAAGAGAAGATTCTCTACCCAAAGTAAGAGTAGCTTTGCAGTCAGGTTCACATGGCTGGTAGAAATCATCCAACCAAAAGCAGCTTATGGGGGGCAGGGAGGTCTCTTTTGGATTACAGTCTTGAGAGGAAGCTCCATGATAGCAGAGGAAAATAATGGTATGAGTAGAGGATGGACATCACCCTCTGGCTAATATCAGGTGGATGATAGCAACAGGAGAGTGTGCCAAACTGTCAAGGGAAAACTGACTATAATACCCATAAGTCCACTCCCAACAATACACTGCATCCAGGAGGAGTTAGTTCCCACAACTCCATCAGCTGGGAGCCTAGTATTCAGAACACCTAAGTTTATGGGGGACATCTTAATCAAGCCATCACATTCTGCAGCTGCCATAAGCTGATAACAATCCATGATGTAAAATGGAATGCATTCAGTCCAACTTTCAAAGTGCACATATTTTTATCAATCCTAATGATGTTAAAATATCCCCACAGTACAAGGTCTTTTAACTGAGCTATAATATAAAAAGTAAAAAAAAAAAAAAAAATCTTCCTAAACCCATGATGGCACAGAAGAAATACTAACACTGCAAAAGATGGTATTTGGTATAACAAAGGAATACTCAACCAATGCAACAATTTAAACAGGCCAAACATCAAAATCTGTAGTTCAAACTTCAACAACTCCAGTCAATGACAAGTTTCCAAGTCTGATAATTCTAACCAGCAAAAATTCTCTGGAGTTCCAGTTCTGCTCCTTCTGCTAGGGTACTCACAGTCCTGGAAGACTTTGTCCAGGCCTGGAAATTTTCCTTAGCAGCCACCTTATGGTCCTGGCATCTTGAATGCAATCCATGGTTCATCCTCATGGCTCCAACAGGTCACCATGAAGGAATCCAGCAAATGTGCTTCACACTGCCCATGCCATTTCCAAAAAACAAGACCACATTGCAACTCAATGATCCTCTCTTTCCTGCATTTCTTATATTCCAAAATACCAGATAGAGTGCCAATTTGTTAATTTGGGGGAGGGGGGAGCAGACTTTGAAGAACAGGACATTCCTTGAGCACTCAAGTCACTTCAAAAAAATTACATTCTTCCTATTGCTCTAATCTCAGATGTTGTCACCTCTCATACAATTTTAGCTATACAGGCAGTACTTTTGGACCAAAGATTTCATTTTATTTCTGTGCCATATCTCTCTACTCATACCAGCCTGTTTCTATACACTACAACCCTACAGAAGTTCTCAGGACGTGAATATAACAGCAAGCCTGTCACACAAACTGCTTCTAACCCAGTCCAGACAAAGCTTTTTCTTTTCACCCTCATAAGCCAAACCTCACAGTCCTTAGTTCTTATAGCATTCAGGTCTTGTAACTGCCCAGAATAGTCTGACAAACTGTACTTACAGCACTGCAAGACAACTCTCAGGCCATGGTTTCAAATCCTTCCACATTTGTCTGGAAAATCAGCTCCAAAAGGCCAAAGCCATACAGCCAGGTGTCTAGAAACAAATGGCATCACTCTTCAGTATCGGTATTACTGTTGTGATCAGGTGAGTATTGCTGGTACAAATCACCCAACCAAGACCAGCTTGTGGAGAAAAAGGTTTATTTTGGCTTACAGACACAAAGGGAAGCTTCATGATGGCAAGAGAAAACAATGGCATGAGCTGAATGTGGACATCATGCTCTGGCCATCATCAGTTGCAAAATAGTAACAGAAGAATGTGTCAAACACAGGCAAGGGGAAACTGGCCATCATACCCAGAAGTCCACCCCCAATAATACACTGCCTCCTGGTGGCATTAGTTCTCAAATCTCCATTAGCTGGAAACCTAGTATTCAGAACATGTACATTTATGGGGAACACTTGAATCACACCTTTCTATATGTAATGGATAAATATACAGAGAAAGAAATCGGTAAGGTGGTCCCATTTTCAGTAGCAACAACAAGAACAAAAATTTAAATATCTTGGAATAACACTTGAGGAGGAATTGGCAAAAGGGCAGGAATGAGGGAAAGGACAGTACCAACATGTATTATTTACATACTATGTCCATATCTAATAAAAATACATTAAAAAAAATAACTCAGGAGCTTAAAGGATGACTTATCAGTTAAGGCATTTGCCTGCAAATCCTAAGGATCCAGGTTCAATTCTCCAGATCCCAAGTAATCCAGATGCACATGATGGTGCATGCATCTGGAGTTCCTTTGCAGTGGCTGGATGCCCTGGTGTACCCATTCTCTCCCTCTCTCTCTCCCTCTCTCATTCTCTGTCTCTCTCTCTCCTCTCTAATAAGTAAATAAAAATAAAATTTAAAAAGAAGAATTCAAAACCAACTTCTGATGCATAATGAATTTAAGGCTTGCCTGTACTACATGATAGTCTGTCTCAAGGGAAAAAATCAAAATCCATATTAATTTTAAATATACTAAAATCTAAGAACATGAGTTTTTTGAAAAAAATAGTGAAAGAAAAAGTAACAATGAATATATGAAATTTACTAGTTCTTCCTTTTTGTGGAATTGAAATTCCATGTTGGTTTTAAAGGTTCTTCCCCTGTAGAATAAATACTCATGTTAATGCATGTAAATAAAATGTATTTTAATATTAAGAGTGTCTGTGCCTGGAGAAAGAGACAAAGGGAGATGGAAAAAGAGAGAATGAGAGGAAAAGAGATAGAGAAGAAGGAAGTATATTTTATGGAAATACATTCAATAGTATTGAGCAAAATGTTCTTTCCAAATTGATTAAAAATGGGATGATTAAATATTGGCATGTAAAATTAAATTATTGAGTATGTTTTAATTAAAAAATTAAACAAGTTGGTATCTTCTTAGCATTTCAATATGATTGTCAAAAATAAAATAAAGAATAATAAAATATATCCATATTGTTTTCCCTTATAAAGTGCTTTGTGACTATAGTGATAGGTACATAAGGTGTATTGGTTGTTTTCTGTAGATAGTGCTGTTGTCTAACAGCTCTCACCATTGCATGTCAAGGTGCATTTGAACTTCATGTCCATTAATACATTTAGGTGTGTCTCAGAAATTAAATGTTAACATGATAGATGGAAGTTTAAAAAAGGCATTTGTGAAACCATTGCAATTTTGATATTAAATTCCTACCTTGTGTGTTTATTTTATAGTGATTGAATAAAAACGCATTGATTTAATTTCTGAGAAGATAAAATTGGGACAATTGTAAAACAGATGGTCCTTTGACATAGTTTTGAAGCCATCACTTATTACCTATTGATTTAAGATTTTAATTTTGATTTTATTTTATTATGGCCATATTTAGTATGTGTACATTATGTTTTGATGCCATCCTTTCCCTCTTCCCTTTTGCCCCCATTCTGCTGGGAGTCCTCCTCACTGGGGTTGCTGGTATTCCCCATGAAGTTGTGGGTTATGCCGCCTGAGAGTAGCAGTCAGGTATTGGGTAGAAGAATGCCTCTGGGTATGTCATCCCAACCTGTGGCTCTTACAGACTTTTCACTTCTCTTCCACAAAATTTCCTGAGCCATAGTGGGTGGGTGTTAAATCTACTACAGTGATAAGTTCTTAGGAGCCTCTGGTTCTGTGCTTTGGAATGTGTTGAGTATCCCCTTTGTCTGTCTTCTTCACCCTGGAACAGATTGTCAGGCACACCATGGAAGCAGCACTCTTGCTCATCTCAATCTTCTGCGGTTTCAGCTGGGCCTTGGCTGAAGTACAAGTGGTGGTTTATTTCCTCAAGTATCACTATGTCCCAAAAAAGAAAATCAGATTCTGCAATTGAGAGTGAATTCAGCATAGGTTAAATGAGATAAGTGTTTTTATTTTAGGGAGAATTTGATAGACTGAGCCCCTCTTTTGGCCAAAGACTAGTGGGAGCTAGTCATTGTATAACAGAATCTTTGTCTCCATAGGATTCTGAGTCAGTTCCTAGTTCCAGATATGAGTTCCTTTCCACTGAGTACATCTCAGATCCATGGTCACCCACCAAGGATGTGTGCCACCACTGCACTGATACGTATTTCTTACCATGCTGGGGGCTCTGATTAGCTTAGAACACAACTTACTAACACCATTTTTGGCCACTTTCTCCCAGTAGCTCATGTAGTGCTTCTTAGCACTACATGGGGGTAACTGTCTGGGGACTGGCTCTCTTCTGGATTATAGCCAAGTCGCTTCGGGTTCTGTTTCTGCAGCATATGGTGTTTTCAGCAAAAGTTTCTTACATTTTACCTCAGGAAAATAATCAAGTGCTTTTCAAGAAATCTCTTATTTTGGGGATCTTGTAGGTTTCTTGATCAACAGCTCATCATGGTAGCAACAGACTTTGATACTGGGAGTTACAGGCCAGAGTCAAAAAAAAAAAAAAAAAAATGTTATTCTTGAAATTCACTATGTTGTCTCAGGATGGCCTCAAACTCATGTTGTTCATTCTACCTCTGCCATCCATGTGATGCCCTGACTCAATTTTTTAAAAAATTTATTTATTTGAGAGAGTCAGAAAGAGAGAGAGAATATCTGTACCAGGCCTCTAACCTCCAAAAACTAACTCCAGACTCAGGTGCCACCTTGTGCATCTGGCTTACGTGGGTCCTGGGGAATCAAATTGAGGTCCTTTGCCTTTGCAGGCAAGCACCTTAACCACTAAGCCATCTCTCTAGCCCACAAATGTTTTTTAAGGTTAGATTTCATCCCATCATCCTCAGGGCCATTTTTTTTTTTTTTCAGGTGCTCATTCCATACTCCTCTGAAGGGTTAAATCTTTTAGTCTATATTCAAGGATAAAGATTTCTATTGTACCAGTTCATTTTGGGTTTAGTTTTGTGTGCTGTTTTCCTCAAAACTCCGTTTTCCCTCCCCTCAAATCCTTTCATCCCTATTGTGTGGGCCTCTAGTATCCAGTATGGCATCAAGTCAAGCTGATCCAGGTTAGGAACCACAGATGAATGTAAACTCTTGGTTGTTGTCTTTCGGTGATTGTGTGTATTCACTGATAATGATCTGTTACAAGTATGTCCATTTTCCTACAGATTTAATTGTATCATTTTCCCTTACTGCTGTGTAGAGTTCCATTCTGTAAACGTACTCCAAACTTCATTATCCATTCATCCAATTATGGTCAGCTGGGTTGATTCCAATTCTTCACTATTATGAATTGAACAGCTATAAACATGGTTGATCAAATATGTCTGTAGTGAAGTTTGGACAATTTAGGGTAAATGCCCAGTAAGAAAATAACTGGGACTTTTAGTAGTTCTATTTTCATCTTTTTTCCAGGAATCTCCATATTGATTTTTATTGTGGTTGTATAAATTTACATTCCCAACACCAATGAATGAGGGTTGCTCTTTCCTGACATTTTCAACAACATTTATTGTTTGATTTTTTTTTTTTTTTATGACTGCCAACCTTACTGAAGCAAGGTGGAATCTCATAGTTATTTTAATCTGTATTTCCATGATTATTAAGAATGTTGAATATTTTCTTCTTTTTTTTTAATTTGTTTTTTATTTATTTATTTGAGAGTGACAGAGAGAGAAAGAGGCTGATAGAGAGAAGGAGAGACAATGGGGGTGCCAGGGCTACCAGCCACTGCAAATGAACTCCAGAACGTGTGCCCCCTTGTGCAACTGGCTAACGTGGGTCCTGGGGAATCGAGCTTCGAACCAGGGTCCTTAGGCTTCATGGGCAAGTGCTTAACCACTATGCCATCTCTCCAGCCCGAATATTTTCTTCTTAACTGTGTGTTAGCCATTTGGATTTCTTCCTCTGAGAACTCTCTGTGAAGTTCTCTGCTCCATTTTTGACTGGATTGTGGTTTTTTGTTTTGTTTTGTTTTGTTTTGTTTTGTTTTTTGGTTTTTTAGATCTTTATAGAGTCTAGATATTAGGCCTCTGTCAGTGGTATAGCTGATGAAAATTTTCTCCCATTCTGTGGATAATCTTTTGGTTCTAATTATTGTATGTTTTTCTGTTCAAAGGTATTTTCACTTCATGAGATGTCATCAGTTCAGTGGTTCTTTACTTTCTTGAGCTGTTGGGTTCTGTTCAGGAAGTCTTTCCCCACTCTATCATGGAGAGTTTCTCTTATTTTTTTTTTCCAGAAGTAGAAGAGTTTCAAATATTATTTTTAGATATTTAATCCATTTTGACTAATGCTTTTGCATGGTGAAATGAATGATTCTAGTTTCATTTTTCTACATATCATTATCCAAATTATCCACCATTTTTTGAAGATGTTGAATAGAACCCAGTCTACATGATTGGCACTATTGCCAAAAATCAAGCAGCTGTAGTTACTTGATGTAAGGTCTGGGTCTTCAAGTCTGTTCTCTTGATCTATATTTCCATTATTATTCAAGTACAATGTTATTCTTATTATTATGGTGATAACACCATATCCATACCAGAGGTCTTTTTTTGCTGAGGATATTTTGGTGTATCTGAGGACTTTGGCAGTGCTTTTTACATTTTGAGATTTTTAAAATATTTTTGTAAAGAATGATGCTGGAATTATTATTGATATTGCATTAAATCTGTGTATTCCTTTTGGTAGAATTGCCATTTTCACAATATTAATTGTAACTGTCCATGAGCATGGGAGGTCTCTGATTATGTAAAACAGTTTCAGGAAACTTGGTTTCAGTTCTTCAATGAAGATTTGATAGAATTCAGCTGAAAAGCCATCCGGTCCTGGACTTTTTTTTTGCGGGGGGCAGGGGTTGGAAGAGATTGATTATGTTTTCAATCTCCATGAATGTGATTGATTATTTAGGAGATTAATCTGCTCAGAGTTTAGTTTGGGAGATGATATTTTCTAGGAAATCATACATTTTTTTCTCCCTTTTCATTTCTGATTTTGTTAATTTGAGACTTCTCTATTTCTTTATTTGATCAAGTTGTCCAGGGGTTTATCAATCTTATTTTTTCAAAGGATGAATTCTTAGTTTCATCAATTTCTTAATTGTTTTCACAGTTTCCTACTCATTAATTTCTGCTCTGATCTTGATTATTTCTTTGCATCTCAACTTTTCTTGTTTTTCCAAAGTTTTTAGGTAGATGGTTAGGTTATTAATTTAGTTTTCTCTGTCTTTGTTATGAAGGTACTTAGTGCCATGAGTTTTCTCCTTAGGACTCCTTTCATTGTGTCTCATAAAGGTTGATAAATTGTGTTCTCATTGTTATTGAATTCTAGAAATTTTACCATGTTTTTATTCTTCCACTATCCACTAATTTTTTAAAAAAGTGTTGTTCAGTCACCAAGAGCTGGTGGAATTCCTGATGAGTCTCTTACTGTTAACTTGAACTCTGTAGTGTTTTTTTTATTATTATTTTATTTTTATTTATTTATTTTTATTTTTATTTTTTTTAGGTATGGTCTCACTCTAGCCTAGGCTGACCTGGAATTCACTATATTCACTATGTAGTTTCAGGGTGGCCTTGAACTCACAGTGATCCTCCCACCTCTGTCTCCCCAGTGCTGGGATTAAAGATGAATGCCACCATGCCAGGCTTAATTTCTAACTGTAAAACATTCTGATCTGAGGCACAGTGATCTGAAGTAAGTAGGCCGGACCCATTCTGGGCTCCACCCACCTTCAGTGTCTGACAACCTTGAAAGGTCAGTGTGTGTGTAGGCAAGGTGATATGGAGTGAGTAGATCATATCCCTGTTTCTGGGTTCCTCCCACCTCCCTGTTCAGAGTCTCAAATTAACAAAATCAGAAATGAAAAAGGAAAAATCATAAGGGAGATCAATGAAATGGAAGAATAATAGGGAAATACTTCCAAAATCTTTGCTCCACAAAATTAAATAATCTGTACGAAATGGATGAATTACTAGACACATACCACATACCAAAACTAAACTGAGAGCAGATTAACCTCCTAAACAAACCTATCACATCCATGGAGATTGAAAAGTTAATCAAAAACCTTCCCCAAAAGAAAAGTCCAGGACCAGCTGACTTCTCAGCTGAATTCTATCAAACCTTCAGAAAAGAAATGAAACCAATTTTACTGAAACTATTACACATAATCAGAGGCCAGACAATCTTCCCTGACTCCTTTTATGAAGCTAGTATCACTCAAATACCAAAACAAGACAGAGATGCAAAAAGGAAAGAAAATTATAGGCCTATATCCCTAATGAACTTAGGTGCAAAGATCCTGAACAAATGTTCACAAAAGAATTCAACAATGCATCAAAAGCATTATTCACCTTGATTAAGTAGGATTCATCCCAGGGATGCAGGGATGGTTTAACATATGGAAATTGGTCAATATAATACACAACATAGATAAACTTAGCCATAGGAAACACCTGATCATCTCAATTTATGTAGAGGAAGGCTTCAACAAAATACACCACCACTTTATGATCAAACACTGGAAAGAATAGGCATAGAGGGCTTATATCTCAACATTATAAAGGCTATATATAAATCTCCTAAAGTTTGAATACTTAATGGGGAAAAACTCAAGGACTTCCCACTGATATCAGGAACAAGACAGGGGTGACCAATCTCAACATTTCCCTTCAACATAGTACTGGAAGTACTAACCCAAGCAGTAAGACAGGAGGAAAAATAAAAGGGATTCAAACTGGCACAGAGGAAGTCAAGTTAGTCCTATCTGCATATGACATGATCTTATATGAAAATGACCTGAAACTCTCATCCCAAAATTTCACCAAAATGGCAGGATAGAAAATTAATGTACAAAATCAGTAGCTTTTTTATATACAAAGTACAACTATACATATACATATACATACAGTGAGGGTGTCCCATTTTCAATGGCAACAAAAAAAGTAAGTACTTTGTATAACACTAACCAAGGATTTGAAAGACCTATATAATGAAAACATAAAAACTCTCAAGAAAGAAATAAAGGATGGTTTGAGAAGATGGAAAGTCCTCCCATGCTCCCAATAGGTAGAATTAGTATTGTGAAAATGGCAATTCTAGTAAAAGCCATATACATATAGAATGCAATAGCAATAAAAACTCCAGCAACATTCTTCACAGAGATTGAAAAACAATCTGAAAATTCATATGGAATGGCTGAAGGCCTAGAATATCCAAACATATCCTCAGCAAAATAAATACCTCTGGTGGTATCACCATATCTGATCTAAAGCTATATTATACAACTGTAATGACAGAAACAGCATGGTCCTGGAATAAAACAGAAACATAGCCAATGGAACAGAATCGAAGACCCAGACCGTAGAGCAAGCAACTACAGATGCTTGATCTTTGACAATGGTGTCAATATTGTTGACTTGAGAAATGACAGCATCTTCAACAAATGCTGTTGGACAAATTGGATGACCATATGTAGAGAAATGAAATTAGACCCACTCATTTTACCATACACAAAAATCAAATCCAAATGTATTAAAGACCTCAATATAAGACCTGAAACTCATCAACTCCTGGAAGAAAAAATAAGCACTCTCCACAATATAGGACTGGGAAAAGACTTCCTGAACAAAACCCAAGTAGCCAAGGAAATTAAACAAGCATTCAAACAATGGAATTCCAAGAAGCTAAAAAACTTTTTCAAAAACAAACATACCATAAGCAGAGCCAATAGATTACCTACTGAATGAGAGAAAATCTTTGCCAGCTATACCACTGACAGACATATAATATCTTGAATCTACATAGAACTCAAAAAACTAAACAATAAAAAAATCAAACAATCCACTCCAAAAGTAGAGCAAATAAGCACATAGGGAGTTCTCAGAGTAAGAATTACAAATGGTTAACACATACTTAAGAAATATTCAACATCCCTAATCATTAAGGAAATGCAAATTAAAACTCCTGTGACATTCCACCTTAACCCATTGTTGCAGTCAGGTTCACACTGCTGGAAGAAATCACCTGACCAAGAGCAGCTTTTCCTAGAAAAGGATTTATTTTGGCTTATAGGCTTGAGGGGAAGCTCCATGATGGCAGGAAAAATGACAACATGAGCAGAGTTTGGACATCATCTCCTGGGCAACATAAGGTGGACCATGCAACAGGGAAGTGGACAAACACTGGGAAAGGGACACTAGCTATAATATCCATAAGCCCAACTCCAACAATAACACTACTTCCAGGAGTCATTAATTCCCAAATTTCCATCAGCTTTACTTACAGCACTGGAAGGCATCTCTTAGGTTAAGGTTTCAAATCTTTCCACATTCCTCTTGAAAATCAGCTGCAAATGGCAAAATCCCCAAGTCAGGTGTCTAGCACCAATTCCACTTTTTGGTACCACTTTACTTTTGTAATCAGGTTCACGTTTCTGGCAGAAATCACCCAATCAAAAGCAGATTTGGGCGAAAACAAAAAGATTTATCTTGGTTTATTGGCTTGAAAGAAAGCTCCATGGTAGCAGGGAAATACATGACATGAGAAGAGGGAGGACATCACCCCCTGGCCAACATAAGATGGACCACAGCAACAGGAGAGTGCTCCATATACTGGTAAAGGAACACTGGCTCTAATACCCATAAGCCCACCTCCAACAATACATTGTCTCCAGGAGGCATTAATTCCCCAAACTCCATCAACTGGGAGCCTAGCATTTGGAATACCTATGTTTATGGGGGACACCTGAATCAAACTGAAAGGCCCAAGAATTCAGAAGCTCAGAAATACTATCACGCTCCAAGGGGAGCTTAAGCGGGCTCCCTGCATACTTCAAACTCCAGGTTTTACTCTCTGTTGAAAGCAAGTGAAGAATCCCTCTTCTCATTATAACAGAGCCCGCTCCTAATATAAAACTAGGTAAAAGGGCATGAGATAGCCCTCAAGGATGGGAAATGAGTAATGAAGTGAACCACTTATTTGATTTCTGTAAATAGCCTTACACTATAAGCCTTAATAGCTCACACTGTAAGCCTTAGTAGCTCGCACCATAAGCTGTAGCAGCCTGCCTCAGACCACCAAGGTCATAGGAGGCTGATACCATACTCTGCTACCTCCACCTAAGGAATTGCGCAGAGGCTGACCTCCAAGGTCATAGGAGACTGGTACCACACTCTGCTACTCCCACCCAAGGACCTGCGCAAATGCCGACCACCAAGGTCATAAGAAAATGATTGGGGGCTGGAGAGATGGCTTAGCGGTTAAGCGCTTGCCTGTGAAGCCTAAGGACCCCGGTTCGAGGCTCAGTTCCCCAGGTCCCACGTTAGCCAGATGCACAAGGGGGCGCACGCATCTGGAGTTCGTTTGCAGAGGCTGGAAGCCCTGGCGTGCCCATTCTCTCTCTCTCCCTCTATCTGTCTTTCTCTCTGTGTCTGTCGCTCTCAAATAAATAAATAAATAAATAAATAAAAAAAATTTAAGAAAATGATTGGTACATGAGGGGCTTGAACAAATTAAACTAATTGAAATAGAATAGAAATATGAAATAGAAATAGAAATTATGGGGTGGCACAAACTGACTGGCTAACACCCTGCGGGCTCCTGATATTAGAAAATGATTGGTCTAATGTGCAGGCTTTGTTAGAAACCCTATAAAAACTGTCCTGTTCCTGCATTCGGGGCTCTGCAGTCCTCTACCCCTGTGAGGTGTACGACTGTGGGCCCCAGCGTGCTTGGAATAAAATCCTCTTGCAGTTTGCATCAAGATCGCTTCTCGTGAGTGATTTGGGGTGTCGTCACATCCAGGCAGAGCGTGGGGGACCCCCTGCTGGGGTGTTTTCCTTCAAAACCACCACATCCAGTAAGAACAGCAAACATTAAAAAATCAAATGAAAGTGAGTGTTGGTGAGGATGTGGAGAAATAGGAACACTCATTCACTGTTGGTGGGAATGTAATCTGGTACAACCACTGTGGAAATCAATATGGAGACTCCTGAAAATGATGAATATAAAGATACCAACAGACCCTGTTAATCCCTTACTGGGCATTTACCCTAAAGACTCCACATCTCAGTTCAGAAATATTTGCTCAACCATGTTTATATCTGCTCAATTCATAATAGCTAAAATATAGTATCAACCCAGGTGTCCATCATTGGATGAATGGATAACCAAGATGTGGTCTATCTCCAAGATAGAATTCTCCTTGACAGTAAGAAAAAAATGACATTTGTAGAAAAATAAGTAAATTTGGAACAGATCATTCTAAGTGAACTCACACAATCAGAGAAAGACAACAATCACATGATCTCACTCATCTGCAGTTCCTAACCTGGATCAGCTAAAGTTGCTGACATACCTGAATACCATTTTGAGGCTTGAACAACAGGGAGAGTAGGGCTTAGGGCTTCGGGTGGGGGACAAAACACTGAACCCAAATTGAACTGGAACCTTATAATCCTTTATCCTGTAAGTCAGACTAAAATGTTCAACCCTCAAAAGGACCTTAGAGGGAGCACCTGAATCAAAGAGCCCTGGAGAGTTTGAGATGAAGCCTAACCTCAAATTTCTCCTGTTTCTGTTTACTATCTGGCTTTTCCTTTTTTCTGTTTCCTTGGTGCTTGGCTGTAATTCCCTATAACAGGATGAGGTCTATATCCCCAATTACCTGTTGATCAGAGAGACCTAGTAGATATCCCCAAACAAACAAGACAGACTTCTATCAGAGCACTTAACCACCAGAGGTTAATGGTAAGACCCTGCTGATGAAGACACCAAACACTGTTGGCATGGACCATGGAGAGACCTGGTTGGAATCTGAAGAACCAGTCCCCAGACAATTAGCCTATCTAGTGCTAGAAGGTGCTACATGAGCTATCAGGGGGAAGTGTCTAACATCTGTCCAAGCACTTAATATCTAAGAGACTAAGAAGGAAGCAATTTGATGTATGTTCACACAAGTGAAATAGTGGCACACAGCCCTTATGGGTAACCAGTTGCTCTTGGATTGGCTAATGGATCCACTCGTGGAAAAGAAGTTAGAATAATAGCCAGATATTGATTCTGCTTTCCCTTGTCAAGCTCACACTAACTGTAGACTATAAAAGTGTCTAAACCCTATTAATTATCTTTAAATTAATAATGGTTATCCCATTTAACTGATGCTGACTTCACTCTGTGTTGCAGAATATGTTTCTCTTTTTCAGATTAGAACTGGATCTCAGGAGATAAATGACCCAGTGCAATCCATCCCAGCCTCAGCTGAAACCACAGGAGAAATTGGGGAAATGCAAAGAGTTCTGCTTTCCTAGTTGAGCTGATATCAGCACAAGGGTGATGGAGAAAGATACTGAGGACACTCAACATCTACCAAACCAGAGATCCAGAGGCTCATCACTGAGGTAGACTTAAAATCCTCTGAGCATAGTTCAGGGAATTTTGCAGAAGAGGAGGTGGAAAGATTGTTAGAGCCACAAGTTGGGACATTTTACACAAAGACAATGTGTCTTCAACCCCCCCCACCCCCACACACAAAATACATGACCCATAATCCCGATGGGGTTGACCTGCATCCCCAATGAGGAAGCCTCTTTAGATAAGGGGCAGAGAGGAGCAAAGGGATAGCACCAGCATGTGATGTTTACATACAAAATATGTCCATATCTAATAATAAAAATAAATTTTAAAAGATCAAATCATAAAATAGCACTGTGGTCAGATATGATACAGGGAGGTACAATTTGCTGGAATTTAATGGGGGCATGCTTTATGGCCTAAATGTATGGTCTATTTTGGAAAATGTTTCATAGACTTCTGAGAGAAATATGTATTCTGTAGAATTGTGGTGGAATATTGTGTAAAAGTCCATTAGACTGAGTTGATCTATGGTGTTGTTGAGTTCTATTATTTCCCTATTGATTTTGTGTTTGGATGATCTTTCCATTGATGATACTGTAGTATTGAACTATCCAACTATGATGGAGTTGGTGTTTATTTTTATTTTATATTCAAGCAAGTTTTGTCTCATGAAGTGTGATGCAATTTTGTTTAGTTCATATGGATTTATAATTATGATGTTCTAATTTTGGATCATTTCTTTGATGATTAACAAGTGTCCTTCTTTGACTTCTTTGATTACTTTTGAAGTCCATTTTTTTAATCTGATATTAATATAGAAATACCCATTTGTTGATTTCTATTTTCTCTGTATATCCTTCCTATCCTTTCACATTAAGGTTGTATCTGCCTATAGTGAGGTGTGTTTATTGAAGATATCAAGTAAGAGGGACCAATTTTTTTTTTTCTGATTCACCCTATTAATTTGTGTCTTTTGAGGATTTAGTTAAGACCATTAATATTTAAGGTTATAACTGTGAAGTTTGATTTAATATGTGTCATGCTGGGTTGCTGTTGCAGTCAGGTTCAGACTACTGGAAGAAAAAAAAAAAAAAACAACCATTAGCAGCTTGTGGGGGAAAAAAGGGGTTTATTTTGGCTTAAAGACTACAGGGGAAGCTCCATGATGTCAGGGGAAACTGATGGCATGATCATAAGGTCCATATTACCTCTTGGCCAACATCACATAGACAATAGCAAAAGGAAAGTATGTCAAACAGTGAAAAGACAAACCTGGTTAAAACACACATAAGCCTGTCCCCAACAATACACTGCTTCCAGGAGACTTTAATTCACAAATTGCTATCAGCTGGGTACCTAGCATGCAGAACACCTAGATTTATGGTGGCCACCTGAATCAAACTACCACAAGTGCTCTATGAGGTTTATTGTTTTCATGGACTTTTTAACTTTTTTGAGCCTGTTTTCGTTTTGGTTATTGTAATCTTCCTCTGTAGGCTCTTAATATTGGTTGTTTGACTCTTCTGTGTGGAGAATTCCATGAAGTATGCTCTGCAGGATTTGCTTGGTTTTGCTTTGTTTTTATATAATCATAGAGTTGACTTTGTTCATGGAAAATTTTCCTTTTAACCTCTATTATGAGGGATACTTTCTCTTGGTACAGTGTTTTGATTGGAATCCATAGTATTTTAGTTTTGAAGTGCTCCATTGTTGGGCCTTGAGAGGCCCTACATGAGGCCTAGTGGAACTTCCTGAGCCTAACTGCCTCCACCCAGCTATGACTCAGCAGGGGGCCAAATGGCCTCTGGCCTGCTACTTCCACACAGGAAATTAGAATTCCTGCCTGAGGGCACTTAGAAATCAGCTGGGGGCCAAATGGCCTCTGGCCTGCTACTTCCGCACAGGAAGTTAGAGTCCCCTGCTCATGCATGCTTACAACCAATCATCTCAGAGGTCGCGGTATGCTATTGGCCCTTACAAATCACCCCACCCTAAAGTCTCTGCCTTCATTCTCAACATTATATAAATACCCCCCTGTAACAATAAAGTGAGTTCCTGCTTTGAAAAGACTCCGGACTCAGTGTGGTTTTTCTCCAGTGGCCAGGAGAGGTTTCTGGGTCATCCAACACTCATCATCCTCCCTTAACCCCAGGGAGGAACCAGCAGGCCTGGTTTTTCCCTAGGTACTACCTGAGGGTACTACCTGAGTGGGAAGGAGCCCAACAATCCATTTCAGGACCTTCTGGCTTTCATAGTTTCTACTGAGAAAACTTAGGTAGTTGTAATGGGATTACCTTTGAATACAATGTGTTGTCTTTTCTTGCTGCTTTTAGCACTTGCTTTGTTTTCATTGTTAAAATTTTATTTATTATTTGCCTTGGAGGTTTTCCTCTTTGGTCCAGTCTGTTTGGAGTTATGTTAGCTTCCTGTGTCTTGATGAGACACTCTATTGAGAGGCTGGGAAAGTTTTCTTTGATATTTTGTGGATTAAGTTCTCCGTATCTTTTTTTTTTTTTTTTAAACTACACATCTTTTTTTTTTTTTTAATTTATTTATTTGAGAGCTACAGACACAGAGAGAAAGACAGATAGAGGGAGAGAGAGAGAGAATGGGCGAGCCAGGGCTTCCAGCCTCTGCAAACGAATTCCAGACACGTGCACCTCCTTGTGCATCTGGCTAACGTGGGACCTGGGGAACCAAGCCTCGAACTGGGGTCCTTAAGCTTCACAGGCAAGCGCTTAACCATTAAGCCATCTCTCCAGCCCAGTTCTCCGTATCTTTGTTCTGAATTTTTCCCCTCTGGTATATCCATGATCTGAATGTTAGGATGTTTTATGGTATTACACAGTTTGTTCATATCTAGGCACAAGACATTTTAAACTTATCAAAATTTTTGGACTTCTGAACTGTTTATTCTGTCTTGTCTTCTAGCTCTGAGATTTTGTCCTCCTCATGATCAACTTTATTCTTGAAGGTTCACAGATGGTTTTTCAGTAGTTCAATTTGATTTGTGTCTTCTTTTCTCTTTTCTGTATAGTACCTATCTCTTTGTTAAGTTCCAATTTCAGGTCATGTTTTAATTTTCTTAATGCTTCTTTGAAATCATTCTTGCATTTCCATATGTCTTCATTAATCTTAGCCAACTGATTATTTAAATACTAAAATTTCTGACTCACCTTCATTTCATTTATCTCTCTTTTGAGGTCTCCCTAGCTTATGTCTTTTAGGAGAAACATAGTGAAGACAGTTGTGTGGATTTCATTTATGCAATTTTTTTGTTGTTGTTGTTGAATTCCTACCAGTTCTGTCAGAGTCACATATCTTGTGTGGTTCTATTCCATTTTCCTCCAATGTTTGCATTGGAGAATTCCATTTTGGAACTAGGCAACCTTGTTGGTGATTTCTCAGTTTGTTGCTTTGTGTTGTTGCTTTTCTGTTGTGGTCTATCCATCTTTGTATAGGAGTCATTTAATTAAGGAGAAAGCAAGAGATTCCCCTTCTAGTATCTTCACTGAGTGTTCCATTTTATTTCTGAAAAGAATAGGCATGTGATGGCTTTGTACTTGAGATGCACAGGTTGTGGAGGGTTTACGTGCACCTGCAGCTCTGCTTTGGTGCTTACTACCAAAGGTGGGATTGGAGGTCTGGGATTCCTTTGACCTGGTCTTAGTTTTGTCGTGCCTGTGGCTCAGGGGTCATAGCATTTGCCTTTACTCTCCACCAGATGGCCAAGTAACGGAGGACTCACTTCTTCCCCCTGGCAGGTGATTGCATGATATTCCTGTGTTCCCCTTCTGGGACTGAGGTTATGCACCAATAGTCACTGGGAGTAGGGTGGAGCTTTGAAGGGATGGTGTGTGTGGGGGGAATCAGAGGGTTCCACAGCCCAAGCCAGATCAGGGATATGGCTGATGTTGGGAATAAGGGGACACTTACCAAGGAGTACAAACAAGAGTGCCTGTAGGCAGCACAAAGTGTGGAGAGTCTTCAAGCAGGGGCATCCAAGGCAGCCTCCAGGCTAACCACCCAAGGAGGCAAGAAATGGGAGTATGAGTGTGTCATAGGCTCAGTTAGAGGAGCCTTCAGTAGTGCTGACAAGAACGCAGCAGGAAATAGGGTAGCATGAGTGTGTTGTGGGCTCAGTAGATGGAGCCTTTGGGAACTTACCGAAAAACAGGGGAGCACATTGGGGGAGAGGGGAGTATGAGTAGGCCAGACACAGTGGGAGTACCTCCAGGCTGACAGACACAGTGGGTGGTGTTAGTTCAGCTAGAGACAGGTGGGCATGGAGGCCTAGGGCAGAAGATGCAATCTAGGGAAGACAAGGAGGAGCATGGGATGTGGGCAAGTTCAGAGGATCCTTCAGGTCATGCAGTGGAGAACATGGTCAGGGAATCAGGGGCACAATGGCTGGTGCAAGTGGTTGATGCGACCCAAGGGTCTAGTGTGCTACCTGAGAATATGAGAATCATCACACTCCCAACTGCCTTTTACTCTGTGCCAGCCAACTGAAGTTATGAAAAGACCTACTCAAATTGGAGCACTAGATATCTTGCCTGATATTATGCCAGGAGCTGGAGCATAGTCAGAAGGCTGCCACCTTTACCAGAAGTGACTTAATATTTTGAACCTTAATTTTCCTGAATATAATTTATAACTAAGATAAAGATATCCTATGAAGAATAAGTGGGGACTTGCAGATCAACATCACTGAATTTCTAGTCAAAAACTCCTCCTGGACCTGCATTTCTATGGGTGCTTATACAACCTCCTTCCCTCTGTAGATAGTGCCCCCATATCCACAGGATTCCTCACAAAGGCTGCTAGGGAAACAGACACACTACACTGTCAGCTGCCACATGGAAATGTGAGCCAACTGAGCAAATTCCTTCAGAATAAAGTGCTATACACCTACACAAGAAAAGTGAAATTATACCTTACTCCTGATACAAACTTGCATGCCTTAACATTTAGAATAGCTACAAAGAATAGAAGAGATAAAAAGACACCCAGATGATGATCTGAGCTCTAGTAAGAAAACCTGGTAGCCTTGAAGACTTACTGCTAGACATTCATTTCATAATTTAACAGCATCATCAGAGAAAAGTAACATAAAATGTGGATATTTCAGTATTATTTCTACCCTTTGCAATTTTACATGGATGCTAAAGCAGGGAGCCAAAGCGAATGGGATTAAATTTATATAATCTGTTGTCTACAACATATTTGACTGAAAAACTACAGGAGCCCTACTTATGAGAATTAAGGAGAAAATAATTTCCTCAGGCTTCAATATGTGAGACCCAGTTTCAAAACCTACTAAAGACTATCAAAGAAGCAATAAGGAAATGACACCAAGCTGAGTTAGGATGAAGCTTTTTACTGTATAACAAGCAGTTATCCAAAAAAAAGTACCAGTAAGAGAAGGCTGTTTCCTAAGAAGGTACTTGTACAAAGATGGAGGCATATACACCCCATAAATGCACAAATACCAGCATTAGAACAAAGAAACATGAAATACAAAACAGCATGATTTCTCAAAATGTTTGTGGTTCTTTGATAAAAGTTAACCCACAGATATTAAAGTGGATGAAATGTAAAGTGATTAAAAGAAATATTTAAAATTTGAATGTACAGGATTCTTATAATGAGTTTGAATCATTTCTGAGCATTTAGCTATGATTATGTTCAAATTAAAAGTCTGATGAATTGAGGAAGACATTTCAGGATATGAGAGAACATTTCAATAAAGAGAGATTCATAAAAAATAAGCAAAAAAACAAACCAAATACGACTTGGAAATAGAAAGGTCAATAACCAAATATTTAGTTGCAATGATAACCAACAGGAAGTATCAATAAGAAGAAAGAATATGAGTGCTTCAATATAAAGTTGAGGAATTTCCTTATTTACTCAGTAAAGATGAAAACATGTAAGATACCATAAACAAATATACAAGACATATAGAAGATGATTAAAACCCCAAACAAAATAATATGCACAAAAGAGGTAATATATATTCAAATTTCATAGAAATATTTCCCTTTTATAACTTTTTTATTTTTATTTATTTGAGAGGGACAGACACAGAGACATATATATATATCTATGTATACACACACATATACATACATAAATATATACACATTTATATTATACACACACACACACACACGCACACACACGCACACACATATATATATATATAGAGAGAGAGAGAGACAGAGAGCGAGAGAGAGAAGGAGAGAGAGAGAGGTGGTGGGGGGGGGAATGGCAGCCACTGCAAATGAACTCCAGATATGTGCACCCCCTTGTGCATCTGTATAACTTGGGTCCTGGGGAATCAAGACTCTAACTGGGGCCCTTAGACTTCATAGCCAAACGCTTAACCACTAGGCAATCTCTCCAGCACTCATTTTCCTTTTAATAAGAAAAAAAATACAAGTCATGGAAAATACATGGACTTCCATGCATGAGTTCTTGTGTGTACTTAATATACACTGTTAAAGGAGAACCTCAACCAAGTGGCGTGACATACACCTTTAATCCAAGCACTCAGGAGGCAGAGGTAGGAGGATCACTGTGAGTTTGAGGGCCACTCTGAGACTACATAGTGAATTCCAGGTCAGCCTAAGCTAGAGTGAGACCCTATCTCAGAAAAAAAAAAAAAATAAATAAATAAAAAGGAGAATCTCATCATCTCATCATGCCATATTAGAGTGAACTTTCAGATATAGAGGAAAAATATTTCTGGGACTTTGCAGGCAATTGCCAGCCCACTCATCACCACCCCCAACCCCTGTCCAGCTGGCTAGTGTCCCACACCCTAGGCTTTCTGAAACATTGTGATGGGCAGACCACAGAGAAAAAGGAATAGCATGAAAAATCAGATCCAAGTAAATCCAACTATATTGCCCAGTCCCAAAATGAATCTCTCTAATCAAAACATGTAAGAGACAATAGGATCACAACCCCCAAATGAGGAAACAAACTATGCATCCCTGGCCAAGCAAATAGCAGAACTTGTAGAAATTCAACAAAGGACCAATAATTATATGAATGGTATGCTCACTACATTAGACATACTAGAAAAGAACCAGGAAGGGTTCTGAAAACAATTAAATGATCTGAAGGAGAATGAAAAAAAAAAAAAAAAGAAAAAAAGAGGTCCATAATAACCAGCTGGCTAAGCTCAATGAAGACATTAAAAAATGCAAGCATGAACTCCAAGAAGCATAAAGAAAATCAGAAAGTGACATGAAAAGAGAACTCAACAGAGGATTGGAAACTATACATAAAAGAGCAGTAGAAAATATGAACCAAATCAAACAAGCCAAAAGCTCTATAGATGCTATGAAGAATAGAGTGAGCCATGTGGAAGATAGAAATTCAGAATTGGAAGTTTCAACAAGTTCAAAAACTTCTGTGAACAAAACATGACGGAATTGTGGCATAAACTTAAACATCTCAACATTCAGCTCATGGGAATACCAAAAGGGGAAGAAATTCACACAAAAGGCTTGGAAAACTTATTCAATAAATTTATTGGACAAAATGTTCCCACTCTATCAAAATACAGTCCCATCAAGTTACAAGAAGCTAGAAGAACTCAAAACAGACTGGACCAAAACAGAAATTCTCCAAGATATATTACCATTAATACTCTAAGCATCAATCAAAAAGAGAAAGCCCTAAAGGTAGCTAAGGAGAGAACACACTACATATAAAGGAAAATCCATCAGAATTACTTCAGAATTCTCAATGGAAGCTATAAAAGCCAGAAAAGCCTGGAATGGAACCCTGAAAACTCTTAAGTACTTATGGCTTCCAACCCAAACTACTCTACTCTCCAGCAAAACTATCCCTCATACTAGATGGTAAAAGAAAAACTTTCCACGATGAAACTCAACATTACAGCTATATGAACACAAAGCCAAACTAGAGACTACTTCAGAGATACTCCACACAGAAGACACAAATAACAAACCTCCAGTACCTACGACAACAGATCACAACAACCAAACTTCAAGAAGGCACAAGACCAAGAAAATACCAAACCTCACAGTTATCACCCTAAATATTAATGGCCTTAATTCACCCATCAAGAGATATAAGCTAACAGGATTAATCAGAAAATTAGACTCCTTCATCTGCTGTCTTCAAGAAATCTACTTCACTACTAAAGACAGACACCTTCTCTGGGCAAAATGATGGAAAATAATATTCTAAGCAAATGGACATAAGAAGCAAGTAGGTGTAGTTTATATAGGATAAAATAGACTTCAAACTAAAAGTAACCAAAAAACATAAAGAAGGACCCTTCCCACTTAATAAAAGAATGATCCAACAAGAGGATATCACACTCATAAATATTTATGAACCAAACATAGGGGCATCATAATTCAACAAACAAAACCTACTTGACAACAAAACAGAAATAACCACTAACACCATCATAGTTGGGGACTTCAATATTCTACTATCAGCAATAGATAGATCACCCAAACAGAAAATCAATAGGGAAGTGAGAGAACTCAGCAAAACCATAGAAGAATTAGACCTAACAGATGTTTACAGAACATTATACATAAAATCCACAGATTACACATTCTTCTCAGCAGCCCATAGTACCTTTTCTAAAAAAAATCACATACTCTGTCAAAAAAATCTGCCTCCATATTTTTAAAAAGATTGAGATAATTTCCTGCATGATATCAGATCACAATGGTGTATTGTTAGAAATTAACAACAAATGGTGGGCCAGGAACCCAACCAACTCCTGGAAACTGAACAATACATTCATAAACAATAAACAGAATAAAAATGAAATTGCAAAATTTCTAGAAATGAATGACAATGAGACCACATTGTACCAAATCTTATAGAATACAATGCAGGAAGTTCTCATATCAAAGACAGAGAGATCTGAAATAAATAACCTAACCATCCCTGTAAAGGCATTGGAAAAATAAGAAGTATCAAACCCCAATATCTCCAGATAAAAATAATTAAGATCAGAGTAGAAATTAATGAATTTTAAACTAAGAAAACTGATGAAATAAAGAGCTGGTTCTTTGAAAACATAAGCAAGATTTATAAATACCTGGCCAATTTGATCAAGCAAAATAAAGGAGGGGATGCCTCAAATTAAAAAATGAGGAATGAAAAAGGAGAAATCACAATAGACATAAGTGAAATTGGGTGAATCACCAACATTTACTTCAAAAACCTCTACTTCACAAAATTGGATAATATGGAGGAAATGGATGAATTCTTGGACACATACCACCTATCAAAGCTAAAGGCAGAGCAGATCAATCTCCTAAACAAACCTATCACAACCACTGAGATTGAAAGGATAATCAAAATCCACTACAAAAAGAAGAGTCCAGGACCAGATGGCTTCTCAGCTGAATTATATCAAACCTTCATGGAAGAACTGAAACCAATTTTTCTCAAGTTGTGCCACACACCAGAGAACAGAAAAAGCTACCAAACATCTTTTATGAAGCTAGTATCACCCTAAAACCAAAAAAAGCCAGAGATGCCACAAGAAAAGAAAACTATAGGCAATTTTCCCTGATGAAGTTAGATATAAAGATCCTGAACAAAATTCTCACAAACTGAATTCAACAGCACATCAAAAAAAAGCACTATCCACCTGGATGAGGTAGGCTTCATCCCAGGAATGCAGGAGTGGTTCAACATATGGAAATCTGTCAATGTAGTACAACAAATAAATAAGCTTAAACACAAAAATCACATGATCATCTCAATAGATGCAGAAAAGGCCTTTGACAAAATGCAACATTACTTCATGAGAGAAGAGGCATGGAAAGTCTATATATCAACATAATAAAGGCTGTACATAAAGGTCCTAAAGCCCACATAATACTTAATGAAGAAAGACTGAAGGAATTCCCATTGATATCAGGAACAAGACCATTCTCACCTCTGCTTTTCAACGTAGTACTGGAAGTCCTAGCTCAAACAATAAGAATTGAGAAAGAAATAAAAGGGATACCAATTGGAAAGGAAGAATTTAAATTAGACTCATTTGCAGATTATGTGACTGTATAAATAGGTGACCTGAGAACCTCCATCTCGAAACTCATAAAAGTGATCACCTCCTTCAGTAAAGTGACTGTATACAAAATCAATGCACAAAAATCCATACCCTTTCTATATGCAAAAGACAAAGATACAGAGAAAGAAATAAGTAACATTGTCCCATTTTCAAAAGAATATAATAAAAAACCTTGAAATAACATTAACCAAGGATGTGAAATACTTTTACCATGAAAACACTCAAAGAAGAAATTGAGGAAGACTTGAGAAAATTCAAAGACCTCCCATGCTCCTGGATAGGCAGAATTAGCATTGTAAAGATGGGAATCCAACCAAAAGCAATATATAGATTTAATGTAATACCAATAAAAATCCCAGCATCTTTCTTCACCGAGATAGAAAAAAATGATCTCAAAATTCATATGGAATGGCAGAAGGCCTCTGATATCCAACCATATCCTCAGGAAAAGAAATACCTCTGGAGGCATCACCATACCTGATCTAAAGCTATACTACAAAGCCATAGTAATAAAAACATGGTACTGACATTAAAACAGGAACATAGACCAATGGAACATAACTGAGGACCTGGACTTTGGGTCAAGTAACTACAGTTACTTGATATTTGATGAAAGCCCTTACAATGTAGACTGGACAAAAGACAGCATCTTCAACAAATGGTACTGGACAAACTGGATAACCATATGCAGAAAAATGACACTTGATCCACACATTTCACCATGCACAAAAATCAAGTCCAAATGGATCAAAGACCTCAATATAAGACTGGAAATTCTGATATTACTGGAAAAAATAGAACTAACTTTCCATGATATAGGAGTGGAAAAAACTGCCTGAACAAAACCCCAGCAGTCAGGAAATTAAACAATCACTCAACCACTGGGATCTTAGGAAGCTGAAAGCTTCTTCACAGACAAACATACAATAAGTACAGCCAATAGATTACCTACAGGATGGGAGACAATATTTGCTGGCTATTCAACTGACAGAGGCCTAATTTCTAAAATTACAAAGAATTCAAAAACCTAAACAAGAAAAAGTCAAACAAACCCCTCACAAAATGGTGCAGAGAAATGCATAGGGAGTTCTCAGAGGAAGAAATACAAATGGCAAACACACACTTAAGAAAATGTTCAACA
Organism: Jaculus jaculus; assembly: GCF_020740685.1. NCBI lineage: Eukaryota > Metazoa > Chordata > Mammalia > Rodentia > Dipodidae > Jaculus > Jaculus jaculus. The sequence continues at coordinate 96,692,424 of NC_059108.1, read as the reverse complement.
ACCCTCATCATCAGAGAAATGCAACTTAAAACAACTATGATATTCCACTTTGCCCCAATAAGGATAGTAAACATTAAAAATATCTAATGACAACGAGTGCTTGTGAGGTTTTGGAGAAATAGGAACCCTCATTCACTGTTGGTGGGAAGGGAAGCTGGTACAACCACTATGGAAAACAATATGGAGACTCCTCAAGAGGATGACTATAGATGTAACAGACCTAGCTATTCCCAAACTGGGCATTTACCCTTAAAGATCCAAACCTCATCTCAGAGATATTTGCTCAACCATGATTATAGCTGCTCAATTGATAACAGCTAAGAGCTGGAATCAACCCAAATGTCCATCATTATACAAATGGATAACTAAGATGGCGTATATGGTATATCTACATGATGGAATTCTATACAGCAGTAAGGAAAAATGACACAATGAAATTTGAGGAAAAATGGTCAAACTTGGAGCAAGCTCCCACCAACAGTGAACTACAGAGGGCCTACACCTATTAAAATCTCTCTAAAATAATAATGGGTATCCATGTATCTTGCACTGACCTCACTCCTCACTGGAGAATTTGCTTTTGATTTTCAGATGGATGCAGAACCTAAGAAGAGATCAGCCTATCATACTCTACCAAGGCACCCACTGGAACCATAGAGTTAGTGGGGTAAAGAGGAAGAGCTGCTTTCTCAATGAAAATGGTATCAGCACAAGGGTGAAGGAGATAGACATAGAGAATACTCAACTCCTACCAAATCAGATATCCAGAGACACAGAGACTCCCAAGATCCCATCACTGAAATAGACCTAAAATGTACCCAACATGGCTCAGGGAAATTCACAGAAGAGGGAGCGGGAAGATTGTTAGAGCCATAAGTTGGGTCATTATGCACAGTGACATGGCCTCTCTCTCATAACTGGTGGCCACCCCCACAATGCAATACCCACAATCCTTATGGCAAGACGAAAGGGAGAAGGCTAACAATGGTACCACCCTGGCTGTATACACACAATATACATATCTAATAATAGTAAAAGAGTGAATTGACATGGTAGCAGAAACTGGTGGGAATCTGGAGGCAAGGAACAGGCAATAGGAATGCAGCTCTGGCTTTGGCCAAGACCAAGGCTGCTGTGTGCTCAGCATTGTAGAGGTGGAGCTCTGGGAAAGATCAAAGGCAAAAAAGGAAGCATAGTTTGTGTTTGGCCTAGTATCCAACTTTTGATCTTACAATATACACATAATAATTCTGTTACTGGGGCTGGAGAGATGGCTTAGTGGTTAAGCGCTTGCCTGTGAAGCTAAGGACCCCGGTTCGAGGCTCGGTTCCCCAGGTCCCACGTTAGCCAGATGCACAAGGGGGCGCACGCATCTGGAGTTCGTTTGCAGAGGCTGGAAGCCCTGGCGTGCCCATTCTCACTCTCTCCCTCTACCTGTCTTTCTCTCTGTGTCTGTCGCTTTCAAATAAATAAATAAATAATTTAAAAAAATAATAATAATTCTGTTACTGTATGGGAAGGAACATGAATCAAAACTGGCCAGAAATAAGTGGTGAGCTCTGTACGATATTTTTTAAGAATGAAAAGGGGGGGTTAAACCTGTGACAAATCACCATCCTTCAGATAGCTATGCTGCCAGGTGTAATGGCACATGCCTTCAATACCAGCACTTGGTAGGAGGATGGCCATGAGTTTGAGGCCACCCTGAAACTACATAGTAAATTCCAGGTTTGCCTGTGCTAGGGTGAGACCCTACCTCAAAACAAACAACAATAACAACAACAACAAAAAAAAAAAAACAGCTATGCTGTAAACTCACACACTGCAGATTTATTCACATCAATTAATTTGGACTTCCTGTAAGATTTTGCTAAGTTGAATGTTTGGGTAAAGGTTCCTTACCACATTCCCACAGACAAACATCAGCAGAATATAAGTAAAGATGTTAGATGCAGTCCACTCATTCTTTTGGACAAAGCAATGCCTATCATTTCTTTGGAGCTCTACAAGGAGGGAAGTATTAACCTGTGTGGTACTTTGAAGGAAAGTCCCCCAACATATTGAAAAGTTTTGTAAAAACTTATTGGATTTCTGACAACCTGACTGGAGGAAGTGTCACTGGGAAGGTCCCTGGGTCCAGCTCTAAGGTGTTACTGGGGGCAGGATCTGAATTCCATCCTAAGTTAATGCAGAGTGCTGGAACCCTGCCTATGGTTCTTGGAGTGTGCTTGCTTGTGTGATGGTGGTGTTGGGTTTTCTGTCCCTGTTGGTGTGGATCTGGATAAGGAGAGCAACTTCTGCCATTATGGAACTTCTCCTTGATCTGTAAGCTTCAATAAAGTTCATTACTCCTATAAACTCTGTCTGGTTTGTAAGTTCATCCCAGCAATGTGAAGGTGGCTAGATAATCTGTTTACCCTTTCTTACCCAAACAGCCAAATAGGTAGTCTTTTATCCTAAATGCTAGATAAGATTTTTACCTTTTAAACTGAAGGAATGATATTATTTAGGGAAACTATGTAAAGGATATAATTTATAGATTTGGGTTGTTTTTTCATAGTTTAGTTAGGTAAGTATAAAAGAAATCTCAAAACTTTCAGCAATACCATATATTTTCTCAGTTCAAGAAAGTTTCTCATTAAAATTTCATAGTAGGAATTTAGTGTTGCCAGATGGTTGTACTTAGTGAAGTTACAGCACTAATGGATATATAGAAAAAAATTTAAAACTTATAATTAACTAATAATTTACATCTTAGTCCTTCAATAAGGATTTATCGTATAACCATTTAAGCTATATAGATTATAATTTGATATCCTGTTCAAGAGAATTATCACAGCTATTTAATTACCTAGTAATTTTAAAGTCATATTAAATTTGTTTTTGAAAGTAAGAAAAGTAAGCAACTGATATTTGGATCACCTTTCATAATTTATTAACTTAAGATAATCATATAATTTCCCTGTGTTTTCTACTTATAATAAAACAATATCATAAAAGATTCAGTAGCCTGCTTCTTTAGTAAACTCTAGTATAATAACTTTCATTTTGCATTTCTGACATTTCAAAACTTTGTTGTAGTTGTTTATAAGTTGGAATTCATTCAGGAATGCAAAGTAATTTTGTTTTGAAATATATGATAAAAATAAGAATTTATTCTACAGAATCCAAAGGATTTGGAAGGTCCAGTCAGGGACTTGGCAACCAAAGAAAGAATCCTCTAGTGGTTGTTCAGTGATGGCCAGCATATCCATATCTCACAGCATAGTGATGAGTAGGAGGTGGGTATGGAGCTGTTGCCTTTGTTGAGATGAACCTTGTACTATCTGTAATCAATGGTCTACCTGTGAAACTATGTAAGTTGTTCAACACAGATGATAAATCTAGAGCTCACCAATTCACCTCAAGTCAATAGCCAAGAAGTCTGAAATATCTTCCGATGTCCACTTCCCCAGCATTAGGACTATAGAGAAATACCTCCATACTTGGTTTTTATGTTGGTGATTTGATTCCAAATGCAGATTCTTATGCTATCATGAAAAGCACTTTACCCAGTGAGCCATCTCCCTAGCCCCTGGTCTTTTAAAACTTTTATGTAGAAGCTGGGCGTGGTGGCGCACGTCTTTAATCCCAGCACTCGGGAGGCAGAGGTAGGAGGATTGCCGAGAGTTCAAGGCCACCCTGAGACTACAGAGTTAATTCCAGGTCAGCCTGGACCAGAGTGAGACCCTACCTCAAAAAACAAACAAAAAAAAACTTTTATGTAGGTGTGTGCATGAGGGTGATGCGTGTGTATATACATGTATATATGAGCTCATGTCTGTGTATGCAGCTGTATGTCCATGTGGAAGGCATACATCATTGTTGGGTATTTTATTCAATTTTCCACCTTATTTCTGAGCAACTGGCTTTAAAGAGGATATCAGAGAAACCTACAAGGTTTCCCAAAACAATGACAGACTTCTGTCAGAGTACTTGATGACCCACCAAAGGCCAGTGGTAAGACCCTATTGCTGAAGACTCCATAGGCAGCTGACACATAAAATGGAATGGCATGGCTGGAAGCCAGGAGAGAGTCAGTCCCCAGACATTCGCGTGTCTAGTGCCAGAAGGTGCTACATGGGCGACTAGGGGAAATGACCAATATCTGTCCAAGCAACTCATTGTCTAACCTAATTAGCAACAAATAACCGGATGTGATGCCCACACAAGTGCAATAGTGGTACACAGCTATGGTGGGGAACCAATTGCTCTTGATTTGGCTAACTGATCCACTCACTGGTGCTAGACCCATAGCTGGAGCTGGGAAACAAGTCAGAACCATACCCAAACACAAGCCCACTCTACAATATCAAGCTACCATCAATCCACCTCAGCACTGGAGCAGACCAAAAATGAACCCAACATGGCTCAGGGAAATTTTGCAGAAGAGGGGGCGGAAAGAATGTCAGAGTCACATGTTGGGTCATGATATGCAGAGACATTTATCGTACCAATAACTGTGGGCCAACTCCACAATGCAAGACCCATTTACATCAACAAGGAGGGTCCAATGGGAGGGGGTAGATCATGGATGAGCCTAAACAATGGTACCAAACTGCCTGTATTTGCTGAAAAGAAAACTAATAAATTAAACAAAAAAAATAAATAAATAAAGAGGATATTGAACTCAGATCCCCATGCTTGTAAAGCAAGCATTTTATCAACTGACTTCTTGCTGGCTATGTGTCCTGTCACCTTTGGGTTATCTACTTAGTAGATAGGACTACAAGGGACTTAGATTTCTGAGTGAAAAGAAAAGTGATAAGGATAAAGAGATTTCTAAAGTTATTTAAGCTTCTTTGCTGGAGGCTTCTATTTAGAATTCTTATTTTGGAGAGTATTGTAGTTTTCTTCTGTTTCTTTTTCAGATGGGGTCTCATTCTGGCCCAGGGTGACCCAGAATTCACTACGTAGTCACAGGGTGGCCTTGAACTCATGGTGATCCTCCTACCTCTGCCTCCCGAGCGCTGGGATTAAAGACGTGTGCCATCACTCCCAGCATGGTTTTCTTGAGGAATTACTGTATATTGAATAAATATTTGTTTCTATTCAAATGTAAAACTAAAACAATGACAACAAAATTCTCAGTTGTATGAAATATGAAAACTAAGAAAGAAGATCTAAAAGCAAGCCATTAATGCCAAAGTTTGTGTGTGTGTGTGTGTGTGTGTGTGTGTGTCTGTGTTGCCCTGGCAAAAGTGACATAATGAAAGGACAAAATGAGATATAATGAAAAAAAAATTACTGAAATTGCCTAAGGCATGAAGGATTCCTTAGTTTCCATATTCACAGGATATACTAAAAGGTCACTTGCATATGGTATGGTGTATTTATTTGAAAATATGCATATAAAATAATGGCATATAATTTAGTATACATATTTTAAATCTATAAGACAGTTGGTGAATACCACTTATGCATCTTTAAAGTAAGTTTTGAATGTTTAAAAATTATCCTCACTGTGTTGCTAATTTTAAACTATACTATTTTTTCTTATCATACATATGATTATGAATTTAGAGGGTATTTTCAATGGTCATACAGAACAAAAGTGTTCCACAAATGGTATTCCAATTGAGATATTTATCATTCCCACACAACTCCCATCAGCATACTAAAAATAAAATCTGAGCCAGGTGTGGTGGTGCATGCCTTTAATCCCAGCACTTAGGAGGCAGAGGTAGGAGGGTTGCTTTGAGTTCATGGCCACCCTGAGACTACATAAGGAATTCTAGGTCAGCCTGGACTAGAGTGAGACCCTACCTTGAAAAAACAAAATTAATTCACTAATTAATTAATTGAAATAAAAATAAATAAAAGCTGAGTAACATTCTTGAGAAGTGGAAAAACAAAGTCATTACTTTCTTTTAGTAAAGCTCTAAAACATGACACACATTCAAATGATCTGGAAACATTTTATTCCAACAAAGTGAACATTGCTAGGTTAAAAAGTTGATATCTAAATTCAATGTATAGCATAGCCCACTTAGTTTAATTACATATAAAATATGTGAAAAAAATTCCATTGTATCTTCAAGTATATACATTTTCCATGTAAAAAGTAATACATATGTCTGGAGTTAAATTATAAAAGAGACATATACCCACTACCCAGGTATAATCATTTTTAAATTGTGCTATGCATATTTGAAGGATCTAATTCTTCCTGTTCACCTATCTATGTCTATTTTTGGGTGTAGAAATACATATTCATCATGAGTGCATATTAAGGATTAAAATTATTTTATGTGTATAAATTTCATAGCCATGAGAAAAGTAAATCAATTATAAATGAGTGCACACATGTTAAGCTAGTTATTTTCTATTTATACAACTTATAAACATCTTATAATGGCAATATCTTTACTATCTTCACTATAAACATTTATACTCACTGAAATAATTAATATTTATTTACATTATGAGTAATGCCTATTAAATACACTAGAGTAACATGCCTTATGTGTTTTTTGGTTTAAATTATGAATATAGAAATTAGTGTACTTTGTATTCTATTATGCATTTATGATTATTAATTACTAGACAACTAATGAACTATAATAATGTGATTAATTAATTTTGCATGTATATTTATTAAATGCATAAATGTATTCTGTACAATGGTGTAGCAACATGTAAATAGTAATGAAAGAGATAAACATTTCCCACCCTTTTAAGTCTTATAGTCCAAAGAAAACAAGAATAGAGCAAGAGAAGTTCACAAATAAAGAGAGATTAAAATAAAATGAAAAAAAAATATAGGACATTAGAAGCTTGGTTTTCTATGAAGGAAAATAATACAGAAAAAGCTGGACAGTATTGGGGAAAGCCTATTTTACCACAGAGAAAGTCATTTTGTAATGCATGAAAAAGGAATCCAAGACTTCACTATACAGCTACCAGTAAAACAACTTCAGTGACAGAGAACAAAAACTTCTCATGCTTGTTCAATGGTAGAATATATCAATGAAACCACTGTTATGGGAAAAGGAAGTATTGAAGCTTGAATGTAAAGTATCCCTGATAGCCTCATGTATTTGTGAGTACTTCTTATACTTAATTCCTCACTGGTGGTGCCTCTGGCTTTACATGGGTACCTAGAGAGCAAAACCTAGGCTGTCAGGCTGTAATTGCCAGCTCCTTTAACCAGTGATCAATCTCCTCAATGCTATTTATTTCAAGGATTTTGAGATGGTTCATTTTCAATAGATTATTACTTTATTATTATTTTTGAATGAGAATTTTTGCTTTTGATACTACATTAGTTAGACAGTCTCTATATTGGTATTATTGAAGGTCTTGCCTAGGGCCCTCGTGAAGGGCTAATATTGTTTAATAAACTTTCTATCATGAGGCCATACAGCCTGATTGTATCCTAAGTATTCATAAGTATTTTTTTTCTTAAAATGGTATATCAAATATAGTCAGCTTTTTTCAGGAGTCTCCATATTGCTTTCCAAAGTGGTTGTACCATCTTACATTCCCACCAACAGTGGATGAGGGTTCCTACTTCTCCACATCCTAGTCAGCATTTATTTTCATTTGATTTTTTGATGCTTGCTATTCTTACTGTGGTAAGGTAGAATCTCAAAGTTGTTTTAATTTGCCTTTCCCTGATGATTAGGGATGATGAACATTTTTTAAGTGTGTGTTTGCCATTTGTATTTCTTCCTCTGTGAACTTCCAGTCCATCTCTTTGCCCCATTTTGTGAGTGGGATGTTTGACTTTTTATTGTGGAAGTTTTTGAGCTCTTTGTAGATTCTAGAGATTAGGCCTCTGTCAGTTGGATAACCAGCAAATATTTTCTCCCATTCTGTGGGTAATCTATTGGCTTTGCTTATTGTATCCTGGTCTGTAAAGAAATTCTTCAGCTACTTCATGTAATACCATTGGTTGAATGATCATGAGATACTGGGGTTTTGTTCAGGAAGTCTTTTTCTATTCCTATATCATGGAAAGTTCTTCCTATATTTTCTTCTAGTAGTAGTTGTGTTTCTGGTCTTATATTGAGATCGTTGATCCATTTGGACTTGAGTGTAGTGCATGGCAAAATGTGTGGATCAAGTTTCAATTTCCTGCATATGGTTATCCAGTTTGTCCAGCATCATTTGTTGAAGTAGCTGTCTTTTGTCCAGCTTATATTGTTAGGGTCTTCGTCAAATATCAAGTAGCTATAGTTGCTTGACCCAAAGTCTTGGTCCTCAAGTCTATTCCATTGGTCTATATTCCTGTTTTTATGCCAGTACCATGCTGGTTTTATTACTATGTCTTTGTAATACAGCTTTAGATCAGGTATAGTGATGCCTCCAGAGGTATTTCTTTTGTTGAGGATATGTTTGGATATGTGAGGTGTTTTGCCTTTCCATATGAAATTTGAGATCATTTTTTCTATCTCTGTGTAGAACACTGTAGGGATTTTAATTGGATTTGCATTAAATCTGTATATTACCTTTGGTAGGAATACCATCTTCACAATGTTAATTCTGCCTATCCAGGAGCATGGGAGGTCTTTCCATTTACTTAAGTCCACCTCAATTTCTTTTTTGAGTACTTTTATGTTTTTGTTGGATAGATATTTCACTTCTTCGGTTAACATTATTCCAAGGTATTTTTATTTTATTTTATTTTTTGCTATTGAAAATGGGACCATTTCCTTTATTTCTTTCTCTGTATCTTTGTCATTTGCATATAGAATGGATACTGATTTTTGTGCACTGATTTTGTATCCTGCTTCTTTGCTATAGGAGTTAATCACCTTCATGAGTTTTGGGATATAGTCTTTTGGGTCTCTTACATATATAATCATGCCATCAGAGAATAGAGCTAACTTATCTTCTTCCTTTCCAAATTGTATCCCTTTTATTTCTTTCTCCTGTCTTATTGCTTGAACTAGAACTTCCAGTACTATATTGAAGAGCAGAGGTGAGAGTGGACAACCCTGTCTTGTTCCTGATCTCAATGGGAATTCCTCCAGTCTCTCCCCATTAACTATTATTTGGGCCTTAGGAACTTGGTATATTTCCTTTATTATGTTAAGATGTGAACCAACCATGCCAGTTCTCTCCAATGTTTTAATAATGAAGTGATGTTGTATCTTGCAAAGGCCTTTTCTGCATCTATTGACATGATCATATTTTTGTGTGTTTTACCTTGTTTATGTGGTGTATGACATTGACAGAATCCTTCATTTTATTTTTCAATTTTTTTTTAAATTTTATTATATGTGGACATATTTAGGATGTAAAGAAAACATGTTGGTATCATTCTTTCCCTTCTCCCTGCCCCTTTTCTGAAGAGGGCTTCCACATTGAGGATGCAGATCAATCCAGTGGAGATTATGGGTCATGAATTATGGGGCGTGGGCTATGTGTCTGTGAAATATGTCCCAAGTTGTGGCTTTTACTTCAATGATGGGCACTTAGGAGCCTCTGGATCTCTGCTTTAGAAGGTGTTGGGTGTCCTCAGTATTTATCTCTTTCACCCTTGTACTGATATCAGATTCACTAAGAAAGCAGCAATCTTGTTCATTTCCCCAATACCTCTGTTGTTTCAGATGGGGCCAGGGCAGACTGCACTGGGTTGTTTATCCCCTCAGGTCCAGCTGCCATCTGTAAAAGAGAAGCATATTCTCTAACAGAGAGTGAAGTCAGCACCTGTTCAGTGGGCTAGCCAATATTAATTTAGAGAACATTTAAAGGGTGAAGACCCTCTTATAGCCCAAGATTAGTGGGAGCTTGCAAAGAAAAGCAGAATTATTATCAGGATATGCTTCTGACTTTTTCCCCAGTTCCAGATATGGTTTCCTTTCCAGTGAGAAGATCTGTTAGCCAAATCAAGGGCAGTTGGCTACCCACCATGGCTGTGTGCCATTATTACACTTGTGTGAGCATCACATTAGGTTGTTTGCTTCTGAGTTGCTTAGATTTTGAGTTGCTTGGACAAATGTTGGCCACTTTGATCTAGGAGCTCATGTAGCACCTTCTGGCACTAGATGGGATAATTGTCAGGGAAGTGGATCTCTTCTGGATTACAACCATGCCTCTCCATGGCCCATGCTAAAACAGTATGATGTCTTCAGCAGTAAGGTCTTACTTTTTATTGTTTAGTTTTTGAGTTTTTTGTAGATTATTGATATTAGGCTTCTGCCAATGGTATAGTTAGCAAAGATTTTTCACCCATTAAGTGAGTAATCTATTGTCTCTGCTTATGGTATGTTTGTTTGTGCAGAAGCATTTTAGTTTCATAAGATCCCATTCGTTGACTTTTTGTTTAATTTCCTGGGCTCCTGGGATTTTGTTCAGGAAATCTTTTCCCAGTACTATATCATGGAGAGTGACTCCTATTTTTTTTCTTCCAGTCTTTGAAGTGTTTCAGGTCTTATATTGAGATCTTTAATCCATTTGGACTTGATTTTTGTGTACGGTGAAATGAGTGGGTCTAATTTCATTTTTTCCTACATATGGTTATCCAGTTTATACAACCCCGTTTATTGAAGATGCTCTCTTTTCTCCAGGTAACTTCATCAAAAATCAAGCTGCTGTAGTTACTAGACCTCAGGTCTGGGTCTTCAATTCTATTCCGTTGGTCGAGATTTCTGTTTTTATTCCAGTGCCATGATGTTTTTGTCACTACGGCTTTGCAATACAACTTTAGATATTTTATGGCAATATCACCAGAGTTTTTTTTTTTTTTTTCTAAGAATATGTTTAGATATACCAGGTTTTCTGTCATTCTATATGATATTTTTTTTTTCAATCTATGTGAAGAATGATGCTGGTATTTTTATTGGTATTGTTCTAAATCTGTATATTGCTTTTAGAACAATTGCCATTTTAACAATATTAATTCTACCTATCCAGATATATGGGAGGACCTTCCATCTTCTCAAGTCCTCCTACATTTCTTTCTTGAGAGTTTTTATCTTTTCATTATATAGGTCTTTCACATCATTGTTTAGTATTATACCAAGTATTTCCTTTTTTGTTGCTATTTAAAATGGGACAGCCTCACTGATTTCTTTCTCTGTATATGTGTTCTTTACACACAGAAAAGCTACTGATTTTTGTGCACTGCTTTTGCATCCTGACACTTTGCTGAAGGAATTTATCACTATTAGAATTCTTGAGATGGTGAATTTTGGGTCACTTATATATAGGATCATGTCTTCTGCAAATACAGCTAACTTGACTTCTTCTGTGACAATTTGAATCCCTTTAATTTCTTTCCCCTGTCTTATTGCTTGGGCTAGTACTTCTAATACTATGTTGAAGAGTAGTGTTGAGAGTGGGCACCCCTGTCTTGTTCCTGATACCAGTGAGAACTCCTTGAGCTTACTTCCATTAAGTATTATTTGGGCTTTAGGAGCTTTATATACAGTCTTTATTGTGTTGAGATATAAACCCTCCATGCCTATTCTTTCCAGTGTTTTGATCATGAAGTGGTATTGCATTTTGTCAAAGGCCTTCTCTGCATCAAGTGAGATATGCTTGTGGTTTTTATTGTTCTTTATTTATGTGGTGTATTGCATAGATCGATTTCCATATGTTAAACTTTCCCTGAATCCCTTGGAAGAAGCCTACTTGAACAAGGGGGATAATGCTTTTGAAGTGTTGAATTTTGTTTTCAAGGACTTTTTTTCAGAATCTTTGTATCTGAGTTCATTAGAGATACAGGTTGATAGACTTCTTTCCTTATTGCATCTTTGTCTGGCTTAGGTATAAAGGTGATGCTAGCTTCATAAAAGGAGTCAGGAAAGATTCCCTAGTCTCTGATTATGTGGAATAGTTTGAGAAAAATTGGTTTCATTTCTTTTATGAAGGGTTGATAGAATTCAGCTGAGAATCCATCCAGTCCTGGACTTTTCTTTTTGGGGAGGTTTTTTATTACGGTTTCAATTTCCATGGATGTGATAGGTTTGTTTAGGAGATTAATCTTCTCTGAGTTTATTTTTGGTAGGTGGTATGTGTCTAGCAATTCATCCATTTCTTTGAGATTATTTAATTTTGTGTAGCAGAGGTTTTGGAAGTATGCCCTGATGATTTTTCCATTTCATCGATGTCCATTATGGTCTCTCTATTTTCAGACTTGTCTTTTTTTGCTTGATCAGTTTGACCATGGGATTGTCAATCTTATTTATTTTTTCAAGGAACCAGCTCTTCATTTCATAAATTATATAAATTGTTTTCTTAAGTTCCAAGTCATTACCTTTTGCTCTAACCTTCATTATTTCTTTCCATCTGGAGCTCTTTTGGTTGTTTTTCCAGTGCTTTCAGTAGCTAGGTTATTAATTTGGAATCACTCTGTCTTTTTAATGAAGGATGTAGAGCTATCGATTTTCTCTTTATGACTGCCTTCATTATGTCCCATAAGATTTGTATGTTGTTTTTTCATTATCATTCAAATATAGGAGTTTAAATGTTTTTAAATGTCTTCCATGACCCATTCATTGTTTAAAAGTGTTTTGTTCAGTCTCCAGAAAATGGTGAAGTTCTTGATGTGTCTCTTGTTGTTAGTTTCTAGCTTTAAAGCATTGTGATCTGACATGATACAGAAAGTTACTCAATTTTCCTGACTTCATGATGGCATGACTTATGCCTAATATATGATAATTTTGAAGATTCCATTGGCTATGAGAAGGGTGTGTATTCAGTACAGTTGGGGTGGAAACTTCTAGAGATATGCTTTAGGTCTAGTTGATCCATGATGTTTTTGAGTTCTATTATTTCCTTGTTGATTTTCTGCTTGGATGATCTGTTTATTGATGATAGTAGAATATTGAAGTCTCTGACTATGATGGTGTTTGTGTTCATTTCTGTCTTATTTTTGAGTAGATTTTGTTTTATAAACTGTGGTGCACCTGTGTTTGACACACATATATTTATGATTATGATGGGCTCATATTGGATCATTCCCTTGATGAGTAAGCAGTGGTCTTCTTTGTCCTTTTGATTACTGTTGATTTCAATTCTATTTTATCAGATGTTAACATAGCAACACCTTTTATTTACTTTCCATATACTTGGAATATCATTTTCCAACCTTTCACCCTGAGGAGGTGTCTATCTTTAGTGGTGAGGTGTCTTTCTTGAAGACAACAGGTAGAAAGGTCTAGTTTTTTGATCCATCCTCATAACTTGTGTATTTTGATGAGTGCATTAAGATCATATTTAAGTTTGTTACTGTGTGGTTTGAATTAATCCCTGCCAACATGAGGTATTTTATGGGGCTTGATGCTTTCTTATGTTTTGTACTATTTGGAGTCTGGTCTAATTTGGATATTGTGATCTTCTTGTAGACTCTTGCCATTGGTTGTTTGCCTGTTCGGTTTAGAGTATTTCCTCAAGTGTTTTCTGTAGGTTTGGCTTTCTGTTCATATATTCATAGAGTTGACTTTTGTCATGGAAGTTTTTCCTTCCCCATCTATTATGAGGGATACTTTTGCTAGTTATGGTAGTTTGGGTTTGAGGCCATAGGTTTTCAAACTTTGAAATGTGCCATTTCAGGCCCTTATGACTTTCAGGGTTTCCATTGGGAAATCTGATGTAATTACCTTTGTATGTTGTGAATTATTTCTGCCTTGATTCTCTTAATACGCTCTCTTCGTTTTCATTGTTAAGAGTTTTAACTATGATGTGCCTTGGAGAGTTTCGCCTTTGGTCCTATCTGGCGTTCTGTTGGCTTCTTGTGTTTTATGGGCCTTTTTTTTGAGATATTCAAAAACTTTTCTTCAATTTTTTTTTTTCTTTTTCTTTTTCAAAGTACGGTCTCACTCTAGCTCAGGCTGACCTGGGATTCACTATGTAGTCTCTGGGTGGCCTTTAACTCACAGCGATTCTCCTACCTCTGCTTCCTGAGTGCTGGGATTAAAGGTGTGTGCCACCATGCCTGGCTTCTTCAATAATTTTATTCAATATGATCGCTATGGCTCCAACCAGGACTTATTGTCCTTCTGGTACAGCCATGATCCAGATGTTCGTCATTTTAGGTGTTCCACAGTTACCTCTTATTATTTTCACTTGATCTTTTGAACTTAGCAAAGTTTTTGGCCTCCTTATCAATTTCTCTTATCTTCAAGGCCATAAGTTATATCTTCCACATAAGTATGTCTGTTGGTGTGGAGGTTCTAGAGAGGTTTTTATAATTTATGTTTGACTTTTTTTCTGTTGTGTTATTTTGCATCATGTCCATCTCTTTTTTGAGGTATGATTTCCATTCAAGTTCTGATTTTCTTGATCCTTTTGGAATTCATTCTTGCATTTAATTAAGTCTTCATTAAGTTTAATTAACCAGTTGTTGAGATCTTCCATTTCTTGACTCACCTTCAATTTATTCATCCGTCTTTGGAGGGTTCTAACATTTTCTTCAAGTTAAACCTATTGTTAAAAGCTGAACACTCTAGAAGACAATTCTGTTCAACATCATTGATATGATCCTTTGTTCTTCAATTGTTTCCTTGTTTCCAGTTCCAGCTTTTTTTTTTTTTTTTTTTTTTTTGGTTCTCACTGGTCATTGTGTTTTCATTTTAGGAATGATGTTCTGAAGTTCTGTTGATTTCTCTATGATTTCACTGGAGGCTTCCATTGTAGGACTAGGCATCCTTGGCTGAGATCTCTCAGTTTTATGACTTTCATTGGCTTTTTTGCATTGTTTTATACCCATTTTATGATTTTAGGAAGACTATTTTATTGAAGAGGAAGCAATGTTTTGTCCTTTGGCCCATGCATGCTTTGACTCAGATGTACAAGGATATTAGTACCCAGTTGCCAGTCAGAATACTAAAGCAAAAGTCCTGATTCCACAGCTCATACAGGGATCCTGACTCCTCTAGCAAGGCACAATATGATCTACAAAAAGAGCCAGGGAACAGGAATCTAGCCTACTTACTCCATGCCATGACCTCCAGCACACAGACCTGCTCAGGGAACTGAGAGGAGCTAGGAAGGAGAAGTCTGGCCTACTCACTCCACAATGCTGAGCCTTCCCCAACACTGTCAGTGCAGGGAACTCAAACCAGGGAGGTGGGAAGAGCTGGGAAACAGAAGTCTATCCTACTCACTCCATACTGCGTGCACATCTGCACATTGTCCCTGCAGTGAACCCAGACCAGGGAATTGGAAGAGCCTGGAAAAGTGGGTCTGGGGTACTCACTCTAGAAAGTTCCATTGCACACAAACTGTCCATGCAGGTGATCCAGAGAAGGGAGGTGGAGGAGCCTGCTATGGTCTGGCCTACTCATTCTAGACTACTGAACCTGCCTGCACACCATCTGTGTAGGGAATCCTAGAATACATTTTAACATCACAAATAATGCTTTTGCTCATATAGCCTGTGTTATCAAAATAGAGAGAAATGGTTTAACTGAATGTGCAAAAACCAATGAAATTAAATATGACAAACAACCAAACAACATAAAACCAATGTCTACCAAAACAAAGGATCTGAGTTCTATTTCAGAGTGGCAAATCATCTTTTGAGATCACATGTACTTTATACCATTTCTCATAAGACTCACAATCCAAAAGCATTGCTAGAGATAAAGCCTGAAGGAAAGCAAAGGAAAAAAATAAACATGATTGGATTTTTATTTTTATTTATATTGTATTTTTATTTTTATTTTTTCAAGAAAGATGTGACATCCCACAGATCTTTGAGTAATTCTGCCCAAATGTTCTCACTAGCTTACTCAGCAGAATGAGCAAGACATCTCTTAACTTTCAGCATCATCTAACAGGGCTCCTCAACTGCTACCTTTTTTATTTGGGAGACCAAGAACATGCCAAAGGGCACAGTGTCTTCTGGTAACAAAGGAAGATTGTTCTCTTACATCATGTGGGAAGGCACTTTCAGTAAGTGATGACTCCAAGTTGTAGTACTACTGCCTTCTATCAAGACTGTGCAATGTCTTAATGGGTTGCCAGGCATGCATATCACATTCTGGTTTACAATAGATTCAATAATAAAATTAGTTTCTTTGCCTTATCTCTCCATGGAGACATTTTGTGCATTCTGATATTTTTCCTATAAAATTATGATTGTATATAATTGTGTGATACACAATGATGCTATTATGTTTCCATAGAACAATATGAAATCACTGAATCAAGTTAATATGTCCTTTACCTTAAGTAGTTATTCCCATTTTAGAGTTGAATCCTTGCACTTTCCTTCCTTATAATTCCAAACTTCTAGGCTCTGGTAACCATCATTTTTCTCTCTGCTTCTGTGAGCTCAATTCTTTTACAGTCCACATACCAGTGAACAGGTAGCAATCACTATTCTGGATTGGCATAGGTTCACTTACCATGATGTTATCTAAATTCATTCACATTTTCTAAGGGTCACAAGTGATAGGATTCCCTTCTTGTTTAATTTTCCTTTCTTGTGAACTCATGTCATATATTCCATGTTTATATTAAAAAACATCAAATGTCCATTATACCTGGTAAGTACCCATGTCAATTTTACAAGACTCATAAGTGAAAGAAAGTATCTATATGTCTTCATGTTATACATTGTGGTAATTCAATATACATTCACCATAGCATAATCAATACATTTGGGTACATATTAATGTATTGATAGACACTCAGGTTGATTCTGAAACTTGGCTATCATAAATAATGCTACAAAGATCATGGGTATATAACAATTCTTCATCACATTGCTATCAATTAGTTTGAATCAATAGCCAGGAATAAGATTGCTGGGACATGTTTTTCTTCACAGAAATGAGGATATCACCAAGTTTCAAAGTTAATGACTTATCTATAAACTTTTTTTTTGACATTAATATTGAGAATAGCTTTATTTATTTATTTAGTTATTTTTAATTTTGAGACATACTCTCATGTATCCTGGTCTGGATTCCCACTGGTTTTTAGTAGATGTTAGCCTTGAACTCCTGAATCTTCTGTCTCTTTCTCCCAAGTGTTGAATAACAGGTATACCATCATACCTTCACATGTATATATGAAGGGTTTATTTTAGGATTTTTATTTATTCACGAAGTGAAATTCAGTGTTTGGAATATGACAATATATGTCATTCATTCACATATATACAGATACAATGCAAATATATTTGTATATTAACAGGTAACCTATAAAACATCATCCAAGAAAATATGATCAGTGATAAGCACAAAGTAATGCATTTAGATTGAGTATCAGAGACAGCATTACTAAAGTTTCATAGAAATATTTTGTTTAATTAAATTTTGTTTTTATTTTCACTGTATATCTAGACAATATATAGCCCACTGGCATTTAATACATTCACATTTTCTCCATAAATTTTTATACAAAAACTTCTTCATGACCATCATTCTAGTTTATTCTTCTATGTATTTGAAAAAGAAACATTCAATGTTTATATTTTTGTGACTGAAGGAATTGTTATTTATCTTTATACAACTGAATTATTTCACTTGATATTATGTTTTAAATTATTATTACGTTTATGGCAAAATTTCCTTTCTTGTAAAGGCTGAGTAATGGTCCAGTATATGTTGATGTAAGTTTTTGTTCATTCTCTATCAATTGAGTTATTTCTAACATTCACCTGTTGTATATTGTTCAATGAGTGGTGAAATTCAAATAACATTAATTTCCTACTGTTACTCTTTTGTTCGTAAAGTTTCAAATTAATTGGTAGGTGTTGCAGTCAGGGTTGAAATGCTGGTAGAAATCACCAAACCAAGAGCAGCTTGTGGGAAAAAGAGGTTTATTTTGGCTTACAGGCTTGAGGGGAAGCTCCATGATGGCATGGGGAAACAATGGCATGGGAAGAAGGTGGACATCACCCCCGAGCCAACATAAGTTGGACAATAGCAACAGGACAGTGTGCCAAACACTGGCATGGGGAAACTGGCTATAACACCCATAAGCCCACCCCCAGCAATGCACTCCCTCCAGGAGGCGTTAATTCCCAAATCTCCATCAGTTGGGAATATAGCATTCAGAACACCTAAGTTTATGGGGAAACCTAAATCAAACCACCACATTCTGCCCCTGGCTGCCATAAACTGATAACCATACATGATGTAGAATGCAATGCATTCATCTAACTTTAAAAGTCCCCATAGATTTTTTTTTATCAATTCCAATGATGTTCATAAACCCCCATACTCCAAGATCTTTTAACTGAGCCATAATACCAATAAGAATAATAATATTAATAACCTCAAAAACCCATAATGGCACAGAACAAACATTTATACTGCAAAAGATGGCACTGGGTATGGAAAGAAATATTCAACCAATAAAAGTTTTACAACAACCAGGGCAAACATCAAACTCTGTAACTTCAAGTCCAACAACTCTAGCCAGTGACAAATCTCCAAGTTTGATAATTCTAACCAGCAATAAGGCTCTCACATTCCAATTCCACCCCTCCAGCTAGGCTACTCACAGTCCTGCAAAACTTCATCAGGCTGCCAGCTTTCCTTAGCAGCCATTTCGTGGTCCAGTCATCTCCACTGTGTTTCCAGTGCAATCCATGGTTCATCTTCATGGCCCCACGGGTCTCCATTCAGGCATCCAGCAAACCTGCTTCACACTGCCCATGGCCATTTCCAAAACACAAGACTGTGTTGCAAACTCAATGACCTTCTCTTTCTTGCATTTCTTATATTCCACAATACTAGGTAGGGTGCCAGTTTGTTAATCCAGGGGGAATAAAGCATATTTTGAAGAATAGGACATTCCTTGAGCATTCAGTCCCCTTCAGAGTCTGCATTCTTTTATTGCCCAAGTACAGATTAGCTGGCCCAATCTCAAAGCTTCTAATCTCTCAATTGCAGCTGAATGGGCAACAATTCACCCAACAAATTTTATTTTTGTGCCATATCCCTCTGCTCATACAAGTCCATTTCTAGGCAGAACAACCCTGCACAACTTCTCAGTACATGGGCAGAACAGCAAGCTTTTTACACAAACTGCTAGCCCACTCCAAGCAAAGCTCTTTCTCATCCTCATAAGCCAAACCTCACGGTCTATAGTTCTTACTGCATTCAGGTCTTTCAAGTCCGAGCAGAATAGTCCACCAGCTATACTTACAGCACTGCAAGGCATCTCTTAGACCAAGGTTCCAAACCCTCCCACATTCCTCTTGAAAATCAGCTCCAGAAGGTCAAAGCCACACAGTCAGGTTTCTAGCAGCAATCCCACTCCTTGGTACCACTTTACTGTTGCACTCAGGTTCCTATTGGTGGTAAAAATCACCCAACCAAGAGTAGCATGTAGGAAAAGAGGTTTATTTTGGCTTACAGGCTCTTGGGGAAGCTCTATGACGGCAGGGGAAAATGATGGCAGGAGCAGAGTGGGTCATCACCCCCTGGCCAACATAAGGTGGACAATAGCAACAGAAGGTAATCCCTATCAACTTGATAATGTTTTGTCCCATTTTTAATTCAATTATTTCTTGATAATGCCTAGCAAAATTTGTGGGGGTGGGGTGGGGCAGGAGGAAGGTTGGGCCCATGAGCACACAAGTAAGAGATGGAATTCACACTCATGTGTCTGATCATAATTACTAAAATTTTAATTTTGAAACAGTGCAATTCATTTTATCTTTTGCTACTTATCCTTTTAGGCTCATATACATAAATGATAGCCAAATTACCATCAAGAAACATTTTGTTTTATTCTAGGAATTTTATCTTTATAGCTCTTATGTTTAAGCTCTTTACCCATTTTAAATTAAGTGTTGACTATAGTGTTATATAAGAGTTCAAACTTTTTAATAACTGCTTGGACCACCACTTTTATACACAGTAAGACTCCATCTCACATACACACATACTTACATATAAAAATATTGTAGCTGGGCATAGTGGTGCATGCCTTTAATCCCAGCACTTGGGAGGCACTGGTAGGAGGATTGCAATGAGTTCGAGGACACCCTGAGAGTCCATAGTGAATTCCAGGTCAGCCTGGGATAGAGACCCTACCTCAAAAACCAAATATATATATGTGTGTGTGTGTGTGTGTGTGTGTGTGTGTGTTTATGTATATACCTCACAGAAGTTTTATATTGGATACTAAATCCCCAAAGCAGTATGCATAGAATCCAGACAATTAACAGGTAGTTGGGTAGTAAGAACTTGTGGTAGTTTGAATGTGTGGCTTCATGGACTCAGATGTTTCATTAAAGCTTGTCTCCAGGCACCTGGCTGGAAGGAGTATCACTATCACTGGGGGCAGATCTTGGTGTCCAGCCTTAAGGTGTGTGGGAGGCAGATCTGAATTCCAGATGAAAGGTATGTAGAGACATCTGATCTCTGCCTGGTTTGGATGTTCATCCAAGAAACATGAAGCTATTAATAACAGAACTGTATTCTCATAAATTGATGTATGCCATTGTTAGGGGAGTTACTTAGATATTTTAGGAGTGACTTCTGATGAAAGAATACATTCAGTTCCCTTTCTTTCCCCTCTGTATTCCATCTCCCCCTTTCCCCCATCTCTCCTTTATTCCATTGCCATATTGACTCTGCCATCTATCATAAAATTGCACAACAAATAGTTCTTAGCAGCTAAGGTTTTGAACTTGTCAGTTCTCAAAATTGTAAGAAAAAAAAACTCTCTTCATTATAAGTAAGTCCATGTAAGGAGTTCTGTTATAGTGTAAAATAGACATTGTTTCATAGCCATGGAATAATCATATCACTTGCCAAAATTTTCATGAATAACTATCATCTATTCATCTATCTATCTATCTATCTATCTATCTATCTATCTATCTATCTATCTATCTATCTATATCATCTATCTAATTTACATCTCTCATCTACCTAAAATTATTTTATTTCTTGGCTCTCTACTGTATATCATTGGATTTTATGTCTTCCTTATGCCAGCATAAAATGGTTTTAATTAGTGTACTTCTCTAAGGTGACAATCATAAATTATAACTTCTTCAACTTTATTGTTCTTTTACTGCAAGAGCTTTTGATATTAAGTTTCTATTTCAAATAATAACATTGAAGACCATTCATGAGGGCCTGGATCCTATATCCAGTGTTGCAATCAGCTTTAGGTGGCTGAGATACACATCCAAATCAGACATATTTTACGGGAAGATCTTATTTCAGCTTACAGATCCAAGAAAAATTTCATCAATGGTGGAAAAAGATGGCTCCCATTCATAAATCTTAGCAGTGAGACACACAACTACACATCCAGTACACAAGCAAGCAAATACAAAAAGCTGCAACAAACAATATGGAACAAGCCAGAACTCAGATTACTCTGCATACCATTGGGCTAGAAATATGATCTGCCCCCAGTGGCACCTCATCTAGCCAGGTGACTGGAATTCTAAGTTTTACTAAAACACCAGAGTCTACTGGGAGAAATGCATTCAGACTACGAAATCCAACAATGCATGAATACATACATACATACATGCATGCATACACACATAAATACACACAAGCATACATGCACACACACACACACACACACACACACACACACACACACACATACACACACAATTGAGTTTTGAGGTGAGGGTTACATTGATTTACAAATCACTTTCAGTAATATTAAAATCTTGAATTTCTTAAGCATGAATACCAGATTATTTTCTAATTGATGATTTGTTTCAAGTTTTTTGGGATTTTGTAGTTTTTACCTCTTTTCTGAATTATATTCATAAGTGTTTATTACTTTTGGTTATGATCAGTTTTAAAATGGAATAAATTTCTTTATTTTCTTGGTGATTTAATTTTAGTACACTGAAATATAGCAGATTTTTGGATGTTGATTTTGTATCTTTAAAGAAATTTTAATTCTCATTTATTTTTTGTAACTTCCTTAGGGTATTGATTTAAAAATACTCTGCATTTGTAAATGAAAGGGTTTAAGATGTACTATGTACCTAGTAAGAGGAGACTTATATGTAGTAATATTTCTCAATGATTATCTGTTTTACTTTTTCTACTGACCTGGACTAGTAATATAACTATCTATATTTTGCCATGAAGAGATCTATGCAAAGAACATTGACTAATGGCATTAATCTTATCAATTTTTAATTTCATGAGTGGAAAAATCCTGATTAATATGTAGTCCTGGTCTCTTCAACACATTTTACTTCTTGCTTCACCTTCCACATTTCTTTTGCTAGTTATCCTTGAAATGATCAATTTCGAAAAATTACTTTGACATTTTTCTTAGGTGTATGCAAAATCTGTGTTCATTTAAAATATCCCTATGACCTCATAATTCCTTGCTCATTTTCTCAGTTGAAGTTTCTCAGAATTTTCAAACTGTGAGAAAGCTACGTGCCAAAATTTCTCTTTTTGCCTTAAATGTAGAATGGAATTTGAAAATAATCAATCAAGAGTTTCCTAACAAGACATGATATTAATCATATAAAGCTAAAACCTCCTATGTTTCCTGCTTTATTTTTAAAACTAGAGGGATTTAAATTTTAAAAGAAGTAACAATTTTTAGGTTCTAGTATATGAAGCCAAACTGAGGAATATTTTGTCCTGAAATGTGAAAAAGGAAAATCTCCAGTTGTATAATGAAATCATAGTAAAGACTCGCGAGTGTGCAGGTGGTATTGAAGCCATCACATTTATGCTTCATATTTGGACAAGTCTTCCTTAAGCTTATTCAGAAACATCTCATGATTGTGCCTTTTCTAGAACCTATAGGTCTTCTGTTATGGATGAGGCCCAAAGCTGTTAATTAAAGTTTGAGGATACAGCCTACATTTTAAGATGCTTGTGATGAGCCATAGCCACATCCACTCAAGTATGATGATGCAATGGCAGCAGTTACCCTCTCATTGCTGAGACACAACACCTGACAAGAAACAGCTTATGTAAGGGAAGGATTTATTTCAGGCTTACAATTTTTGATGGGAAGCTTCATTATGACAGGGAAAAGCATGGCTATAGCAGATAGCTGGGCATTATTTGGGAGAGGTGAGTTCATATTGGTTAATGGTTCCAGAGTGTATAATCCTTCATGGTAGAGACAGCATGGTAGTAATAAGGAGCAGTCATCACATTGTCAGCAGGAAGCAGAAGACCAAGAAAAAGTAGGTGCAGGCAAATCTCTTCCTCCTAAAGCTTCTCCAAATTCCCAGACAGCACCAACAGCAGCAGACCAAGTGTTTAACAACTGTAGAAGGAGGAGGGCATTTTACATTCAATCCACATTGCATAAATCTACCAACATGATCATTTTTCTTCTCTTCATATATAAAATGTACATCACATCTCCACAGCAGCGGGGAAGACACAGAGAATGTGAGCAGAGTTACTTCCAGCAGGACTGTGCTATAACAACCCAATGCCCACCTCTAGTAACAAACCTCCTCTTGCAAGGCTCTACCTCTCAGAGTTCCCAAAATCTTCCAAGCAGTACCACCAGCTAGAGATTAACTATGAGGCTTAACCACATGCGGCAGTGGGGGTATAATTTGCACTTAAACCACCACTGCATCGATGGGCTTCAGTGACCCAACAAGATAAACTATAAAGAAGCCTAAGGCTTCTGACCTATACCAAGCAAAAACATAGAAGTTGTGGTGCCGCGGACTGACTCTCGGGGAGATCAGGACCGAGGGAGAACAAGGGCGAAGGCTCAAGGAGAACTCGGGATTCGGCGAGGAAATGACAGACAGACACACTCTAAGTTGAATATGCTGCTGCAATTTACTGAAGGTTTCATGAAGGTTTTATACAGATTGAACAGGGAAACTTAGCAAGCCAACAAGTGATCTCAGAAATCATTAATCTAAACAATCTTAAGTATTGTTCTACTCTAAGCATACGTGTAGTGTTTATCAGGCAGGAAATGTACCCATTTTTTAAGAAGGACGCCTTGCATCATTGACCACAGCTTTACATGAATAGAAGCTTGGGGTAAGGGATGTAAGGTGAACAATAGGTTATTTATTTTTTATAAACCGAGCAAAGAGCCATCTCTTTTCACTTATTAGATTATTTATATAATCCTCATATTTATTATAAAAGTGTTTCTATCCAAAAGACCACCAATATTTTAAGGCTGGTTTAATGTTTTCCAGGAATTCTTTTCTTACTTGTCTAGAGTATAAGCACCAAGGCTTACGTGTCTTTGTTAAGTGTTCCCATAAATGGAAGAGAATGCCATAGCCTCCTTTTTTCTTTATAATTCACCCATCTATTACCGAATTTATCATATCCTCCCTCATAGGGGAGTGGAACTAAGTAGATTCCAGCTCTAGGAGTCCAGCATCTGCCCTTGATCAAGTACTGAACATATCCCCCAGGAAGTTTCCTGGTGGGAATGCCTAAGTTTTGTAACTTCTTTTCTGCAGAACTGTCATGCTTCTTATGAACATTACCGATTAACATTTTTACTTTCACTTTCTCAAGATTAGTATTGTTTTAAAACATCATAAGCTGTTTCTACTCTACACCATCTAAAAACTGTTTTAGAGTTAATTTCTTATTCGTAGTAGAGTTATACATTTCCTCCATTGCCCTAATCATAGGAGGGGCACATTCAATACTCAAATTGTTACTTTGATTGTGTGCATGATTAATAGTAAGCGTAGCATAGAAACTAGCTGTTCTTTGACAAACAACTAGAAGGGAGCAGGAAAGAAACAGAGCGCAGAACACAGCTCATTGGCACCGGCAATTAGGTCGTCGTGACTTCATGGGCAGCAGGAACCTTTACAGTAACTGACTGCCAAGGGGTCACCAGGGGCATCCCTCCGAGGAGTGCTGGCCTTCTGTCCTCAGCTCTCATCCAGTACAGAAGCATCTCTGCTTGCTACACAGGCGAGGTCGCCGTGGACGTAGCATTGTGGTAGTTTCTATGTAATGTTTATGTTTGTTTACTATGGAGTCTTTACCCACTAAAGCCTTTGGGAAGTGGAGCTCTGCTGGAGGAAGCACATCACTAAGGGTGGGCCTATGGACCTGTATGTTCCGAGTCAGAGTCTGAGTCAGCTCAACCCCTGGCTTTTCTCTTTTTCCTCTCTGCTATGGATTTATGATGAAGTGAGAGAGTTCCTTTGTCCATGATGAAGTTTTCCCTTCAAACTGTAAACAACATCAACTCTTTCCTGACATTAACTATTTCCTTACATCAACTATTTCCTCTGTTCCCATAAACTGCTTCTTGCCAGGTGTTTGTTCTAACAATGAGAAGGTAACTACAATAGAAACTAAGATGTAACAGTTACATATATTTTTTTAAATTTTTATTTATTTATTTGAGAGCGACAGACACAGAGAGAAAGACAGATAGAGGGAGAGAGAGAGAATGGGTGCGCCAGGGCTTCCAGCCTCTGCAAACGAACTCCAGACGCGTGTGCCCCCTTGTGCATCTGGCTAACGTGGGACCTGGGGAACCGAGCCTCGAACCGGGGTCCTTAGGCTTCACACGCAAGCGTTTAACTGCTAAGCCATCTCTCCAGCCCCAGTTACATATTTATAAAGTGTAAAATTAAAACTCATAGTTCAAAACAGGCCACTAACAGATCATATTCAAAAATGGCCTGCAGGTATTCAAAAGCTCCAAAGTGTACACTGTAGTCTAATTCCAATAAGAAGCTCAGTAAAGTACATTTTGCACCACCATGACTATTTCTTATATATTTCCCAATGTTCAAAGTTATATAGCACATTTTTGGCTGAAAGGAGACTAAATTATGTCATAACTTTTGTACCTTTTTACTAAACTGGCTGAGAAATAATAATGAGAATACAGGTAAAAGACAAGGTGAATATTAGACAATGCATTCTGGAACACCAAATCCCATGTTTATGACTAGCATGCCTAACCTGCTTCCACAGATACAAGCAGCCACTTTGAACAAAGCACAGCTCCCTTCCCTGTGTGCAGTTATCAGTTGAGAGAATAATGTGGAAGTGTCTGGCCAATTTCTGCCCTTCCTTCCTTTCAAAATGAGCAACTAAATAAGTCATTCACTTTTCCTGCCCTAAACTGAATAAATGGATGTATCTAACTCAGCATTGTTACTATAAATTTTCATTTTTAAAAGGAGGATTAAAAGTGTTGAAAATATCTTTTTTATCCTTACAGACTTCCCCTCAACACCCATTAATATATTACATTCTAATACATGTCTATCTGTTGGGCCTTGAGAGGCACAGATGTGAGGCCTAGTGGAACTTCCTGAGGCTAACTGCCTCTGGCCAGCTATGACTCAGCAGGGGGGCAAATGGCCTCTGGCCTGCCACTTCCGCACAGGAAGTTAGAGTCCCCTGCTCATGCGCGCTTACAACCAATCATCTCAAAGGTCATGGTATGCTATTGGCCCTTACCTCTCACCCCACCCTAAAGTCTCCACCTTTGTTCTCAACATTATATAAACACCCACCTGTAACAATAAAGTGGGTTCCTGCTTTGACTCCTTTCTCAGTGTGGTTTTTCTCTGTTGGTGAGGATGCTCATCATCCTCCCTCAACTCCAGGGAGGAACCAGCAGGCCTGATTCTTCCCTCAGCACTACCTGAGCGGGAAGGAGCCCAACATCTGGTGCCCAACGTGGGGATCTGGGACCTGACAGACTAATGAGAGGCAGTCGTTGAGGAGGTAATTGGTGTATGCGGGTGAGCGTACCCTCATAAGTTATGAGGCAGTCTTCATAGTTAGTGCACTAACCTTTGCTTCTACAACCTGTACTTACTTGTTGACATCTCTTCATTCTCTTTCTCTTTCCTTTCACTTTCATTTCGTAGACAGGCTGCATTTGCGGCTTTTGTACAACATGTTTACCTATCTTTTGGATCCTTGTGGTTGTATTATACTCCTGTGTATGTGGGTTGCTATTGCCCTAGTTTTATGGACATCTCTCTCTCAACTTTATAATAAGGGACAATCTACCTCTAAATCCAATCCTGCCTTAGAATCTCTCAGGGCACTCCTAAATAGTAGAGGGCTTAATTTGACTGATAATCAGGCTCGACAGACCTGGGATTACCTTTTCAAGCTGGCGCCATGGCTGCCAGAAGGAAATCTCTTTGATTGGGACACATGGGATAGGGTAGAGGCTGTTGGTTGTTGGGCACATGTGGAAAAGGTTCAAATACTCCCCTAAGGGGTCCTCCCTATGATCTCAGCCCTCAAGGACTGCTTCCCTCCAAGACCAACCAAACATAAAAGACAGAAGGAAAAGATAATATACAGCCTGATCTGGCTACTCCTCCTGGAGATACAGCTATAAAAACCCCCAAAGAGGATACATCTTTATACTCCTCACTCAATACCTTTGAGAGTGCTTCCTGGCTAACCCTTTCTGGACCCCCTCAGCTCCTTCATATTCGGCTGCTAAGCTGCCAGAAAACAAAGCTACTTTTTTATTTCCCATCAATCTAAATCCTGGGGGCAATCACCCTGCTGCTTGGTATCTGTTTGAAGCTCAGGACCTTAAGGAGCTTAAAAAGGCAGTCTCGGAGGATGGACCCAACTCTCCTTGGGCTGAGACCCTATTACAGGGACTTGCCCATCAACATTGTACAACCCAAGATTGGAAAAATCTAGTCAGGGCTGTCTTGTCGGGTCCCCTATACTTTAAGTAGTGTGCCTATTTTAAAGATGTGTGCCATGCACAGGCAGAAAGAAACCAAAATCAACAGCCCCCTGTGCCAATAACTTTTGGTATGCTCTCTGGTATCTCTGATCAATATGCTGCAGGCACTCAACAGGCGGCTATACCTGACCTGTGTAGGGACCAAGTCAAGGCACTGGGCTTGGTGGCATGGAAAAAGCTTGATGAGGGACCCTCTGAAACCCCTCTTATGAGTATTACTCAAAAACCATCTGAGGACTTGGCTACATTTATGGGTAGGGTGGAAAAAAGTCACCAAAGAAAATTTCCCCCAGGGGCATTACAAGATCAATTTACTAAAATGTTGGTCTGGGAAGGGATGATGGCAGATCACCACCTCACCTGTGTGGGTGTCAAGGACAACTCCATGAGTAGATGGATTTTAGCCACCACGGATGTTGGCACTATCTCCCATCAGGCTAGGGCCATGGCTGCCACCCTTCAGGAAGATAAGCAGGGAGATTTAACTGATATGACCTGCGCATTACAGTTAAACCCTAAAAACTCAACATGTTTTGGGTGTGGGGACATGGGTCACTTTAAAAAGAAGCGCCCCAACAAGACAAAGCCTCCCCTGCCCTCTGGGGGTATGACCAATGTCCCTCGCGCCCGCTGCCCTAAATGCAATAAGGGGTTTCATTGGGCTAGGAACTGCCGATTGAAGTTTAGCATACAGGGAAAGCCTTTAAACTCCTCCTGGGGCTACTCCCAGCACTGTTAAATAAGGGAAAAGAATCTATCAAAGCCCATTGGACCGTGCCCCTGGTTCCTGGCCTTAGACCCAAAATTATTTTAAATATTGGCAATAAAAAATTCAAACTTCTCATCAACACTGGAGCGGACTGAACAGTCCTGAGAAAGGAGGAAGTGCCCCCCTCCTGACAGTTTATGCACAGCCCTCCCCTACTGATAGTTGGCTGGCAATCCACCTCCTGGGAGACTGCCACGTGGCTCCCTTGGACTGACCCAGGTGGAGACAAGGGAAGTCTGCCCTCTTGTGGTGACTGGGCTCACTGTTAACTTACTAGGACAAGACATCCTTGGAGATGCCCAGGCTTTCATCACTACTGACCATAAGGCCTTTTATAATGATTTGTTAAAAAAAAAAAGTCAAAAACAGTTTGAGGAAGGGAGGAAATGTCATCCCAATTACTCTAATAAACACCCCCAATTCTAAGGGTCACTGCCCAGCCCAACCCATTTAAAATTCAGTGCAGACCAGGGGACCCTATATGGGTTGAGCAGTGGCCTCTCCCTTCTTCTAAGGTACACCAACTCCACATACTTATTAATCAACAGTTGGAGGCCAGACAAATCTGTCCCTCCACTCGTCCCTGGAACTCTCCTATCTTTGTCATAAAAAAGCCTAATGGATCCTGGAGATTTTTACATGATTTAAGAAAGATCAATGAATGCATGATCCCCTTCGGAACCCACAAGAGGGGACTCCCATGGATCCCAGCTATTCCCAATATATACCATATTACTACCATTGACATTAAAGATTGCATCTTCTCTATCCCTCTCCATCCAGGAGACATGAAAAAATTTGCATTCTCTGTAACTGCAATTAATTTTCGTGGCCCAGATAGGAGATTTGAATGGACTGTCTTACCTCAGGACATGGCTAATAGCCCACCCATTTGTCAATATTACCTGTCATCCATCTTCTCTTCTCTTATCAATCTCCCCAATACCCTGTTTTATATCTACATGGATGATATTATTCTTGGGTGCCTAGATTTCTCCACACTCCAAGACCTTACCCACCAATGTCTAACTGTCCTTCATACTCACAGCTTTAAAGTAGGTCCTGAGAAAGTTCAAACCGTGCCTCCCTTTAAGATCTTGGGCTCGACTCTTGCCCTAGATATAGTTTCACCTGTTAAACCACAACTTTATATTCAGGATTCTTACACCTTGCCTCAACTCAAGAAGCTCTTGGAGAAATTAACTGGATGAAGCCTTGGATACCCATAACTACTGAACAGCTGTCCCCTTTGTTTGACCTCCTAAAGGATCTTAACTTCTCCTCTCAGGTAATTTTGTCCCCTTGTCATCAACAAATTTTTCATTAGGTACAACAGGCTATAAATACTGCGACCTTAAAGAGGTTCAATCCTAATTTGCACATCTCCCTCTAAATATTCCCTGGGGAAACATTATGTACTGCACTGTTGGCCCAGGAAGGTGAGCCCATCCAATGGATCCACCTCTTAATTGGTGGGATCCCCAGAATTTATTCTATAACCAACCAGGTTGCTGATTGCATTATCAAGGGCAGAGACACCTCTGTCTTGTTGTTTGGCACAGAACCTCACCTTATTGTCACTCCCTTTAGGATAACTGATTTCACCTGGCTTCAGAGAAATAATAACAGAGTTGCTATGGCTCTCGAGGGTTTTCTAGGTAAAATTGATTGCCAGTATTCTCCCACAAATGGATGAGTTCTTTCTCCAGGTTAGAATGGAAGCGCCCCAGGCTTTTCCTTTCTCAACCTAACCCTGACTTTCTTACCGTGTTTACCGATGGAGGGCACCTGGGGGTTTCCCTAATCATTTACCCTGCCTTAAAACAGAAAAAAAGTGCCTATCCCCATATAGTCAGTCTCCCATGAGGTTGAGGGGTCAGCACAATTCAGAGAACTATTTTCTGTCATTCTAGCTTTGGACACTATTCAAGAGCCATTTAACTTATTTTCTGACAGCCTTTATGTTGTTAATTTATTACCCAACCTGGTTGAGGCCCATATTAGACTGGACTCCAACGCTATATCTCCTTTGATGATTCAAGCTCGTTCCCTACTCAAACAAAGAATTAATCCCATTTTTCTTCAACATGTCAGGGGTCATCAAAACTTACCAGGATTTCTCTCTCAAGGAAGCAATTTGGCTGATAAAATGGCTTCTATGCCTCAATGTAATACTATTACAGAAGCTACACGCTCCCACTATTGACCTATGTCAACTGGAGAGGTCTCAAACACAGGTTTCCACAGGTACCAGTCAAGAACCTTAAAAACATTGTCCGGACTTGTAAGTCCTGTCAGCCTTTCCTCCAAGTACCCCCCCTTCAAAATACAGAAAACAATCCTTGAGGGCTCTGCCCTAATCATCTTTGGCAAATTGATGTCACACACTATTCTCCATTTGGAAAACTTAAATATAACTTTCTTTCAGTCGATACCTTGTCCCATGCCTGCTGGGCATCAGCTCATACCGGGGAAAAATCTAAACATGCCATTAGTCATATGCTTCAATGTTTTGCCGCTCTTGGGCTGCCTAATCAAATTAAAACAGATAATGGCCCCTGCTTCATAAGCAAGGCCTTTATAAACTTTCTCCAGACCTGGAAAATCTCACATTCCACAGGCATCCCATACAACCCCCAGGGCCAAGCTATAGTTGAAAGATATAATCAAACTTTCAAGTCTCAATTACAAAAACAAAAGGGGGAATCCTTACCCCCATATGACCAACTAAAAAAGGCATTATTTACCCTAAACATTTTAAACTTTTCTAAAGAAAATAAACAATTATCCCCTTTTCAAAAACATTGGTCCTCATCTGTTACCTACAGTTCTATCTGGGTAAGATGGAGGGACCCATTGACTGGGGCCTGGAGAGGACCAGAGCCGCTCCTCACAGCAGGGAGAGGGTTTGGATGTGTCTTCCCTCAAGATGAAAAAAGACCCATTTGGGTACCAGCAAGAGACCTAAAATATTTGTCCCAACAAGGAGACACTGACAGTCACTTCTCTAGGGAGTGTCCCACCCCTGAGGACTCTTTCTAAAATGGTCCTTTATACTGCTAAATTAAATAACTCCCTCCCTTGTGGAGGATTGCTAGCTTTGCCTCTGATCTGGGCCTCTCTGGCTAATTACATTACAGTTGTCCCTACAACCTTAAAAAACTGTTCAGCCACCTTCCCCATCCCCGTCCATCTTTTCCCAATGTTTCCTCTGGGCATCTGGGCCCTGCCTTCCCCTAATAATTCCAGTATAGATGTGAGATACATTCATCCTTCCTTCTGTAATTTTAACACAACTGAGCCCAGTGTTCAACACTGCCCCCCTTCTGGAATTGCTTATGTTTGTGTAGGCGAGATGGCCTATGACTTTCTGCCCACCAATTGGACGGGCCTTTGTGCCCCGGCCACCTTAATCGCAGATGTAGATATCATTCCTGGAAGCTAGATTCCCTGGCTAAGGTAGTCCTACAAAACAGGAGAGGACTAGACCTACTAACGGCCGAAGAGGGAGGCGTATGTTCGTTTTTACAGGAAAAATGCTGCTTTCAATGCCAATAAATCAGGAATCAACCAGGACAAGTTTAAGAAGCTCCAGGAAGACTTGGAGAGGAGGCAACGGGACCTCCAGGACAACCCGCTGTGGACAGGCCTTCATGACTTCTTACCCTACCTCCTACCTCTCCTTGGGCCCCTCCCCATCCTTTGCCTCCTCCTTCCTTTCCTTCTTCTCCTCCTCCTTATCCTCACTGTCGGGCCTTGTGTAATTAACAAAATTACACAATTTATTCACCAGTGGCTAGAGACAATACAACTTCATCAGGCCGAAATACATTATCATAGGCTGGCAACTCAGGAATTAAGTTCCTCAGATGACCCTCCTCTGCCCTCCATGTGACCAATGACAGGTAAGATCCCCAGAGGGGGACAACCTAAGACAGGGTCCATGGTGACTAATGCTCTTACAAAAACAAAAGGGGGAGATGTTGGGCCTTCAGAGTCCCAGACGTGAGGCCTAGTGGAACTTCCTGAGCCTAACTGCCTCTGCCCAGCTATGACTCAGCAAGGGGCCAAATAGCCTCTGGCCTGCTACTTCCACACAGGAAGTTAGAGTCCCCGCTCATACGCGCTTACAACCAATCATCTCAAAGGTTGAGGTATGCTATTGGCCCTTACATCTCACCCCACTCTAAAGTCTCCGCCTTTGTTCTCAACATTATATAAACACCCGCCTGTCACAATAAAGTGAGTTCCTGCTTTGAAAGGACTCCTGATGCAGTATGGTTTTTCTCCGGTGGCCAGGAGAGGTTTCTGGGTCTTCCGACGCTCAACCCCTAGGGAGGAACCAGCAGGCCTGGTTCTTCCCTGGGCACTGCCTGAGCGGGAAGGAGCCCAACATCTATCCTCATCTGTCATCTGAATTTAAGAGATTTTTTTTCTTGATTCACACTTAAACTTTGATACATCCAAGGTTATAATAATTTTAACTAAAAGTTAACAATGGAAAAATGCTTTTACACCATGAAGTTTTTGTTCATTGTATCGTTGCAGGCCAAGACTTTTCTTCTTCCTGTGTTCTTTTCAAAATCATGTTTCCTCCAAATGTTAACTACTCTGTCATGTCATTCTCTTCTTGTAGTTTCTTCTGCTCTAAACACCGTAGAGGTCCTCCTAAGTCCTATGAGCTGTGTTCACTTGAGAATTTTCTATTGCTATTAAAAATACTCAATGATACTTTTTGGGGGGGGAGGTTACAAGGTAGGGTCTCACTCTGGTCCAAGCCAACCTTGGATTAACTATGTAGTCTTAGGGTGGCCTTGAACTCACAGCAATCCTCCTACCTCTGGCTTCCGAGTGCTGGGATTAAACGGGTGTACCACCACACCTGGCTATGACACTTCTTTTTTTTATGTCTTCATTGTCTTTTTTTTAAATTTACAAAGACATATCTTCCCTGCCTCCAAAGTAGTAAAATAGCTAAATAAAACAGTAAGTCACTGGGAGTTCACATAAAAGTTCTTTAAAATCCACCCATAATACTTATAGGAAAAAAAATAAATATATTTTATATAGAAAGTAAAAATAAATATCATATGACGTCAAACAGTGCCCACAATGGAAATTTGTTTGTCAGCTAGACCCTTCCAGGATGTCATTACAAAGTATAATAATATAAAAAAATAATTGTTTATTCCTAGCTGGCCATGGTGGCACATGTTTATAATCTCCGTAGTTGTGAGGTAGAGGCAGGTAGATTAGGAGTTCAAGGTTACCCTTCATCTTAAATACATAGAAAGTTTGAAGCCAGCCTTGGGCATATGAGTTATTATCTCCAAAATATTAAAAGATTTGCTTATTATTTTGCCTTTGAGTGCAAATAATTTCCCTTAGTTGGAGGCTAACTGTAGCATAAATACACTAGGGTGGGTTGCAAGACCAGTTTCTCTTTCATATCTAAGAGAAGGTAGACAGGGTGGGTGATGAAAATTTTCAAAAAGAAGCTTTGAGAATTCCAGCTACATTTCATTTTGGCATTAGTGCTACCCTGACCTTTTTCAAATATGAACATTATATCTCTTGATTATGTCCCTTTTCAACGTTAACAAGGATTTTCCATGGGCAATATCTCTGTGGTGATGCAATAGAAGCATGGGCCATCCTCCTACCCCTTTCTTATTTGTTTCTAGTGCTGGAATAATAATAAAAATACATATTCAACATACACACACATATGATATCTTACTAATAAGTCATCAGTAATGGCTCACCTTTTCTGTTGCAAATTAAAATTATTAATTGCTAAAAATCATATGCAGTGGATCCAAGTACATTGCATTTTCTGAGACATGGGCAGGAATACTTTGTAATTCATTCTGCTAATTTGTTTCCTGGTTTGTTTTCTTATATACCTCATTGATAAAGTAATTGGAGATCCTCTGCTATTGGACAAATTTTACAAGCTTTATTACATTATGGATAGAACTAAAGAGAAGGCAGGAAGAGAGAGCTCATGCCCAAGAGGAGACCTAGTTTGGGTTCTTAGAAATTGGGAAGCCAGAATTTTAGTGAAGAAAAGGATGCAGATCTTTCTCAAGTGATGGCAAAAGGGGGTTTGAGAAGCCCTTCTAGAGAGCTGGGTTAGAGTCTTTCATACATTCTGGATGGGGGTGAATTGACTAGGTAGACAGGTTTTTGGGTGGTGTCTCAGAAATATTAACCTTCAGAGAAGGCTATTGCTGTCTGGGAATGGGCCAGTTGTCTCTTTTACTGTAGGGGGTAGTGCTTTCTGAGGGACACAGATAAGAAAAGTCCAGATATTTCAGACCTGTAGTAAAGTGTAATGAAATAGATTTTTCCTGTACAAGCCCAAGGACAATTTGTGGGGGTGCCAGAGTAGGCAATTAGATTAATGAGGCATGATCATGATGGCTCTTAATCAGAGGGATCTTAGGACATCAAACCCTCACTCTGCCTGTGTCAGACATGGGGTTTAGTGCTTGCCTATCCCACTGATCTCTCTTGAATATTCACTCCGCCCAGATGTTGGTGGATTTCTTCTCTAAGCTCAGACCAATTGGGTAGGACA
This sequence comes from Jaculus jaculus, assembly GCF_020740685.1. NCBI lineage: Eukaryota > Metazoa > Chordata > Mammalia > Rodentia > Dipodidae > Jaculus > Jaculus jaculus. Next base: position 96,657,460 of record NC_059108.1, on the reverse strand, counting down.
CCTCCTATAGGTTTATCCAGGTATAGTGACACAAATTCTAAGGTATATACTCCTGGATCCATGGAGAGAGTCAAGCATCTCTCTCTCTCCCCTTCCCTCCCTCTCTCTGTGGCAGCAAAGTTCTCAGGTCCTCAGATTATTATGGTTTCTCTCCCTATCCTGGCATCCATGCCTCAGTGGGAAAAGACCCTTTTTATCTTTTAGCATTGTCTTCAACTTTAACCTTTTTGAAAGCACACATTTTTAAAATTCATTTTTATGTTTTTTTTTTTTCTTTTAATGAAGATCCATGTTTGTTTATGTAGGCTCCTGGGCTATACATGGCCTACATGGGCTTTTGGGCTCCAAGGGGTATAGGTCTTTTCTCTCCACTTTATCTTCCCTCAGCTCCCAGTTTTCTCCCTTCTCCACTCCTTTGTAAGATCTAAATGAAACGTGGTATTAAAAAAATTAATTTCTTTTTTTATAACCATGGAAAATGCTAATAAAAATTTTTAAAAAATTACTTTCTTGAATCTGGAATTGCCAATTCTTTGGATAGTTTACAGATATGAACTCAGGGGTTGGAGTTCCCGAAAGCACCCAGAACCCCAGCTTTCCCATTACAGAATAGAGGCCCACTGAGTTAGTTTGACAATGATTTTTATACAAAAGCCATATTTTATTCAGTTTTCCCCTCCATTTCTCCTTAGTAAACATTCTATGAGCCACTGATAAATACCCAAAACACCTGCTCCTGCTTTTATCAGCTTCATAGGTACTCCAGCCATTCAAAAAGATAGCTCACAAAGCTGGGCATGGTGGTGCACACCTTTAATCCCAGCATTTGGGTAGCAGAGGTAGGGTGATTGACATGAGTTCAAGGTCACCCTGAGACTACATAGTGAATTCCAGGTCAGCCTTGGCTAGAGTGAGACCCTACCTTGAAAAAAAAAAAAAAAACTCACAGCTTAATACTTCAGTAGTTTCTAGGGGGAGACAAACTTACCTGGAGGGGAAAAGAAGTAAATTCTTTTTTCTCCAGCCTCTCACTAAGTAAGAGAGACAAATAAAAACTGGACTTATGGTTTGCAGTTCGTTCTGTCTCGTTTTGGATTTTGTCTGTTGTACTCTATGACTAAACAATTATTGGCCTAATCATGACTCCCTTTTCCTTCTTTCAAATTAAAGTTAAAATATATTTTCTTTCTCTCTGTAACACTAACATGTGTGTTTCATCCAATACCAGCAATCACATGGTTAAAGATGACATCCATCATGTGTCTGCTCCTTAATTAAAGATGTTATCAACCACTTGGCCTTTCCCCAATTAAATATTGCATCCACCACCTGGTCTTTCCCCAGTTAAAGATGTCGAGCTCCATGCAATCTTCCTGTATGGGACAATAAGTTCTCCTTCTCTACCTAAACTTAATAATATCTATAACTTATTTAAGTGGATTTATATGGAATAAAAGTAGAAATAAGACAGGGACATCAGAAGAAAGCAGAGCTGGCGAACTACCTCCAAACTTTCAGTTTCTGCAACCAACAAAGCCATTACCAAACAGCTGACACCAGGGTAGCTATGTTCCTGATTTAAGGTGAAACTCCAGAGATATGCTAACAATTCTTGATACTATTAGTTTTTTTTTCCCTAGACTATCTTATATCAGGGAAGGTTTTTGGTGCCATAGGTCACAAAAGCCAAACACATTATAAAGAGGTAAAAGTAAATAAACCAATTTCTCTTTTTCTGCTTTCACACTTTATGTTTTTCCCATCTTCAGTGAGATGTTAATATGAGTTTTATATAAAATTGATGGAAAGACACTGTAAATTTTGGATGTAATAGGATTGATAAGAAGAAATTATTTCAATGGTACTTAGATTTAAGGATAATAGCAACTGTTTTATTGGTAGAGGGTACGAAGAATGGACATTAGTTGAGTATGGGTTCTCTTGATGATCCTAGGTTAAGGGATTATAAGAGAAATCTAGAGTGAAAGATTACAGAAGGACATTAGATAGATGATTAAAAGGGGCATTGGGTAAACGATAAAGTGTTGAGAAATTTGAAGAAATGGTTTTAATTTCTCTTGTGAGGACACTAGTAAAATAATTCAAACCTGTCACCCACATGTTCCCAACTTAGACTTTAAGTCCTCTAAAGAAAAATTATAAAATCATGGTGGGTGTGTTGCCTTATATCTCTAATCCCAGCACTTAATAGTTTGAAAGGTTTTCAAAGACAGGATTATGCTGGGTTTGATCATTCCTACCTCTAATCCCTATATTTAATGGAATAAAGCCAGAGATTACCTTTAAAACAATAACAACAGTATACCATTAATCTCCTCATTGACTCGGTGCTAACTTTTCAGTACTTGAATTTTTTCCTAGTGCTAGGTCTAACCAGATAGCTGCATTTAGGTGCATCTCAGGTCAGGTTCAGAAAATTTTCTTTACAGAACCAGTGGCTTGTTCCTGGGGAGACTATCTCTTCCCTCACTTCTTCCTTACAGTCCCAAAGATACCAACTCCTTTGCTGGGCAGAGATATACTTTCTAAATGTCAGGTAAAAATGATTTTTCTTCTATGAAAAGATTTATGTCTTCATTTGATAGAGGAAAAAATAGCTCCATCAGTTTGGACAGATGGTGAAACTAGGTTGAGCTCTCACTGCCACTCCTGTCCAAATACATCTTTTAAGACCTCACTTACTTTCCTCACCCAAAGCAGTAGCCGCTGAAGCCAGAAACAATTGAGGGACTTAAACCTGTTACTGTAGCCTTAAAGAAACAGGGACTCTTGAAAGAATAGTCCATATAATCCTCCCCTTCTTGGAGTACAAAAGGGCCCTAATAAATGCAGGCTAGTCTAGGACCCACAATTAGTTAATGATATGGTGGTCCCCCTTAATTCTGTGGTACCCAATCCCTACACAGATTAACCTAGATTCCCTCTGGGACTACTCATTACTGTTTTGGACATAAAGGATTTTTTTTTCCCTTGTAGTCCTCTACATTCATATAACCAGCTTCTATTTGCCTTTCAAGATCCAACTCATGGAACAGGAGACGTTACTTGGACAGTTTTATCCCAAGACTTTAGAGACACCTGTTTGGCTTGGCCTTGGCACAGGACCTCTTAGACAAGAAGGGTCTTAAGATCATACTGTTACAGTATGCAGATAATCTTTTGCTTTATGGAGCTTCTGAAAAAAATATTCTCTCAAGAAACAGGCCCTTCTCAACTTCCTGGCTAGGTGGGGATACAAGGTCTTAAGGGAATAGCTCAATTATGTCAATCTAAAGTTACTTATCTAGGAATGATATCAGAAGGTGAAAAATGCAACTTCAGTCCTGAACAGATCTAGCCTATTTTAACCTATTCCCTCCTTAGCTCCACATCATTTCATTTTTAACTAATTGGGTTTTGTAAAATGTTCAAAACTTTTAGAGTGAAGCTTAGAGAAAAGTGAAATGTGAAAATTTTCCTTATCAAGATGAAATAATGGAATAAAAACAAACTAAATTTACTTATCCATACCAAGACCTTCTGGCCTTTGTGTTATTATTTTAGAGGTTGGTTTCCCATGAAAAAGTATTATTTCCTTTCATGTCATTAGTTACTTTCCATAGTAATTCACTGATGTTGGAATTGGTAGTATAGTTAGACCTATATCAAATTTTAAAGGGCTTATTTTATGTTTGATTAACTCCTTTAGTAGAACATGGTGACTCCTAGTCACATAATTCCACTGGAATTTGAATGCTAAACCTTTCTCATTAAATAATGTGTCTCTAAATTGTAGCCCCAAATTAAATAATTACTATCCTATAAGTTAGTGGTAAATGTGTCAACACACTGTCCATTCCCTAGTCACCTGAAAGGAAATTTTCAAATAAGAAAAAGTTGCCCCCAGTGGTCCAGAATAATAACTGCTGTGTTGATGCAGGCTTTGATATAAGGATGCACAGAATGGTGAGCCCCTGGGGCCACTTAGGAAGCTGCTGAGTTAACATGATCTGCATGGCTAGATGTTTTCCATATGTAATTAGAATTGGCCTTCAGGGTCCCATGGGGACTCATAAATGGTACAGTGTGGAATACCTAACTGGTGTTATTATCTAGTATTCCCTTCAAAGAATAAGGTATATTCTTTATTATGTGAGAAGGATTAACACTGTTAGTTTTCCCAGTGAGAGGAAAGCTCCTATTTTCTCTTTGCAAAGCAAAACATTCCTGTGGACTTTACAGAAAAAGTAGTTGCAGTGCATGTCACTGGAGTGGGTCAGCGGAGCCAAACTCTTGACATGGAGTGGCCCTTCACACTCTGAAGACGGTGCCTTTATCAGGCATGAGGTCTGAATCAAGTGAAACAGAATAGTGTTTAGTTATGTATGTGTTTAAATAAGCACTTTCCATGTGAAAATGACAGTAGATTAAAATCACATATAGTGTAACATTAATATTCCATTACGTATATGATATATCTATGTATATATTTTCTCTTATCATAGAAAGGCTTTGATTTTTCTTTTAAGTTTCAATTTTTGGGGGAGGCACTTAGAACCAAGGAGAATTTTCTCATTGCTGACTCAGCCCGCTATGCTGCTAGGAATTACTTTCTATCTGCAGCCCAGAGACTCAGGTAAGGCGGAGCTCTCGCTATTTCCCTCAGCCTTCTGCCAGCATCAGCACCTGGGTGCACTTTTACTTAAATAACTTTCCTGTATCTTAGGTTAAAAACCAGACAAGAAGGAGGAAACCACAGTGCGAAGTAATGCAGGGTATTTTCATTTCTATTTTAAGCTTGGGAGGATGGTAACTAAAACTTTTACTTGCTACGGGTTGTTGTCAACACAAGATTTTTGTAGCTCTTGTGCATGTAATAGCCACCATCTAGAACAAAAATCCATTCATCATATAGTGGTTACGGGTGATTGCTCAGCTCTGCAGGTAATTGTTGAACAAAAAAGTACCTCTACTGCCTCCAGACTGACTGGGTGTTATGCCACTGACTGTGGTAAGGTGAGCTAGGCTGATGTCTCTTTTTGTGCTCATTGCAAAGAGCCTAAGTGTGCTGGGAATTTTAACTTCTAATGTTACTCTTTTTAGAATACATATGCACAATATCTTTCATATGTCATGGATATTTTTACTGCTTAGAGATCATATATATTTAAATATTCAAATTGATTATCATCAGTGAGTATGATAGTATGATTCAACACTGATGCTTCTATAGAGTGGTGATTTAGAAATTTTAATAATAAGTAGATGTGTTTGCAACAAAATAGTGGTGAACTAATTTTTCTTGTTTTATGAATCAATTTAAATTTGATAGTGAAGGCTGAGAGAGAATACCCATCTTCCTTTTGTTTATCTTATGGCAGAGTATATTAGTTTTCTATTTATGCTATAGGAAATTAAAAAAAATATTTAGGGTATTAAAACATCAAAAATATTTTTATCTTGTAGTTCTGAAGGTCAGCTATCCAGCATAGTTTTTACAGGTCTAAAATCTGATATTGGCACACATGTATTTCTTTCTTTTAAAAATGTTTTTGTTTATTTTTATTTATTTATTTATTTATTTATTTATTTAAGAAAGAGGGAGGGAGAGAGAGAGAGATAGAGAGAGAGTATGAATAGGCGTGCCAGGGCCTCTAGCCACTGAAACGAACTCCAGATGTGTGAGTCCCCTTGTGCATCTGGCTATTGTGGGTCTGGGGAATCAAGCTCAAACTGGGGTCCTTAAGCTTCACAGGCAAGTGCTTTACCACTAAGTCATCTCTCTAGCCCTGTATTTTTTTCTTAAGGCTATAGGGAGAATTCGCTTCCTTCTTCAGTTGTTTAGAGAATACTCTCATTTTCTTTAAGCTGTATGTCTTCCCCTCTGTTCTTAAATCCAACAGTGGTGAATTGAGTCCTGTTCATATTTTATTAGCTAGTTATAGAAAGGGGGCAAACTCATAAATCAGGCACCAAAGTTCTCATGAGGCCCAGGAGGATAATTTCCAAAGCCTGGCCTCTTTGACATTATCATCCTGGAATCTTTTTTTTTTTTTTTAATTTTATTTTTCCTACTGGTAGGTTTGAAACCACAGCCTATGTAACCGGAGTCATGCAGAGGGAGTTTCATTGCATTGATCAAGTGGTAAGCTGTGGTGCTTGGGACAGCCTGCTGGCTTCAATACAGGGTGTACAAATAGGGTGAAGTTTGCAAAACAGGATGTGGCCTAGAGGCAAGGACAGAGGTGGCCTTGGAGCTGAAGCTACAGGGGCCTAGATTTTCTGGCTTAAAGTCTGTTCCCCACCCCACAAATTTACCTCTTCCTTCTTCTTCCTCCCTCTTTTACTTTTAAGGACTACTGTTATTACATTAGGTCCACCATGAAAACTATGGTAATAGCTTTTATCTTATTAGCTATGTTAATTACTTTCTTATTGCCATGTGAAAATACCTTACCAGCAGCAATTTAAGGAATAGTTGATTTCTGTTACAGTTGGAGTTTTTAGTCCATCATGACAGTGGAAGGCATGGTGGCAGGAGTTTGAGGCAGCTGATCCCATTCAGTCCATAGTGATGAAGCAGAGAACAATGAAAACTGAGTTCCTAAGTAGCTTTCTCTGTTTTATTGTCTAGGATTCTAGCCTATAGAATGGCTCTGCCCATAGTTAGTGTAGTCTTCCCAACTCAATTAACTTAAGGTAGATAAAATATCACAGTCTTATCAAGAAACTCTTTTCCTCTTTCCTAAATAATTCTAGAATCTTTCAAGTGGAATCAATCAAAGCCATTATATTAGCAGTCTTTGATTACATCTGCAAACAACCTCCTCACTCCTGTTCCTCCACATGTAATATGATATATTCACAAGTACCAAGGGCTCATGGTGTTTGGAGGCAGTGTTGGGCAAGAGGCATGTCTACTTGACCCAAGATATAGGAGCACTCAAAGGCTTAATCTAGCTTTAGGCTGATGTGCTTGTTGTTTCATCAGCACTGCTTCTGCCATTGGATAGTGTTTGAAGCTTCATTCCTACTGCATTTATTCTGACATTTATTGTATTTATTATTATTTTTGTTATTTTTTGTTTATTTATTTGAGAGAGACAGAGAGGGACAGAAAGAGGCAGATAGAGAGAGGGAGAGAGAATGGGCATGCTAGGGCCTCCAGCCACTGCAAACGAACTCCAGACGCATGCGCCCCCTTGTGCATCTGGCTAACGTGGGTCCTGGGGAGTCGAGCCTCCAACCGGGGTCCTTAGGCTTCACAGGCAAGCTCTTAACCGCTAAGCCATCTCTCCAGTCCCTATTGTATTTATACTTGGACATTCAACCTCAATTTCTTCATTCTTTTACCTGAGATATAACAATTTATTTTTTTTTTTGCTAAAAATAATAGTGAAGTAGATGGGGCATTGATTCCTATAGTAAAATATAAAAATATTAAATAAAAATATTTTGATGCACAAATAGAGAAAGACATGGTGAGTATTTGGAGGCATAATATAATAACTTGAAGCATAAGGAAAATGATAAAATAAAAACAGAGACCAATGAGCACAATAATTAAAGTGTCTTTAAAGATAAAAACAAGAGAGGAGAATAGAGAAGAATCAAAGAGGAAAAAGAAAAAGAGAATAGTTGTAAAGAAAAGGACTGGAAAGGTTAGAATAAAAAGGAAAAAAAAAGAAAGGGTAAAATGAAGAGGAAAAGAAGAAATAATAAAGCAGAAAAACAAGCTGAAAAGAAATGTAAATAACATCAATCCCATTTTCATAAGAAAGTAATGAAATAGACTATAATACCACACATTATTGACAATACCACGTTCCAGTAAGCTTAAAGATAACATAGAGGAAAGTGAAAATACAAAGGATGTAATGATATCTGAGTAAAATTTATATGCACTTCATTTAATGCCCAGCCTGGCAATTGGTGCACCACACACAGAGGCCCATGTGCTCCTGCTGTTCAGCATGCACAATAAAACTGAGTGGATTTGACTCAGAAATACCAAGGAGGATTTCATAAGAGATTTGCTTTAGTAGTTTTGCCTGAGGCTACTCTATTTTAAGTATGATAATTACTCTATACAAGTTATAACGGTAGAAAAATTATTTTGTGTTATTGTCATTCCTTCCTTCAGATTTTAGTTGCTTTTATGCAGTTCAACCTGAAATATGGCATTGTGACAGGATGAAGCATGCTCCAGTGTCTCCATAACAGCCCAGGTATCAAAGTGTCATTGTAATTCCTGTCTCCTGAGTGTCTCTTTTATGGTATTCCTTGTATAAAATGCCATTTAAAAGTCATAACCTTGTTCTCTGCAATACCTGTTCCTTTACACATTAATGGTATTTACACAAAGTAGAAATAAGACTGAGGAGATTGCTTAGTGGTTAAAATAGCTTTTATCAAAAGCTTGTCAGCCAGGGTTGAATTTCCAATTACCCATAGTACCCATGCAAAGTCAGATACACAAAATGATTCAAGCATCTAGAGTACAGTTCAGTGGAAAGAACCCCTGGACTGCTCAATCACACATAGCAAAGCCTGCTAGCCCAGAAATGATGCTCCAGTACCCAAGTACATACAGCATTATGTCCAAAGTGGAGCATGTATCTTGTATCTGGAGTTTGTTTGCACTGGCAAGAGGCCTTGGTATACCCATTCATGTTCTCTCTCTCCATGATCACAAATTAATAAATGAAAATGTTAAAAAATAAGTAAGTTTATTTATTTTTTTTTATTCTGAAAAGCTATTCTAATAGAGAGAATTTTCTGAAGTTATATTTTCATTTAAGTTCCCTTCTCCTTCAACCCTAAAGCATTCCCATTTTCTCCTTTCGCAATATTTTATCATTTGCTCCCTGCTTGTGCTTCTTGTGCATCTGTGCCCTTACTGAGATCATCAGACCGATTGACTTGAACAACTGTCTATCATATGCTAATTTTCTCTGACATGTACTCTTGTCACTCAGCTGTCTCAAAGATATATCTTGTTTTTTTTAAATAATTAGTTTTGTACTCAGCGAATACAGCCAATTTGGTGCCATTGTTAGGCTCATTCAAGACCTACCCCCCATCCCCTGCCCGGCCTTCCTTATTGAGGTATATCGGTCATGCATTCTGGAGTTAGCCCACAGTTATGGCTAGGAGCAATGTATCTGCGTATCATGACCCAACATGTGGCTCTGACATTCTTTCTGTCCCCTCTTCTGCAACATTTCCCTGAGCTATGTTGGGTTCATTTTTGGTCTGCTTCAGTGATGAGGTGTTGGGGGCCTCTGGGGCTCTGGCTATCTGATTTGATAGGAGTTGATTTTTCTCTGTGTTGGTCTCCTTCCCTCTTGTGCTGGTATCCAGTTCATCAGGAAAACAGCACCCTTGCTTGTTTCACTAATTATTCTTAGTTTCAGTAGGGCCCTTTTGAGGTGGTTTTCTCCTTAGGATATACATCTATCTGAAAAAGAGAAGTAGATTCTCCAATGGACAGTAAGTTAGCACCAGACACATGAGATAACCCTTACTTTTTTATAGAGAAGTTAATAGGTATAGGCCCTCCTGTAGCCCACAATTGGTGGTAGCTTGATAATGGAGAGTGGGCTTATGTTTGGATATGGTTTTGACTTGTTTCCCAGCTCCAGCTATGGGTCCAGTTCCACTGAGGGGATCAGTTAGCCAAATAAAGAGCAGTTGGTTCCCCACCATGGCTATGTGCCACTATTGCACTTGTGTGAGCATCACAACAGGTTATTTGCTGCTAAATAGGTTAGACCATGAGTTGCTTGGGCAGATATTGGTCATTTTCCCCCAGTCGCCCATGTAGCACCTTCTGGCACTAGACACGCTGACTGTCTGGAGACTGACTCTCTTTCAGCTTCCAGCCATGCCGGTCCGTTTTATATGTCAACCACATAAGGTGTCTTCAGCAGTAGGGTCTTACCACTAACCTTTGGTGGGTAACCAAGTACTCTGACAGAAATCTGTCTTTCTTTTAGAAGCTTTGTAGGTTTCTCTGATCAAAAGCTCTTCACAGATGATAGTGACATGCTGGTTCTGGGAATTACAGGTCAGTTCACACTAAGAAAAGGAAGAACAAAATAACTAATATAAAAGAGTTAGAAAGAAGAAAGAGAGAGAGAGAGAGAGAGAGAGAGAGAGAGAGAGAGAGAGAGACTGTAGAAGATTAAGGTCAGTCTTCATCATACCCTCTCCAGTGTCTTGAGGCTCAGATGGTGTTCCCTCAAAGGGCCTGGTGAAGGTTCAGCCAATTGGTCTGCCTTTTATTATGTAGAATTTTATGGTATCATTTGCACTTGGGTATAGATTTGTGTTTCCCACCCGTCCCTTTTCCTCCCTTTCCCTCCCCTCCTATTCTATTGTCCAGTCCATGAGATGCTTTCTGGGAATGTAAGGCATCTTGGGAAGGTTCAGGTAAGGTTCTGTAGATGAGTGAGGCTATGTGGTGATGTTTTTGTGTGTGTGATTGGGTAATTGCACTGAGAATGATCTGTTCCAGGTTCAAACATTTTTTCCTCAAATTTCATTGTGTCACTTTTTCTTACTGCTGTATAGAATTCCAGTGTGGAGATATACCACATCTTAGTTTTCCATTCTTCTTGTGATGGACATCTGGGTTGATTCAAGATCATATCTATTACGAATTGAGCTGCTACAAACATGGATGAGCAAATCTCCCTGGCCTGTGCTTTGAAGGTTTTAGGGTAGAGGCCCAGTAAGGGAAAAACTGGGTCTGTGATATCTCTATAGTTAACTTTTTGAGGAGTCTCCATATTGCTTTCCAAAGTGGTTGTGCCATCTTACATTCACTGAGAGTGGATGAGGGTTCTTAATTCTCACCAGCATTTATTTTCATTTGATTTTTTGATGTTTGCTATCCTTATTAGGGTAAGGTGGAATCTCATAGTTGTTATAATTTGCATTTCCCTGATGATTAGGGATAATGAATATTTTCTTAAGTGTGTGTTTGCCATTTGTATTTCTTCCTCTGTGAACTGCCTGTTCAGCTCTTTGCCCCATTTTGTGAGTCGAGTGTTTGACTTTTTATGGTTTAGATTTTTGAGTTCTTTGTAGATTCTAGAGATTAGTCCTCTGTCAGTTGGATAACCAGCAAATATTTTCTTCCATTCTGTGGGTAATCTATTGGCTTTGCCTATTGTTTGCTTGTCTGTAAGAAACTCTTCAGCTTCATGTGGTCCCATTGGTTGAGTGATTGTTTAAGATCGTGAGCTACTAGGGTTTTGTTCAGGAAGTCTTTTTCCATTCCTGTATCATGGAAAGTACTTCCTATATTTTCTTCCAGTAGCAGGCGAGCTTCTGGTCGTATATTGAGGTCTTTGATCCATTTGGACTTGAGTGTAGTGCATGATGAAACTTGTGGATCAAGTTTCAATTTCCTGCATATTGTTATTCAGTTTGTCCAGCACCATTTGTTGAAGGTGCTGACTTTTTCCAGCCTATTTTGTTAGGGCCTTTGTCAAATATCAGGTAGCTATAGTTGCTTGATGTAAAGTCTGGGTCCTCAAGTCTATTCAATTCCACTGGTCTGTACTCCTGTTTCTATGCCAGTACCATGCTGTTTTTATTACTATGGCTTAGTAATATAGCTTTAGATCAAGTATGGTGATGCCTCCAGAGGTATTTCTTTTGCTGAGGATATGCTTGTATATGTGAGGTGTTTTGCCTTTCCATATGAAATTTGAGATGATTTTTTCTATCTCTGTGAAGAACACAGTTGGGATTTTAACTGGAATTGCATTAAATCTGTATATTGCCTTTGGTAGGATTGCTATCTTTACAATGTCAATTCTACCTATCTAGGAGCATGGGCTGTCTTTCCATTTTCTCAAGTCCTTCTCAATTTCTTTTTTGAGTGTTTTTATGTTTTTGTTGTATAGATCATTCGCTTCCTTGGTTAATGTTATTCTAAGGTTGTTTTCTTTCTTTCTTTTTTTTTCTTTGCTATTGAAAATGGGACCCCTTGTGCATCTGGAGTTTGTTTGCAGAGGCTGGAGGCCCTGGTGTGCCTATTTTCTCCCTCTCTCTTTCTCTCTCTGCCTCCTTCTCTCTCAAATAAATAAATAAATAAAACACATTTAAAAAAGAGGAAAAAAAAGTCTGGAGAGATGGATTAGCAGTTAAACACTTGCCTTCAAAGGCTAAGGACCCCAGTTTGAGGCTTGATTCCCCAGGACCCAAGTTAGCCAGATACACAAGGGGGCGCACACATCTGGTGTTCCTTTGCAGTGGCTTGAAGCCCTGGTGCACCCATTCTCCCTCTCTCTCTCTTTCTCTGTCTGTAGCTCTCAAATAAATAAAAATAAACAAAAAAAGAAAAAAGCTGGTGGTGTGGATGGATTATATATGTGTACGTATCACAGTGGCACAGCTATTTCAGTAAGGATTGACCTGGAATACTCAACTTTGTACAGCATGGGCAAACGCATTGAATTACAACACTGACCTGTTTCTTATGTGAGTGCTCACACACAAAACCCTACAGCACCACCAGAAATATTTTCTGCATGCATTCACATACACTCTAACACACACCTCTAATGCTTCTGAGGTCCATTGTTCTTTGAAGGTTGCACTTCAATGATTTCCATGGCTGATGGTACTGGAAGCATACAGGACATTGGAGTCAGCCTATAACCATGTATAATAAACTTTAGGAAAGAGACAAGTCATATATCCTTGATGAGAGTTAACTGAGCATAAAGGTCCATGAGAGAATGGGAATAAAAGTATATAGTAAGTGAAATAGAAGCTACTTTTCATATGTTTTATAATTATTTTTATTTTCCAAAGAAAGTGGTGTGCCATTTGCTTTTGTCTGAAGTAAGTGTTGTTATTTAAGAGAGAGCTCATTAAGTTTATATCAGACAAAATATTGTGGTAACACAACCAATTCCTAGGAAATTAACACTTATTTTCTCATTTTGACATAAATTTTCAGATGGTATTATACAATAACATTGATTATTGTGAATAAGAACTTTGTTACCTCCATCATGGCCCCTTATAAGTAAAATACTTAGAAGAGAGTAGCTCTTTTACCAAATTCTACATGGGTATAGAGTTAGCTATAAAGAAAAGGGTATAGTACACAGCCTTTGGTTGCCAGGATGGACCTCCAAACCAGGCACAGTTTGGGAAGGAAGGGGATTTATTTGAAAGTTAAACATCCAGCAGAAGTTCCATAATGGCAGAAGTTGGCCTCCTTTCACAGGACCAAGCACACACAGAGACAGAGAGAAAGAAAAGCCACCACTAACACCATAAATAAACACACTTCAGGAACACAAGGCAGAGGGAAATGTGCCAAAATCCACATTAACTTAAAACATAACCCAAAATTTACTTTTCTGGTTAATATTTAAAGATTTTGTTTTTGAGCTGAGGATCATACTTTTCTAATTTTCTTTTGCAGTTCTAAAAGTTAATGAGTAATATAATGGCAAATATTATTTTAAATAAGTATAATATAAATCACTTGTTTTATTTCAAAAGCACATTTTAAGTAGAATTAACCATCTTTTCTTTTAAGGCTAGGTGGAAAATGCACTAGGATCTCACTTAATCTATTTCCCAAAGTAATTGAAAAAAGTCCTTTTTTTAATCTCCTTGCATTGATACAAGTGCTAACATCCTTTTGAAACCTATGACACCTAAGAAGCCGCTTTACTAATACAAAGAAATAAACAAACCCATTTACTTGGGCTCATTCTGCTTAGGTAGCTTTAATTCTTTCAACTGTTGCAATTCCATTGGCTGTTTCACTTTCCGCCATTGTTCAGGAGAATCTTTATCACTCTTTTCTCTGCTATTTTTTTTTTTAATATCTCTAGCTTTCACAATTCTGTTCTTCATTGCCTTTTCACTTTCAGCCTGGCTTCACATTTGTAAAGTACATACTCCATTTTGCTTTTCACACTATGACATTTCTGATGTCAGGCGTGCTTTATGGTTGGGATGAACATTGCTATGGTGATTTTCCTCCTTATGACACTGTGTTAAATCAAGGATTTACCTTAGTGTCACCTGTTCTTGCAGTTATGGAAATGTGATAGGTTTGCAGCCAGCCACTTCGAGTCTTTGGAAATCATTCTCATTTTTTTTACAACATCTGTGGGATTTTTACAATATCTGTCTAATGAAAGGTTGCCTTACCTTTCTCAGGGCCTTGTGCTCTTCCTTCCCCAAACTCTTCTTTCTGCTCACTGCTACTGCTTTCATGACTCTCTTCATCTGAATTCCTCTCCATTTTATAAAACTTATACTGAATTTCAATATATATACTGGAGATATTTAAGGGCTTTGTAGTCCCTGGGAAGAAATAGCATGAGAATATGAGAAAATGCTATGTTACTCTGAATTTGATTTTTTACCATATTATATCAGCAGAGTTTGTATTAAGGAAGCACATCATCACTGGAGTGTGATATGTTCCTTAGAGTCTGTATGAGGCATCTACCTATCTTATTCATAATAATCATAATGCATATTACCTGTGTGTGGCACTAAATCATTTCCCTAGCACCATTTCATTTACATACAATATATTACAGGAAGGGTTATATGTTGGGCAAGGAGCTCAAAATGAGATACGTTACAGAGCAGTGGACCCAAAAAATTCCTCATGGTGAAAATATATAGTGATTTTCAAGCACAAATATATTTGCATACCTATTATATCAGTATAATTGTCAGTCTTATTTAATAAAATAAAATCAACCATTTAATAAGCGTCCACAGAAGTATAAGTAAGTTCTCTATTTCACATAGTGAAGAAAAGAACCTATTAAAGACACAAAAATCAAAATATGCAGGTTTGGAGTAGTAGTTATGTTTCTGGAATTGTTAGTAGTAGTAAAATATCACTGCTCTCAGATACACATCTAGAATACAGAGCCGATGGGCTGGAGAGATGGCTTAGTAGTTAAGCACTTGCCTGTGAAACCTAAGGACCCTGATTCAAGGCTCGATTCCATAGGAACCATGTAAGCCAGATGCACAAGTGCACAAGGTGGCACATGCATCTGGAGTTCATTTGCAGTGGCTGTAGGCCCTAGCATGCTCTCTCTCTCTCTCTCTTTCTTTTTCTCTCTCTGTCACTCTCAAATAAATAAAAATAAACAAAATTAGAAGATAGAACACTTATCTCCAGAGTAAAGGGAAAGTCTTACTACAAATGAACAGAGAAATGAATGATCCACCTAAGGAAATTGTGCATATGAGAGCAAATAAGGTGACCAAGAAAAAAGTGAAAGCATTATCCTGAAAACTGGAGATTATTGAGCATTCTGCAATTCTGCATAAACTATAACTCTTCTAATTTCCTCACTCCTATTCCTTCTCCACTTTTCCTTTCTGAAGTATTTTACTTATTTATTTCCAAAGAGATAATGGGGGGGGGGTAGAATGGGCACATGAGCACACACAAGGTTTAGTTGGGAGAAGAGGTATAGTCAGTGTGAAAAAGGATTTATTTATTTGCAAGCAGAGATAGAAAAGAGACAGAGAGAATGGGCACATCAGGGCCTCTAACCCCTGCGATTGAACTCCAGATTCATGTGCACATGGCTTTATGTGGCTACTGGGGAATTGAACCACAGGGCCATTAGGCTTTTCAGGCAAGTGCCTTGACCATTGAGTCATCTTTCCAGCCTGTTATAAAGGTTTTGAGTAAGTGTTCTATGAATATTGTATAAGTCTGCCTTGAAGAGGTGTTGTCTGCATTTTCTCAAATGCTTGTCTTTACCTATACTCCTGAAAGACCCTAGTACATATTCTAATAAAAGTAAGAGCAATGTGCTCATGGATGACAGACTAACAAAGGAAGGGAATGGTGTCGCTGACAAACTTCCTCTTTCTTATTCAAGTAGGTAAACTATAAGCAAAGTTCTGTGTTTTCAAAAGAATCTGGAATTTTGATCTCCTTTTATGAGAAGGTTAGTGTATATCACAGTCAATGAAAATATCAGAAACAGAGTCAGGCATGGTGGCATACATCTTTAATCCCAGTACTTGGGAGGCAGAGGTAAGAGGATCTCTGTGAGTTCAAGGCCAACCTGAGTCTACATTGTAAATTCCAGATCTGCCTGTACTATAGTCGGATAGTACCTCAAAAAAGTAAACAAACAAACAAAAAAGGTAAACATCATGGAAATAAGATAAAGCAGAAAAGTCAAAATAAAAATGTGACACCTTGGGCTGGAGGGATGACTTAGTGGTTAAGGCATTTGCTTGCAAAGCCAAAGGACCCAGGTTTGATTCCCCAGGACCCACGTTAGCCAGATGCACAAGGGGGCACAAGTGTCTGGAGTTCATCTGCAGTAGCTGGAGGCTCTGGTACACACATACACACTCTTACTCTTTCTCCATCAAATAAATAAATGAAAATAAAATATTTTAAAAATTGACACCTTGATAAATAATTGGAAAAATGAAAGATAATGCAAGTAAGTTAGAAACAAATAATTTAGAAATTCAGGTAAATTAAAAATAGAAAAATTAGAAAAAATTAGCTCCACCATAGATTTATAAAATAACTAAATATATGTGCAATGTAATATAATTAATATGATATATGTGCAAGGTAGTCCTAAGGTCAACACTGACTGTAGAGCAACTCCCCCAGAAAATTCTAGAAATAACAGAAGAGTTGATTCAGAATATGGATGTGGACTATGATTTAAAAATAAAAGTCTTCCAAATTGTAAACCCATTTCATCCCAAGGCCCTGTATGAAAGCTCTCAACTTCAGAAGTGAAGAGAAATACATATGGAAAACCATAAAGAGAAGGAGTCTGGAGGTTATACAACATCTAACTGCAATTTATTCATAGCAAATGTAACAAGTCAATACCAAAACTTTTGGCATTACTAGCAATAGCCAAATTATATGTTAGGTTTAAGTGTCATGCAAGAGGAAATGTGGTACATGTACACAATGGAATTTTAATCAGTCACAATGAAGATTGAAAATCTGTCCTTTTCAGGTCAGTGGATACAAACATCTTTCTTAAGCAAAATAAACCAGACTCAAAACGACAAATATCGGGCTGGAGAGATGGCTTAGTGGTTAAGCTCTTGCCAGTGAAGCCTTAGGACCCTGGTTTGAGGCTCGATTCCCCAGGACTCACGTTAGCCAGATGCACAAGGGGACACATGTGTCTGGAGTTCGTTAGCAGTGGCTGGAGGACCTGGCATGCCCATTCTCTCTCACTCTCTCTCTGTCTGCCTCTTTCTCTGTCTGTCACTTTGAAATAAATAAATAAACATAAAAACCAACAAAAAATATAAAGACAAATATCATGTGTTTTCTCTCATTTGAGGATCCTAGATTGTGTGTGTGTGTGTATGTGTGTGTGTGTGTGAGAGAGAGAGAGAAGGGGTGGGGAAAAGAGAGAGAGAGAGAGAGGATTAATGGAGAATGAGGAAAACAAAAAATGTGTGCTAGAAGTGAATGTAGTCAAAGTACATGATAAATTTTAAAGAAATTGTTTTTATTAAATCTATTCTTATGTATAATGAACATATGTCATTAAAATTTAATAAAAATATCAAATAGGTAAGAAAAATAACTATTAGGTTAGAGTTCTATACAAAAGTTTCTTAAATTATTAAAATAATCCATACCTTTCCACCTAAGAAAATTTTATGTAACCTCAGAGATGTAGATATATACCATCAGCACATGAACCAAATATTTACTAATGTAAACTCATTCACTGACTGTAGTTTATTAAATCTGAAAGCAAACTTGTATATTACTAATGAATTTTTACCATAAAGAATTAAATCTTGGCTAATTATTTGATATTGACTTAGAACTTCTTCAAAGTTTTAGAGAATGTTGCAGTTGCCTTTTCATTGCTGCAACATTACACATCCAGAATCAGCTTATGGGAGGAAAGTGATCATTATAGGCTTACAATTTCCATTGAAATCTTCAACATGGTAGAAAAACCTGATTCACTTCCCTATACATCCATGGTAGAAAGACAACACAGCAAGCACCTGCAAGCATGAGCTGCCTCATAAATGCAATGCTTGATTCACCACAATGTACTCCACTGATGACTTACTTTCTCCAGCAGGGCTCCACCTCCCAAATGTTCTACAAGATAGGGAATAAATAGGACACTTAATCACAAGCACTTGAGACTATGGGGTCCTTACATTTGAAACCAACAAATTCCACCCCTGGCTCTGTAGACTCATTGCCATCTCAGAATACAAATGGCTGTTAATCCATCTTCAAAACTTCCCATAGTTTTTTTTTTTTTTTTAACATTTCTAACACTGTTTAAAACTCTAATCTTAGATTCAAAACAGTCCACTTAACAGTTAGTCCCATGATACTAAAACAAAAGTTTCATACTTCCAATATGTAATGATGCAGAGTCAACATTTCCATTTAAAAAATGGCAAAATATGGAAAGACTGGACCAGTGCAAGATCAATTACTAGCAGACAAACATCTGATGTCTGCAATTCCCAGTCCTAAATAAGGAACTAGTGATAAGGTCTCCTGGGTTCCAACTCTGTCCATTCCTCCCAAGCTGGCAGCTCCCTTTGGCAACTGTTCTAGAGTCCTGGCATCCCTATATTCCTTGGGTTTCCATTACAACACATGTTTCATCTTCATAGCTTCATACAATATCCTTACTATGTCTCCATACAGGAATTTCAACACCACTGAATCTTACTTATTTGTAGAGCCTCCTGGTACTGCGTGTAGTTTTGGACACTGCTATTCCCCATGCTTCCAAAATCCATACCAATAGTAGTGTTCCCAAATTTACAAATCCAGCATAGCATAAAGCTTGATGTTGAAGAGTGGGATACTCCTTTACCAGTTGTTCTTAAAGATTCCTCCTTTGAAGAGAATTTGTATTATTTCTAGCATAAGCTTTCTATGGGTTGGGTTTCACCCTCAGAGCATCTTTTCCATTGTCCCAGTGAAAAACAGTTGGGCTACCTTTACTTTCCTTAAAGATTATGGCATCATTGCCATTTGGGTCTAGATTTGTGTTTTCTACCACCTCCGTTGCCTTCCCCTCCCTCCCCTCACATCCTATTATCTAGTTTACGAGATGCTAGCTGGTATGTAAGGCATCTTGGGAAGATTCAGGTTAGGTGCTGTAGATGACGCAAAGAGCAATGGTACCATAAAATTCTACATCCTAAAAAGCAGATGGTTTTCTGAAATAATACTTTATTTGCTGGGGTGATTCATAAATGCATATTTTTAAACCTGGATTTAACCCTGTACCTCTCATATAGGCACATATCTACATAGCATAAACAGAAATATATCAATTATATATATATAAATTATTATATATATTATATATAATATATTATATATTATTATATTATATATTATAATATTATATATATTATGTTATATATATATAAATTATATATCAATTATATATATAAAATTATTGTCCTTATCCATTAATGGTAATTTCGATATTGCACTTATTTACACCAAAAAAAGGTTTGACTTTTTCAATTTTTATTTTTCACTCCCAGTCTTTATTATCTGCTCTACCAGCAAATATATCCAGTCCCTAATATTTCTTTCTGCCTGTGTTAGGAAATATTATCCATCTGTAACAAAATACCTGAGAGAAATTGACTTAAAACAGGAAAAGTTTATTTTGTT
The DNA here is from genome assembly GCF_020740685.1 of Jaculus jaculus. Lineage (NCBI taxonomy): Eukaryota > Metazoa > Chordata > Mammalia > Rodentia > Dipodidae > Jaculus > Jaculus jaculus. The sequence continues at coordinate 96,637,758 of NC_059108.1, read as the reverse complement.
TCAGAGTTTCAAATGCTTTGGTTTACAATCACTTGGCACCAATGCTTCAGGTTACTGGAGAGGAAGAAAGCCATCACAACAGTATGTTTTGAAGCAAAGCTTCTAATATCATAATGCCAGGAATATGAGAGAGAGAGAGAGAGAGTACCAGGGACACTAAATGTGCCAACTGTGCTCATGATTAAAATAACTTACAGACTCAAATTAGATTCCACTCCTAAATTTTCCACCACTTCTGAAAAGTGGCTTCAGTTGTATACCAATCCTGACATCTGAGTCTCAGCAAGGCACTTAAGATACAAACCCCTATTTTGATTGTAATATTCCTATAAATACAGACCATTTATACTTCATGTCACAGTTTTATCCTTTCTGTTCTTACTACTATGGAGTATTATCTTAAAATCATAAAAAAGTGAAGTATAGAAGATAAAATGAAATCTGGGTGTGGTGGCATATGCCTTTAATCCCAGCACTTGGGAGGTAGAGGTAGGAGGATTGCCATGAGTTTGAGGCTACCCTGAGACTCCATATTGAATCCCAGGTCAGCCTGGGCTAGAGTGAAACCCTACTTTGAAAAACCAAAAACAGAGAAAAAAGAAAAAAAAAAACAGTATAAAATGAAGTAAAAATGCAGAATAACTTTGTGATTAGATTTCTGTGTGTTATTTTAGCCTGTTGAACATTAAACACACACACACACACACACACACACATAAACACGTTTTCTACTGGACTATGAGCTATCAATTTTACAAAGACTAACCTAATCAAATGTGACTATTTCCTCCCATTGAATAATTTCATTTATTTTTGGTTTAATTATGTATGAACACCATGAAAACCAGGAAACCACAAAAGAGTCTACTTGTCACTATAGACATGGTTTCACTTTCATGTCCTAATAAGGCTTCAGATGCTGTATCATGGAGAATGATCAAATTATATGGTATCTACACGTTAAAAATAATACATGCTTACATTCTTGCCCCCTTAATATATTTCAGTCAAAATCCTTAAACCTACCACATATCAATGGCAATTGCAAAAGCAAAAATAAGATATAAAAATTATGAAGGTCTGTCCTCCTTGCCTAAGTATTTAATATTTTAACATAAGTAATAGGATTCCTGAATAAAACATAAACAACAGTGTTTGCATACGTGTCTGCCTGTGGTAGTTTGAATAGATGTCCCCCAATAAATACAGAAGTTTATTAAAGTGTTAGATCTCCAGCTGCCTGACTGGAGGAGATATCACTTTGGTTTGATTCTAGGGTCTAGCCATAAGGTGTTACTAGGGGTGATGAATACTAGCTTAAGATATGCAGAGTGCCTTGAGCTCTGAATGGGGTTCCTGGAGTAGGTATGCTTATGGTGCTAGTGGTGGTATTTGGCTCTTCATGGACATGCGAAAAGGGGGGCAGCTTTTTCTGCCATTATGTCCCTTGTATCTGTAAGCTTCAACAAATCCTGTTCATCCCATAAATTGTCATGATTGGAAGTTCATTCTGACAACATGAGGCTGGCTACAACAGAATTGGTACTTAGAATGGGCTGTTGGTTTCTAATGAATCTGACCATGTGGAATTTGGTGTTTCTGAAATTTTGTTTTTGAGGAATAAGTCATAGACTTGGTACTTGTAATTTAAGACACGTTCCAGAGTGGTAAGCCAAGTTTTATGGATTATTTTGGTGATAATTTGAAAATTCAAAGTGCAGAGAGAATTGTATTTATAGGCGTGGCTTACGAACTTTGAAAGGGTTAGGGAAGACTTCAGAGAATTTTATTATAATGAGACTATAAAACGGATGCTTCAGGAAAGACTCAATGGTAGAAATCTAAACTCTTTTGAAAGGAGTTGACTAAAAGGAAGGAACCTGCTTTTCAAGGACACAATTTATTTTGTCTCTGAATTAACATGGCTGTGTCCTGCACAACTGGTATTGGTTTCAGAAGTGTGGCAAATGCATGGAGTGGGTCATGAAATGCACACAGTTCCAAGAGACACTGTTGAGACATGGCAGGAGGCAGGCTATGAAGACATTGATAAAATAATCCAGTGAAGCCATTAGAAGATGGACCATGGTTTGCCTGGAGACCTGAAGTTGTTTAGATATACCAGAGTAGTGCAAGAGCTATCATGGAGCATTGTTGGCTTGAGATGAAAGTTTTTCCTGAATATTAGCCCAGCTGGAGGGCTGGAATTAGATAATCAGAAGAATGTTATTCATTGGTTATGATATCAATCTTGAACAGAAGATGTTTATTTGCTTTATGGTTATTGAGTTTGCATTGGTCCAGTCTCTCATTTTTATGCCATATAGCAATTGGAAATGTTTATTCTCTACCTTTATATGTTGAAAGTATATAACTTGGTTTGACTTTACAAGAGTCATAGCTAAGAGACAATCTTAAATCTCAGATGAGTCTTGGGAGTTTGGAACTACCTTAAATTGGTAAAGAATATGAAGGCCTTTCAAGTTGGGCTGAATACTATTTACAATGTGAAATGGTTATGAATATACTGGAGGGAAGGGGAAAAATGTGGTAGTTTGAGTAGATGTCCCCCAATTGTTCCAGAAGTCAATTAAAGCTTTAGATCTCTAGCTACCTGTCTGGATGAGGTGTCACTCACTCTGGGCAGAACCTAAGGTCCAGTCCTATGGTGTTATTGGGGGCAGATATGAATTCCAGCCTAACGTAAGCACTGCTTGATCTATTCTTGGTGTTTCTGGAGTATACTTGCTTATGGTGCTGGAGGTGTCATTTCTCTATGTGTGGATTTATAAAAGGAGGCCAGCTTCTGCCACTATGGAACCTCCCCTCGATCTGCAAGCTTCAATAAATGCTGTTCCTCCCATAAACTATGTCTGGTTTGGAAGTTCATCTGAACAAACTGAAGCTATCTAAGACACTAATGTGATTTATTATAAAATTGGACTATGATATAAGTACAGAAGCTGGGACGTTCCAATACATAAACTCTATGGAAGTTGGTAAACCAAGAATACTTGTGGGGTGTTTCAATCCTAACACAAAAGCCTGAGACCTACAGTATCTAGTAGCATAACTTCAGTCCAAACCAACAGATTTATAACCAAGTGCTGAGCTCTGAAAGCTCAAGAAGAGGGTGGGGGGACTTGCCCTTCCTCAATGGTCTTTATGTGTCCTTAAGTCTTTCAATGGATTGCATCTTGCTGATTTTTCTGTGATGTTTTTAATCAGCCTAATATTGACTTAAATATTAATACTTTTATGCAAACATACTCATGGAAATACCAAGGAATAATATTTTACAAATTTTCTGAACATATCTTATCCCAGTCAGAATGACACATACACATGTATAATTTACCATCAAATTAAAATAATTAAAACACAATTAACTATACTGTATTTACCTCTATTACAACTGCTTAAATAGAATTCAGAACACAATTGAATTTTTGCCAAATAATCCATAAAATTCTTCATCAAAGGATTTTTTAAATATCTTATTTATTTATGTGAGACAGAGAGAGAAGCAGATGGAGATAAGAGAGAATGGACATGCCAGGACCTCTAGCCAATGCAAATGACCTCCAGATGCATGTGCCCCCTTATGCATCTGGCTTATGTGGGTCCTGGGGAATTGAGCCAGGGTCCTTATGCTTCATAGGCAAATGCCATAACTTCTAAACCATTTCCCTAGTTCTCCTCAGAGGATTTGACTAACCAAAGCAATGAACAAAAAGTTTACTTTCTTGTGCTTTGCCTTCCATCCTGCAGTGATAAAGATGATGAGAGATAACTAACTTCATACACACTTTTCTCATCAAAATGTCCAAATGTTCCTGTTTCCTAAATATAAAAGTGATTATCTCACATCTAAAACATGAGCAATTGAACTAGTACATGGGACTACTAATGGTCAAGGAGAGAAATAAGTCAGAAATGATAAACTTCATAGTAGAGAGGATAGGAAAACTGTTATCTTCCCTGTTTGAATTGGAAACAATGAGAATTAAATTCTGGGTTTCAACAATTTCAAGATAGGCAGTTAAAATTGTGCTAACTTTCTTGCAAGTGCAGAGATGAGATTCAAGTAAACCAATGATCCAAAGTAGAAAGACAACATGCAAAGAGAGAGACTGTCAATAGCATGTTGAACAATAGTAAACCATTGTGACCTGTCAATGTAATTTAACCATAAGTAACTACAGAAATGCATGTCTTACCACTTAATGGGACACAGAAAATAAACAGTGTTTAGTATATAAGGTAGCATCATACTTCAAACCCTACCTCTGTAGGTTCTAAGCTGTTGTTTCTAACATGAGAAACTTTAGAGGCATATTAATGATATGTTGAATTCCCAACTTTGAGAGGTTTTGTAAATATTGATGTATAAATGAAAATAGCATCCACCTTAGAATGAGCGAGTTATAGTATCTAGCAAAGTAGTGAACTCTGGGTACAAGAAGAAAGGGTTCATGCAGTTTTAAAACTGTGATGACTACTTGGTAAAGGTGCTATAATTCTATTTCCAAAAATTGAAAAGTTACTATTTTTATTATGTTAATTAAAGAATTTCTGTGTATATAATTAGCAAATAACTTACAGCACAGGCTTTCTAGTTTAAAAGAAGGTAATGCTGTTAGTAGAATATTTTGGCCTCAGTCCTAAGTTTTCCTGAATAAGAAGCAGTGGATGCAGTATTCTGGAGAATCAATGAATCTGTTCTTTTATACCTGTTTCTTAGAATGGCTTAGTTCCTTTCTCATTAAAATTTATTCACTAACATTGATCTCAAATAGAAAACAACAGTCTACCAATAAAATATTTTTAATAATTAATTTATATTTATGTCTCATCAAACAGTGTGAATGTCACATGTTTCATGGGATTATTTTTGGAAAAGGTATCGAAGAACATGATTATTGAAACTGAAACACTCATGTTATATGAGTATATGTCATTAAAATCAAGGAACCTGGATAAGATTATTAAGAGCTAGTAGCTCATATATATAAGTTAAGGTCATAAAGTAATAAAAATTAGTGCTTCCAAAATTTTTACAGCCATGATTTGTTTATTTTAAGATTTAAAAATCAAGGGTATTTTTATTTTATTTAAATTGATAATGCCACCCTCTAGTCATTGCATTGCCAAATAGTAGCAAACAAATGTTATTTTAAACAATGAAGTCCATGTCACACTGCATTAATTATGAAAGAGAAGGAACATAATTTCCCTGGAGCCACTGAGTAGAAACCCTTGAACTGGCAAAGCAAATCCAGAATCCTGAGTAAATCCAGTGGTGCTGATCATCCTATGGCTGGCAGATCATTACAGACACCTGCATCTTTATAGCCATTAATTAGCATAGAGAAAAACAATAAAATATATGATGTTTAGAGGAGAAGAAAATAAGGTAGTTTTGTTAAAATAGTCAAGTTTTGGGAAAACTGCCATTAGTACTAAGTGGTTCAAAAGGAATGTGCCAATTTTTTATTACATGATTTATTTTCTCTTATTTTGAAATCAGGGACTGGAAGATTTATTTGTAGAGGAATTGGGAGAATAGCCAGGAAACAAAGAACTTTTTCTACTATCCTGTTGTAGTTACTTTCTTATTTCTGGACCAATTTCCAGCAAGAAACTGCTCATGGGAAGAAAGGTTATCTCTGGTTTACAGAATCCACAGAAAGTCCTATCAATGGCAGAAGAAGGTGGTTCACTTCCATAGGTCTGTATAGAAAGACAGCACCAATCAGCCAACAAACATGAAGAGCAAGTGCTCAAACTTCCTTGAATATACCTTAGGGCTTACTTAAATATTTTCCCCAAATGCTCCACCCACCAACAGGTTACCTGGGACGTAAATTACAGGCTTAATTCAAACTACCTCAGGCCATGGGGGTAGGGCACATTCACATTTAAACTACAACACAACTAAACAACTTTTTGCCAATGATATAGATTAAGTAGAACCATAGAATATCTATGACAAAATTTAAAGAAAATGTTTTTAAAAATTTCATGGTAATCCTGAGGTGTTGAGGTACTGATAAAACTATTTTATCTTTTACACAAAGAAAGTGCAGATTCTTGTGACAGAAACCCAATAATGAATGAGCTTAGAGAATGCTAAATTTTAACCACTCTTAGAATTATTGTTCTCATGATTAGAGCAACATGGTGATAATGATTTAATTGCTCAGTTTTTATTAAAATGTTAAAATAAGTTTATGATATGTTCTTCCATCTTTCTAAAAATTTATCACTAAATTTAGACCTTTGGTTGAATACCCATTACTATGCATAAGTCACACCTATCAAATTTATTGTTCAAAGTATTAAATTCAGAGGTTTATGAGAATGTAACTAACTCAGCTTGCTATGTCCAGCATATCCTAGCTTCAAAATGTCACATTAGAATAAGAAAAATAATGAAAGTAAGAGATATTAAACTTATAAATCAGCCTGAAGGGATGTTTAAAAAGCTGTTCCTAAAAGAAGATAAGTTAAGTGACTGTAATTTGTGTTATTTAAGAGCTGCAGGACCTATTATTTTTGAGTCAGGTTGTAGAAGACAATTCTCTATTACCCAAAATTATCATAAAGAAGAAAAATAGTTTCAGTGCTGCAAATGGAAAGAAATGTAATTCCACAATGGATTTAATAGCTTCAGATAACACTATAATCTTCTAAATACATCCTTTGGTATTTTTTTCCTCAAGCAAAAATAATATTCGTACTTTGTATTTTTTGATATTTGATCAGTATGTTAATGTTTGCTTCCTGAACCTCTTTTCATTAAATTACATTTTTGTCTGTGTTCTGAAATATGGTCTCTCTCTGTCTCCCCACTCCATATGCTTGCCTGTGGTGAGAGTGCTCTCCTACAGCTGGAGTGAACTTCGGGTGTCCTCAAATAGCTTTTCCTGCAGGTTGTATTTTTTTTTTTAAATTTTTATTTATTTATTTGAGAGCGACAGACAGAGAGAGAAAGACAGGTAGAGGGAGAGAGAGAGAATGGGCGTGCCAGGGCTTCCAGCCTCTGCAAACGAACTCCAGACGCGTGCGCCCCCTTGTGCATCTGGCTAACGTGGGACCTGGGGAACCGAGCCTCGAACCCGGGTCCTTAGGCTTCACAGGCAAGCGCTTAACCTCTACGCCATATCTCCAGCCCTGCAGGTTGTATTTTGAGCCATGTCTTGTTTACGGATTCCTGAGCTTAAGAGGCTCCCATGATACTCATGTCTCTGCTCCCCTGTGTGTTGGGTTGATAGTGATCATGGCCATACCCAACTGTTAAGGTGGGACCTGGGATAAAAACTTGTTTTCAGGTCCCCTCAATGTCTCATACCTTGCTTAGGGAGTGCAATTAATCACTAAACCATCTCTCTAGCTCTCCTTTCTCTCTTTAACCTATGTTATGACATTTTCCTACACTCCTTCTTCAGCACAAGAGGAATGTATAGGAAATATCTTTATTTCCCTATAATAAATCATAGTGTAATATCATAGCAAGTTTTGAGAAAATGTTCACTGCTTTTGACAGTTCCTTATATGACCTACTTTACAGTACTTTCAACTCTGAACAACTCTTGGAGACACTTGAGTTGTTCAAGATTACTGTCAGTGTTAATAATTTATATTCTCTATGGGTAAAAAGTTTTGGAGACATTAGGACTGGTAAGTAGAAAAAATATAAGAACAAAGATTCTGTCAAATTTGAGGAAAAGTTAAGCAACTATTGTGGGGCATATGTGTACATGTGTGTGTGTATGTGTGTGTTGTTGTTGTTGTTGTTGTTGTTAGTAGAAGTTTAAAACAGAGAGAAATATCTGAATATCAATCTTTGGAAGAATAGTTGCTGAGTAAATGAAAAAAAAAAAAAGTCTTGATTCAATTCCCAACAACAAAATAAGGACAAAACTAATATAGAGAAAACAAAAATGAGATGATTGGCTTATAGCTGTGATCTTCTAATATACAGAAGTTATCATGAAAACACAAATATTTCTATCTCTTAAAAATCCGCATAATAGCAGTGGTGGCACACGCCTTTAATCTCAGGAGGATCTCTATGAGTCCAAGGCCACCCTGAGACTACATAGTGAATTTCAGGTCAGCCTGGGCTAGAGTGAGACCCTACCTCAAAAACAAAAACAACAATAATACCCTCATAAAATGTGCTATGGTTGCACAATGCCTTGCATTTATCATTTCATTCTAAAAATATTGATTAAAGTTTTTACTGAATTCCCTGGCTTATCTATTTCATGCCAGAGGTATAAATTTTTCTTTCAAAGAACATAGCTTACTAAGAGTAGTTGGGAAAATTTATCAGAAAGTGTCACAATATTGTTGAATGCGATGTGAGATTCTATAGAAACAATGAAACATTCTCTGCTACCAGCATAAAAGAGTAGAGGACATCAGTGGAAAATAGTTGGAGCTCTGAATTAGGGTCAGCAGAAACAAACAAAAACAAAACAAAACAGGGATCACTGGTTATTTATAAACCTTTATTTGACAGTGCCATCCAGGAGGAAAGAAAAACAGGGGGCAAAAAAATGAAAGTAGGGAAGAAGACAGGTATGAAGACAAGCAACCTCATTGTTTTTGTAAACCCTAGACAGTGATCTGTGGAGCAGGAAGAGATAAATGTGTACTTTTCTACTGGATTTCTTCATCCATTGGTCAAAATTAAACCCAAGTGCTCTTCAACCTTATGTATTTCCAAAAGTGTATGATGAGCTCCTGTCACATCTAGCTGTTTTTCACATTTGATCAGTGAAAGACAAGCCTCGAGTGTGGAAATGAGCAGCAGTAGGAACACTTTGGTGGGTAAGGCTTTTATAGTGTGCATGCAGACTCTGCAACAAATTTCTTTACTGGTAGCAGTGGCTGCAGCAATAGCATCTGTGACAATAGCATCACACATGAACATGGAAGTTACCTCAGTTATTCCCAGGCAGGTCAGATCTGGCATGAATGTCAAATATGAAGATTCAAAATTAATGATCCAAAATTAATCCTGAGGAAGGCTTTCTGAATTAATCTTGAAAAATAACTACATGCTCATCATGACTCAAACAAGAGAAAATGTGCATGAAAATAATAGGAACACAAAAGATAAGATCATATACATAATTTAGTACTCTTAAATCCATCCACCTTAGTAATAAACTAGTTCTATCAATTTATAGCATCTATAAACTTTCACTAATTTTTTATTAATTAGTTTTGTACTTAGTGAATACAGTCAATTTGGTACCATTATTAGGCTTATCCATTACCTACCCCCTCCCCTTGGTCCCTCCTTATTGAGGCACATGGGTCATGCAATCTGGAGTAAGCCCACTGTTATGGGTAGGATAAATGTTTGCCTATCATGACCCAACATGTGGCTCTGACATTCTTTCCACCCCCTCTTCTGCAAAATATCCCTGAGCCATGTTGAGTTCATTTTTGGTCTGCTTCAGTGAAGAGGTGTTGGGGGCCTATGGGTCTCTGGATTTATGATTTGGTAGGAGTTGACTTTTCTCTGTGTTAATCTCCTTTTTCACCCTTGTGTTGGTAGCCTGTTCACCAAGAAAACAGCATCCTTGCTTGTTTTGCCCATTGTTCTTAGTTTCAGCCAGGGCCCTTTTGAGGTATGATGAGGTGGCTCTCTCCTTAGGATCTACATCTGTCTTGAAAAGAGAAGCAGATTCTCCAAGGGAGAGTAAGTTAGCACCAGACAAATGAGATAACCCTTACTTTCTTATAGAGAAGTTAATAGGTATAGGCCCTCTTGCAGCCCATGATTGGTGGTAGGTTGATAATGGAGAGCAGGCTTATTTTTGGATATGGTTCTGACTTGTTTCCCAGCTCCAGGTATGGGTCCCATACCACTCAGGGGATCAGTTAGCCAAATCAAGAGCAATTTGTTCCCCACCATGGCTGTGTGCCACTATTGCACTTGTGTGAGCATCACAACAGGTTATTTGCTGCTAAGTAGGTTAGACCATGACTTGCTTGGACAGATATTGGCCATTTTCCCCCAGTCGCCCACCTAGCACCTTCTGTCACTAGACACACTGACTATCTGGGGACTGACTCTCTTCCAGCTTCCAGCCATACCATTCCATGTTAAGTGTCAACCATATAAGGTGTCTTCAGCAGTAGGGTCTTACCACTAACCTTTGTTGGGTCATCAATTATTCTGTCAGAAATCTGTCTTTCTTTTGGGAAGCCTTGTAGGTCTCTCTCATCAAAAGCTCATTGTGGCCGGGCATGGTGGCTCACGCCTTTAATCCCAGCACTTGGGAGGCAGAGGTAGGAGGATCGCTGAAAGTTCGAGGCCACCCTGAGAATACATAGTGAATTCCAGGTCACCCTGAGCCAGAGTGAGACCCTACCTCGAAAAACAAAAACAAAAACAAAAACAAAAAAAAAAAAAAAAGCTCATTGTGGATGATAGCCACATGCTGGCACTGGGAGTTACAGGTCAGTGCCCACTAAGAAAAGGAAGAAAAAGGGCTAGAGAGATGGCTTAGTGGTTAAGCGCTTGCCTGTGAAGACTAAGGACCCCGGTTTGAGGCTCGGTTCCCCAGGTCCCACATTAGCAGATGCACAAGGGGGCGCACGTGTCAGAGTTCGTTTGCAGTGGCTGGAAGCCCTGGCGCGCCCATTCTCTCCCTCTCCCTCTATCTGTCTTTCTGTGTCTGTCGCTCTCAAATAAATAAATAAATAATGAACAAAAAAGAAAAGGAAGAAAAAGATAACTAATATAAAAGAGTTAGAGAGGAGAGAAAGAGAGAGAGAGAGAAAGGCTGTAGAACATTAAGGTCAGTCTTCATAATACTCTCTCCAGTGTCTTGTGGGTCATCAACATAACCAGGTTTATTTTCCCCTTTTTTACACATAAATTCATTTTCATTATCCAGTTAAAAACTGTTTTTATCATTTCAAATAGTAATGCTGCTGAATTTCCTTTCACCTAGTGTAAAGTTACCAAATCTCAACATGTTCTTTTGGAATATTTCAGCACCAAACTATATTAACTCTTAGTGTGAAAGAAACATTGTATATTACTCCAATATGCCAGATGCTCACCCATTGCTGTATTGTCATTGACTTGCAGCATTGACTTTCCTATAAATACCATGAAGTAAATATGTAGATATTGCTTCCAAGAGGCTCCCTTAAGAAAGAGATACAAATTGATTACTGCATCAAATGTTAGGACATATTTTTTCTATTTTTTTATTTTATTTGAAAGATGAAAGTCTTTAGAAAAGTTTTGAATATAAAGCCATTAAGATAAAATAATACACATGTAGATAATGACTAAAGTACATTCTAGAACATAATGATAATACAAGTGCTTGAGTTTGCAAAAAATCCCATGTAATATTGAGAGGAAAAGGATAAATCTTGTGTTACTGGTAAGCAGAGTGCATGGAAGGATGGCGACCAAGAGATGAGACTACAAGGGAAATGTTCTCTTTACTGTTGTTTACTCTATTTATTGCTACCTTGATATCACTATCATGCCCTACAAGACTAAGGAGTTATTGGACAAGAGGGGTAGCAAGAACGAAGGAACCAGAAGGTGGAAAAGAGTACTGGGGACATTATCCTCTGGACATAAATGGACTCATTCATTCATTACATCGTGGTGGTTCTAACTATCTCAATATTGATCCAATTAACAATTTGATATAGATGATGAACTATTGAAAAAAGAATGCTATATCAACATGTAAGAACTACATGGAAATATGAGGGAATTCACTGAAATTAAAACATGGGAAGGGGCTGGAGAGATGGCTTAGCAGTTAAGCGCTTGCCTGTGAAGCCAAAGGACCCTGGTTTGAGGCTCGATTTTCCAGGACCCACATTAGCCAGATGCACAAGAGGGCGCATGCATCTGGAGTTCGTTTGCAGCGGCTGGAAGCCCTGGCATGCCCATTCTTTCTCTCTCTCTATCTGCCTCTTTCTCTCTGTCACTCTCAAATAAATAAATAAAAATGAACAAAAAAATTAAAAAAAAAAAAACAGGGGAAGGAGAACTAGTAAAGGTAATTGGAGAACATTATGATCAAATTAATGTTAAATTCTCAACAAAATAATGAGAAAAAGTAATACATGCATGAGAAAAAGTAACATATATATGTGTGTGTGTGTATATATATATATATATATATATATATATATATGTATATATATGTATATATATGTATATGTGTGTGTATATATGAATATGTATATATATGTAAATACATATAAACATATATATGTACATACACACACATATATATGTATGTGTGTGTGTGTGTGTGTGTGTGTGTGTGTGTGTGTATGTGTGTGTACATACATATAAACTTATTATATTTCTCTCTATAGTTTCGTTTGGCCTTAAGAACCATAGTGAACCTCTTTCCTAACCCTTTCATAGATACTTTTTTATATTTTTTCCTTTCAATAGGATTATTTTTCTTTTCTTTTTTACCCCCATGGGATCATAAGCAATGACCTGATGAAAAAGAACCAGCTCTCTGACACATTTTATATGAATAAAATTTTATCATTGCTCTACTCTTTTGGTGTAAAAGCATAGAATTCAAATAAAAATAAAGATGCGTTGGGATCTTTATGAAAATAAGGTTATTTTCTCACATTCTCCAGGGTAACATTTTGGACTCCATTGCCAGATGTCTTAGCTTTAAAATCCCTCTTTTTTCTCATGAGACCTCATCTTTTATTGTTTGCTTTATTTACTAGGCTGCTAGAGTCCTATTGAGAAAATCTTTCCCTAACACCCTATCTTGAAGTGTTTTTTCTTACTAATCAGTTCAGGGTTTCAGGTCTTATATTTAGGTGCTTGATCTATTTAATATTAATATTTGAGATACTGCAGATGATAATGAGTTAAATCTGAGTCAACACTGACTAAAAATAATTTAAAAAAACACAGAGTGTGCTGTTGAGTGGTCAACCTTTTAGTCTGTCTTCTAGGATATAGGTTTCTATGGTACCCATTCAATTTGTTTCCTCCCCTTAGCTTTCCCCTCCCCTCAAGACCTACCCTCCAGGCCTTGAGATGCCTATCAGCTATGTAAGCCACTGGGGCTGATCCAGGTTAGGAGTCTCAGATGAGTGAGATCATGGAACAATTATCTTTCTGTGATTTTGTAAGTTCTCTGAGTATGATCTGTTCCAAGTTCTACCATTTCTCTACAAATTTCATTGTGTAATTCTTTCTGAGTTCTGAGTAAGAATTCCATCATGTAGATACACCACATCTTGGTTATCCATTCATCCAATGATGAGCACCTGGGTTGATTCCAATTCTTAGCTATTATCAATTAAGCATCTATAAACATGGTTGAGTAAGTATCACTGAACTGAGGTGAGGAACTTTTACACTAAATGGTCAATAAGGAAATAACATGGTCTGTTGATAACTTATACTCATCCTTTTCAGGAGTCTCCATATTGATTTCCATAGTGGTTGTACCAGCTTACATAAATGAGGATTACATAAATGATGGTTTCTATTTCTCTACATCTTCACCAAAATTTGTTTTCATTTGATTGTTTTTTGGTGGGACCACCTGAAAAGAAGGGCCATGGAGAAGGTGAGATGAAGCCTAAACTTAAATTTCTCCTGTTTTGTTTCTTTTCTTCTCCTTTTCCTTTTCCCTTGGTGCTGGCCTATAACTCACAGTACAAGGATGCATTTAACATCCACAATGAGCTATTGATAAGCAAGACCTCCAAGGTCTCTCAAGAAATGACAGACTTCTGTCAGAGCACTTGATTACCCACCAGAGGTTAATGGTAAGACCCTACTGCTGAAGGCACCATATACTGTCTGCACAGAACAGGGATAGAATTGGCTGGAATCCAGAAGAGAGCCAGTCCCAAGTCAGCCTATCTAGAACTGGAAGGCACTACATGAGCTACTAGGGGAATGTGGCCAGCATCCTTCTCAGCAAGTCAAGGTCTAAATTTCTCAGAAGCAAACAACCTGACATGATATTCACACAAATGCAATAGTGGCACACAGCCATGGTGGATAACCTGTCACGCCCGCCTCACCAGCAAGGAGGACGCCACAATCAGGATTCTTCTGAACACACTTTATTGGGGACTGCCAAACTGCTAGATGCGAAGACGCGAAGACCCAGAACCACGAAAGGCAACTGTTTATATAGGGTTTTAGGCTGCTTACCCACAAATGATTGGTCAACTGAGGATATGTGGCCACCAGTGATTGGTTACTTTCTGGATGCCTCATTAGCATCGGCCCGCAACGGGTTGGAGCATGCGCACTGTGCTAAATTTACACCAGCTGTGACCAATAAGAGGCCAGAAACCGGCGCCAGCTTGTAATAGCGTCTGCGCGGCTCCTAACATCTCCCCCTTTTTTTTATTATTTAGACACCAAGGGACCAAATCACCGATCTAGCCTTTCCCACTTCTGGCAACAGGCGATCAAGGTTATAAGGCCTTGGAAAACTCACAACTCACCTTATCCTGTGCAATGAGTTATTCCTCAGGGATGTGCAAAGGCTGAGTGTGAAATAAAACTAAAAGTCTTATGCCTAACCTGGTGCAATGAGAATAAGCTCTCAGGGTGCAAAGGCCACAAGACAGCTCAAACGAAGGGAGAAAACGTCCAGGTCAAGCAATAGCAAAATTGCACACAGGCACATCATGCAAGTACCAACGAGGCCCAGAGTAAGCACCAATCACTGGTTTCAGCTCCCTATTGTTTCAGAGTTATCAATCAAGCATTAGGTGAATGTCCTGTTTCCAGTGCAGCAAATGCTTGCACTAGCATAGCATTGTCTCTGAGTCTTTGACTTCGCATTTTACAAAAACACCAAAAACATCTGATTGCAGCAGCAATCATAAACAGCATCATGGAACCCATTCCAGCCCATTCCTTCAAATAAAGGGTAGCTTTCTATATCCAGTCCAATAATCCCGTAACCAAAAACAAGTCCACTCATGTTGAATTCACATGGGTCAGCAGTCCAGTTAGTAAGCAAATGTGATAACTGGCGTGACAGATTATACACAATCCATTTTCCATTCACATTCCAATTGTGCCAATTACCATAAAGTATCAACTTGTTCTTACACTAAATTAATTCTTTGATTAACAATCATTAACCCTCCTCTTAATTGTGCATTAATAGAAGTTTGAACATCCAAAGTATTAGCTACATTAGCTGATAAATTATTCAAAGTCGCCGCAATTTGTATAGTAATAGCAGCCACAATGGCTGTAGTAATCCCAAAATCTCTTTTGATTCTAAACAATGTCATAGAACTAGGAGAACAGCATATAGTAATAGCAGCCACAATGGCTGTAGTAATCCCAAAATCTCTTTTTGGTTCTATTACAGGTAGAGGTTTTGGGAATACTGAGAGTATTCCCCAACGGGGTTCTGTCCATATCCCCAGCAGGTTGAACAGGGGTAATATCATCAGCACAGCAATCACGATCTTCATCCTTTTCTGGACTCTCTTTGACCACTTGCGTCAGTCTGGCAGGAACCCAAATGGGATTGTCTTGATCCTGTGGAAAAACACAAACAGCTCCCCTGGATCTTATTAAAACAAGATCCGGGCCCTTCCATTGATTAGATATAACATCTTTCCATTTTATTTTTTCTGAAACTGGTGATGGTGGCAGACAATGCCTGTCTGCTGCTGACCTACCCATCACGTCCAAATTTAAAAAATTAAGTGTAAAAAGAGCTAGGGAAATAGTTCCTTTAGGTCCCAACGTCGTGGGGCCTATTCCCCCTTTTTGTTTAGATAAATATGACTTGAGTGTACCATGAGCACGTTCCACAATCCCTTGTGCTTGTGGGTTATAAGGTAATCCTGTCTTGTGTTCTACACCTAAGCGTTGACAAAATTGCTGAAAAGTCTTTGAAGTATAGGCCGGACCATTGTCTGTTTTAAGACTGTAGGGTTTTCCCCAAGCAGCCCAGGCCTCCAAACAATGAGTAATGACATGGGACACCTTTTCCCCAGCAAGGGCTGTGGCATGTATAATACCAGAGTAAGTATCCACAGAGACATGAAGATATTTCATTTTTCCAAAAGCAGGAATATGAGTTACATCCATTTGCCACAAATGTAAGGGCGCAAGCCTCGAGGATTAATGCCCAGACAAGGAGTATGTCTGAACTCTGCGCAATTAGGACATTGGAGTACAATATTTCTAGCTTCAGCTCTAGTTAGCTGAAATTTATATCTTAAGGTTTGAGCAGGAACATGATACAGTTTATGAAAATCTACAGCAGCTTCGTACCTGTTTGCAACCCAAAAAAGGTGTTTTGTGGCGACATCAGCCAATTCATTAGCTCTAGCCATAGGGCCAGACAACAGCGTGTGAGCTCGAATATGTTGTATAAAAAAGGGATGACACCTATTTCTGATAGAATTTTGAATATCATGAAAGATATGTGCTACTTTACTTTTAGCATTAATAGGTCCAGCAACTTCTAATTGTTTAACAGCATTTACAACATAATGGGAGTCTGAGATAATATTAATAGGTTTTGAAAATTGTCGCAACACCAAAGCAACTACTGCACATTCCACCAATTGTGGGGAAGTTAAATTAAATTGTAATTGTACTGGCACTTGGTCAATAACATAGCTCCCCAGACCTGTCTTTGATCCATCAGTATAAATGTCTATAGCTCCTAAAAGAGGTTGAGAACTAGTAATTTTAGGGAAAATTATTTCTTGAGTGAGAGCAAACTGTAACAGCGGATGTTTAGGATAATGGTTATCTATTTCTCCAGAAAAGGTGCATCTTAAAATGGCCCACGTATCAATAGTGGCACAGAGAGTTTGAACTTGAAATGTAGTATAGGGAACAATGATTGTTTCAGGAAATTTGGCAAAATGTGTGATGGCTAGTTGAAGTCCTTTTAAAGCAAGCTCTGCAACTAACGTAGGATAATGTCCAATAACTTTTCCTGGAGAGGAATGAGAATGGACCCATAACAGAGGTCCATCCTGCCACAAAACAGCAGTGGGTAACAAGGATGATTGTATTATACACAGCGAAAAAGGTTGATCTTCTGTTATTCTAATTAACTGAGAACTTTGTATAGCCTTTTCTATTTTTTCTAATACCTTAATAGCTTCAGGATTAAGATTACGAGGAGAAGTAATATGAGCTTCTCCTTCCAAAATTTGAAACAAAGGTTTTAACTCAGATGTGGGAATCCTCAAAAAAGGTCTAAGCCAATTAATGTCTCCTAATAATTTTTGAAAATCATTTAAAGTTTTTAAATGATCTCTACGGATTGTGACCTTTTGAGGGGTAATTTTATCAGGATATATTTTTGTACCTAAGAAACTACCTATTACTCCTTCTTGTACCTTTTCAGGAGCAATTATTAAACCTTTTAATTTTAAAGATTCATTTAATCTCGAATAAGCTACTTTTAGGTCCTCTTCAGATTGCCCACATAATAAAATATCATCCATGTAATGGCAAATTTTTATTTTTGGAAATTGTTGTCTTATTGGCTTAATGACATGAGAAACAAATAATTGACAGATAGTTGGGCTATTGGCCATGCCTTGTGGCAGGACCTTCCACTGATATCTAGCATCAGGTTCCTCATGATTGACAGATGGTAAAGTAAAGGCAAATCTTTGTCTATCACTCTGATGCAAAGGGATGGAGAAAAAACAGTCTTTAATATCCACTATAATAAGTTCCCAATGTTTTGGCAGCACTGACAATAAAGGCAGACCTTTTTGTATAGGTCCCATAATTTGCATTTGAGTATTAATAGCTCTCAGGTCATGTAAAAGTCTCCATTTTCCTGACTTTTTCTTGATCACAAAAATAGGAGTATTCCAGGGTGATTGTGAGGATTCTAAATGTCCCTGCTCTAATTGTTCCTGCACAAGTTCTTTTGCTGCTCTTAATTTCTCGGAGGTGAGAGGCCATTGGGGTACCCACACAGGTGCCTCCGTCACCCAGGGTATGGGCAAAGCATCCTCAATGGCCCCTAGGAAAAACCCAGTCCTTTTCGATCTAATTTTTGAGTACCAGTCACAGGCTCTGGACTTCCTTGTGACATTTTTCCTAATCCTTTTTCTGGAACACACCCCATATCTCTCATAATTTGTTGACTCTGATTAGAGTAATCATTAGTCAATTTAAACTTCATCTGATGTAAAATATCTCGTCCCCACAAATTTACTGGTAAAGGGAGTACATATGGTATGAATTCTCCCGCACGTCCTTCATGATCCCTCCATCTTAAAGCCTGAGCACTTATACTAGGAGAAGACTCATATCCCAACCCTTGTAAGGTTTGTGAAGACTGATTGACAGGCCAATTAGAAGGCCACCATTTGGTGGAGATAATACTAGTATCTGCTCCCGTATCTAAAATACCAGAGAAAATTTTTCCTTGAATAATTAACTCCAAGGTTGGTCTTTCATCCAGATCCAGTGAGACATAGGCACATCCTCCTCTGGAGGATCCAAGACCTTTTGTTCCTCTAATATCCTTTTTATAAGGGAACAAGCCATGTAGGCTAGGCAATACTAAAAGCTGAGCAATATGATCCCCACAGGAAATAGAAGATATCCCTCTAGGGGAAGAGCACAGAATTTTTACTTGTCCTTCATAATCCTCATCTATAACTCCAGGGTGAACAATTAAGCCTTTCAGAGCAGAAGATGAGCGTCCTAGCACCAAGCCTACTGTATCAGAGGGCAGGGGTCCTTTAAAATCAGAGGGGATTGGTTGACAACCCATTTGTGGTGTTAATACTGCTCGGGTGGTGGCACAGAGGTCCAACCCTGCGGAACCCAGAGTGGCTCTCCGTGGCTCCCCGGTGGCCTCATGGATACCTTGGGTGGCTCGACATTCATGGCCCCATACATTTGAGGGCCCTGGGGTCGAGGGCCCCTCTGTCCGTTTTTTGGCTGGCTATTAGAATCATTTGTGAGCACTCTCCCCTTAATATCTTTAACTAACCTACACTCATTGGCCCAATGTTTACCCTTCCCACAACGTGGACACATCCCAGGAACTTTCTTCTGTACATTAACTCTGTCTTGACTTCCTGGAATCTGACTCTTACACTGCCTTTTTATGTGTCCTCTTTTCCCACAATTATAGCAAGTAATGTCTCTAATCCTCTTTGCAGCAAGGACAGCTGCTGCTATCCCCGCATTAGACAAAGGACCTCCTATCTCTCTGCATGCTTTCATCCAGGCATTAAGCCCTTTTCCTTTCCATGGTGTAATAGCATTTCTACACTCCTTTGTACATTGCTCATAAACAAGCTGTTCTATAAGGGGCATAGCAGTATCAGGGTCTCCAAAAATTCTACCTGCAGCCTCCATTATTCTTGCCACAAAATCCGAAAAAGGTTCATTTATGCCTTGAACTATTTTTGTTAAGTTGCCAGTAACTTCTCCTTTATTGGGCAGGCTTTTCCATGCTCGTACAGCTATCTGGTTAATCTGTCCATATACCTCCACAGGGTAGGCCGTCTGATTAACCGTCCATTGTCCCTGGCCAGTCAACATTTCATAAGTCCAAAATGGCTGACCATTAGCAGCATTTTGTCTAGCCTGAGCGGCACAGGCATCTTGATAGATAGATTTCCAATCAAGATATTGTCCCATTGTTAAGCAGGCTTTCACTGTATTATACCAATCTGCAGGAGTCATTGCATAAGCAGTGAGCCTCTCTACCTGAGCCTGAGTAAAGGAGGCATTAGTCCCATATGTCCTAACTGACTCTGCAAGATCTTTTAACTGTTTATGTCCTATGGGCTCATGATGTCGGCCCTGAGCTGGATCGTCAAACACTGGAAATATTTGTTGAATTTTTCTTATTTCTTTTGGCTTGCAGAAAGAAGTTCCCTCCATGTATCTCAGTACTTCCCTATTTGTTAAAGGTGGGGCAGAAGGCACAACAGGTGGGTCAGGGCGATATCTCTCAGCCTGATGCCTGTCAGCTTCCTCCTCTAACAGAGCCTCATCATACAAGTCCAACTCCCCTTCGCTATCTGAAGATTCAAAAGATCTTACAGAAGCAGTCTCAGAACTTGATGAGCTTGCCACATGTAAATGTTTGAATTCACTTAATAAAGGATACAAATCATTACCTTCCAAATCTTTAACCTTAGTTTCCTTTTTATCATTAACCTTCATTACATTTTGTTCCTTCCTTTTATTACCTTCTAAATCTTTAACCTTAGTTTTCTTTTTATCATTACCCTTCATTACATTTTGTTCCTTCCTTTTATTACCTTCTAAATCTTTAACCTTAGTTTCCTTTTTATCATTACCCTTCATTACATTTTGTTCCTTCCTTTTATTACCTTCTAAATCTTTAACCTTAGTTTTCTTTTTATCATTACCCTTCATTACATTTTGTTCCTTCCTTTTATTCTGTTTTCCTTCCTGTTCCCTTTCTTCTGTTTCTGACATACTGTCCTGATGTTCCGCTAAAGTCCTCTGGCCCTCTTTCACTTTCTTTTCACACTGCTTGTCATCCAGACAAGCTCTAACCATCCTCCACAAAGGCAAAATTCCCAGTCCTAGCGTATTGTTGCCTTTCTCCTGTTGCAGATCTTTTCCTAACTTTTCCCAAGACGGTACCGTCAATGACCCCGTAGCTACAAACCAGGGTGCAACCCGGTCTATTTCCTTCAGAAATCCGTTTAAAGTTGACTCTGATATTTTAAGATTTCTCTCTTTTAGCAATCCTTGTAAAGCACGGAGTAACGGTCCCGAATAGATATTGCCCATGATTGTCTCTTGTACGTACAAGAGCGGGCAGCCAGCAGAGCTATCTACCTCTGACTTACAGCAACAAAAAACACAACAAACAAAAACTATAATGAGCACACAGGGCAAGAAGAAAATTACAACAATAGGATCAACCTCCCAGGGCAGCATACCTCTCAGAAAAAAGTCCGGATCCGTCCGTCCCGTGTGTCAGTTCTGAATCCTCCTTAAAACAGGGGTCTTCGCTGGTGCAAGATGTTCTTCAATTCCCGGGGTTTCGGCACCACTTGTCACGCCCGCCTCACCAGCAAGGAGGACGCCACAATCAGGATTCTTCTGAACACACTTTATTGGGGACTGCCAAACTGCTAGATGCGAAGACGCGAAGACCCAGAACCACGAAAGGCAACTGTTTATATACGGTTTTAGGCTGCTTACCCACAAATGATTGGTCAACTGAGGATATGTGGCCACCAGTGATTGGTTACTTTCTGGATGCCTCATTAGCATCGGCCCGCAACGGGTTGGAGCATGCGCACTGTGCTAAATTTACACCAGCTGTGACCAATAAGAGGCCAGAAACCGGCGCCAGCTTGTAATAGCGTCTGCGCGGCTCCTAACATAACCAACTTGGATTGGCTAACTGATCTGCTTAGTAGAAAGGAAACCATATCTGGAACTGAGAACCAAATCTGTATGATATCCAGATAAGGATTTTGTTTTTCACTGTCAAGCTCCTACTAATGTTGGGCTATAAGAGGGACTATACCATTAAATTCTCTCTAAAATAATAATGTTTATTCTATTTAACCTGTGATGACTTTTGTCTCCATTGGAGAATGTGTTTTTCTTTTTCCACAGGACAATGAGACCTTAAGTGTTAATCAACCCCTCACACTTCAGCCAAGCACAAACCGAAACCAAAGAAGAATTGGGGAAATGAGCAAGATGTCTGCTTTCTCAGTATACCTGGTAATCAGCACAAAAGTGAAGGAGGTAGACACTGAGGACACTCAACACCTACTAAACCAGAGATCCAGAGGCTCCTAAGTGCCCATCACCTAATTATACTTAAAACACACCTATCATGGCTGAGGGAATTTTGTGGAAGAGGGGTGGAAAGATTGTTAGAGCTGAAAGTTGGGATATTCTGCACAGATGAATTGCCTCTCCCCCATAACTGACTGCTGCCCCCACAATACATGACTCACAATCCCCATGGGGATGACCTCCATTCCCAAGGAGGAAGGACCCTTTGGAAAAGGGGCAGGGGCTAGGGAAAGGATGGTACCAACAGGTATTGTTTACATATTATGTCCATAAGTAATAAAAATAAATTTAAAATATTATTTTTAACATAAAAATTATGTAGTAGTAATAATAATGAGTTTGTGGAAATATCTGTCTCAGCACCTTCACTGGATTATTTCAAGTTACAGTTACCTATTATGTTTAAAATGTAATATATGGGCTAGAGAGATGGCTTAGCAGTTAGTTGCTTGCCTACAAAGCCAAAGGACCCATGGTTGGTTCCCTAGAATCCACACAAGCCAGATGCCAAGGTGGCACATGTACACACACACACACACACACACAGAGCAGCTAGAGACCCTGGCATGCCCATTCTCTTTCTCTGTTTCTGCCTTTTTATCTCCTTTTCTCAAATAAATAAATAAAAATATTTTAAATGTAATATATTTTGTTTAAATTGTGGTCACAAATATATGTATTAGTGTGGGTATTATGCAATTTTTCAATGTGTGCTAACATAGTATACTATGTATAAAAGCAACAAAAGTCATTGTGTTAAACACCTCTTCCTTCTTTCTTGTGTGATTGTGTGTTTGTGTGGGAAGAACACTTAATATACCTTTATCCTCTTAAAAGTTTTTAGGTACCATCCCACGTTGAAAACTACAAGAACTATCTTGTATGACCTTTACAACTTATTTATCTTAAATATTTTAAACTTTAGAGTAATGAAACTATAATCCCTTTTCCTCATTTTGTAGCCTTTGACATTCACTATTTTATTTTTGCCCTTTGTGTCTTACTATTTTAGTGTATTCAAATAAATTTCATGGTACAAGATATGTGCTTCTGTAACTTGGTTATTCCTTAATTCCTTTTAAGTATGTGACTTAATTTACCCTTGCCACAGTACAATAAGCCAAATGCTTCCTTTTGGTTTGGTCAGGAGAGTAAGTGAAGAATAGTTTCTAAGTAAATTTCTCAGGGTCAAACTGTTAGACAATTCATTTCCACAGTTGTCTTATAATTTAAACTAAATGACTTTCTTTTAAATTTTATTTATGAAAGAGAAAGAGAGAGAGAGAGAAACTCCAGATGAATGTTTCACCATTTGCATCTGGCTTATGAGGGTACTGGGTAACAGAACCTGGGTTCTTGGGTTTTATATAGTCAAGAGCCTTAATTTCTATGCCATCTCGCCAGCAGAGACACTAAGTAATTTTTTGTAAATTTTGTGTGTGTGTGTGCATGTGTCCATGTTTAAAGCCAGGGCTTCTTGCATATGAACTACGGACATATGCACCACTTTGTGTGTCTGGATTTACATAGGTGCTGGGGAATAAAGCTTGGACTGGCAGGTTTTGCAAGTAAGAACTTATTACTGATGATCCACCTCCCCCACCCAACAATAAGTTATTACTGTATTACTGATGCCTCACTGGACGTAAAGTGAGATTTTTAAAATTAGTTATGAACACTGTGTGCACATAACCATACTGGTGCCATCATTAGCCTCCTCCCTGTCCTCCTCCACCTCAGCAGGGATCTGCTTCATTGGGGAATGTAGGTCGTGCACTGTGGCGTTAGCCATCCATTATGGGGAAGAGAGGATGTCTCTGTGCTTAGTGTCCCAACTTGTGGCTCTAACAATCTTTCCACCCCCTCTTCTGCAAATTTCCCTGAGCCATATTGGGTTCATTTTAGGTCTACTTCAGTGATGAGGTCTTGGGAGCCTCTGTGTCTTTGGATACCTGGTTTGGTAGGAGTTGAATGTTCTCTGTGTCTATCTCCTTCACCCTTGTGAGGGTATCAGTTTTACCAAGAAAGCGGCACTCTTGCTCATTTCTCCAATTACTCTATGGTTTCAGCTGGGGTGCTGTTGAGGTTTGATGGTCTGATTCTCTCCTCAGGATCTGCATCCATCTGAAAAAGAGAAGCAAAATCTCCAACAGAAAGTGAAGTCAGCACCAGATCAGTGGGATAACCATTATTATTTTAGAGTTAATTTGATAGGTGTGGGCCCTCTTGTAGCCCACGATTGGTGAGAGCTTGATAATGGAGAGCAGGCTAATTTTTGTTGCATATGGTTCTGACTTCTTTCCCAGCTACTCAGCAGCAAACAACCTGATGTGATGCTCACACAAGTGCAATAGTGACACACAGCTATGGTGGATAACAAACTGCTCTTGACTTGGCTAACTGATCTGCTCAGTGGAATGGAACCCATAGCTGGAACTGGGAAACAAGCCAAAACTAAACCTAAAGTGAAATTTTGAGTATAGCCAAAGTAAATAATGGCCTCAATTACCCATTTTCACTGGCAAAGTCTGTGGATAAATATCAGGGAAAATATTAAATGCTTGGAATCCACAATTTTAAGTAGGGCATTTGATTTTCTTTATTGTATAAAAAGAAAGAACTCAAATTTCTTTGTGTCATTTTTTTTTCTTACTGCTGTATAGAATTCCATTTTGTAGGCATACCACATCTCAGTTATCCATTCTTCTAGTGATGGACATCTGGGTTGATACCAGCTCTTAGCTATTACGAATTGAGCCACTACAAACATGGTTGAGCAAATCTCTCTGGCCTGTGGTTTGAAGGTTTTAGGGTAGATGCCAAATAAGGGAATAACTGGGTCTGTTGGTATTTCTATAGTCAGCTTTTTAAGGAGTCTCCATATTGCTTTCAAAAGTGGTTGTACCATTCTACATGCCCACCAACAGTGGATGAGTGTTCCTGCTTCTCCACATCCTCGTCAGCAATTATTTTCATTTGTTTTTTTGATGTTTGCTATCCTTATTGGGGTAAGGTGGAATCTCATAGTTGTTTTAATTTGCATTTCTCTGATGATTAGGGATGATGAACATTTTCTTAAGTGTGTGTTTGCCATTTGTATTTCTTCCTCTGTGAATGGCTTGTTCATCTCTTTGCCACATTTTGTGAGTGGGGTGTTTGACTTCTTACTGTTAAGATTTTTGAGTTCTTTGTAGATTCTGGAGATTAGGCCTCTATCAGTTGCATAACCCACAAATATTTTCTCCCATTCTGTGGGTAATCTATTGGCTTTGCTTATTGTATGCTGGTCTGTAAAGAAACTCCTCAGCTTCATATGATCCTGTTGGTTGAGTGACTGTTTAAGATCGTGAGCTTTTCCATTCCTATATCATGGAAAGTACTTACTAAATTTTCTTCCAGTAGTATTCAAGTTACTGGTCTTATATTGAGGTATTTGATCCATTTGGATTTGAGTGTAGTGCATGGTGAAATGTGTGGATCAAGTTTCAGTTTCCTATGTGTGCTTATCCAGGTTGTCCAGCACCATTTGTTGAAGATGCTGTCTATTTTTTCCAGGTTATATTGTTTGGGCCTTTGTCGAATATCAAGTAGCTATAGTTGCTTGACCCAAAGTCTGGGTCCTCAAGTCTATTCTATTGGTCTATACTCCTGTTTTTATGCCAGTACCATGCTGTTTTTATTACTATGGCTTTGCAATATTGCTTTTGAACAGATATTGTGATGCCACCAGAGGTATTTCTTTGGTTGAGGATATGTTTGGATATGCGAGGCCTTCTGCCTTTCCATATGAAATTTGAGATCACTTTTTCTATCTCTGTGAAGAACACTGTAGGGATTTTAATTGGAATTGCATTAACTCTATATATTGCCTTTGGTAGGATTGTCATCTTCACAATGTTAATTCTGCCTATCCAGGAACATGAGAGGTCTTTCCATTTTCTCAAGTCCTCCTCAATTTCTTTCTTGAGTGTATTTATGTTTTCGTTGTATAGATCTTTTACTTCCTTGGTTAATGTTATTCCAAGGTTTTTTTGTTTGTTTGTTTTTTGTTTTTTGTTTTTTTTTTTGGTGCTATTGAAAATGGGACTATGTCTCTTATTTCTTTCTCTGTATTTTTGTCTTTTGCATATATAAATGCTACTGATTTTTGTGCATTGATTTTGTATCCTGCTACTTTGCTATAGGAGTTAATCACCTTCAGGAGTTTTTGGATGGAGTCTCTTGGGTCTCATACAAATACAATCATGTTCAGCGAATAGAGCTAACTTAACTTCTTCCTTTCCCAATTGTATCCCTTTTATTTCCTTCTCCTGTCTTACTACTTGAGTTAGGACTTCCAGTACTATATTGAAAAGCAGAGGTGAGAGAGGACAACCCTGTCTTGTTCCTGATCTTAATGGAAATTCCTCTAGTCTCTCTCCATTAAGTATTAGTTGGGCCTTTAGAGCTTTGTATATTGCCTTTCTTATGTTAAGATATGTACCAAACATGCCAATTCTCTCCAATTTTTTGATCATGAGGTGATGTTGTATCTTGTCAAAGGCCTTTTCTGCATCTATTGAAATGATCATGTGGTTTTTATGTTTAACCTTGTTTATGTGGTGTATTACATTGAGAGATTTACATATGTTGAACCACTCCTGTTTTCCTGGGATGAATCCCACTTGGTCAAAGTGGATGATGCTTTTGATGTGTTGTTGGATTTGGTTTGTGAGGATTTTGTTCAGGATCTTGGCATCTAAGATCATTAGGGAGATAGGCTGGTAGTTTTCTTTTCTTGTGGCATCTCTGCCTGGTTTTGGGATTAGGGTGATACTAGCTTTATAAAAGGAGGTGGGTATATTTCTCTGTTCTTCAATTGTGTGGCACAGTTAAAGGAAGTTTGGTTTGCGTTCTTCCATGAAGGTTTGATAGAATTCAGCTGAGAAGCCATCTGGTCCTGGACTCTTCTTTTTGGGGAGGTTTTTTATTACTTTGTCAATCTCCATTAGTGTGATGGGTTCATTGAGGTGATTAATCTGCTCTGAGTTTAGCTTTGATAGCTGGCCTGTGTCCAGGAATTTATCCATCTCCTCCACCTTACCCACTTTTGTGGAGTAGAGGTTTTTGAAATAAGTCCTGATGATTCTCCCAATTTCACTTATGTCTGTTTTGATCTCTCCTTTTTCATTTTGAATTTTGTTAATTTGAAGCCTCTCCTTTTTTTTGCTTGATCAAATTGGCATTTGTCAATCTTGTTTATTTTTTTCAATGAACCAGCTTTTTGTTTTGTCATTTGTCTTAATTGTTTCCTTGGTTTCCACTTCATTAATTTCTGCTCTGATTTTAATTATTTCCTTCCTGTTGGTGCTCTTTGGGGTGGATTATTCTTGTTTTTCCAGTGCTTTTAAGTGGATGGTTAGGTTGTTGATTTGGGATCTTTCTGTCTTTTTTATGAAGGCATTGAGTGCTGTGAATTTTCCCCTGAGGACCGCCTTCATTGTGTACCATAAGTTTTGGTACGATGTGTTCTCATTGTCATTCAGTTCTAGAAATTTTGCAATTTAATTTTTTATTTCATCCACTATCCACTTATTGTTTAAGAGTCTGCTGTTCAGTTTCTAGGTGCCGTTGGGATTTTTGGTGGATCTTTTGTTGTTGATTTCTAGCAAGATAGCATTGTGATATGACACAATGCAGGGAACTATGTCAACCTTACTAAATATGTGGAAGCAGTCTTTGTGACTCAGTAAGTGGTCTATTTTGGAGCATGTTCCATGGTCTGCTGAGAAGAACGTGTAGTCTGTGGATTTGGGGTGGAAAGTTCTATAGATGTCTGTGAGGTCTAAGTGATCTTTGGTTTTGTTGAGCTCTCTTACTTCCTGTTGAGTTTCTGTTTGGATGATCTGTCTATTACTGATAGTGGTGTATTGAAGTCTCCAGCTATGATGGTGTTGGTGGTTATTTCTGTATTATTGTCAAGTAGGTTTTATTTTATGAACTGTGGTGCCCCTGTGTTTGGTGCATACAGATTTATGATTGTAATATCCTCTAGATGGATCATTCCCTTGAAAAGTAGGAAGTGGCCTTCTTTGTCTTTTTTGATGTTTTTTGGTTTGAAGTCTATTTTATGGGATATTAATATAGCTACACCTGCTTGTTTCTTATTCCCATTTGCTTGGAATATTGTCTTCCACCCCTTTACCCTGAGGAGGTGTCTGTCTTTAGTGGTGAGGTGGGTTTCTTGAAGGCAACAGATTGAGGGTCTATTTTTTTATCCATCCTGTTAGCTTGTGTCTCTTGATGGGTGAATTAAGACTATTAATATTTAGGGAAATGACTGTAAGGTTTGATTTGATTTGATCCCTGCCATATTGTGGTGGTAGATGTGTGTTGGTGTTTACATGGGCTTTGAAGTTTTTTGTGCATACTCTGGGTTTGGTTGTTGTGATCTGCTTCTTGTAGGCATTTGAGTTTGTTTATTTGTTTCTTCTTTGTGGAGAATTTCCTGAAATATTCTCTGTAGTTTTGGTTTTCTGTTCATATAATTGTAAAGCTGAGTTTTGTCATAGAAGGTTTTTCTTTCACCATCTATTATGAGGGATACTTTGGCTGGGTAGAGTAGTTTGGGTTTGAATCAATAGGTTCTTAGACTTTGGAGAGTTTCACTCCAGGCCCTTCTAGCTTTCAGGGTTTCCATTGAGAAGTCTGAACTAATTCTGATGGGGTTACCTTTGAAAGAGGTGTGCTGTTTTTCCCCAGCTGCTTTTAGGATTTTCTCTTTGGTGTCAATGTTTAGAGTCTTAATGACAATATGTTTTGGAGAGTTTCTCCTTTGGTCCAGTCTGTTTGGAGTTCTGTTGGCTTCTTGTATCTTTATGGGCCTTTCTTTTAAGAGACTGGGGAAGTTTTCTTCAATTATTTTGTTAAATAAGTTCTCCATGTCTTTGGTCTGAAATTCTTCTCCTTCTGATATTCCAATTATTCTGATATTAGGATGTTTAATGCTCTGTTTGCAGGAACTTCTGAACTTACTGAAGTTTTTGAAGTCTCGAACTGTTTCTTCCATCTTGTCTTCTAGATCAGAGTGTCTATCCTCCTCTTCACTGAATCTATTCTTGAGAGCCTCTAGAGTGTTTTGGACTTGTTCAATTAAGTTTGCATTTTCTAATATTTTTCTATGTATCATTTCCATTGCTCTATCAAACTCCCTTTTCACATCATTTTCTGATTTTCTTGATGATTCTTGGAATTCATCCTTGCATTTCTTTATATCTTCATTTAGTATGGCCAGATGATTTTTAAGGTCCTCTGTTTTTTTCACTCTTCCTCATATCTCTTACCTCTCTTTGAACCTCTTCCAATGTCTTATCAATTTATTCTAGCTTAGTGATGGTAGCATCCACACAATTATCGGTCCTTTGTTGCTTTCCTGCAAGTTCCACCAATAGATTGGTCAGGGTTGCATTGTTCATAGGTTTAATTTGATGTTCTGATCCTAATGACTCTTCTATGTTTTGGTTAGATGTACTTTTCATTGTAGGACTGGGTGATCTAACTGGATTTTCTTGCATTTGATTTTTCATGTTATTTCTTTTGTGCTGTGGTCTGCCCATGACAGTGTATGGGCATGTAGGTGGGTGGATCAGCCTGGGCTGTAGCACAATGGAAATCAGTGACAGCCTGGGGCAGTTGCCAAGCAGCCTGGACTTTGGTTCCCCCTTGCTAAAGCTGCCTTTCTACTGCCTGACTGGGGTACCAAAGTTGCCTGAATTCTCAAGCAGTAATGGGCCAAAGCTGCCTGCATTTGAGCTTGGAGGGGGCCTGAGGTACCAAGTCCTGAAGCAGCCCAAACTCTAGCTGGGAACACTGGGACCCGAAACAGTCTGTGCTCCCCTGCCACAGGGGAATGAGGGATGGCTGGGGATGGCACCGTGAGGGGGGTGGGACGGGGTGCCATGAAGGGGCATGGGACAGGTGTGAGATGGGGCTTGGGATGGGGCGCGGGATGGGGCTCCGTGTTGGGGCACGGGATCGGGGTGGGATGGGGCTCCACGACAGAATGGGCATGGGCAGGGCATGGGACAGGGTGTAGAATGGGTGCAGGATTGGGCGCAGGATAGGTCGTGGTGGTGGTGGTGCTCCCAGCTATTTGGTGGAATGGGTGTTCTACCTTCCTGCGAGGGGATCCACAATTCCCTGCCCCTCCCCCCCCAGCCATCCCATTGACAAGAAGACCCAGAAAAACCTTAATGTCTTGCCTATCTTCCCTGGGATTTGCAGCTAGGTGGTCGCCATCCTGGCTGGAAGTCAATGAGTGATTTTATCAGAATAATTTTATATTGGTATTAAACTATATAGATAATTTTCCAAGAATACTTCTTGTTGTGAAAAATAGAAATTGATATTTTAATTTCAGAATGTTAATGCACAACACAAACATGTATTTATTTATTTATTTTAACTTATTCATTATTTTCTTATTAACAACATCCATGATTCTAAACAATATCCCATGGCAATGCCCTTCTTTTCCCCCAGTTTCCCTTTGAAACTTATATCCCCTCCCTCTCTCAATCAGTCTCTCTTTTATTTTGATGTCATGTTCTTTTCCTCCTATTATGATCACCTTGATGACACAAATATATTAAAAATTACTTGCATAGCCTAATGTCCATTTTTCTGTATAAAATCTGGGCATAGCTAAATTTATTTTAATTATTTATTTAATTGAGAGCAAGAGACAGTGAGGCAGATGCAGAAAGTGCTAGAGAGAAAGAGAGAGAATGGACAGGGCCTCCTGTAACTTTAAATACACTCCAGGTATATGTGCCACATTGTGCATTTGGTTTTACTTGGGAATTGGAGAATTAAAACCAGGCCACTGGGCTTTGCAAGCATGTGCCTTTATCCACTGAGCAATCCACCCAGCCACAGTATGGGTAAATTTTATGAACAATTTCTTTGAAAATAGTGTGATATAATTTAAGACAATGATACTTTTTATTTCAACATATATTTCATTTATGAAAGGTGCAATGTATTATGTTAGCAATATATATTTGTAATCATCCTATTAATAACCTTAAAATCTTTTGAGGTAAATTAGAATATTTTGGCCTACAAAATATTATATTAAATAATTACCAAGTTATTTTTTATTGAGAAATGTATTATGGGAATTATTCTTGCCAATATATAAAAATAATTAAATTTATTGCAATTTTATGACCATATCACAAAGCCTATATAGGCAAACAGTTTTAAAGTATTTTGCAGCATCAGAACTGTTCAACTTTTCTGTTAAAAATGCATGAATCCGGGTTGTACCGATGGCTTAGCAGTTAAGGCATTTGCCTGAAAAGCCAAAGGGCCCAGGTTAAATTCCTGAGGACCCATGTAAGGCAGATGCACAAGGTGGCACATGTGTCTGGAGTTCTTTTGCAGTGGCTGGAGGCCCTGGCATGCCTATTCTCTCCGTCTTTCTCTGTCTGTCTTTGACTCTCTCAAATAAATAAATGAATAAAACATATTTTTTTAAAAGTTGCATGAATCTGAACCCTATATATAGCTATTTAGGCAATATCATAAAATGAAAGACTTGAGAATAGCAAAGTTATATAATAAAGATATCATGTGACACTGATATACAGCACAAGTTCAGAATTACTCTTATCCAAGAAAAACTTTGTATGAATGTATACCTGTCCAGAGGCTTTACCAAGCTAGCCTCTTTATTTTCTAAACATATGAAATACATGAGGTGATCATTCAGCTTTTAAATATGATGCTTTCTCTTTAAGTTGAGCTGCATTACAAAATACTTTTAATGGAATCAACATGTACTACTTTTATCTTTCTAGTAGTCCAACAGAATGTGCTAAATATTATTATTCCTAACTTTTCTCCTCCTTCATGGACAAGTGTTTACCATCTGAAAATTCAGATCTATGGCTGTACAAAAATGTATAGCTATATATTGTTCAGCCATCAAGATTGTTCATTATGTAATATTGGACAGAAATTTATATATATATATATATATATATATATATATATATCTTCATAAATAATGTACTTAGCCTCTCTTATTCAGTGCCTTATGTAAGAATTAATAATTGAACTAAGACAACTTAAAAATCATGTATGTCTTTTGTTAATATAAAATGCACCAATTATAAAGGTTATTTTGTGTCTGTTGCAGTCCGGTTTGCATTGCTGGTATAAATCACCCAACAAAAAGCAGCTTCTGGGAAAAAGAGAATGATTTTGGCTCACAGGCTCGAGGGGAAGCTTCATGATGGCAGGGGAAATCGATGACATGAGCAGAGGGTGGACATCACCCCCTGGACAACATAAGGTAGACCACAGCAACAGGAGGGTGTGCCAAACACTGGCAAGGGGAAACTGGCTATAACACCCATAAGCCCGCCCCCAACAATACGCTCCCTCCAGGAGGTGTTAATTCCCAAATCTTCATCAGCTGGGAACCTAGCATTCAGAACACCTAAGTTTATGGGGGACACCTGAATCAAACCACCACAGTGCCCATAAGTAAATCTATAACAAAACTACTTAAGGCCCCTTACTTTACTATAATCTAATATTTCCAGAACAAGCTAAATACATCTTATTTGTAATTAAAACTCTTTTATTACTATTAGGCATTGTAATAGGATTCATTCATTAATAGCCTCAGTAATAATTGATTTGATGATATAGGTAAATGACATGTGAAATTTGTGTAGCAGGATGCTGAGTATTATTACCTCTGTTAATGACTTACACGGTGTTGAATGTAAATAACTCATAACAACCGACAAAATTCATTGTGATTCCAGGCTGGTTTCATCCATAAACTTCAATAGCTTTTGTATATGTTTTTTGTGGAAGGACCATCTTATTTTTTCAAGTTTGTTTAGTTGTTACTGTGCCAGAGGCAAAGTTCAAATAACTGATAGGTATTATAAGAAGAATCAAATGCTATATCCTTACTATCTCCAGGTAAAAAATATAGATTTAAATGGAGAGAAGGCTGGTAAATTTTAATAGGTCTTCTTTATTTTAATGTGCTTTTCTTTAATTTGTCAGTGATAATATATGAAGTATATTTAAGTGTGATTGTATTAAATTTTAGATGTTGTCCTGCTTACACCTTTGTCAAAAATCCCTTTACCATTTTGTTTTTTCTATGCAATATGCAATTTCTCATTAATTGCAATTTTCCCTACTACTAGCCTATGTTTTGAGATACTATAATATTAATCCTTACATCCTCACAACTTATTTTAATATTCATGATTTTGGAAAAAAATTAAATACCTCCAGCCCTGCAGCCTTTCAAAAACCCCACTTCATGAGATTTAAGTTATGATACAATTCTTTTCCATCTGTAATCTAGCAAAGTCCAAAAGTCTTTGCCAGTCCTTTCTATTATTGCTTTTCACAGTCTTCTAATTCCACTTATCCCTACCATAATTTTAGAGAGCTGAAGAATACTACTATTACTTTTCCTTGGAAGTCTATTCTTACTTACTCCAGACAGAGAAAGCAAGTAGAGACCAAAGTAACAATTCCACTCAAGTCTACTTTGAGGGACCAGTAAGTTTCTTTAGAACATTTACAGAAATATAAATGTCCTACAGGATCCCATACCTGCATCCCAGAGTCTTTTCCCAGCAATTCTTAGCCACGTACATATTCTGGGGGATGGACAGAGGGTTAAACCTCATTAGCACCCCCTTAGTCTCATTTACTTTTTTAACCTTCCTTTTTGTGGGGAGGGAATGTTATAGGGCCCAATCATGAGAGGATCTTGTATGATCTTTGGCACTGTGATTCAAGGTGGCAATGATCATGTCCAACCTGAGGAAATAGGATTTCACAGCAAAGCCAGGCCTGCAGGCACAAGCCTGTAATTCATGTTTATTGATACATAGGAGAATCACAAAGTTGGATTGCTTGGCTACAGAGTGAGCTCCATTCCATCCTGGAAAACTGTCTCAAAATAAATAATAGTCACTATAACTTTAAAACAGCCTGGAAGCCATGGTGACACATAACTTTAATACCAGCACTTGGAGAAAGAGGTAGGAGGATTGATGAGTTCAGGACCAGCTTGAGACATAGAGTGAATTACAGATCAACCCAGGCTAGAGTGAGATCCTGCTTCAGCACACACACACACACACACACACACACACACACACACACACACACAGAAGCTGGAGATATATTCAGTGTTAGGGTATTTTCCTAGCCTGAATGAGGACTCCAATTTCAGTTCCAACTACTACAAAAATAAATTCAAACAAAATAAAATTAAGTGATGATTCTTCCATAATTATTATCTTAATGTTTATTTATTTCTTAATAATATTTTATTATTTATTATATATTAAGGATTAAGAGTAGGGCTAGATAGACTGCTCAGTAGTAAAGGCATTGGCTGCAAAGCCTAGTGTCCTGAGTTTGATTCCCCTGTACCCAAATAAGGCTAGATGCACAAAGTGCAACACGCATCTGGAATTTGCAGTGCCTAGAAGCCTTAGTGCACCCATTTTCTCTCTCTCTTTCTCACCCAATATATCTATGCCTCTCTTCACTAATTTTCTGTGTGTGCAAAGAAATAAATACAATAATTTGTGAAAGGATTAAGAGTAAAATACATTAATAGAAATTGTATTTCTTATATTTTATATGCCAAAGCAATTTCTCACTACACACTTTTGATACTTGTTAACTATTATACATGTTAGACTTCCCATTTCATTCTGGATCTCACTTATACTCTACCCAATACAATTCTTATAATTTTCCCCAAGCTTTACATAAACTTAATTTTTCTATATATATTTTTCCTATAGTTCATATCATCCAATTATTTGAATCTGGTACTTTATGATATTTCTTCTTTAGTCCATATCCAGCTATATTTTTTTTTTCCTTCAGCTGTAAAATTGCTCTGACTTATGTCTACTTGTAGCTAGTCTGATCCAATATCTAATCACCCTATGATTTGGTTAAGTTTACTCATAAATGGGGGATAAGTACTCATGCCCTCACTGGCTAGTCTTATTAGAGTAGGTGGGACCCTACTTTGTATCTTTATTGAATGTATGGGTAATTCCTCCAAGTCAACTGAATAGCATCCATTTACTTGAACAAGAGCCCCAAAGATTGGCAGAACTGCACGCTTCACTCTGCCTTACACTCTCACTCTTGTGTTCCCTCCAAACTCAGGTTGTGCTCTGCTTCTTCCTTGAAACACTCTATCTTTAAATTCATCAATTTCATGGTTCTTTAAATATGAATTCTAAAATAATTTTAGAGATGGTTTCGGATGGCCCTAAAATTAGCAAATAATTTTAGCAAGAATAGACATTATGCAGATATATTTATGTTTAACAGTATAGCCAAAACAAACAAAACATGAAACAACAAATGAGGCCAATATTCCTCTCTAATGTCCAAGCACTATACCCTGAAGACAAGTTATGTGGATTTTTTTTTTTTAATTTTAAAGAGAGAGAGAGAGAAGACAAACAGAGAGAGAGAAAGAGAGAGACAGAGAAGACAGACAGAAAGTGAGAAGTGTCACGCCAGGGCCTTAGCCACTGCAATAGAACTCCAGACACTGGTGCTACCTAATAGGAATGTGTGACTTTTTGTGCTTGCCTCAACTTTGTCTGGCTAACATTGGATCTGGAGAGTAGAAAATGGGTCCTTAGGCATAGCAGGTAATCACCTTAACCTCAAATCCACTTTTCCAGCCTGAGTTCTGCTTTTTATTCAGCAGAGTCAAGAAAACTGGACATAGTGGTACACACCTTTAATCCTGGTACTGAGGCAGATGTAGGAGGCTTGCTATGAGTCCAAGGCTAAACAGAGATAGTGAATTCCAAGTTGGCCTGGGCTGGAGGAAGACAGAGACCCTACCTCAAAAAAACAAAAGAAATGAAAAGAAAGAAAAGAAAAAAAGAGAAAGTGGATAATAGATTTATCAGTTCTGGAGACAACCTTAACATTAGTTTTATTTTGAAAAACATTTTTTTAAAGCTTATAGCATATTCTGTAAAAATTCAATTTTTATCCCAGTCTACATGTAAGGCTGGGACACTCAGTGTCATGTGCATTTTATCCATCCAAAGTGAATTTTGTAATGAGTTCAGATATGCAGTATATCCGAAAGAATCAATTCATGTGGAGAGGAACATGTTTATATAACCTCTGTTTTACAGGCCCTATATTTTATAAAATATCTCAAGTCTTTAATTATCTCTGAAAATGCTGAAATGAGCATGATTACCTCATGGTGTTGTTCTTGGGAAAATTAATGAGTCCTACCTTTGACTTGGACTGAAGCTGTTTTAAACCTGATGATGTGCCTACTGATTTCATCATGTAACCTTAAACTCTCTCAGAGATTTTCCACAATTCCCACTTCTCTTTACCGCATATTCTTTCTGTGAAACTCCTCAGGTTTGTGTATCACCACAAAATACTGTTATGTTTATCTGCTGCTCCAATTATTGCAAGGTAGCAATATTTATTCCATATCAGGAATCTCTGCTTAATTTACCATCCATATACATTCTCTCATACATGATTTTAAGTGAATGGTCTAATTAGTTTACAATAAACTTTCTATTGGCCTGGAATTGGAAAATCCTGGCTTGTAATCTTTAAAGATAGTTCATCTTAATTAGAGTGCAGTAAAATTCTTTTCTCTAACCTTAATCCTGTTTCCCTAGATTCTTCCTCAGTTTGATGTTCAGTTTAAATATTAACTCCATGAATAGTATCTATATTCCTATTTTAACTGATGTAGTATATCTCTCTATTCCAATCAAATGTAATTATTATTTCTCACATTAAATTGAATCTCTGACTTCTCTTAATCTACATTGATAGCATAGAATATACTTTACCACAGTGTATATTTTACATTACTAGCAGAAGTTTTAGGTCTTGAAAGACCTATAGTAGACAGGGTAGTCTTCACTTTGATCTATTTTCTTATACTTCATAACTCTTCTCTCCTTCCTTCTATCTTTTTCTAATGATTCCTTCTTTCCTATAGTAATTTTTAATCATAAATCCATTCAGTTCCTTTAAAAATTGTACAAACTGGGCTGGAGAGATGAGTTAGTGGTTAAGGTACTTGTCTGCAAAGCAAAGAACCCAAGTTGGGTTCTCCAGGACCCATATAAGCCAAATGCACATAGTGGAGCATGTATCTGGAGTTTATTTGCAGTGGCTAGAGGCCCTGGTATGCCCATTCATGCTCACTTCTCATTCTCTTTCTCTCTCTCTCTCAAATAAGTAAATTAAAATTAAAATTAAAAAATTGTACAAGCAGATAATTTCAATAGTGAAATGATCTGACTGTCTTGTTATGAAGATGGACTAATTCACAGAGATGCTGAAACCTTAAACTGACTTTTGTAGATTTCTGTCCTTTGCATCTTCTTCCCTGCTATAACCTTTATGTCACTTCAAAGTCACTTATTTATTGAAAAGAGATCATATTGTATGTAGAATTTCATGACATATTGTAATTTAGATTTTTCAAAAAAATTTCATTTATTTATTTAAGAAAAAGGAAGAAGAAAGAGACTGCAACAGGGTCTTTAGCCACTGGAAACAACTCTAGATGGATGTGCCACCTTGGGCATCTGGCTTTATGTGGGTCACCTTGTGAATCTGCTTTATGGGGATACTGGGGAACTGAACCCAAATCTTTAGGCATTTCAGGCAAGTGCCTTAACTATGGGGCTCTCTCTCCAGCCCATTCATCTCTCTAGTACCTCATGACATTTTGTAACAAAAGAGTTTTCTTTGGTATAATGCTAATATTTGATGAAATTGTAGTTGGAGACATCCCAGATTTTATCTGTCATTGGACTCCTTTCAGTTTCTTATCTATTAGGTCTAGTCTAGTGAGGACAGCATTTGTACCATTATCGGCCTTTTGTTGCTTTTCTGCAAGTTCTGCTATTTGCTTGGTCAGGGTTGGGGTTTTGATCCTAATGTCTCTTCTATGTTTTGATTAGAGACATACATTGTGGGACTGGGTGATCTTACTGGATTTACTTGCCTTTGATTTTTCATGTTATTCCCCTTGCACTATGATCTGCCCATAATTTAGGAGGAAGCTATAGTCTAGCACTAAAGTGCATTCAGTAGTTATTCCCTTTTATGTTTACTACAAGTAGTTTTCTGGTACCAATTGGACCTGCCTGCTCAGAGGGAAGGAGCCCTTCAGGCTCTTGTGAGGGCCTGAGTACTGATGTAGAGGCTTGGTGTTCCCTGGCTTGGGGTATGCAAATGTGTGGTATGTGGACAGGGCATAGGGGGTGGTGGCCAGTGTGATGGAATTCCTAAACCTGGAGTTGTTTGTGGAGCTATTCTGGTCTGGCTGAGCCTGCACACAGGGATGGGGGCTGGAGGAGAGTGGGACAGCATTCCTGTGCCTGGAGGAGTGGGTGGAGCTAATCAGGCCTGCCTGGGTCATTGAAGGGTGTGGGGTTGGCAGTACTGTTCTAAAGCCTGGAGACATGGGTGGAGCTACACTGGCCTGCCTGGGTCTGCACATGGGGGTGGGGGGCAGCAGCAAGTGGGAGCCTGGATGCATAGGTGGAGATATGTCTGCCAGCTGGCTTGGGTCTAGGCACAGGGTGGGGGGCAGCAGCCAGTAGGATGGTGCGGCCATGAGTAGGACAGTGTTCTTGAGAGGCAGGGATAGTGGGCTGGCCTTTGCCTGCGGCGGGAAGAGCGGGGAGGCATTCTTGTGGGTCAGGGAGGAGGAAACTGCTGGACACTATAGCTAGGAAGGCTGCTTGAGGGAACTGGGGGACTAGTGGATTACCAGACAGCATGGGAATCAGCCAGTTCCCTTTCTTTGCCCCTCCGCTCCCTCCCACTGGAGGTTTATTATAACCTGCTCCTCCCTAGAAGATCCAATGAACCCTTAATGTCTTACTTTTTTCTTCCCTAGGAAGTGCAGTGCAGTTAAGCAGATGCCATCTTGACCGGATGTAAAAATTCGAAATAATCTTTTAGTGAGTTGTTTTAACCAAACACTTATTCTTTTTTGAGAACTTTATAATTGTAAACAATATCCCATGGTAATTCCCTCCCTTCCCCTACTGTCTCCTTTGAAACTCCTCTGTCCTCTCCCCTCTCAATCAGTCTCTCTTTTATTTTAATGTTATGATCTTTCCCTCCTATTTTGATGGTGGTCTTGTGTAGGTAGTGTCAGGTACTGAGATCATGGATATCCAGGCCATTTTGTGTCTGGAGGAACATGTTGTAAGGAGTTCTACCTTTCCCTTGGCTCATACATTCTTTCCCTCACCTCTTCTGCAATGGACCCTGAGCCTTGGAAGGTATGATAGAGCTATTTCTACTGTCTTCGTATTTTTTAATTCTAGTGTATATCCCACTTACACATTCACTTTTTTCATTTAGAAATATTGATGTCAGATTGTCTTCTCAATTCTCATGATTTAGTAGGTAATTTATTTTTGCTCAATAATAATTCTGTTTCTACACTTGACACAACTTACTTATCCACCTGCTTATTGATGGAAGCCTTTGTTACTTCCTAGGTTTGATAATTATGAATAAAGCTGAAATAAAAATTTGTGAGTAGTATTATGAGTAAATGCTAATGTTTACTTCATTCTAACATTACAACTTGTCAATGTACATACTAGTCAATAGAAAATGATATTTACTTCTTTGGGTAAATGCAAAGGAGTGTGATTTCAGAGTTTTATGTTAAAGCTATGTGTAGTTTAAAGTGAATATACCAAGCCATCTTTCTTAGTGGCTGCACTATTTACATATCTCTACTAACACCTGAGGAATTCTAGCAGGTTATTCTCTCACCAATATTTGGAGCTGGCCGTACTCTGGATAGTGTCAATTTAAATAGCCTTGTAGAGGTATCTTACTTTATATTCCCTTGATAACATTTCATGTAGAACACCTTTTTATACACTTTCTTACTATAGTACAGTATAGTTTGGCTGGTAATATTCTCATTCTGGCC
The DNA here is from genome assembly GCF_020740685.1 of Jaculus jaculus. Lineage (NCBI taxonomy): Eukaryota > Metazoa > Chordata > Mammalia > Rodentia > Dipodidae > Jaculus > Jaculus jaculus. The sequence goes on along the minus strand of NC_059108.1, from coordinate 96,597,880 downwards.
TATTGTCTCTAATTTAAGTGAGTTGTTCATTTACTTAAATTTTACATTTTTGGAGTGTTTCTAGGCCCCCACTCATGGTAGACAAGTGGTCTACTACTGAGAAACATGCCCAGTGTGTTTTCACATTTTACTGGTGGAGTTCATGTCATTCTTTGGAAAACAACACTTTATGAATTATGCCTCCTGTAAACATTTTATGTGTAGTATGTTCTCTTCTCCCCCAATTTTTTCTTGTCATAGACATTGTAATTTTAATGAAGTCCAGCTTAGGAGGGAGGGGTCCATGAAACCCTATGCCTTCCAGAGGAATAGTAGAAACTGATATTTGCTACAAAAGGGGTTCAGATCCTTTAGGGATCTAGACATGGAAGCAATGCTCATTTTCCAGTAAATATCTTTCCACAAAGATTATGCAAGCAACCCCAATTTAAATCAGTAGGTCAACTAATAATAAACAAGGCACATAAGTATGCTGGGAGTCTAATGGATAGAAGGGTTTTAGTGGGAGGAGAAGGAGAGAAGGTACAGGGCAATTATGTGGAGAAGGATCAAAATGTATTATATACATTCGTGAAATTGTCAAAAATGAAAAATAAATGATTGATTATGGATTTTGAGTTGCATCAGAAAGTCATTGTTATGGTGCTTTCATACATGAAGGCAGCTCTGACAGATACCATAGAATGTGTAGTTTACAAACAGCAGCAAATCATTTCTCACAGTTCTGGAAGCTGAGAAATATAAAATACACTGCCAGAAAATTTGGTGTCTTCAATGCCAACTTTCTTCAAAGATGACTGTCTTCTCTTTGCATCTTCATACAGTGGAAGTGATCCACTAGCTTCCTGAGATCTCTTATAAGGCCCTTTTCCAAACCAATGTCCCTTCATCTCCAATTCAAAGTTTACTATTGTAATACTATCATTTTAGTGTTAAGATTTCAGGATACAGATTTGTTAAGCAACACAGATATTCAGAATTTTACATATGTCAGTGGTATTGTTAACTGTATTTGATTTTTATAGAATCTTTATTTGAGTTACTATTTTAAATGAAATGATTGTCTCTAGATTCATGGTTTATTCATTGACGTCTAGTTGTTCCAGCATCTTTTGTTTAATATAATTTTTATTATTAGCTAAACAAAAGTGTACAAAATATTGGGTTCTACGAGGTGTGATGCTACATGCCTTTAATACCTGAAAGCAGAAGTAGAAGGGTTACTGTAAATTTGAAGCCACCCTGAGACTATATAGTGAATTCCAGGTCAGTCTGGTCTAGAGCAAATACCTATCTTGAAAAACCAAAAAAAAAAAAAAAAGATGGTTTCCATTATGACATTTTCATACACATATATCATGTATGTTGCTTGTATATTCACCTATCACTCTCTTGTGTCTTCCTTTGAACTTACTTTATTCCTTTTCTCCAATAGTCTTCTAATATACCTGTCATCTATCTGTCTGTCTATCTATCTATCTATCTATCTATCTATCTATCTATCTATCTATCTGCCTATCTATCTATCTACCTACCTATCTATTATCTAGCTATCTATCATCATCTATTTACTAATCATCTATCTTTCTATCTATCTACCTATATATCTAACCTACACATGGGAACACATTCTTGGTGAAATTTGTTCATTTTGATTATCATGGTATTTTCCACCACCATCTATTTTTCCAAAAATGATATATTTTTTCTTTTTGTGATTGACTAAAGCTCCCTTGTGTATATGTTCCATATTTCCTTTACCTGTGCATTAGTTGATACAAATCTTGCTGATTCAATAACTTGGCTATTGTGAATAATGCAGGAATGAACATATATGCAAGTATCTCTATGGTAGATTGACATTCCTTCAGATATGCCAAGAGTAATATAATTTACCATACTATAGTTCCAATTTTTATAGTGCCTGGACCAATTTACACTGTCACCATAATCACTGTAGTATGATTTCTTTTTCTTTTCATCCATGCCAGCATTTGCTATCTAGTTTCTGGATGATAACCCTTCTTATTATTGTGAGAAAAATCTGAATTCAGACTTACAAAAGATTATAATATGTCACAATATCATAACATATCAATATATTTTCATTACTGGTCAAAGGCTACAATCAGGGTTGCACTTAATGTATATCAGACAATCTGTTCCTTCAGGAGATAGGGAGAAACATGACAAGCATCCTCTCCCCTACAAATCCACTTCTATAAAATATACCTTTGCACTGAAATTCCTTTGAAAGATTTGATGTATAATTTATGTATTTTGAATCCTTGTTACTACCTTTTCATCCTTATTTTAGTATATTATAACTAAACTCATTTATCCAGTGTGGTAATTTGAATAGATAGCCCCTGATATACTCAGTATTTTATAAGTTTGTAATTTGCATCTGCAACCACCTGGCTGGAGGTGGTGTCACTGGTTAGATCTTAAGGTGTAGTGGTGAGTTTGACATTTCAATCTAAAGATATACAAAGTATACCTAGCTGGAGTTCTTGAAGTATGCTGTGCTGTGTGGCTTTGGCTTTTTGGCTTGTGCTTCTCTCTCTCTGCTTGGATCTATAAGGTTGGCCAGATTCTTCTGCCTCTATGGAAATTCCCCTGGATCTGTAAGCTTCAATAAATATCCCTCCCTCCATAACTGTGCCTGGTCTGTAAGTATAGCTCTGCGAACCTGAAAATGCCTTTACAGAAGTTGGTACTGAGGAGTGGGGTGATGTGAATCTGACCATATGGATGTTAGTCTTTTGGAACATTTGTTTTGGAGAAATGGGCATGGACTTGGTGCTTGCAACTAAAAATGCCTTCTGGAGTAGTAAGCCAAGTTTTATTAATTATTCTAATGAGAGTTTGAGAATGCTGAGTTCATACAGTATTGAACTTAAAGCTTGACTTATGAGCTTTTCAAGGAGAGGGAAAGACTGCAGAGGACTTTGTTGGTACTGGGCTACTGGCATAAGAGCTGGATGCAACCTGCTGCCCAGGCCCAGAGAGTTTGATCATGGTTAAATTTGTAATGGACTGATGAGCTTAGCTAAAGATAATTGTACTGAGAGGTTCAAGATTTTTAAGCTGGGCTGGAGAGATGGCTTAGCAGTTAAACGCTTGCCTGTGAAGCCTGAGAACCCTGGTTCGAGGCTCGATTCTCCAGCACCCACATTAGCCAGATGCACAAGGGGGCGCACACATCTGGAGTTTGGTTTGCAGTGGCTGGAGGCCCTGGCATGCCCATTCTCTCTCTCTCTCTATCTCCTCTTTCTCTCTCTCTGTCACTCTCAAATAAGTAAAAATAAACAAAAAATATTAAAAAATATTTTTTTAATTTTTATTAACATTTTCCATGATTATAAAATATATCCCATGGTAGTTCCCTCCCTCCCCACCCCCACACTTTCCCATTTGAAATTCCATTCTCCATCATATTACCTCCCCATTACAATCATTGTAATTACATATATACAATATCAACCTATTAAATATTCTCCTCCCTTCCTTTCTCTACCCTTTATGTCTCCTTTTTAACTTACTGGCCTCTGCTACTAAGTATTTTCATTCTCACGCAGAAGCCCAGTCATCTGTAGCTAGGATCCACATATGAGAGAGAACATGTGGCGCTTGGCTTTCTGGGTCTGGGTTACCTCACTTAGCATAATACTTTCCAGGTCCATCCATTTTGCTGCAAATTTCATAACTTCATTTTTCTTTACCGCTGAGTAGAACTCCATTGTATAAATGTGCCACATCTTCATTATCCACTCATCTATTGAGGGACATCTAGGCTGGTTCCATTTCCCAGCTATTATAAATTGAGCAGCAATAAACATGGTTGAGCACGTACTTCTAAGGAAATGAGATGAGTCCTTTGGATATATGCCTAGGAGTGCTATAGCTGGGTCATATGGTAGATCAATCTCTAGCTGTTTTAGGAACCTCCACACTGTTTTCCACAATGGCTGGACCAGATTGCATTCCCACCAGCAGTGTAGAAGGGTTCCTTTTTTTCCACATCCCCGCCAACATTTATGATCATTTGTTTTCATGATGGTAGCCAATCTGACAGGAGTGAGATGGAATCTCAATGTAGTTTTAATCTGCATTTCCCTGATGACTAGTGACGTAGAACATGTTAAAAAAATATTTTTAAGCTGGAAAACCTCAAGCACGTTAAAATTACAGGCACTGAAACTGGTCTTAGATTACTGAACCTGCTATTGTCAAACACACTAGCAGTCTCAAGGAAGATGGTCCAACTGCTTTACATTAAAACAATGGAGGAGATGCCTGAGGAAAGACTGTTACAAATGCAAACTCTTTTGGAAAGAGTTGACTGGAGAATGAACATGCTTTTCAAGGTTATGATTTATATTGTCCCTGAAATGAGAGTATTGCTTTGTCCCGCATAGCTGGTATTGGCTTCAGTGACATGAAAAATGTGAGGAGTGGTTATGAATTGCCCATGCTGAGATGTTGCATGAGGCAGGGACTTATGCCCTGATAGGTTGAAAGAGCCTTTTGAAGATGTACTGTGGTTTGCCTGTAGACCTGAGGATATTTTGGATATACCAAGATTATGCAAGGGCTTAGCCTGGGATGGAAGTGTTCCCTGGATACTTTGCCCAGCTGTAGGGGCAGAACAGGAAAACCTGGAGACTGTCATTCTCTGGTTCTATTTAATTTGAACTGCAGAAGTTTGATGTTTATTTGATGGAGGTTGAGTTTGAATTGTTTTAGTCTCTCCTTGCTATGCATTATACCAGTAGAAAATGTTTACTCTGTGCCTTTATATGTTGGAAGTATTTAATTTGTTTGATTTTTACAGGACTTACTATCTGAAATTGGACAGGACACTGGAGACCTTTAAAATTGAACTGAGTACAGTTTATATGTGTGATGTTTATGAATCTATTGGGGGCCAGGGGAGGAATGTGGTAGTTTGAATAGATGGCCTCCAATATATTCAGTGTTTTATTAGTTTGTAGTTTGCGTTTGCATCCACGTGGCTGGAGGTGGTGTCACTAGGCAGATCTTAAGGTGTGGTGGTGGGTTTGAGATTTAAATCTAAAGGTATGCAAAGTTTGTCTATCTGAAGTTCCTGACGTGTGCTGTGCTGTGCTGTGTGGCTTTTTGGCTTATGCTTCTCTCTCTGCCTGGACATGTGAAGGCAGGCCATCTTCTTCTGCCATTATGGAACTTCCCCTGAATCTATAAGCTTCAATAAATATCCCTCCCTCCATAACTATGCCTGATTTGAAAATTCATCTTGGCAAACCTGAAGCTGTCTGCTACATATAGGGTCTATTGTCTACTAAACATAAAAGTAAATGTGGGCATATTTCATTTCCATTATGTGACTAGTACAGTGGCTTTATAATTGTTGTGTTTTCTCTCTCTCTCTCTCTCTCTCTCTCTCTCTCTCTCTATATATATATATATATATATATATATATATATATAGATATATATATATATATATAGATATATCTATATCTATATATCTATCTATCTATCTATCTATCTATCTATCTATATATATATATATATATATATAGAGAGAGAGAGAGAGAGAGAGAGAGAGAGACATACACACATACACACACACAGTGTGTTTTTGTGTTTAATCAGAAAGGCTTTATCTCTGTATGAAACAAAATTGAGAACTGGAAAATATCTAAATTAGTCTGGGCTGGAGATATGGTTTAGTGGTTAAGTGCTTGTCTGTGAAGCCTAAGGACCCCAGTTTGAGGCTCAGTTCCCCAGGACCCACATTAGCCAATGCACAAGGGGTCACAAGCATCTGGAGTTTGTTTGCAGAGGATGAAGGCCCTGGCATGCTCATTCTGTCTCTCTCCTCTCTCTCTCTCTCTCTTTCTCTCTCTCTGCCCCTTTTTCTCTGCTTCACAGGCAAACACTTAACCGCTAAACCATCTCTCCAGCCCTTCTCTGTCACTCTCAAATAAATAAATAAAAATAAACAAAAAAATTAAAAAAATTCTTCTAAGACTAGTCTATATAATATACTCTTTGTCATTTCTATAGTTCTCAGATGTCTTAAGTAAGATATAATAATGGTTAAATCTGCAACCTTTTGTCACTTTTCATGACCATTCACCCCTTTATATCATCTTCCACTATGAAATAATCACATTTATTATCCTTGGCTTTTTTCATTAATTGATCTGTGACAGAAATATATTTTCATAGAATGCATAACACATGGTTCATATATAATTTTAGTTTCTAATTAATGCCTTGCTGATGTCTTTAATAACATCATTAATTTGACATCAGTTCAAACAGAATTTCATGTGTGTAGCCACACTATTAAACTCCTTAGTAGTTACAATGACATTTTTTAAAAAATAAGTAATTGTTCTCTAGGGGCTTCTTTCTTGGTACATGTTTCTTTGACTAGCTCTTTTGAATCAAAAATCTTTGCCTTAGTTAAAGTCTAGGTTAATATTACTTGAGGCAAATGGCAAGGGGTGTTTTATTTGATATGATTGGATTTTTATATTTTTTAAGAGATTAAAAGAGCTCTTCCATAACATGTAGTTTGTGTCTGATGTTGAATTCCCAAATCAAATTTTATTTAGAAATTTTAGTTTTTAAGTAGAACAATCTCATATTTGTTTCAATTTATTAATAGCAGAATTTTCTTAATATTGGCAATCTGTTCATTAAAACAAGGAGACATTTTCTTTTCCAGATCTTAGACAATCCTTTATGGATCTACTAATCAGTGTCTCTTGCTCCCAACAGCAGATTAACCCTAGTGTGGTTCCTGGAGCAATAGGTCCACTTGTTGATTCTCACATTTTTGATACCCCAATCTGTACTAGAAACATGGGATCTTCCCTGTAGTTTTGACTTGAATTTTCCTGATGACTAAGGATGTTAATTTTTTAATCATATGTTTGTTAGTCATTTGTTTCACTTTTTTTATTTTTATTTTTTAAAGAACTGTATGATTCATTTGACCATTTGTTGATTGTATAATCTTATTGACTTTTTGTCATTTATAGACAATAATCCCATCAGATGTATAGGTGGCACATATTTTTTCCTTATTCTGTAATCTATTGCTTCACACTGACAATTGCTATATAGAAGGTTTTAAGTCATAGGATCCCATTTTTCAACTATTTCTATTATTTTCTAAATGATTGGGATCATTTTCAGAAAGGCTTTGACTATGCCTATGTAGTAAAGACTTTTCCCCATATTTTTGATTAGCAGTTTTAAAGTTTGGGCTGTTACATTAAGAAATGTGGTCCAATTTTATTAATATTTATATAGAATGAAAGATAGAAAACAATTTCTGGGCCTCTACATTTGGATATCTAGCTTTTCTAACCTCATTTATTTAAGTGTCCAACACCATAATGTAAGTACTTTCATTATCTGAGCCACTTCTTCAGTTTGCAACACTACATTTTTAAAATAATATTTTCCTCAATTTATTGCCATTCAACTTTCATGATTCTGGGTATATTTATTAGGCTTAATTAAGTCACAGTTTACATCTGGCATTTAACTCATCCCCTCTTCTTCCAGAAATACTGCTGATGTTCACACTTCTGTCAAATTGACTGAAAAAATATATATTTATTTTTTATATTACTACAATTTTATACTATTACTATATATTATTTTATTAAATATTTGTTTAAAACATTGTTAATATTTTATATAGTAATCCTATTTAAAATGGCATTCACCTTTCTACTAGCACTTCCTGATCATTTAAAAGTGATTGTTCCAGACATGATTTTTTTTTATCTTCATCATAGAACATAACACCTGTGATCACTTGTGAAATCACCTATGTTAGAATTCACAAATATTATTTATAATTTATTCATTCACATTTTTCTGAATGATTTTGACATTACAGGTACTCCTCTGGGTTCGATTTTCTTTCTAGAAACTATTAGTAAGATATATTGCAGTGATTTAAACATGCATATATGTATGAGTGCACACATATGTATGCATATTCTCAAGATAAGTCCTATATTTAAAATGGTGAAGAATGCATATTGCAACACAGTATCAGATAATAACTATCTATGGAAAAGATTATTTGAACACAATAATGGTTAACTAAAGATGATGCCTGTGAAAGTATAAGCAAAGTTAATATTCAGAGATCAAGTTCTGCAAAGAGCAATGTAGTAGATACTTTGACAGTTCATGGTAGTAATATCTCTGGATAGGTAAGTGGAACCATGTAGTATTTAACCTATTCTGATATCACTCTCCACTGGAGAATTTGTTTTTCTTTTTCAGGAGGCAGTGAGTACCAAGGACAACAAAAGGCTGTCAACAAGATGAGAAAAGACAGCTGACTCTCTGGCAAGTGATGAACCCCCCCCCCCCCACTCATAACAGCTGGTGCTCAGGTGAAATAATGGAGAAATTGGCAAGATAAGCGAGAGTGCTGCTTCTGTGTCAAGCCTGACAACGTGCACCAGGGTTATTCAGACAAACACCGAGGATATTCAGAACATACCAAAGCATAAATTCAGTAGTTGCTGAGAGCTCAACATTAAAGTAGACTTAAAACATGCCAAGCAAAACTCAGGGAACATTGTGGAAAAGGGGGTGGAAAGAACTAAGAGCCACATGTTGGGAGGGCATATTCAGGGGAATTCCCCCGCCCCTGTCCAGTGACTGACTGCTGCTCTCACAATTCATAAACCACAGCCCTGTGGTGAATATCATCAGTCCCACTGAGAAGGGCCCTCAGTGGTGTGGGGACAGGAGGAGGGAAATGATGGTATCAACACATAATATATCCACACATATTTCCTACTTAATAAAAAATACATAATGGAATTATTTTCAATTATAAAGAAAAACAAAATCATACAGTTTCTAGAAAATATCTGTCACTGGAGATCATCAAAGGTATATAATAAAGACAGAAAGAAAGGTGATCATTTGAATGTAGCTTTAAAAATATTGTATAAAATAACAAGTAATGTAGAGATGGCCATAAGGTTGAACAGTAAATTGGTCCAGAATTTAGGATATATCTAATCTGGAACTAAATACTTGAGAATGACATGTGCTTAGAAGATAACACTGATTCAATAGACGTTATTGAAGACTGCTTTGTTTTCAAATATAATTTTTTCTGTATATTGCCAACATTATTGTCATCTTATTTTAAACTAGTTTCCACTTATAGACTTATTTCACTTATATTATGTTTGATTTACATTGGCAGATGCATTTAATTTGTTCTATATTTGATTGTGGTGGGGACATTGAACCTAGGGCCACATGTGTGCTAGGAAAGTTCCTTTTTTTAAATTTTATTTTAAATTTTTTTTGTTCATTTTTATTTACTTATCTGAGAGTGACAGAAAGAGAAAGAGGCAAATAGATAGAGATAGAGAGAGAGAGAATGGGCACGCCAGGGCCTCCAGCCATTGCAAACGAACTCCAGATGCATGTGCCCCCTTGTGCATCTGGCTAATGTGGGTCCTAGGGAATTGAGCCTTGAACTGGGGTCCTTAGGCTTCACAGGCAAGTGCTTAACCACTAAGCCATCTCTCCAGCCCGGAAAGTTACTTTTTTCTTTTTTCTTTCTTTCTTAATTAAATAAAGATATACTTAATGTGGATACATAATGTGTTGGTACCATCCTTTTCTTTGTTACTGCCCCATTTTGCTGGTAACCATCTTCAGTGGGGATGCAGGTTTTCCCTGTATGGGTTGTGGGTTATGTGTTGTGGGAGCAGCAGTCAGTTATTAAAGAGGGGCAGTGCATCTGGGCATAATGTCCTAACCTGTGGCTCTTACAATCTTTCCACCCCTTCTTCCACAAAATTCCCTCAGTCTTGTTGGGTATATTTTAAGTCTACTTCAGAGATAGGTTCTTAGGAGCCTCTCGATGTCTGCCTTGGTATGTTGAGTTTCTTAAGGATCTATCTCCTTCACCCTGGCACTGATTGTAAGGCTCACTATGGAAGCTGCATTCTTTCACATCTCCCTAAATACTTTGTGGTTTCAGCTGGGACTTGGCTGAAGTGCTAGGGTCAGTTTCTCCTGTGGGACCTTACTGCCATTTGCAAAAGAAAAGAAAACTATCCAATAAACAGTTAAGTCAGTGCAGATTAAATGGGATAAGTGTTATTAAGTTAGAGAGAATTTGATGGATGTAGTCCTTCATTTAGCCCAAGATTAGTGGGAACTTGACATTAGAGAGAACAATCTTTGTCTCCATAGGATTCAGACCTGGTTCCCAGTTCCAGATATGGCTTCATTTCCACTGAGAAGATCTCTTAGCCAAACATAAAGCGATTGGTTGTTCACCAAGACTGTATGCCACTATTGCACTTGTGTATACATCTTGACAGTGTGTTTGCTTCTGAGTAGCTTAGACCCCTGGTTACTCAGACAGTTGTTTGGCACTTTCCCCCAGTAGGTCATGTAGTACTTTCTAACACTAGACTGGCTAATTCTCTGGGATATAGCTCTCTTCTGGCTTCCAGCCAGGTCTTTGTGCTCTATGTAATCAGCATATGGTGTCTGCAGCAATAGGGTCTTACCATGTACCTCAGGAGGGTAATCAAGTGCTTTGACAGAAGACTGTCTTGTTTTGTTTTGGGGAGCTTGTAGGTCTCTCTAATCAACAGCTCATTGTGGGTGGTAATTGCATTCTGGTACTGGGAATTACAGGCCAGAGCCAAAATATAATTTTAAAAAATTAAGGTTAGGCTTCATCACAATTTTTCCAGGGCCCTTCTTTTCAGGTGCTCCCTCCATGCTCCCATTGAGGGTTCAAACTTTTAGTCTATATTCAAGGATAAAGAGTTTTATGGTACCAGTTCATTTTGAGTTAAGTTTTGTATTTTCCTTCCCTCTCTTCCCTCCCCAAGCCCTTCCTTCCTTATTGTTCAATTTTGAGTTACCTATTTCTATGATTGTGTGAGCTTAAAGAATCATCTATTCCAAGTCCATCCCTTTTTCTAAACATGTCATTGTGTCATTTTTTTTTAATCACTGTGGAATTCCCTCATGTAAATTTACCACAACTTCAAAAGCCCTTCCTCCAATGATGGACACCTAGGTTGGTTCTAGTTCTTAGCTATTATGAACTAAGGGGCTATAAACATGGTTGAGCAAATATCTCTGTAGTGAAGTGTGGAACATTTAGGGTAAATGTCCTGTAGGAGAATAATCGTGTCTGTTAGCACCTCTATATTTATCATTTTCAGGAATATCCAAATTGATTTCTATAGTGTTTGTACAAGGTTATAATCCCATCAACAGTTAATGAGGGTTCCTATTTCTCCACATCCTTGCCAATATTTGTTGTCATTTACCATCCTTACTGGAGTAAGATGGAATTTCACAGTTGTTTTAAATTACATTTTCTTGATGGTTAAGGATGGTGAACACTTTCTTAACTGTATGTTAGCCATTTTTATTTCTTCCTCTGAGAAGTCCCTCTTCAGTTCTCTGCCTCATTTTTGGAGTGGTTTGTTTGATTTTTTTATTTTTAGTTTTTGGAGTTCTTTATAGATTCTAGATGTTAGGCCTCTGTTCTGCAGGTAATCTATTGGCTTTGATTATGTATGTTTTTGCACAAAATTATTTAGCTTCATAAGATCCCATTATTTGAACGATTGTTTAATTTCTTGGCTACAGGGGTTTGTTCAGGAAATATTTACAAACTCTTATGTTGTGGAGAGTTCCTCCTATTTTTATTTCCAGTAGAAGAGTTTCAGGTCTTATACTGAGGTCTTTAATCCATTTGTAATTGGCTTTTGTGTGTGGTGACATGTGTGGGTCTAGTTTCATGTTTCTGCATATGGCCATCCAATTGTCCTCCACCATTAACTGAAGATGGTATTTTTTCTCTAGATTATGATATTGTGTTATCATATCCTTTGTCAAAGATCAAATAGCTATAGTTACATGACCTAAATTCTAAATTCTGTGTCTTCAATTATGTTCCATTGGTTTATATTTCTGTTTTTATGCCAGTACCATGCTGCCTTTGTTACTATGGCTGTGTAATACTGTTTTGGATTGGGTAAGGTGATACTTCCAGAAGGTTTGTTTTTTTTTTTTTTTTCCCCTGAGGATATGCTTGGATATCTGAAGCCTGCTGCCATTCCATATGAATTTTAACATCATTTTTTCTATCTCTGTGAAGAATGATGCTGAGATTTTTACTGGTATTTCATTAAATCTGTATAATACTTTTGGTAGAATTTCCATTTTCATAAAATTAATCCTACATATCCAGGAGCATGAAAGATCTTTCCATCTTATCAAGTCCTCCTTAATTTCTTTCTTGAGTGTTTTACATTTTAATTATATAGGTCTTTCACATCCTTGGTTGCTGGGTACTGAAAGGCCCAGGGATGAGGCATAGTGGAACTTCCTGAGCCTAGCTAAAGTTTAGTGACCTGTCTCTGGCCAGCTAGGACTCAGCAAAACACCTAATGGCTTCTGGCCTGCTACTTCCACAAAGGAATTGTAATTACCATTTCAATAGTTACAGTTTACTATTGGCCCTTACCTCTCCCCCCTTCCCCACTCCCCCCCCCATCCTAAAATCCCCGCCTTCATCCCCAACATGATGTAGGCAACTGCTCATAGCAATAAAGCGAGTTTTCTTCTGTGAGTTCCTGCTTCGAAAAGTCTCCTGACTCAGTGTGGCCAGGAGAGGTTTCTGAATCATCGTAAACTCATCTTCCTCCTTCAACCCCTTGGGTGGAACCAACAGGCCTGCTCCTTCCACAGCACTACCTACCTGCCTGGGAAGGAGCCCAGCACTTGGTTAGTGTTATTCCAAAGCAATTAATTTTTTTTTTTTTTTTTTGCTACTTAAAATGAGGCAGCCTTACTAATTTCTTTTGATGTATATTTTTCCTTTACATATAGAAAGGTTGCTGACTTTTCAGAATTGGCTTTTTATCCTGCCACTTTACTGAAGGAATTAATCACCTCTAGAAGTTTTTATATGGAGAATATGGGGTCACTTATACATGGGATCATGCCATCTGCAAACAGGGCTAACTTGATGTTTTCCTTTCTGACTTATACTTTTTAACCAAGTTGTATCTCCAGTTCACCTTTGCATAATATTGGTTTTAAAATGCTGGTAAGTTTTAAGATGTAGCAGTTATAAGAAGTTGCATTGTCAATAGGCTTATGACTAAGTATTTTTGCATTACATGTTTATTTTTCACTAGAAATATTTCACTAGGAATAAATAAATTAAAATTTTGGAAAAGTTTCAAATATAGAGAATTAATTTTACTGAGATGGACTCATCAAACCTCAAAGTTGTTACCCTAAGCATTAATGGGCTTAATTCACCCATCAAGAGACAAAAGCTAAAAGAATGAATCAGAAAACTAGACCCCTCAATAACTTGTCATCAAGAAACCCACCTCACCACTAAAGACAGACACCTCCTCAGGGCAAAAGGGTAGAAAATTATATTCCAAGCAAATGTAAAATAAGCAGGTGTAGATATAATAATATCAGATAAAATTAGACTTCATACCAAACGTAATCAAAAAAGACAAAGAAGGCCACTTCCTACTTAACAAGGGAATGATCCAATAAGAGGATATCACACTCATAAGTATTCATGAACCAAAGACAGGAGCACCACAATTCAAAAAACAAAACCTGCTTGACAATAAAACAGAAATAACCACCAACACACCATCATAGTTGGGAACTTCAATACTCCACTATCAGCAATAGATAGAAAAGCAAGAAGAATCCAACCCCCAAAGCTCCAGACAGAAAGAAATAATTGAGATTAGAGCAGAAATTAATGAAACGGAAATGAAGAAAACAATTAAGAAAATTGATGAAAGAGCTGGTTATTTGAAAAAACAAAACAAAACAAGATTCAGAAACCCTTGACCAATTGATCAAGTGTAAAGAAACATAATACTTCAAATTCACAAAATTAGGAATGAAAAAGGAGAGGTCACAACACACATTAAGTCAAACTGGGAGAATCATCAGTACTTATTTCAAAAACATCTACTCCACAAAACTGGTTAATATGGAGGAAATTGATGATTTCCTGGACACATACCACCTACCAAAGCTAAAGTCAGAGCAGATTAATCTCCTAAACAAACCTATCACACCCATCAATATTGAAAAGGTAATAAAAAACCTCCCCCAAATGAAGTGTCTAGGACTAGATTGCTTCTTGGATGAATTCTATATAACCTTTGTAGAAGAACTGAAACACATTTTTCCTAATGTATACTACAAAATCAGAGAACAGAGGAAGTTCCACAAATCCTTCTATGAAGCTAATCTCACACTAATACCAAAACCATGTAGAAATGCCACAAAAAAAGAGAACTATAGACCTATTTCCTTGATGGACTTAGATGCAAAGATCCTGAACAAAATCCTCACAAACTGAATCCCAAAACACAGCAAAAGCTTTACCCATGTTGATCAAGTAGGCTTAATCCCAGGATTGCAGGGGTGTTTCAACATACAGAAATCTGTCAATGTAATATACCACATAAATAAGCTTAAACACAAAACCACATGGTCATTTCCGTACAAGCAAAAAAGGCCCTAAACAATACAACATCACTTCATGACCAAAACATTGGAGAGAATAGGCATGGACGATATATATCTCAACATAATAAAGGCTATATATAATGCTTCTAAAGCACAAATAATACTTAATGAATAGAATCTGAAGGAATTCCTATTGAGATCACAAACAAGACAGGGGTGTTCACTCTTACCTCTGTTCTTCAATATAGTACAAGAAGTCCTAGATCAAGCAATAAGACAGGAGAAAGACATAAGAGGCATACAAAATGGAAAGGAAGAACTTAAGTTAGCTCTATTTGCAGACAACATGATTCTGTACATAAGAGACCTAAGAGCCTCCATCTCAAAACTCTTAAAGGTGATTAACTCCTTCATCAAAGTAGCAGGATGCACAATCAATGCAAAAAAAAGTGGTATCCTTTCTATATGCAAAGGACAAAGATGGAGAGAAGAAATAAGTGACATTGTCCCATTTTCAATAGCACAAAAAAACTTGTTATAACATTAACCAAGGATGTAAAAGACCTATACAATGAAAACATAAAAAATACTCAAAAATAAAATTGCAGAGGACTTGAAAAAAAAGGACATACCTCCTATGCTCCTGGATATGCAGAATTAACATTGTGAAAATGGCAATATTACCAAAGGCAATATACAGATTTAATGCAATACCAATAAAAATCCCAACATTGTTCTTCACATAGATAGAATAAATGACCTCAAAATTCATATGGAAAGGCAAAAGGCCTTGGATATCCAAGCATATCCTCATCAGTAGAAACACCTCTGGAGGCATCACCATACCTGATGTAAAGCTATCTTACAAAGCCATACTGATAAAAACAACATGGTACTGGCATAATAACAGGACTATAGACCAATGGAACAGAATCGATGACCCAGACTTGGGTCAATTAACTATAGCTACTTTATATTTGACAAAGGCCCTAACAATATAGGCTGGAAAAAATATGGCAACTTCAACAAATGGTGCTGGACAAACTAGATAACCAAATGCAGGAAATTGAAATTTGATCCACACCTCTCATCATGTACAACAATCATGTATAAATGTTTCAAAGACCTCCATATTAGATGAAATCTTGGTTACTACTGGCAGAAAAAATAGGAGGAACTTTCCATGATATAGGAATGGGAAAAGACTTCCTGAACAAAACCCTAATAGTACAGGATCTTAAACAATCACTCAACCATTGGGATCTTATGAAGCTGAAAAATTTCTTCACAGACAAACATACAATAAGCAGAGCCAATAGATAACCCATATAATGGGATAAAATATTTGCTGGCTGTCCAATTCACAGAGGCCTAATTTCTACAATCTACAAAGAACTCAAAAACCTAAACAATAAAAAGTCAAACAACCCACTTAGAAAATGGTACAAAGAACATGACAGGGAGTTCTCAGAGGAAGAAATACAAATGGCAAACACACACTTAAGAAAATGTTCATCATACCTAATCATTAGGGAAATGCAAATTAAAACAACTATGAGATTACACCTTACCCAGTAAGGATAGCAATCATTAAAAAATCAAATGAAAATAAAAGCTGGTGAGTATGTGGAGAAATAGGAACCCTCATTCACTATTGGTGGGGATGTAAGATGGTACAACCACTTTCGGAAGCAATATGGATACTACTAAAAAGGTTGACTGTAGAGTTACCACCAGACCCAGTTATTCCCTTACTTGTCATTTATCCCAAAATCTCCATGCCTTAGTTCAGAGAGATTTGCTCAACCATGTTTATATCTGCTCAATTCATAATAGCTAAGAGCTAGAATCAACCCAGATGTCCGTCATTTATTGAATGGGTAACCAAGATATGGCATATCTACATGATGAAATTCTACACTGCAGTAAGGAAAAAATGGCACAATGAAATTTTAAGAAATATGTTTGAACCTGGAACAGATCATTCTTGGGGAACTCATCCAATCACAGAAAGATAAGCACCATATAGTATCACTCATCAATGGCTTCTAACCTGAAGCTACCCCAGGTGTTCACATACCCAATAAGCATCTTGAGGACTGGACAATAGGGTGGGTGGGGTTGCAGAGGAGGGTAAGGGTGCAGTGGAGGACATAAAATTGGACCCAAATGGCCATGGTACCATAATATTCCATATCCTAGAAGACAGACTAAATGGTTGAACCTTCATCAGGCCCTTACTGGAAACACCTGTATCACAAGACCCTGGAGACAGTATAATGAAGACTGACCTTAATCTTCTCCTGTTTCTCTATCTCTCTTCTCTTTTCTCACTTCCCTCTATCTATTTTATGTTCCTTATCTTTTTCTTCCTTCTCTTCTTGGGCATTGACCTGTAACTCCCAGTACCAGCATGCGGCTAACATCCACAATGAGCTGTTGGTCAGAATGACCTACAAAGTTTCACAAAAGAAGACATATTTCTGTCAGAGTACTTGATGACCCACCAAAGGTTAATGGTAAGGCCCTACTGCTGAATACAATATATGCTGTTGGAACAGAACATGGAGTGACTTGAAAGGAAGCTGCAAGTGAGTCATTCCCCAGATAGTTAACTCAACTAGTCCCAGAAGGTGCTACATGAGTGACTGGGGAAAATTACAAACATCTGACCTAGAAACTTATGGTCTAAGCTACTCATCAGCAAATAACCTGATGTGGTACTCATACAAGTGCAAAAGTGGTGCACAGCCATGGTGGGAAGCCATCTGCTCTTAATTTGGTTAACTGATCTGCTCAGTGGAATGGAACCAATAGCTGGATCTTGAATTCAGTCAGAACCATATCCAAAACTAAGCCTGCTCTCCATTTTCAAGCTCCCAGTAATTATGGGCTATAAGAGGGCATACACCTATTAAATTCTCTCTAAAAACCAAAGGTTTTCCCATTTATCTGGTGCTAACTTTAATCTCTGTAGAAAAATTTGCTGCAGGGAGCGGCTACAGACGCCATTACAAGATGGCGCTGACTTCCTGCTGAGAGTTGTGACGAACAACTCCCTACTTGGTCATATCCTGGCGACAGTCTTGCTTGATGCTGCGTGTGCACATGATGTAATGCATCCTGGGCCTATCCCGTGGCCCTGGGTGGTGGGTGAGCAGGTGGCGGCCAATCCGTAGGTGTCTTGTAGTATTACACCCTATAAAAGCAGCTACACTCCTGCACCCCGGCCCCTTCGCCATCAACTTTCCTGTTAACCAAGAGGCTCTCCAATAAAGTGTGATCGAGAAGGATCTTTGTTTGCTGGTCGTTCTTCTCCTCCTGGTCAGGGAGTTCGCCGCAAAGTGGTGCCGAAAACCCGGGACGCTGGGTGCCTTGTAGGCATCGGGCGAGGGGCCGAAGAGGATCCAGAACTTGACACATGGAGAGGAAGACCGCGGTAAGTTACCCCAGTCATGCTAGACCCGTATTTGATTCTTGCCATTTTTATTCCTGTGTGGTTCATATTTCTTGTTGTCTGCTGCTCTTGGTGCCATTGTGACGAACCTGGAAGGGAGTACCGCTGTTTTGAAGAGGATTAGCCTCGCAGTACGAATCAAAAGTAAAAGACCTTGGTAGATAACAGGGTTTTTCAATCTGTCGCCCGCTGCCTTGCCCTCTTCTTCTGGCCGGTAAATTCGCTGGTAGATAACAGCATACGCCATGGGCAATTACCAGAGCGCGAACTTTGCATCCGATAGCTTTGTCCAACTCGTAAAGGAACTGCTTAAACAGAGAGACATTAAGGTCTCGTCCGCGACAATTAAAAAGATTGTTAAAGACCTGGATGAGATCGCACCGTGGTTTGCGGTGTCAGGTGATCTTTCACTCCTTACGTGGGAAAAATTGGGTCGAGATTTGGAGCGGGCAAAGAAAGAAGATAGAATAGGCAAAGGCACATTGCCGTTCTGGTGCCTTATTCATTCTTGTTTGAGTAAAGGGAACCACATAGAGATCATTAAAAAAGGGCGAGAGGCTCTAGCAAAGCATCAGGATAGTCTTTCTGAGTCTGATTCAAATGGGGAGTCAAAAGTTAGGCCTAAGAAAAAGGGAGATATAAAGAAGGAGAAACATATACAAGATAAAGATAAAAGCCTGCAGGAGGAGCTTGAAGAGATGGGGGAAATGAGTCATCGCTTGCCTGAGAAAGGGACTAAAGGGACATTTACCAGGCTGTATCCCCCTATTGAAGAGCTTGTACGTTTAAGTGTTTTTGAGACAGATGAGGAAATCACCTCCAACTCAGACCTAGAGGAGGAGGAGGAGGAAGAACCATTACAAAAGGTGGGGGAAGGAATCAAGGAAGTCACAAAAGGGCACTATTCATCTCTGCCTAGGCGCCCCCTACTAACGAAAGGAAAGCAGGCCCAAGGGGGTGGATCTCTGCAATTAATAGAGTCGTCTGCACCTCCCCCCTATAACTCTGCTAGAGACACATGCCGCTTCATTAAAACAAAAAACTCCCCTGGGGACACATGCTGCTTCATTAAAACAAAAACCTGGTCGTGGCTGGCCTCCGCTAGGAGGGGCTTCTATTATGGCTTCAAGGAAAAAAAAAAAAAAAAAAAAACTCCTTGGGAGCCCGCACTCTCCAATATTTCCCACAGCTGGTCTCTTGACAAGCTTGCTTGGGGCTTAAATATTGTTTAATACACTTTGCAAAGCTGCCTGACAGGCTTATCATTCCCTATACTAAGGAACAAGTAAAAGTTTTGTCTGGCACTGTGGATGATTGGAGCATTCTCATGTGTGCTTTCCCAAATGACATAGATAATCATTACCCAAAGAGCCCTATTTTGTCTTTTGTTGAAAACAATCTGGTTTACTTTCCTAAAATCACTGTTCAGGAGCCTATTACATCAGCCCCTGCCATCTTTACTGATGGCTCAAAGTCTGGTCGTGGGGCCTACCTGGTACAGGGATTGGAGCCTATAGTAAGAATGTTCAGACCTGACTCTCCTCAGATTGTTGAATGCTTAATAGTCTTGGAGGTATTTCAGACATTCCCCACTTCCTTTAATTTGTTTACAGATTCCTTGTATGTGGCCAATGCAGTGGCTAATTTAGAGATCGCTGCTTCGGTTCGCTCTACTAGTCTAGTGTCTAATATTCTTTTACAACTTCAATCTTTAATTTTGCAGCGAACTTGCCCTTTTTATGTTTCTCATATTCGAGCTCATTCACTACTGCCTGGCCCCTTGTCACAGGCTAATGACCTTGTGGATCAGGCCGCTAAGCTAGCCCTGATCTCCTTGGATGATCCAAAGACTTCGGCAACAGAATTCCATAGACTATATCATGTCCCTGCAAATACTTTAAGACTAAAATTTCCTATTTCCAGAAATGAAGCGCGGGATATTGTAAAATCTTGCCAATCTTGTGTCACCTTTTTGCCTTCCCCACATGTGGGCGTTAATCCCCGAGGCCTACGTCCTAGAGACCTTTGGCAAATGGATGTGACACATCTTCCAGAGTTTGGAAGATTAAAATACCTACATGTCTCAGTGGGCACCTGTTCAGGCGTTATTTTCGCCTCTCCATTGGCAGGTGAAAAGGTCTCTCATGTCAAGACTCATTGTTTGGAGGCCTGGGCTGCTTGGGGAAAGCCACGCCATTTAAAAACTGATAATGGCCCAGCATACACATCTGCTGGTTTTCGAGCCTTTTGCGCACAAATGCAGGTAGCTCATGCCACTGGCCTTCCTTACAACCCACAGGGCCAAGGTATAGTAGAAAGAGCAAATAAAACCCTAAAAGCCCTCTTATTTAAACAAAAAAGGGGAATAACAGAGGATGCAACCCCTAAGGAGAGAGTTTCTTTAGCTCTCTTCACTCTTAATTTTTTGATTTTGGATCCATATGGTAAAAGTACAGCGGAAAGACACAGTCAATCTAAGATTCCCATGCCCAGTGAAATGGTGATGTGGAAGGATGTCTTAGATAATAAATGGAAAGGACCGGATCTTGTGATGTTAAGATCCAGGGGAGCTGTTTGTGTTTTTCCACAGGACCAAGATTCTCCGCATTGGGTTCTGGCTCGCTTGGTGAAAACAATTATCCGACCCCAAAAGGAGGCTCTTGGAGACGGAGATGCCTACCAGGATGGAGAGAAGGATGGAGAAAAGGAGAGCCTTATTGATGATCCTCATCCTGTGCCTGGAATGTAGGGGAGAACAGCGTTGGGGCATTATGTCTGCATTTCCCAAACCCATGCCAGTATATCACTCCGCTGTGGTTTTTCCCCGTTTCTTTACAACAGAGAAGGAACTGGGTCTTCCCATGGTGAAGAAAGACACCTTTTCCATTTCTATCGGAGAACAGCGGAGTTTTCAGGCATCGGGGACATTGTGCTTTATGCTTGATCCAACTTATGAGGACTGTATGGTCTTAAAGAAACAAGCCTTTGCTTGGTTCCACGGGGACATGATTTGGGAAAGAAATGACCAACAGAGACGTAATGATTGGTATGGTCCAGAGAATAAGACTTCCCAGTATAAATTTGGTAACTATACCTATACTGAATTGGCAATCTGGCTTAATGGAACATTTCTGGTTGGTGTAAACATATCAGACAAAGCATACCAACCACGACTTGCTCCTCATTGTTGGGGAAGTGATGAAGGGGAAACCTGGCCGTGGTCTGACTGTCAGTCTACCGGTGTTGGCTGGACGAGTAAGGGAAAACTCTTTACTTTCTCCCCGGACATGAGGGGTCCCCATCCCTATCTGGCCTTATGGACTGGGGGATTTTTCAGACAAGATAGAAGGTATAATCCATTTTCAAAGTGGATTTTGTGTGGAACAAATGGAAGCTGTACTGATTTCACACGTTTTGTGTTATTACAGGGAGGACAAGTTGCTTGTAATAATGTGACTGCAGTCTTTAGTGAGAAGGAGCAGGTGGTGGAGGAAGCTGATGAGAACTGGGGTGCTTTATACAAAATTATCAACACCACAGGGGGAATTATGAGCATTGGACATGGGTGCCAAACTAACACAAGAAATGCTACTTTCTCTCCGGCACCAGTTTGCGTTCACCCACCGTTTATGTTTGTCCTCAATAATTCCTCCTTTAGTAGTTGCTCTAATACCTCCTGCCTCTTGTCCCAATGCTGGGATGCTCCAAGTTTAAGAATGCTATGGTCCTTAGGGTCCCTCGCTGGGTCCCTGTGCCTGTGGAAGCCCCCAGCATGCTGACTTTATTTAGGAATAAAAGGGATTTTGGCATCACAACAGCAGTTATAGCAGCCGTGGCTGCGATAGCTGCTGCCGCTACTGCGGCAGGTGTGGCCATAGCTTCCTCAGTACAGACAGCTGAAACTTTGAATAACTTGGCTACTTCTACCTCAGAGGCCTTAGACACTCAGACAGCTTTAAATTCTCACTTAAAGGGTGGTATCCAAATTTTAAACCAAAGAATAGATTTAGTCCAAGAACAGGTTGATATCCTTTGGCAGCTAGCTCAGCTGGGATGTGAATGGAAGTATAATGCATTGTGTCTTACTAGTGTCCCTTATGAAAACTTCACCAGAGCTGCTAATCTGTCTCGTAGTTTGTCACTAGCCCTCTCGCAAAATTGGTCTAAGGAATTTGATAGGGAATTGGAGGAATTAAGACAAGCTATAGTACATATTAACTCCACACGAGTGGATCTTAGCTTGGCAAAAGGCTTTACTTCTTGGATATCATCTGCAATCTCCTGTTTCAAGGAATGGGTAGGAACTGGAATGTTTCTGGTGTGCTGCCTAGGAGGGTGTGTGCTTTGCCTATGGTTGGTCTGTCGCCTGCGAACCCAAACTAGGAGAGATAAAATGGTCATTTCACAAGCGCTCGCTGCCTTAGAATGTGGCTCCTCTCCCCAAATCTGGCTGGCAGCCTTAAAGGGAAAATAGCTCCCCTGGCCCTTGCACCCTCGGGGTCTCAGAGTACCCATTGCACGAGGATGGGCAGGAATATGGTAGCTTTCGTTTGACCGCCGCCTTTGCACTCTCAGGGGACCTGTCCCATTGCACTGAGGAAGGGGAGGTTGGACTTCTTCCCTTGATCGGTCAACACATCATGAGGTGCAGACCTGATCGGGAAGGCATGTTTTCTATTTACGCTTGGCCATTTTATTAAACAAAAAAGGAGGAGCTGCAGGGAGCGGCTACAGACGCCATTACAAGATGGCGCTGACTTCCTGCTGAGAGTTGTGACGAACAACTCCCTACTTGGTCATATCCTGGCGACAGTCTTGCTTGATGCTGCGCGTGCACATGATGTAATGCATTCTGGGCCTATCCCGTGGCCCTGGGTGGTGGGTGAGCAGGTGGCAGCCAATCCGTAGGTGTCTTGTAGTATTACACCCTATAAAAGCAGCTAAACTCCTGCGCCCCGGCCCCTTCGCCATCAACTTTCCTGTTAACCAAGAGGCTCTCCACTAAAGTGTGATCGAGAAGGATCTTTGTTTGCTGGTCATTCTTCTCCTGCTGGTCAGGGAGTTCGCCGCAATTTGCTTCTCTTTTTCAGATGGACACAGATTCTAAGGAGAATACTAGTCCATAACACCTCAAAAGGGCCCCAGTTGAAACTAAGAGCTTTTGTAGAAATGAGCAAGAGTTCTACTTCCTTGCTGAACCTGGAACCAGTGTAAAGGTGAAGGAGATAGACACAGAATACTCAACTCCTACAAAACCATATATCCAGAGACATAGACGCTCCCAAGACTTCATCATTGAAGCAGACCTAAAATGAATCCAACATGGCTTAGGGAAATTTGTGTAAAAGGGGGCAGAAAGAATGATAGAGCCACACGTTGGGTCATTATGCACACAGACATTGCCTCTTACCCATAACTGATGGATAATTCCACAATACAGGAGCCATATTCCCCAATGAGTAGGGTCCCTGCAGACAGGGAAGTGAGGAAGAGGGAGGAGGCTAACAATGGTACCAACATGACTGTATACTCTGTGTACATAACTAATAAAAAATTAAATAAAATTACCTTCAATTTGTAAAACTCCCAAGGTTTTCTACCAAAAACAGTATAAAAAGAAATCTTAAAAAAGAAACCAAAATATTCATGTGTTTCTCCCTTCATATGTTGAGCTTATATAATATTTGTAGTTTTTCAATATTCTTTAAATGAAAATTAAAAAAAAAAACCACATTGTCTAAAATGTTCAAATGTCTTCCTTGAATATAGATGCACCTGAACTAGGAAAACTGAAAAGCTGTTAATTTCTGAAGTTTCAGTGATATGGATGGCAAAATAGTACTTAAATTGTCCATAGCAAAAAAGAAATAAAAAGATAATACAGGCAAAAAAAGGGGAAAGAACTTCTGAATACTCCCCCATTTGATAGAAAACATGCTCATTTGTCTTCTTCTAAGGAAAACAAAAAAACTAAACCAAAATATAGTTCAACTTGAACTTCCTGATTTCTGTAAAGCAAACAAGCTTTTGTATTCATTTATATTTAAACTTTCCAGATCCTATCCAACATTATTCTTTCCAAATTTCAAAGTAAAAAACTCCATATACTAATTTTCATATTTATGTCTCATATTGCACCGGAATTTTCCTTGCAAATTCTGTAGGAAAATACAAGCATATATAAAAACAAGTATATAGTAAAAACACTGTAAAGTGGCTCTTGTATGTCTTACTTCTGTGACTTGACTTCTGAAACACGGTTCTTTATTTTTGTTTTTAATTTGGGGAAGTATGCAATCTAAATCTTTCAATGTCATGAAATACTTTTTGAGTTTGGCCTATTTCACTTGGCATGATATCCATGAAAAATGAGAATTGTTTTGTTTGAAGAGACTAACATTTGTACTGTCTCATGGTTACCTTATCCATTCATCCACGGACACCCAGACTGTTTCTTCAGCTTGGATACTGGGAATACTGCTGTAATGTACATGGGAGAGCAGTTATCTGTGAGGTGATGACCACATTCCCTTAAAGCAGGTAACTGGCAGAAAAATTACTGGGTCATATGGAAACTGTGTTTGATTTAGTTAATAACTTCAAACATTTTATCTAAAGACAGCACTATGCATTTCCTTCAACAACGGACAAGCATTTGTCTGCATCCTCATCAACATTTTTTTATTTTTTGAGTTTCAGATAATAACTATTTATAAAGAGTGAGATATGCCATCTCTAAAGCTTTTGACTGGTCATTTT
This sequence comes from Jaculus jaculus, assembly GCF_020740685.1. Taxonomy (NCBI): domain Eukaryota; kingdom Metazoa; phylum Chordata; class Mammalia; order Rodentia; family Dipodidae; genus Jaculus; species Jaculus jaculus. The sequence goes on along the minus strand of NC_059108.1, from coordinate 96,573,111 downwards.
TATGTCTTTTTTGGAGTAACATTATTCAGTACTTCATCTACTTAATCTTGGATTATTTGTTTTATAGTATTATTTTGATAATCTTTAGATCAGCCAATATTACACTCATATATACTAATGGCACCCATATTCTTTAGGAGGTACATGATCATTGAATCATAATAAGAAAGCTTTCTTTTCTTGCCTCAAATTACATATAAAACCTGTCCATTTTATAGTAGACTACACACATTGGTAAAATTGAAAGTGATAAAATTTTAATATGTAGTTAAGAAAATGCTTTCATGTGTGTCAGACTACATACTGCACGCAAGCCAACAAACATTTTTCGTGTCTATTATAGTGATTTCTTTAATAACACATGATTTCCGAGGAATATTTGTGAAATTAAGAGGTATTAATATTTTGCAAAGTTGACTATAATCATTTAAAGAAAACTTTTTTCTAAGTATACTTTGAAACATTTTTACTTCCTTACTGTTTCCTCTTTCTATTGGTCTATTTCCTGATTTTCAGAGTGTATTTCTGTATAGAAAACTATGTTTGCTATTTCCAAGGCTTTCCACACTGGTGAAGGGAGCTGTATCATATTTCTAGCATTAGCAGTTTTCTAAAAATTAGTCTTTCTTGAGCTGTTCATTTCTGCTGACACATAACAGCATCACTGCAGAGAGTTTCAAAGAAGAAACATGCTTGCCTATGCATTAATGTTTCCTACAGGCAGTTCCATAAAGAGAATTCTAGAAGACAGTGTAAGTTGGAAACTTTTGTTACAATAAAATAATGACAAGCTTTTTCTACTTTTGGGAATAATAAATATTCTCCTCTGTTAGGGTTGGCCTTAGCAAACTATTTTAAATTATAAGTAAGCTCAGTTCTGGTCCTGTACTCACCACGAAACCTAGTCATTCAAATGTTTTCCCCCAAACAGAGCTAACTAATCAATCATCTTGAAGCCTTCTCCTCTTTATTTTACAGAAAGAGCCATGGTCCCATCCAGCCACTGTGAGAGATGTGTTTTCTTTTCTTTCATTTTCTTTTCTTTTTTTCTCTTCTCTTCTCTTCTCTTCTCTTCTCTTCTCTTCTCTTCTCTTCTCTTCTCTTCTCTTCTCTTCTTCTCTTCTTTTCTCTCTCTCCTCTCTCTTCTCTCTCCTCTCTCTCTTTCTGTCTTTCAAGCTAAAATACACTGTATCTCAAAGGCAGTAGGAGAGTTTATCCTGAAGACAAATATAAGTGACTACAGCCTGAAAGACAAATTTAGATTATCCTGAACCATAGGTTCCAACATGTTAACAATTTTATGAAGTTTTTCTAGTTGCCAAACAAAAGAAGGATATAAATTCAGACATTTTTTAAATTCACTGGTGGAAACATCAGGTACATGGGTCACAACAAAGCAGATAAATTTCTGCTATAGTTTGCCCTTGTTATCGATGTCATTCTTTTCCTAGGATTGGTGGAAGCAGGGGTCTGTTAATACATTACAAAAAGCAAGTGCTTATAAGGATGTTATGACAGACACAACGTGATGGATAAAGGCTACTGAAGTTGCAAATGATGGGCCAAGACAATTGTCCAAGACAATTTAGCTTTGAGAATGTAGTACTCTATTTCTCCATAGTCTCAGAGTTCAATTAAATAATATAAATGACTTTGATGGTGTGAATATATCATGTCCTCATAGACCCATGTGTTTTAATACTTATTTCCCAGTTGGTGGTACTATTTGGGAATGTTATGCTTTCATATTCTTTTCAAGTAAAGAAATAATATAGTCTTAATTTATATAACCATATATAAATTTGCACAGGATCACTGTGCAAATTTTAAGGAACATGAAAAGATTTCAAAGAGGCACTATTCATAATTTGGGTCCCTCTGTCATCTCCTCAAAGATGCAAGCATATTTTTTATTCTGTCAAGAATCTTACATGCTTACTGCCTTTGATATCTCAACTAAGAAGAGATACAAAGTAAAAACTAATATAAAACTCCAATATCAAGAACATGGCATCATTCTATGAATCATATTCCCTTCTTTACACCTCAAATTTAAGTGCAGGCAGAAATGCTACCTTAAATTTATAGATAAACATACTGTGACAAAAAAATGTATAAATATGTGAAATTTCAAATGAAACTATGCCTACAACTTTTTTTCATATTGCAAAATTTAGTTTAAAACATTATTTTTATTAAATCAATGTTTTATGGTTCATATCAAAGAATACAACCCAGTAGATGAAACTATGCCAGTGTGTTTTAAAGATTTGTGAGGCTTTCAGGAGGAAGTTCAGACTTCGCTCAGAAATAATAAACAAAGAAATGCCTTAGAAATTGTTAGAAATGTCTCTGACTGTCATAGAACAATTACAGAATTTCAGAATTCCGTGTAATAAGAGGGAAATTAAACGAAGGAGGAAGGGTCTGGATGGCATAAAGGGAAACTTCTTCAATTTACTTCTTCAGTTTTTTTTTTTTTTTTATGTTTTCCTTGTTTAGGTCTTTCCTTTCTTTTATTAGAAGTAGTCCAAGTTATTTAATTTTGTGTAGTTATTATAAATGGGATTTCTTTATTCATATTTTTGCCACACACACACACACACACACACACACACACACACACACACACACACACATATATATGGCTATTTTCATGTGTTGATTTTATGTCCTGCCACTGCTCAAAGAATTTATTGCTTCTAGGAGTTTTTTCGGTCATTATGTATAAGATCATGTCAAATGCATATTGGGCTAGTGTGACTTCTTCCTTTCCAATTTCTATTCCTCTCATTTTCTTCTCTCATCTTACTTCTGTAGTGAAGACTTCAACACTATGTTGGAAAGTGTTGGGCCTAAAGAGGGCCTGACTCGAGGCCCGGTGGAACTTCCTGAGCCTGGCTAGAGTTTGGCCACCTGTCTTTGGCCTGTCACTTCCACATAAGGATGACTCAGGGAGACCTGACCTGAAACTGTCTCTGCCCAACAACTGCTAACGTGGTAAAACGTTGTTGGCCCTTATACCTCGCCCCATCCTAAGATCCCCACCCTTTCTTTCAACACTATATAAATACCTGCCTGATACAATAAAACCAGATCCTGCTTTGACAAGTCTCCCGACCCAGCGACCCAGCGTGTTTCTTTGCTGGGATTAGGAGGACGTCTGGGTCACACGCTCCATCCCGTTCAGCCCTGGGAAGAGACCTGCGGACCGGCTCTCCCACAGCCCTACCTGCGGGGGAATCCGGCAGGAAAGCAGTACTGAGAGTGGGCATCCGTGTCATACCAGATCTTAATGAAAATTCAACTTTTTCCTTATGCAGAATGATGTGGGCCTGAGGTATAATATGTATTGTCCTTATTATGTTGAGATATGATCCCTCCACCCCTAGTCTTTCCAATATCTCCATAATGAAAGGATGTTGCATTTTGTTGAAGACTTTATTCTGCATCTACTAAAAATCATGTGATTCCTGTCCCTCGATCTGGTTTGGTATTAATGCAATGTTGGCTTCATAGAAGAAGTTGTGAAACATTTTCTCTATTTCAGTTATGTGAAATAACTTGAGAAAAAGTAGTTTTATTTCTTCAATGGAAGTTTGTTGGAATTTAGCAGTGATTCTGTCATGGCCTGATTTTTGTTGCTGTTGTTATTATTTGTTGTTATGAGTCTTTTAAGTAGTTTTTCGATTTTAGTTTATATTGTAGCACTATTCATATAATTTATCTTTTCTGGGGTTAGTGTTGGTAGGTGGTATGAGTCAAGAAATTCATCCACTACTTCAAGATTTTTCAATTTTTTTGTGGAATATAGACTTTTGAATTATGTACTAATGATATGCCCAATCTAATCTGTATCTATTACAACATTGTTTTTCAATTCTAATCTTATTTACTTTAGTCTTTTTTTTTCTTTTCATCAATTTGGTTAGTGGTTTATCAATCTTATTTAGTTTTACAAAGAATATGCTTATTGTATTTTTTAAATTGTTTTCTTTAATTCCAATTCATTGTAATCTAATCTGGTCACGATTATTTATTTTTGTCTGATAATTTTTTTTGTTTGGATTATGTTTCTCCTTTTGTAATGTAGCTATTTAGCTCTATAAAATTTTCTTTTAAGATTGCTTTCATTGTATCTCATAAGTTTTGATATGTTTAGTTCAAAAAATTTTCAATTTAATTTTTGATTTCTTCAAAAACACATTTATTGTTTAATAGTGAGTTGTTTAGTCTTCAGTAGTTGGTGTATTTTCTGTTGTTTCACTTGTTGATTTCTATGTCTATTGAATTATGGTCTGATATAATACAGGGAGTTATATCTAGTTTCTTGAATTTTTGGGGACCTGCTTTTATATCTTAAGTGATCTATTTTAGAGAAGGTTCCATGAGCTGCTGAGAAGAACTTATATTTTATAGAGTTAGGGGGCAATGCTCTATTGATGGCTGATAGATAATTTGACCTATGGTTGTGTTTAGTTCCTTCATTTTGCTTTTTCTTGTCTGTTCAGATCATTTATTTAAAATAGTGGGGTATATAAGCCAACTGTACAAGGAGTTTGGTTATAGTGGCTTGAGGCCCTGGTATGCCCGGTTTCTCTCTGCCTCTTTCTCTGTCTCTCTCTCTCTCTAATAAATAAATAAATAAAATATTTAAAAAAAATAAAATAGTGGGGTATTGGGGCTGGAGAGATGGCTTAGTGGTTAAGTGCTTGCCTGTGAAGCCTAAGGACCCCGGCTCAAGACTCAGTTCCCCAGGTCCCACGTTAGCCAGATGCACAAGGGGGCGCATGTGCCTGGAGTTCGTTTGCAGAGGCTGGAAGCCCTGGTGCGCCCATTCTCTCTCTCTCCCTCTATCTGTCTTTCTCTCTGTGTCTGTCGCTCTCAAATAAATAAATAAATAAATAAATAAATAAATAGTGGGGTATTAAACTCTCCTATTATTGTATTAAGATTTATTTCTAATTTAATGTCTAGTAGCTTTTGATGTATAAAATTTGGGGCAGCTATATTGGAGCATATAAGTTTATGAACATACTATCCTCTTGTTAAATTGTTCCCATACTGAGTATAAAGTGGCCTTCTTTGTCTCTTGAATGCTTTTGGTTTAAAAGCTATTGTACAGGATATTAGTTTAGCCATAGCTGCTTGTTTCCTATTTACATTTGCTTAGGATATATTTTGTTTATTTTCAAAGATAGACAGTGCCTGTCTTAAATGATATGAAAACTTTCATGTAGACAGCATAAGGATACTTTTTTTCCTATCCAGACTGCTTACTTTAAAAAAAAATATATTTTTTAAAAGACAGAGGTCTAAAAAAAGAGGCAGACAGAAAATGTGTTATTATAGGCACAACAGAACATTCTGACACTGTAAATGAACACAAACCAGGGCTCTCAGGCTTTGCAAGTCAGAATCTTTAACCACTGATCCATATCTCCACAACCTCTTACATTTTGATTGGTGAGTTGAGTCCATTGGTGTTCAAAGTTAAAATTGAGAACAGTGTGTTAATCCCTGCCAAATTGCAGATGTTTTGCTGTTTTGTTTTGTTTTTTTTAGGTATGGTCTTACTCTTGCCCAGGCTGACCTGGAATTCATTATGCAGTCTCAGGGTGACCTCAAACTCACAGTAGTACTCCTACCTCTGCCTACCAAGTCCTGGGATTAAAGGCATGAGCCACCACACCCAGCTTAAATTGCAGATGTTTTAAAGTTTCTGGTCTTCACTTGACTTTATGTACTTTCTTGTTTGTTGTAACATTGATTGCTGCTTTTTCCCTCTTATGGCCTCTTCAGCATGTTTTATTATTGCTTTGGTATGGAGTAGTCCATGCAGTATTCTCTATATGGCTGGCTATTTTCATGGAAAGTTTTTTTCAACTACTATGGAATAATTTTCCTGGATATAGCAGTTTGGGTTTACAACCAGTGGTTTAAAATTTGAAAAACTGTTCCAAGACCTTCTGCCTTTTGAAGTTTCCATTGTAAAATCAGAGTTAATTCTGCTGGGCTTACCATTGTAAGTAATGAGCTGTTTTACTCTTGTAGCTATTAGTTCTCTCTCTCTCTCTCTCTCTCTCTCTCTCTCTCTCTCTCTCTCTCTCTCTTTCTCTTTCTCTCTTTCCTGTGTTTAGTGTTTAACTATAATGTGATATGTGGAATTTTTGTTCTGGTCCAGTTTATTTAGTATTCATTGGTCCTCCTGCACCCATATGGACCTCTCTTTTGTAATAATAGGAAGATTTTCTTCAATAATTTAATTGAAGGTATCCTCTATGTCATTGAAGGTACCCTCTATGTCTTTGGCCTATAGTTTTTCCTTTCCCGGCAAGTTCAAAATCTGATTGGTTTGTCTTTTTAGTTATCCTACATTTATCTCATTCACACATTTTCTTGAACTTGACATTGATTTTGGCTTCCTGATATATTTCCTGTGTCTTGTCCTGGAGCTCTGATAGGCTATCACTACACATGACCTATTCTGTTAAGCTTTCATCAGGGCCTTTTAAAAGAGTTATTTATTTTTTTTTCATTAGGTTATTCTTTAACATCTCCATCTCTTTGAGAAATTCCATTTTCATTTCTTTCTTTTTTTTTTTTTTTAGTTAGTCATGTGGAAGGGTTTCCCCTATTTTTCCTCTAGCAGTTTCAGAGTCTCAGGTCTGATATTAAGGTCTTTGATCCATCTGGACTTAACTTTTGTGCATGGCGAGAGATAATGATCTACTTTCATCCTTTTACAGATACATATCCAGTTTTCCAGCACTATTTGCTAAAGAGGCAGTCTTTTCTCCAATGAGTATTTTTGGCATTTTTGTTAAATATCGGGTGGCTTTACCTACCCAGACTTACATCTGGGTCATCTCTTCTTTTTCATTGATCTACATACCTGTTTCTGTGCCAGTTCCATGCTGTTTTTGTCACTATGGCTCTGTAGTAAATGTTAAAATCAGGTACAGTAATACCACCAGCCTTATTTTTGTTGCTCAAAATTGCTTTAGATATTAGAGATATTTTGTGCTTCCAAATGAAGTTTTGAATTTTTTTTCTATTTCTGTGAATAATGCCATTGGAATTTTGATGGGGATTGCATTAAATGTGTAGAATGATTTTGGTAAGATTACCATTTTCACAATATTGATTCTTCCAATCCAAGAACAAGAGTTGTTTTTCCATTTCATAATATCTTCGGCAATTTCTCACTTGAGTGTTCTAAAGTTTTCTTTGTAGAGATCCTTCACATCCTTAGTTAGATTTCTTCCAAGGCACTTTATTTATTATTATTTTTTTATGCAAGTTGAATGGTAGTGATTCTCTGATTTCAGTCTCTGTGTGTTTGTAGTTAACATACAGGAAGGCTATTGATTTCTGAGTGTTTATTTTGTATCCTGCTACATGGCTATGGTGGTTTGATTCAGATATCCCCCATAGATTTAGGTGTTCTGGATGTTAGGCACCCCAGCTGATGGAAATTGGAAATTAACACCTGCTGGTGCTGGTATATTGTTGGAGGTGGGCTTATGGATATTATAGTCAGTTTCCCCTTGCTAGTGTTTGGCACACTCTCCTGTTGCTAGTGTCCACCTTATGTGGGCCAGGGGGTGATGTCCACCCTCTGCTCATGCCATTGCTTTCCCCTGCCATTGTGGGGCTTCCCCTCAAGCCTATAAGCCAAATATAAATCTCTTTTTCCCAGAAGCTGCTTTTGGTTGGGTGATTTCTACCAGCAGTGTGAACCAGATTGCAACAGTAAACTGGTACTGAGGAGTGAGATTGCTGCTACACACCTGACTGTGTGGCTTTGGCCACTTGGAGCTGATTTTCAAGAGGAATGTGGAAGGATTTGAAACCTTGGCCTAAGAGATGCTTTGCAGTAATGTAAGTACAGCTTGGTGGACTATTCTGGTCAGAGTTGTGTTCTTTGTATATTCTGGATATTATCCTCTGTCAGATGTATAGCTGGCAAGATTTTCTCCTATTTTGTAGGTTGCTTCTTTGCTCTATTCAGAGTCCTTTGCTTAAAAAAAAAAAAAAAAAAAAAAAAAAAAAATTTGTAATTTCATGAGGTCCCAGCAGTTAATCTATGGTTTTATTACCTGAGTAATTGGGGTTATATTGAGAAAGTCTTTGCCAAGACCAAAACTCTACCAGCAAACTGTTAGAGCTGGTAAACACCTATAGCCATTGTTGCAGTCTGGTTCACATTTCTGGTAGAAATCACCCAGCCAAGAGCAGATTCTGGGAAAAAGATTTATTTTGGATTACAGGCTTGAGGGGAAACTCCACAATGGCAGGGGAAAGCACATGAGCAGAGGGTGGACATCACCCCCTGGCCCACATAAGGTGGACACTAGCAACAGGAGACTGTGCCAAACACTGGCAAGGGAAAACCCACCTCCAACAATATACCACCACCAGCTGGTGTTAATTTCCAATTGCCATCAGCTGGGGTGCCTAACATCCAGAACACCTAAGTTTATGGGGGACACCTGAATCATTTGAGAATCACCTAACTGAGTTTATTCCACTGAGTATTGTTTTGTTCTTGTTTTTGTTGTTGTTGATTCTAATCCATTTAATTCTGCCTTTGGTTGATTTCTTTTTGAATCTATTCCATTTCATTCAACTGTCTATTCAGTTCTTTTTCTTGACTATCTTCCATTTTATTCAGCTATCCTTTGAGTTCTTATTAAGTTCTTTTTGCTCTTTTAGTTAATACTCTTCTGTTTTATCCAGCCATTGGTTCATGGCCTTATTTTTTATTTAATGTGCTTATACTAATTTTATTTTAGGATTATATTTCTGGAGTTTCCTCTAAGATTTTTTTTTAAATTATAAACTTTGTTGTACAGACAAATCATGTATTGTTTCCATTCCCCTTGTTCCAACCCACATTACACTGAGGGTGCTTCTCAGTGGAGTTATTGGTATTCATCATGGGGTTACGGGTTATGAGTTATGAGAGCAGCAGTCAGTCATTGTTTACTTTGTAGGCTTCTACTATAGGACTAGGTATTTTTGGTTGGGAAATCTTTGCTTGGTGTCTAGCATTACTTGTTTTGCCTATCTTGAGACAGTCCTCTTATAAGATGCTAAGAATGGAACAATAGCATCTTTCATGGAGCCTCTTTTTTTTTAAAATTTTTATTTATTTATTTATTTGAGAATGACAGGCACAGAGAGAAAGACAGATAGAGGGAGAGAGAGAGAGAATGGGCGCGCCAGGGCTTCCAGCCTCTGCAAACGAACTCCAGACGCGTGCGCCCCCTTGTGCATCTGGCTAACGTGGGACCTGGGGAACCGAGCCTCGAACCGGGGTCCTTAGGCTTCACAGGCAAGCGCTTAACCGCTAAGCCATCTCTCCAGCCCTGGAGCCTCTTTTCAGTGGCATGGTCAGTCTTGATCAAGGTAGGTGTAGGATGGCAGTCTTTCTGCAATTTTGAACTGAGTAGTCTTGAATCTGAGCAGGGTTCTTTTTTTGTGTATAGCCTCCAGGAGTGTCTACACTAGAACTTGAGAGGACTACCTACTCAGTGCCCAGGGTCTAGGAAGTATCTACTTAGAGAGCTTTGGCAGGTAGGCAAAGTGAGAAATGAAGGAGTGAATGTGCAGGGAGGTAAAGGAAAGCTCATATGGGCACTGGTTATCTAGCACTACTCACGGCATAGGACTTTGGTGTGAGATCAGCTTCAGGGCCCCTACAGGTGCTTGTTGCAGCAGAGCTTGGTGGGAGAGGAGGGAGGTCATAGAGTCCAATAGCTCATTTCTATGTAATAGCATTGCTAATATCTATTTCTAGTTACATTGCAGAGATTTGATTCTTAGTTCAGGTGAGAAAATTGCAGTATGGCACCATCCCCAGGCATCCTTGCTAATAATGCCTCAAGCCATTGAAAAAGGTTTCCACTTCACACAAATTTGCAAAGACTAATTTACATAGTAGCAAATGGTTTTAAATAAAATATACACTGAAATATTTACTTTGGTATCACACCAATGCTTAACTGCTGTAGGCACTGAGACTAAGTGAAAGACTTTAAGAGCAGATTGAACTAATAAAGAAAGAAGAAACAAACACTAAAAGTAAAAGTAACATTAAAAATCAATGTGGTTGATTGACATCAGGGAGTTAGAACAAGAATTTATTTACTATTTCTGAAATGCTAGAGAGATTTTAATTGAGGCTTCAGGTGAAAAAAAAAAAAGTAAAACACCGAGGCTCAATGTTCATTAAATATATTTACTTGAAAATATTTTATCAGAAGTTCATACATGTAACAATATATTAACTATCTTACATTCTATTTTAACAGTTAAGCTCTGATAGTGGTTTTGTGAAACATGTTCCATAGATTGTGAAGAATTGCTCTCTATCTTTAAGACACTAACTCTGCTTAAAGTTAGTTCCCCCCAAAAATAAATAACTGGTTAAAAAAAAAAAAAACTTTTCTTTTACCACTTCCATGGGTATATATAAGGGTTTTGCTTACTTGAATTGTGCTGCCTGCTACATTTCATCAAGACAATCATAATTCTTTATGCACTCAGGACAAAAACTTTCTGAATGACAATTCATTATGTAAAGGTCAATTAAAGCTGATGGATGTTTCACTGTAGTCACCACAAATCCTAAAGTTCCTGGAAAAATACAAGTAAATGATGCACTAGAAATTTGTGTGTGTGTGTGTGTATGTGTGTGTGTGTGCAGGTATGTCTAGTATAATATAGTGGATTGGAGAAAAAGAACAATAAATGGGCATATTCTTCTTTAGTACTGGAAAGTGGGACAACTTTCACTGGGTATGATTAATTAAATCAGCTTTTTTTTTTTTTTTTTTTTTTTTTTTTACTTTTTCTTTGAGGTAAGGTTTAACGCTAGTTCATCGTGAGCTGGAATTCACTACATAGTTTCAGGGTGGCCTCTATTTCAACATGATCCCCTACCTCTGTATCCCACATTCTGTGATTAAATCATATATTTATAAATATAGTTTTATATTCCTATTTACAAATGATTGGACTTCTGTGTGAGTGGGAATAAAACTCAGTAGCAGAGGCCAGTAAGCTGGAAAGGAGATATAAAGGGAAGAGAAAGGGAGGGAAGAGGATGGTATTGTATGTATGTAAATAGAAGAACAGATTAATGGGGGTGAAAAGGTCCAAAGTGAGGTCAGGGGAAGAGATTCAGTAAAAGAAGGTAGAGAGAGGGCTAATCAAATTCTAAGAGGATATAATTCTAAGAGGATATAAATAAGCCATATGGAAACTACTTTTTTGGACAATGGAATACTCAGGCACCATAGATTGTTACTATAAAATTTTCAGTACCAGAGATGAGTTACCTTCCAGTAAGTTGTTGGCCAGGATTGTCCCTGATGCCCCCAGAACATTACAAGCCATTGCTGAGGTTTCCCACCAGGAATAGATGGTAATACCCTATTGCTGAAGACTCCACATACTTGGGCTGCAAGGTCACTGAAAAATCCTGCTGGACCTGAGCTTAAAACCTCATCCATGTAGATCAGCTGACAGAAAGCTGGAAAAAATCACACTGCTTGCAGTTCAATGGAAGAGAGAAATCACCAGTGGAGATACTCAACAGTGCCAACCAGGCCAAATGAGCCAATGGGTACAATAGTGGCACATCTCTGATGAGGAAAACCAGCCACCCTCCAACTTGACTGGAGGTCCACTCCATGGGAGGGAATACATCCCTGATACTGAAAACCTACAGCAGGGGTCGTCATGAGCCCTAGTGGTATAATGTCTGCTGCTCTCTGGCTAAATGCATATACTATGCTTACCAAAATGTCCAGTAAGCACTGCTCTTAATGTTCACACCAATATATTAATGCTACTCTCACTTTTGATTAGAGAAGCTTCCCTTTTAAGATGGCAGTGACCTTGGGATGACTCAGAATGTGCCATGGCACTGAGAAGTGACAGAGGAGTGTTCATCACTGAAATATGTCTGTCACATCTTCCAAGGTTCAGGGTCCATTGCAGAAGAGGTGGCAAAAAGAATGTAAGAGCCAAAGGAAAGGTAGCTCTCCTTACAATGTGCTTCTGCAGACACAAAATGGCCTGGATATCTGTGACCTCACAGTGCCTGATACAACCTACTCAAGACCATCATAATAGGAGGAAAAGATCATGATATCAACATAAAAGATAGACTCATTGAAAGCGGGAGGGTATATGATGGATACTGGAGTTTCAAAGAGGAAAGTTGGGGGAGGGTGGGAATTACCATGGGGTGTTTTTACAATCATGGAAGTTGTCAATAAAAATAGTTCTAGCTTGACACCTTCATATTGCAATTATTGTATTTGAGAAACGTTTTATAAATTATAACTCAGAATATTGAAACTGTCTTTGTAAAATAGAAAGTAAAATCTTGTTAGGTCATATTACTCAACAAAACATATATATAGCATCACTGGGATTTAAGACAAATTCATGATTTATGGTAATAAAATAATTCCAGTACATTGTACTACAAAGCAGGCAGAAACATCATTATTAAAGAGACAGATTTGGCTATATTGCGAGATTCTTTGTGGACAAGAGGGCGGTAACAGATTTAATGAGCATACTTTAAATATTATGTATATGTTGAATACAACAGGAATATATACATTCTATTCATACTTCTCTCATTTAGTTGTTACATGAGTTACATGTTACATGACTTAAATCAGCATAGGTAAAATTGGATAAGTGCTATTACTTTAGAAAGAACTTGATGGATGTAGCCCTTCTCTTAAGCCAAGAGTAGTGGGAGCTTGATATTGAAGAGATCCAGTGGTTGTAAACATATAAATGAATTTTTAGAAGTCAAGTGAATTTTTAATTAATATTATTCACCTACTTGTTATGTATATATCATGCATTGGTACCATCCTTTCCCTCTTCCCTACACCATTATGCTGAAAGTCCTCCTTAGTGGAGTTTTGGATATTCCTCATGGGGTTGTGGGTTATGCATTGTAGAAGCAGCAGTCAGTTGTTGGAGGCAGGCAATAACTTTAGGCATTATGTCCCAACCTATGGCTCTTACAGTCTTCCACTTCCTCTGAGAAACTGTTTTCCTTTCAGAGGGTAGCAAGACCTGAGAAGATAAATTACTCCTAGCACTTCAGCCAAACCCCAGTTAAAACCACAGAGGAATTAGTGATATAAGCAAGAAGGCAGCTTCCATGGTGAGCCTGACAATCAAGTGCCAGGGTAAAAAAGACAAATGGTGAGAATACTCAACCCCTACCAAAGCAGAGATCCAGAGACTCCTAAAAGCTCATCATCGAAGTAGATTTAAAATACACCTACCTCAGGGGCTCAGGAAATTTGATGCATGGAGACTTAAGTCAGCACAGGCAAAATTGGATAAGCACTATTAATTTAGGGAGAATTTGATGGATGTAGCCCTTTTCTTAGGCAAAGACTAGTGGGAGCTTGATATGGAAGAGCATAATCTTTGTCTCCATAAGATTGTAGCCTGGTTCCCAGTTTCAGATATGCATTCCTTTCCATTGAAAGGATCTCTTAGCCAATCAGAAACCTGTTGGTGACTCAGCAAGGCTATGTGCCATTATTTCACTTGTATGCACATCTTGTCAGGGTGTTTGCTTCTGAGTAGCTTAGACCTCCAGTTTGTTGGACCATTGTTAGCCATTTTCCCCAGTAGCTCATGCAGTACCGCCTGGGGACGGGCTCTCTTCTGGATTCTAGTCAGAATATTCTGTGTTCTGTGCCAACATGAGATGATTTCTTCAGCAATAGGGTCTTGTCTTTTGCCTCAGGTAGGTAAGTAAGTGCTTTGACAGAAGTCTGTCTTGTTTTGAGGACCTCATAGGTATCTCTGATCAACAGGTCATTGTGGATAGCAACTGCTTACTGGTAGTGTGAGTTACAGGCTAGAGCCATTCTTCCTTTATTTTTAGAGTAGGCTTCATCCCACCCTCTCCAGGGTCCTTCATTTCAGATGCTCCCCTCCTGCTTCTGGTTGAGAGTTCAATCCTTTAGTCTATCTTCAAGAATAAAAGTTTTTATGAAACCAGTTTATTTTGAGTTTAGTTTTGTGTTTTTCCATCACCTTCCACTGCCTTTCTCCAAAACCCTTCCATCCCTATTGTCTGGGCCCCAAATTTTCTATCAGGTATCTCAGCAACTTGAGAAGATCCAAGTTATGAACCACTGATGAATGACACCATATTGTAATTGTCTTTGTGTGAGTGTGTGAGTTCATTGAGTATGACCTGTTCCAAGTTCATCCATTTTTCTAAAAATTTCATTGTCATTTTTCTTACTGCTGAATAGAATTCCATAGTATAAAGTTATGTGATCTTTAAATAAATTTACAGTATTTCAAGAAGTGTTGGCTCATCAAAATTTGATTTTATATGGAAGTTTTCTATTTGCTTTACTTTGGTGGCTTTATTTTGCTAGGTATGCCTGTCTCAACCTCATGAGTGCTAGGAATTTAGACATCAACCACCACTCCTTATTAAGCATGTCCTTTAACATTAATAATTTTAGCATCTAGATTTTATGGTAAGATTTGCTGAAAAATGTTGATGCACCAAGCCTCATAATCATAAATCCTCAGTTTATTTTTAATCTATAGATATGAAAACATATTTTACAACAGTATTATTAAATTAATTTATAACACTAGTTCTTTAAGCTCCCTCAGGTATATGAGCATATTCAGATCAAGCTACATTTCTGTTTGCCTGCCTGCCTTTCTTCCTTCCTTCCTCCTTTCCTTCCTTCCTTCCTTCCTTCCTTCCTTCCTTCCTTCCTTCCTTCCTTCCTTCCTTTCTTTCTTTCTTTCTTTCTTTCTTTCTTTCTTTCTTTCTTTCTTTCTTTCTTTCTTTCTTTCTTTCCCCCTTCCTTCCTTCCTTCCTTCCTTCCTTCCTTCCTTCCTTCCTTCCTTCCTTCCTTCCTTCCTTCCTTCTATGTTTCTTTTTTGTCCTTTGGTTTTTCAAGGAGGAGGATCACTGTGGTTCAAGTTGACCTGGAATTCACTATGTAGTATTAGAGTGGCTTGAACTCATAACAGTCCTCCTACATCTGCCTCCTGAGTGCTGGAATTAAAGACATGCACCACAAATCTCGGCTCATTTCTATTTTTCTAGAGGGGAGATCTGGTCATCATTTGACTCTTTATGGTTTACTTTAAGTGTATAGCATGTGTTTTGATAAATCAGTTTCATAAGTTAAAACTATTTGACAAGGATAAATTCTTCCTACAAGGTTAAAATTGCTCATTCTCCTTATATACACTGTCCACTTAAAACATGAAACAAAGCTCAGAAAATATTCGATCTGTGTTTATTTCATCAGGTTTTCTTCTACAAACTTAACACATTTTGCTTTATTTGAGAAAAACTATCCCCTTTCACATCAATGGTCCACCGGTGAACTCAATCCATTCCTTCTCTGAGCTAAAATATTACCTAAACATGAGATATGAGACAAAACACTTATTAAGATGTTAAGAATGGTTGGTATACACTGTGAACTCCTATAAAAGAAATCTATTTGCATTAACTAAGCAAGCAGATCTGATGAAATTTAACTCCTGTTTTCTATTCTTCTTCCTATTTCCAGACTTGAGACTCCACAGCCTGGCAGAAAGGATGAGAAAGCATTTTATAAACTTTCTTCTTGCAAAGATACTAGGCTCAAGCTACTGCTTACTAGGAGAGTGTGATATTTTTTTGAAATAAAACTGAAATCTGAAAAGTGTAAGTATTAATAATGAAAATTAACTGAAAGAACAATGCCTTATTTAAATCTATTCCCCAAATTGAAACTGTTGTAACAACCTGTATTTTTAGAGTCTTGAGAAAAGAAAAATGCTTTTATTTATAAAATTTTCAACAGCATGACTATTACAATAATATAGAATGGATTTATGTCCAAATATTATACTAGATAAAAATACATTTTAGCTCTTTTGTTCTTTTTATAACAAATAAAAAGGCATAAAGAGATAGAGAAAGGGAACATGAAAATATAAAGGAAGTAGAATGATAGAAATAAGAGAGATCAAGGAACTAATTCTTATTCTTTTTTGTTGTTGTTTTTGTTGTTTTTTTGAGATAGAGTCTCACTCTAGCCCAGGCTGACCTGGAATTCACTATGGAGACTCAGGGTGGCCTCAAACTCATGGCAATCCTCCTACCTCTGCCTCCCTAGTGCTGGGATTAAAGGCGTGAACCACCATGCCGGTCAAGGAACTAATTCTTAATGAGAACAGCTCAATCATACACTTCAGTCAAATGTCAATAAATTAAAATTATAGGCCATTGCAAGACATCAACAAAAGATAAGACTCAATGCTGTAGACACCACAGGCAGCTGTCTCAGGACACTGAGAGACCACATAGGAACTGAGAGGAAAGCCTATCATATCCTAGCAAACCTTTGTGGCACTGGGAAGTGCTATGGAAGTTATTGAGTGACAACAGTCACCAACAGTATGAATAAGCAGGAGATCCTGCAAGCTACACTATCCATCACCCAGGGAAGAAATACACACGTAGGCAATAGTGGCAAAAAGCCTCTGTGGGTACGTACCTGCACTCTGTTTAGACACAAGGCCTTCTAGGATAGAGAGAACTTTAAGTGGTATTGGGATTCCTGTTAGTGCCATACTGGCAGGAAACTTACAACTGCAAGGGAGAAGCCTGCATGGTTCTCTTCACCCCCTAAATTATATGACAATCCCTCTTAACCAGAGCAGCTCTCACCCATGGCTGGAGAATCGGCTTTACTTTCCAGATGGCAGAGAATGCTATGGAGACCCAAGATCCATTAGCTGTACAAGTTAGCAGACTGTAAAGCATGAGATAGGCAACCTCTACCACATTCTTTGGAATTCAGAAAATTCTGCAGAGGAAGCAGTGATAATTATTGCCTCCAATATTAACACCATAAACCTCCAGGGAAATATCAAGGAACAAGGTGGATACCTGAAGCATATCACAACACGAATACAGAGTCTACAGAGAACTCCCCACAAAGAACAAACTACTAACTTTCCTGACAAGGCTTAAGGACTGTTGTGAAATAGGGGCAGGAGGAAGGTAAGATCCACAGGGAGTGTAAAATATCCTAAGGAACATTTCTCCCCCAAAAGACTGACATAGGCCCTAAACACCCCACAGTGAACACCAAGGCCCCTTCTGAGAAGGGCCCTTAGAGAACTAGAGACTGATGGTGAAGGGATACAAGACTATAACCTATGTAAAATACATATATTTATATAAATTGAAAAAAATAGAAGGGATTCAGTGGAGGAAGGATTTGTGAGGTAAATATTAACATAGTTTACTATTAATATTTATGGAATCTGCCAATAAAAATTAAAAATGTTAGCCTAAAGTGATTGCTTAGCATGCATGAAATGCTGGGTTTGATCCCCAGCATGGAATAAACTGGTGACATGGTACCTACTGGATAGCCTCTGTAAGTACAAGTTGAATTTGTGGCAGCCTGAGCTACATGGAACTATCTGTAAATAAAATCCACAAAAATTAAAAATAAATAAGTTATAATATGAAACAGTCAGTTTCCCAAAACATATATATATTATTTGACCTGAATTCTAGAACCCAAGCTGATGGCAATTTGGGAATTGGGGGCTTGCTGATGGATGTATGTTGTTGGGGATGGGCTTACGGGTGTTATAGCCAACACCTTTTGACAGTATTTGGTACACTCTCCTGGTGCTGTTGTCCACTTTGTGTTGGACAGGAAGTAATGTCCAGTCTTGGCTCATTCCTTGCTTTCCCCTGTCTTCATAGAGTTTACCCTCAAATTAGTAGGCCAAAATTAACATTTTTTCCCCTCTCATTAGCTGTTTTTGGTCAGGTGCTTTGCACAAGCAATGAGAAGGTACTACATCAATATTATATAGAGAATGATATATATCAGAATTCCTAGAGTATTTATGAAGCCTGGTTATATAAGCTTACTTGCCTATGTAATGGTTGAAATATGATTATCAATAATATGGTATCATTTTTAGTTCAAATGTTTATAAATGCTAACATTTAAAAATAAATGACTTAAATTCCACAGAATTGAAAATCATTAAATATTAATCACTAAAACATATTTTATTTATTTTTTAATTAGAGAAAGCAAGAGAGAGAGATATAGAGAGAGAGAATTGGCATGCCAAAACCTCAGCCACTGCAATTGAACTCCAGACATTTGTGCCACCTAGTGGACATGTGCAACCTGGCACATGCCTCACATTTGTTCATCTGGCTTACATGGGATCTGGAGAGTCAAACATGAGTTCTTAGGCTTTGCAGGCAAGTACCTTAACTACTAAGGCATCGGTTCAGTCCTAAAACATAATATTAAATGGTATAGTTAACTAAATAATTAAAGCCACAACTAGTATAAAATATCAAAATAATTGTTTTATGTGCATGTTTTTCTATGAAGTGTAAACTTGTATGGACATATGATATGTTAGTACCACTGTTTTCTCCTCCATGTTCCCATTATGCTGAGTGTCTTCCTCAGTGTGATTGCTGGTATTTCCCGTCAGGTTGCAGGTTATGATATATGAGAGCATCAGTCAGTCATTTAAGTCGGGTGGTGGCAGTGCCTCTGGACATTCCCTTCCATACTTTGCATGTTTTAAGACATGGACTCCTTTCACGTTAATATACTTCCTGAAATTCATTTTTTTCTCAGTAACATTTTGGTCATAATTGAATGTTTTCTTTTTATGGCCTTATCTTAAAAGTGTATTTTTTCTAAATCTAACCATATATGCATAGTTTTTCAATGCAGCTATATATTTTGAATGTAAACATATTTTACTTTCACAACTTACTGTCATGTTTCACTCACTGTGAAAGTGAAAGGACATCCAAGTAAATGGGCAACTTTCTTACCTATATGGACCAAAGCATCCATCATATCCAGAGAGCAACATGAGAAATTAGAAAGGCAATGTATGTAACATTTAGTTAAGCATCCTTAAAAAAATCCACCTCTATAAATACTTTTTACAAAAATTGTGTGTCCTGTTATTCTCATAGTGCTAAGAATGAAACAAAGAATGACTGACCATAAGGTAGCAATTGTAATTTTTCTAAATGCTACTCTTTTTCCATAATGAATATACTAATTTACTTTCCTAATAATCAAATAAGTTTTATATTTTCATCTTTCTCACTGTTTTCCAGTTTTTTTTTTATTTTCTATTTTTGACAGTAACTACTCCGACAGATTTGAGATATTTCATTGTAGTTTTGGTTGACATTTTTGTTGATTATTGATGTGGAACAGCTTTTATATACTTGGTTAATTGTGTGCTATCTCTTGAGAAATTCCTACTCATATGTGTTATTATTTTTAGAAACAGGTTATTATTACTATTACTATTATTACTTTTATTGGGTTGCTCATTTAAAAATATTATTATTAACCCAACTCTTGGATTACTTGAATGCATTCTACATTGTGGATACTACTTCTTTATAGAATGAAATATTGGTAAATATTTTCTCACATATATATGCTGTGTCTTCACACTTTTATTTTTCCCTTATGATATGGGCATATTTACTTTGATTAACTTTCAGTTATCTTTGTTTAGTCTGTAACTTTGAAGTGATATACAGAAAGTCTTTCCTACAGCAAAACATTCCACATGTTTATCATCAGTAGTTTCATACTTTTCAGTTTTACCTTTCAGGATTTGTTTTGCTCTGAATTTACTTTATGTATACACATTATGATAGAGAGAGATCTAATTGCATTCTTCTTGATTTAGATGCCCAGTTTTACTATGACCTTTAATTAAAGGTACTTATTATACTCTGAAATATATTTATTGTGTTTTGTATAAACTCAATTGGATGTAAGTATAGGAATGTATTTTGGTATTGTCTGTTCTGTATGTTTTTCTTTTTTTCTGTTTTTATGCAAGTGTCATATGTTTGGGATACCAATATGGTATCGTGTGTTTTGAATTCTGTAGTTTAATGTCTCCAGGTTTGGTCTGCTTTTATTACATTCTCATATATGCATTATAAAAATATTTCTCTAATAGAAGTGGACGGTAGTATAGTTGTTCCTAGATGATGGGGAGGAAGAAAGAAGAGCGAATGTTTAGAAGATATTGGGTGCTGATTGGTAGGAGGGATTTTTCTCTCATGTTCTGTATCAGAATAGGATAACTATGGTTGAATATAATTTATTTAAGATTCCAAAGGAACTAGTAAATTTTGAATGTCTTTAAAATAAAAAGTATAATTTGAGATTGACATTATGCCTATATCAATTTCTTAATGCACATTAACTATCACTTTTTATGCATAATTAGAATTATTATAAATGTATATGAAAAAGCAATTAAAGCCATGTATATGGTCTGTGCACATCATCCTTGCCCTAGGAAAGCTGAGGGAAAAGGTTTGCTTTGCTTATTTGGAGCCAGCCTGGGCTGCATATTAAGACCCTTTCTAAAAACAGCAAAGATGACTCATTACTGACTAGTATGATTTGGATGTCTTCCTCAAAAGAAAAAGAAAATATTATCTCTTTATGTCTGTATACAAAATAGGAAATAAATTCCATGAAGCAAATTTACACCAATCAGAATCACACTCAGGCTTTATGAATTCACTTAGTGACCAACAATGACATTTATTTATTAAAATTCAGGAGGAGTCTAAGTCATTAACATAAATTTCTTTTCACTTTGTACTTACATATGTAACTTATTCAATGAGGTTTGAAAAATGGGTTGCAGTAAATTCAAATCCATTTTTAGTAGTATGAATCATTCATTAATCTTCTAGGCAGTAAAACTCAAAGCTTTATTTCTCCTTTGAAGTTTTGAAAAGTAGGTTTGTGAGTCCTGTGTGGTTTCCTTTAATATACTGGGTCAGACATTAGTTTCTCTGGAATGGATGTCACTTCTGGAAACATTTTGTGAAAAAAATTATATCACGTTGAAAAAATTGTAGGATATGTTTCCCAGATACCCGTGAGATTTTACTATTGCTTGTCCTATAGGGTGCATACACTAACAGTTAACCTGTGAATCAACGGAAGGATTTTGAAATATTCTTTCATTTCTTATAGTAGTAAAAATCTCCTGGTGTGATATGGAATAAACTCTGATTGATTTGAACTCTGAATATTTTATCTAATAATAGAATATAATTCTACATACCTTGAAAGACTTTTGCATTTATCCTAGGCTTCTTATTTGTGTGTTTTCTATAGTACATGAGATCTAGAAAGGACAGTCTTCAATATCTAATTTGCTATACTGATATATTTGCAAATCATTTCACTTTTATTATGAATAGGGATATTTTTAGCCTATGACTCTACTCATAACCTATATTTTCAGTCATATGGTTGAAGAAAAAAATGCAAGACAAAGTCAAACAATGCAAAACTCTAATCCTTCTTATGATTAGTTCTTCTATCTAATGTATGTGTCCTTTGAAAATCGCCAAAAATATTGCTTTCCCACTTTGGAGAAGGATTTTCTATTTGTAGTCAGACTACATCAGGCCATACTCTATAGGAACATGCTCCCTCCCTGAATCCATCAGCATGAACAATATCCCTTCCCCCAAGCTTGTTTTCTCTGCATTCCTTTATAGAACTATGATATCCAGTTGATGCAATTGGACAATACATAGATCAAGGGATTCACAATGTACTCTTGATTCTGCTCTTTATCCTAGTTATCAGTATAGATCCTCAAGAGGTGACTAAAAATTTCAGGTATACCTATCGAATGTGGCTAGCTACATGACATCCACTGCTTCTAACTTCATGTCCACATGAAACCCATGATTAGAACCATCCTTATTAAATTGTTGTTTTCTGATGCTGCTGTGGACCCAATTTTCATGAGATACCACAGTCATTTCAAAGAAAGCTTTGTGTATAACATCTAGATTGAATGAATACAACTATACTAATTTCACAAAGACTAACATGAAGAATAGAAATAACTCTTTAGAAGAAACAGAAACCACTTAGATCTGTGTATTGCTTTGGAGGCATTGATTACAATATTTAGGAATCCAACAAGCAGCACCTATCATTTGACCCATTTTGTGGAAAGGTTTGATGAGTTTATATCTTCTAATTTCATTGATTCTTTAAACTACCCTGCCACATTCTTATGTACTTCTTTTAGTTTAGCAAATAAATGATATAGTGAATAAAATTGTGCATCCATTTGTAATATTATTTTTTATTTTTAATTAGATATGGCTATATTTAGTAGTAAACAACACATGTTGGTACCATCCTTTTCCTCCTCTTTGCCTCTTTTCTGAAGAGGCCTTCTTTGCTGGGGATGCAGGTCAAACCCATGGGGATTGTGGGTCATGCATTATAGGGTGGGGGGAGAGAAAATGTCTCTTTGAAAAATGTCTGAACTTGAGACTCTAACATTCTTTCCTCCCGCTCTTCCATAAGACTCCCTGAGGACACTGGGAGCATTTTAAGTTTACTTCAGAGATGGACATTTAGAAGCCTCTGGGTCTCTGGTTTGGTAGGTGGTGAGTGTCCTCAGTGTCTACCTCCATCACTCTTGTGCTGATATAAGATTCACTTAGAAAGCAGCACTCTTGTTGATTTCCCTAATTCCTCTGTGGTTTCAGCTGGGGCTGGGGTGAAGTGCACTGGGTCTTTTATATCCTCAGGTCTAGCTCCCATCTGAAAAAGAGAAGCACATTATCCAGTGGAGAGTGAAGTCAGTTCCAGTAAATGGGATAAACATTATTAGAAAGAATTTAAAGGGTTTAAACCCTCTTTTAGCCCAAAGTTAGGGGGATCTTGACAATGGAAAGCCAAATCATTACCTGGATATGATTCTGACTTGTTTCTAAGTTCAAGATATGGTTTTCTTTCCATTGAGCAAATCTGCTAGCTAATCCAAGAGCAGTTGGTTACCCACATTGGTGGCTGTGTGTCACTATTGCACTGTGTGCGCATCATGTCAGGTTGTTTGCTTCTGAGTCACATTAGACTTTGAGTTGTTTGGACAAATGTTGGTCACTTTCCCCTGGTAGCTCATGTAGCACCTTCCCGCACTAGATGGGCTAAATAGCTGGGGAATGGTTGTCTTCTGGGTTCCAACCTGGTCTCTTCATGGGCCATGCCAACAGCTTATGGTGTATTCAGCAGTAGGGTCTTACCATTAACTTATGGTGGGTAATAAAGTGCACTGACAGAAGTCTGTCTTTTTTTTTTTTCTGGGGCGGGGGAGATCTTGTAGGTCGCTCTGATGAACAGCTTTCTGTGGATGTCGATGGCAGCCTGGTACAGGGCATTACAGGTCAGCATCAAGGGAAAAGAAAAATAGTAAAACACATAGAAAAAAGAGAAAAAGGAGAAATTTGAAGTTAGGTTTTTCTGACCCTCTCCAGGGCACTTCAATTCAGGTGTTCCCCTTAAGGAACTCTTGAGGGTTCCACCTTTTAGGATTTCCAGGATATAGGATTTATGATACCAGTTAAGTTTGGCTTCAGTTTTGTGCCCCTCTTCCTCTGCCTCCCCCAAGGCCTACCCTCCCAATTGTCCAAGCCCTAAGATGCTATTCAGGGATGTCAGCAACTCCGGCTGATCCAGGTTAGAAACCATAGATGAATGAGACCATGGAATGGTTGTTTTTCTATGATTGTGTAAGTTCATTTAGACTGATCTGTTCCAAGTGCAACCATTTTTCTATAAATTTCAATGTGTCATTTTTTTCTTACTACTGAATAGAATTCCATCATGTAGATATGCCACATTTTGGTTATACATTTATCCAATGATGGACACCTGGGTTGATTCTAGTTTTTAGTTGCTATGGACTGAGCAGCTGTAAATATGGTTGAACAATTATCTCTGAATTGAGATGTGGAGCTTTTAGGGTAAATGTCCAGTAAGAGAATAACAAGATGTATTGGTACCTCTATACTCATCCTTTTCAGGAGTCTCCATGTAATTTTCCATCATGGTTATAGCAGCTTACATTCTTATCAACAGTGAATGAGTATTCCTATTTCTCCATACCGTCACTGCCATTTCATTTGATTTTTTAATGTTTGCTATCATTACTGGGGTAAGGCGGAATCTCATAGTTGTTCTAATTTTCATTTCCCTAATGGTTAGGAATGTTGAACATTTTCTTAATGTGTGTTACTCACTTGTAGTTCATTTTACAAGAACTCCCTATTTAGCTTTCTGTCCCACTTTTGCAGTGGGTTTTTGATTTTTTTTGTTTAGTTTTTTTTTTTTTTTTGTGTGTGTGTGTGTGTGTTCTTTGTAGATTCTAGATATTAGGCCTCTGTCAATGGTATAGCTGGCAAATAATTCCTCCCCTTTAATGGGTACTCTACTGCATATGCTTTGGTATACTTGTTTGTGTCAAAGCTTTTTAGCTTCATGAGATTCCATTTGTTGA
Organism: Jaculus jaculus; assembly: GCF_020740685.1. NCBI lineage: Eukaryota > Metazoa > Chordata > Mammalia > Rodentia > Dipodidae > Jaculus > Jaculus jaculus. The sequence goes on along the minus strand of NC_059108.1, from coordinate 96,548,646 downwards.
GTGCTTGTTTAATTTCCTGGGCAACTGGATTTTTTTCAGGAAGTCTATCCCAGTCCTATATTGTGAAGAATGTCCTCTATTGTTTCTTCCAGTAGTTTTAGGTCTTATATTAAGAATTTTAGGCCTTTATCTTGTTGAGATATAGACCCTCCAATCCTTTTCTTTCCAGTGTTTTTTTTTTAACATTTTTTATTTTTACTTGTGTATTTGAAAGAAAGAGAGAGAGAGAGAAAGTTTGTGCCATAGCTTCCAGCCACTGCAAATGAACTCCAAACACAGGCACCACCTTGTGCATCTGGCTTACATGGATCCTTGGGAGTTGAATTGAGGTCCTTTGGCTTTGCAGGCAAATGCCTTAACCACTAAGCAATCTCTCCAGCCCTCTTTCCAGTGTTTTGATCATGCAGGGTTGTTGTATGTTGTAACAGGCCTTCTCCACATCAATTGAGATGATCATGCCATTCTTATGGTTCAGTTTATTTATGTGGTGTATTATGTTGACCATTTTCCATATATTAAACCATCCCTGCATCCCTGGGATGGAGCCTACTTGATCAATGTGGATAACATTTCTGATGTGTTGTTGAATTTGGTTTACAAAGATTTTATTCAGGATTTTTGCACCTAGGTCTGTTAGGGATATAGGCCTACAGTTTTCTTTGCTTCTTGCACCTTTGTCTCATTTGGTATTAGGGTTATGCTAACTTCATAAAAGGAGTCTGGGAGGATTCCCTGGTCTCCCATTATGCAGTATACTTTGAGAAAAATTGGTTTACTACTTTTGTGAAGGTATGATAGAATTCATCTAAGAAGCCATCCGGTACTGGACTTTTCTTTTGGGGAGGTTTTTGATTACCTTTTCAATCTCCATGGATGTGATCAATTAGCTTAAGATATATACCTGCTTTGAGTTTAGTTATTTTTTTATGTAGTATGCATCTAGGGATTCATCCATTTCTTCCAGAGTATTTAGTTTTCTGGAGTAGAGGTTTTGGAAGTATGCCCTGATTATTATTCCAATTTTATTGATATTTGTTGTGATCTCTCATTTTTCATTTCTGATTTTGTTAATTTGAAAGTTCTCTCTCTCTCTCTCTCTGTCTTTTTTTTTTTTCTTGATAAATTTGGCCAGAGGTTTGTCAATCTTGATTTTTTTTTTAACTACCTCTTTGTTTTGTCAATTCTTTGCATTGCTTTCATTGTTTCCAATTCATTAATTTACACTCTAATCTTGATTATTTCTTACCCTCTGGAGCATTTTGGGTTGGGTTCTTCTGGTTTTTCCACAACCTTTAGGGGGGCAGTTATGTTATTGACTTGGGTTCTCTCTGTCTTTGTAATGAAGGCATTTAGGGCTGTGATGTTTCCCCTTATGACTGCTTCGGTATGTTCCATAAGTTATGGTAGGTCGTGTTTTCATTTTTATTCAATTCTAGCAATTTTACAATTTCATTTTTGATGTCTTCCATGACCTACTCATTGTTTAAAAGTGTATTGTTTATTCTCAAGATGCTGGTGGAGTTCTTGACTTGTGTCTTGTTAATTTCCAGCTTTAAAGCATTGTGACCTGACATGATACAGGAAGTTACTTCAATTTTTTCTGACTTTATGAAGGCACACTTTATATCCTAATGTATGGTTAATTTTGGAGAAGCTTTCTTGGGCTGCTGAGAAGAATGTGTATTGTGTAGAGTTTTGGGGGAAAGTTCTATAGCTGTTCATTAGGGCTAGTTGATTTATGATGCTGTTGAGCTCTATTATTTCCTTGTTGATTTTCTGCTTGGATGCTCTGCCTATTGATGATAGTGGAGTATTGAAGTGTCCAATTATGATGATGTTGGTGCTTATTTCTGTTTTATTGTCAAGTAGATTTTATTTTATAAACTGTGTTCCACCTGTGTTTGTTTCATATATATTTATGATTGTGGTGTACTCATGTTGGATTATTCCCTTGATGAGTAAGAAGTGGCCTTCTTTATCCTTTTTGAATAATTTTGTTTTGAAATCTATTTAAAGAAATATTGACACTCAGGAGGCAGAGGTAGGAGGATCGCCTTGAGTTCAAGACCACCCTGAGACTACAGAGTTAATTCCAGGTCAGCCTGGACCAGAGTGAGACCCTACCTCAAAAAACAAAACAAAAAAAAAAAAAAGAAGAAATATTGATATAGCAATACCCTTTTGTATTTTTTTTTTTCCCATTGATTGGGATGTCATTGTCCAACTTTTCACCCTGAGGAGGTGTCTATCTTTAGTGGTTTGGTGGGTTTCGTGAAGACAGCAGATAAAAAGGTCTAGTTTTGTGATCCATCCTGATAACTTGTGCCTTTTGTTTGGTGAGTTAAGACCTTTAATATTTCAGGTTATTACTGTGAGGTTTGAATTAATCCCTGCCATGATGAAGTGTTTTATACGATTTGGTGCTTTCTTGTCTTTTGTACTATTTTGAGCCTAGTCTATTTTTTTGTTATTGTGATCTTCTTGTTGGGTCAATGCATTATGAATCTACACATATGGTACAAAAGTAATTTTTTTACTCTTTTAATACATCTTAAGACTTCTTTTCTCACCCCCTATTAACAGTGCCATTAATTTTCAACACAATTCCTCTTGTAAACAATGCCCTCTCTCATCTAATATTTGAAAATATACAGAATTTTCTTAAAACCTCTTATGAATGATCAAATAAATCTTTTAACTATAAAATCTTCCCTATCTGTACACTTGTGGTTAATAGATCTCTGAGAAGCAATACATTTTTCACTGGTTTTCTGGCTACACAATCACCTAAGTCAATAAAGAAGTCCAGACCAGGATATTTTCACATGGTTGATTTAGTATTTTTTACTGTTTAAACTAGTATACACAGTATTAGGTTTCCTTTTGACATTTTTAAGCACATTTTATTCCTACTTCTGTCTGTCTCCCCCTACTTGTACGTTCCTACTCCTTGATGCTTCCTTTTCATTATCATATTGCACATGCTCTCTTGTTATCACTACTTTATCAGAATCTCTTTTTTCCTTACCTGATACCTGTTCCAGTTTATAGACAAATACCTATGCTCCTATCTATCTATCTATCTATCTATCTATCTATCTATCTATCTATCTTCTATCTATCAGCTATCTATATGTATATGTATATAAACATGAAAACCTAGGACCTTCATGTATGAAAGAGGACTCAGCGTACGTGTACTCACATCCGCGTATATGCACATATATATATACACATGAAAGACAGGACCTGCATGTATGAAAGAGGACTCAACGTACGTGTACTCACATCCGCGTGTGTGCACACATATATAAACATGAAAGACAGGACCTGCATGTATGAGAGAGGACTCAGCGTACGTGTGCTCATATCCGCGTGTGTGCACATATGTATACACATGAAAGACAGGACCTGCATCTATGAAAGAGGACTCAGCGTACGTGTACTCACATCCGTGTGTGTGCACACATATATACACATGAAAGACAGGACCTGCATGTATGAAAGAGGACTAAGCGTACGTGTGCTCACATCGCGTGTGTGCACATCTGTATACACATGAAAGACAGGACCTGCATGTATGAAAGAGGACTCAGCAAACGTGTACTCACATCCGCGTGTGTGCACACATATATACACATGAAAGACTGGACCTGCATGTATGAAAGAGGACTCAGCGTACGTGTGCTCACATCCGCGTGTGTGCACACATATATAAACATGAAAGACAGGACCTGCATGTATGAAGGAGGACTAAGCGTACGTGTACTCACATCCGCGTGTGTGCACATATGAATAAACATGAAAGACAGGACCTCCATGTATGAAAGAAGACTCAGCGTACGTGTACTCACATCCGCGTGTGTGCACACATATATACACATGAAAGACAGGACCTGCATGTATGAAAGAGGACTCAGCGTATGTGTACTCACATCCGCGTGTGTGCACATATATATACACATGAAAGAAAGGACCTGCATGTATGACAGAGGACTCAGCGAAGGTGTACTCACATCCGCGTGTGTGCACATATGTATAAACATGAAAGACAGGACCTGCATGTATGAAAGAGGACTCAGCATACGTGTACTCACATCCGCGTGTGTGCACACATATATAAACATGAAAGACAGGATCTGCATGTATGAAAGAGGACTCAGTGTACGTGTACTCACATCCGCGTGTGTGCACACATATATAAACAGGAAAGCCAGGACCTGCATGTATGAAAGAGGACTCAGCGTACGTGTCCTTACAACTGCATGTGTGAACATATATATAAACATGAAAGACAGGACCTGCATGTATGAAAGAGGACTCAGCGTACGTGTGCTCACATCTGCATGTGCACACATATATAAACATGAAAGACAGGACCTACATGTATGAAAGAGGACTCAGCGTACGTGTACTCACTTCCGTGTGTGTGCACACATATATAAACATGAAAGACAGGACCTGCATGTATGAAGGAGGACTAAGCGTATGTGTACTCACATCCGTGTGTGTGCACATATGTATAAACATGAAAGACAGGACCTGCATTTATGAAGGAGGACTCAGCGTACGTGAACTCACATCCGCGTGTGTGCACATATATATACACTTGAAAGACAGGACCTACATGTATGAAGGAGGACTCAGCGTATGTCTACTCACATCCGATTATGTGCACATATGTATACACATAAAAGACAGGACCTGCATCTATGAAAGAGGACTCAGCGTACATGTACTCACATCGTGTGTGTGCACATATGTATACACATGAAAGACAGGACCTGCATGTATGAAAGAGGACTCAGCGTTCGTGTACTCAGATCCGTGTGTGTGCACACATATATACACATGAAAGACAGGACCTGCATGTATGAAAGAGGACTCAGCGTACGTGTGCTCACATCCGCGTGTGTGCACACATATATAAACATGAAAGACAGGACCTGCATACATGAGAGAGGACTCAGCGTACGTGTACTCACATCCATGTGTGTGCACACATATATACACATGAAAGACAGGACCTGCATGTATGAAAGAGGACTCAGGGTACGTGTCCTCACATCCGTGTGTTTTCCCACATATATAAACATGAAAGACCGGACCTGCATGTATCAAAGAGGACTCAGCATACGTGTACTCACATCCGCGTGTGTGCACACATATATAAACATGAAAGACAGGACCTGCATGTATGAAAGAGGACTCAGTGTACGTGTGCTCACATCCGCGTGTGTGCACACATATATAAACATGAAAGACAGGACCTGCATGTATGAAAGAGGACTAAGCATACGTTTACTCACATCGTGTGTGTGCACATATGTATACACATGAAAGACAGGACCTGCATGTATGAAAGAGGACTCAGCGTTCGTGTACTCACATCTGTGTGTGTGCACACATATATACACATGAAAGACAGGACCCGCATGTATGAAAGGGGACTCAGCATACGTTTACTCACATCCGCGAGTGTGCACACATATATACACATGAAAGACAGGACCTGCATGTATGAAAGAGGACTCATCGTATGTGTACTCAATCCGCGTGTGTGCACATATGTATACACATGAAAGACAGGACCTGCATGTATGAAAGAGGACTCAGCGTATGTGTACTCACATCCGCATGTGTGCACACATGTATACACATGAAAGCCAGGACCTGCATGTATGAAAGAGCACTCAGTGAACGTGTACTCACATCCGCATGTGTGCACATATGTATAAACATGAAAGACAGGACCTGCATGTATGAAAGAGGACTCAGCGTACGTGTACTCACATCGCGTGTGTGCACACATGTATACACATGAAAGCCAGGACCTGCATGTATGAAAGAGCACTCAGTGAACGTGTACTCACATCCGCATGTGTGCACATATGTATAAACATGAAAGACAGGACCTGCATGTATGAAAGAGGACTCAGCGTACGTGTACTCACATCGCGTGTGTGCACATATGTATACACATGAAAGACAGGACCTGCATGTATGAAAGAGGACTCAGCGTACCTGTGCTCACATACGCGTATGTGCACATATGTATAAACATGAAAGGCAGGACCTGCATGTATGAAAGAGGACTCAGCGTACCTGTGCTCACATACGCGTATGTGCACATATGTATAAACATGAAAGGCAGGACCTGCATGTATGAAAGAGGACTCAGCATGTGTACTCACATCCCCGTGTGTGCACATATGTATACACATGAAAGACAGGACCTGCATGTATGAAGGAGGACTCAGCATGTGTACTCACATCCGCGTGTGTGCACACATATATACACATGAAAGACAGGACCTGCATGTATGAAAGAGGAATCAGCGTACGTGTACTCACATCTGCGTGTGTGCACATATATATACACTTGAAAGACAGGACCTGCATGTATGAAAGAGGACTCAGCTTATGTGTACTCACATCCGCGTGTGTGCACATATGTATACACAAGAAAGACAGGACCTGCATGTATGAGAGAGGACTCAGCGTACGTGTACTCACATCCATGTGTGTGCACACATATATACACATGAAAGACAGGACCTGCATGTATGAAAGAGGACTCAGCGTACGTGTCCTCACATCCGTGTGTTTTCCCACATATATAAACATGAAAGACCGGACCTGCATGTATCAAAGAGGACTCAGCATACGTGTACTCACATCCGCGTGTGTGCACACATATATAAACATGAAAGACAGGACCTGCATGTATGAAAGAGGACTCAGTGTACGTGTGCTCACATCCGCGTGTGTGCACACATATATAAACATGAAAGACAGGACCTGCATGTATGAAAGAGGACTAAGCATACGTTTACTCACATCGTGTGTGTGCACATATGTATACACATGAAAGACAGGACCTGCATGTATGAAAGAGGACTCAGCGTTCGTGTACTCACATCTGTGTGTGTGCACACATATATACACATGAAAGACAGGACCCGCATGTATGAAAGGGGACTCAGCATACGTTTACTCACATCCGCGAGTGTGCACACATATATACACATGAAAGACAGGACCTGCATGTATGAAAGAGGACTCATCGTATGTGTACTCAATCCGCGTGTGTGCACATATGTATACACATGAAAGACAGGACCTGCATGTATGAAAGAGGACTCAGCGTATGTGTACTCACATCCGCATGTGTGCACACATGTATACACATGAAAGCCAGGACCTGCATGTATGAAAGAGCACTCAGTGAACGTGTACTCACATCCGCATGTGTGCACATATGTATAAACATGAAAGACAGGACCTGCATGTATGAAAGAGGACTCAGCGTACGTGTACTCACATCGCGTGTGTGCACATATGTATACACATGAAAGACAGGACCTGCATGTATGAAAGAGGACTCAGCGTACCTGTGCTCACATACGCGTATGTGCACATATGTATAAACATGAAAGGCAGGACCTGCATGTATGAAAGAGGACTCAGCGTACCTGTGCTCACATACGCGTATGTGCACATATGTATAAACATGAAAGGCAGGACCTGCATGTATGAAAGAGGACTCAGCATGTGTACTCACATCCCCGTGTGTGCACATATGTATACACATGAAAGACAGGACCTGCATGTATGAAGGAGGACTCAGCATGTGTACTCACATCCGCGTGTGTGCACACATATATACACATGAAAGACAGGACCTGCATGTATGAAAGAGGAATCAGCGTACGTGTACTCACATCTGCGTGTGTGCACATATATATACACTTGAAAGACAGGACCTGCATGTATGAAAGAGGACTCAGCATATGTGTACTCACATCCGCGTGTGTGCACATATGTATACACAAGAAAGACAGGACCTGCATGTATGAGAGAGGACTCAGCGTACGTGTACTCACATCCATGTGTGTGCACACATATATACACATGAAAGACAGGACCTGCATGTATGAAAGAGGACTCAGCGTACGTGTCCTCACATCCGTGTGTTTTCCCACATATATAAACATGAAAGACCGGACCTGCATGTATCAAAGAGGACTCAGCATACGTGTACTCACATCCGCGTGTGTGCACACATATATACACATGAAAGACAGGACCTGCATGTATGAAAGAGGACTAAGCGTACGTGTGCTCACATCGCGTGTGTGCACATCTGTATACACATGAAAGACAGGACCTGCATGTATGAAAGAGGACTCAGCAAACGTGTACTCACATCCGCGTGTGTGCACACATATATACACATGAAAGACTGGACCTGCATGTATGAAAGAGGACTCAGCGTACGTGTGCTCACATCCGCGTGTGTGCACACATATATAAACATGAAAGACAGGACCTGCATGTATGAAGGAGGACTAAGCGTACGTGTACTCACATCCGCGTGTGTGCACATATGAATAAACATGAAAGACAGGACCTCCATGTATGAAAGAAGACTCAGCGTACGTGTACTCACATCCGCGTGTGTGCACACATATATACACATGAAAGACAGGACCTGCATGTATGAAAGAGGACTCAGCGTATGTGTACTCACATCCGCGTGTGTGCACATATATATACACATGAAAGAAAGGACCTGCATGTATGACAGAGGACTCAGCGAAGGTGTACTCACATCCGCGTGTGTGCACATATGTATAAACATGAAAGACAGGACCTGCATGTATGAAAGAGGACTCAGCATACGTGTACTCACATCCGCGTGTGTGCACACATATATAAACATGAAAGACAGGATCTGCATGTATGAAAGAGGACTCAGTGTACGTGTACTCACATCCGCGTGTGTGCACACATATATAAACAGGAAAGCCAGGACCTGCATGTATGAAAGAGGACTCAGCGTACGTGTCCTTACAACTGCGTGTGTGAACATATATATAAACATGAAAGACAGGACCTGCATGTATGAAAGAGGACTCAGCGTACGTGTGCTCACATCTGCATGTGCACACATATATAAACATGAAAGACAGGACCTACATGTATGAAAGAGGACTCAGCATACGTGTACTCACTTCCGTGTGTGTGCACACATATATAAACATGAAAGACAGGACCTGCATGTATGAAGGAGGACTAAGCGTATGTGTACTCACATCCGTGTGTGTGCACATATGTATAAACATGAAAGACAGGACCTGCATTTATGAAGGAGGACTCAGCGTACGTGAACTCACATCCGCGTGTGTGCACATATATATACACTTGAAAGACAGGACCTACATGTATGAAGGAGGACTCAGCGTATGTCTACTCACATCCGATTATGTGCACATATGTATACACATAAAAGACAGGACCTGCATCTATGAAAGAGGACTCAGCGTACATGTACTCACATCGTGTGTGTGCACATATGTATACACATGAAAGACAGGACCTGCATGTATGAAAGAGGACTCAGCGTTCGTGTACTCAGATCCGTGTGTGTGCACACATATATACACATGAAAGACAGGACCTGCATGTATGAAAGAGGACTCAGCGTACGTGTGCTCACATCCGCGTGTGTGCACACATATATAAACATGAAAGACAGGACCTGCATACATGAGAGAGGACTCAGCGTACGTGTACTCACATCCATGTGTGTGCACACATATATACACATGAAAGACAGGACCTGCATGTATGAAAGAGGACTCAGGGTACGTGTCCTCACATCCGTGTGTTTTCCCACATATATAAACATGAAAGACCGGACCTGCATGTATCAAAGAGGACTCAGCATACGTGTACTCACATCCGCGTGTGTGCACACATATATAAACATGAAAGACAGGACCTGCATGTATGAAAGAGGACTCAGTGTACGTGTGCTCACATCCGCGTGTGTGCACACATATATAAACATGAAAGACAGGACCTGCATGTATGAAAGAGGACTAAGCATACGTTTACTCACATCGTGTGTGTGCACATATGTATACACATGAAAGACAGGACCTGCATGTATGAAAGAGGACTCAGCGTTCGTGTACTCACATCTGTGTGTGTGCACACATATATACACATGAAAGACAGGACCCGCATGTATGAAAGGGGACTCAGCATACGTTTACTCACATCCGCGAGTGTGCACACATATATACACATGAAAGACAGGACCTGCATGTATGAAAGAGGACTCATCGTATGTGTACTCAATCCGCGTGTGTGCACATATGTATACACATGAAAGACAGGACCTGCATGTATGAAAGAGGACTCAGCGTATGTGTACTCACATCCGCATGTGTGCACACATGTATACACATGAAAGCCAGGACCTGCATGTATGAAAGAGCACTCAGTGAACGTGTACTCACATCCGCATGTGTGCACATATGTATAAACATGAAAGACAGGACCTGCATGTATGAAAGAGGACTCAGCGTACGTGTACTCACATCGCGTGTGTGCACACATGTATACACATGAAAGCCAGGACCTGCATGTATGAAAGAGCACTCAGTGAACGTGTACTCACATCCGCATGTGTGCACATATGTATAAACATGAAAGACAGGACCTGCATGTATGAAAGAGGACTCAGCGTACGTGTACTCACATCGCGTGTGTGCACATATGTATACACATGAAAGACAGGACCTGCATGTATGAAAGAGGACTCAGCGTACCTGTGCTCACATACGCGTATGTGCACATATGTATAAACATGAAAGGCAGGACCTGCATGTATGAAAGAGGACTCAGCGTACGTGTACTCACATCGCGTGTGTGCACATATGTATACACATGAAAGACAGGACCTGCATGTATGAAAGAGGACTCAGCGTACCTGTGCTCACATACGCGTATGTGCACATATGTATAAACATGAAAGGCAGGACCTGCATGTATGAAAGAGGACTCAGCGTACCTGTGCTCACATACGCGTATGTGCACATATGTATAAACATGAAAGGCAGGACCTGCATGTATGAAAGAGGACTCAGCATGTGTACTCACATCCCCGTGTGTGCACATATGTATACACATGAAAGACAGGACCTGCATGTATGAAGGAGGACTCAGCATGTGTACTCACATCCGCGTGTGTGCACACATATATACACATGAAAGACAGGACCTGCATGTATGAAAGAGGAATCAGCGTACGTGTACTCACATCTGCGTGTGTGCACATATATATACACTTGAAAGACAGGACCTGCATGTATGAAAGAGGACTCAGCTTATGTGTACTCACATCCGCGTGTGTGCACATATGTATACACAAGAAAGACAGGACCTGCATGTATGAGAGAGGACTCAGCGTACGTGTACTCACATCCATGTGTGTGCACACATATATACACATGAAAGACAGGACCTGCATGTATGAAAGAGGACTCAGCGTACGTGTCCTCACATCCGTGTGTTTTCCCACATATATAAACATGAAAGACCGGACCTGCATGTATCAAAGAGGACTCAGCATACGTGTACTCACATCCGCGTGTGTGCACACATATATAAACATGAAAGACAGGACCTGCATGTATGAAAGAGGACTCAGTGTACGTGTGCTCACATCCGCGTGTGTGCACACATATATAAACATGAAAGACAGGACCTGCATGTATGAAAGAGGACTAAGCATACGTTTACTCACATCGTGTGTGTGCACATATGTATACACATGAAAGACAGGACCTGCATGTATGAAAGAGGACTCAGCGTTCGTGTACTCACATCTGTGTGTGTGCACACATATATACACATGAAAGACAGGACCCGCATGTATGAAAGGGGACTCAGCATACGTTTACTCACATCCGCGAGTGTGCACACATATATACACATGAAAGACAGGACCTGCATGTATGAAAGAGGACTCATCGTATGTGTACTCAATCCGCGTGTGTGCACATATGTATACACATGAAAGACAGGACCTGCATGTATGAAAGAGGACTCAGCGTATGTGTACTCACATCCGCATGTGTGCACACATGTATACACATGAAAGCCAGGACCTGCATGTATGAAAGAGCACTCAGTGAACGTGTACTCACATCCGCATGTGTGCACATATGTATAAACATGAAAGACAGGACCTGCATGTATGAAAGAGGACTCAGCGTACGTGTACTCACATCGCGTGTGTGCACACATGTATACACATGAAATCCAGGACCTGCATGTATGAAAGAGCACTCAGTGAACGTGTACTCACATCCGCATGTGTGCACATATGTATAAACATGAAAGACAGGACCTGCATGTATGAAAGAGGACTCAGCGTACGTGTACTCACATCCGCATGTGTGCACACATGTATACACATGAAAGCCAGGACCTGCATGTATGAAAGAGCACTCAGTGAACGTGTACTCACATCCGCATGTGTGCACATATGTATAAACATGAAAGACAGGACCTGCATGTATGAAAGAGGACTCAGCGTACGTGTACTCACATCGCGTGTGTGCACATATGTATACACATGAAAGACAGGACCTGCATGTATGAAAGAGGACTCAGCGTACCTGTGCTCACATACGCGTATGTGCACATATGTATAAACATGAAAGGCAGGACCTGCATGTATGAAAGAGGACTCAGCGTACCTGTGCTCACATACGCGTATGTGCACATATGTATAAACATGAAAGGCAGGACCTGCATGTATGAAAGAGGACTCAGCATGTGTACTCACATCCCCGTGTGTGCACATATGTATACACATGAAAGACAGGACCTGCATGTATGAAGGAGGACTCAGCATGTGTACTCACATCCGCGTGTGTGCACACATATATACACATGAAAGACAGGACCTGCATGTATGAAAGAGGAATCAGCGTACGTGTACTCACATCTGCGTGTGTGCACATATATATACACTTGAAAGACAGGACCTGCATGTATGAAAGAGGACTCAGCATATGTGTACTCACATCCGCGTGTGTGCACATATGTATACACAAGAAAGACAGGACCTGCATGTATGAGAGAGGACTCAGCGTACGTGTACTCACATCCATGTGTGTGCACACATATATACACATGAAAGACAGGACCTGCATGTATGAAAGAGGACTCAGCGTACGTGTCCTCACATCCGTGTGTTTTCCCACATATATAAACATGAAAGACCGGACCTGCATGTATCAAAGAGGACTCAGCATACGTGTACTCACATCCGCGTGTGTGCACACATATATAAACATGAAAGACAGGACCTGCATGTATGAAAGAGGACTCAGTGTACGTGTGCTCACATCCGCGTGTGTGCACACATATATAAACATGAAAGACAGGACCTGCATGTATGAAGGAGGACTCAGCGTATGTGTACTCACATCCGCGTGTGTGCACATATATATACACATGAAAGACAGGACCTGCATATATGAAAGAGGACTCAGAGTATGTGTACTCACATACGCGTGTGTGCACATATGTATACACATGAAAGACAGGACCTGCATGTATGAAAGAGGACTCAGCGAACATGTACTCACATTCCCGTGTGTGCACGTATGTATACACATGAAAGAGAGGACCTGCATGTATGAAAGAGGACTCAGAGAACGTGTACTCACATCCGCGTGTGTGCACACATATATACACATGAAAGACAGGACCTGCATGTATGAAAGAGGACTCAGTGAATGTGTACTCACATCCGCGTGTGTGCACACATATATACACATGAAAGACAGGACCTGCATGTATGAAAGAGGACTCAGCATTTGTCTTACTGAGACTGAGACACTTTGCTTAATGTAACAATTTTTTAAAAATTTCAGACTTTGTTTTTGTACAGCTAAGTAATATTTCATTGTGTATATGTACCACATTCTTATTATACATTCATCAGTTTATGAACATCAACTGTGGTTCCATTTCTTTTGTGCATATATATATATATATTTAATGACAGCTTCTATACTGACAGACAACAAACCATGGTATTTCCCTCCCCTGCCCCTCTTTTCCCTTCATAACTTTGCTCTCCATCATATCTCCTCCCTCTCTCCATTAGTCTCTCTTTTAACTTGATGTCATCATCTTTTTCTCCTATTATGATGGTCTTGTGTAGGTATTGCTAGGCACTGCGAGGTATTGGATATCGAGGCCAATTTCTGTCCAGATATTTGTTTGTGAGGAGTGGTACCCTTCCTTTGGCTCTTACATTCTTTCTGCCACCTCTTCCACAAAGGACCTTGAGCCTTGGAGTGTGTGAGATGTTTCAGTGTCCGTTATTCTCAGCACTATGTTGCCTTTTAGGTCATCCCGGTGTTCACCGCCATCTGAAAAGAGAAGCTTTTCTTACCAGAAGTGAGAGTAGCATTAATATATGAGTATGAACATTAACCGTAATCCTTTCGGGTCACTTTTGTGAGAGTAATATATGCATTTATCCAGACAAGAGCAGGCTTTATACCCTTAAGGCTCATGACCTCCCCTGCCGTAGGCTTTTGATTAGGTTTTCAGTACCAGAGTAGCACTATAGCAAAAATTGATGTGCAACTACCCTGAGTCTACATAGTAAATTACAGGGCAGCCTAGCATGGAGTGAGACCCTACCTCGAAAACCAAAATGAACAAACAAACAAACAAAGATAGTTCAGTATTAGTGCAAGCACTGGGCCTGTTGGCTGACACCTTTAGTCTTGAACTGAGGTAGGAGGATTATGTGAGTTAAAGTCTGCCTGGGACTACACAGCGAGTTCTTGTTCTCAGCTTGGGCAGCAGTGAGATCATGCCATGAAAAAAAAGTGGGGGGATGGAAGTTGGGGGATGGCTTAACAGTTAAGGTGTTTGCCTACAAAGCCAAAGAACCCAGGTTTGATTACCAGAACTCACATTAGCCAGATGCACTAGGGGGCATAGACATCTGGAGTTTGTTTGCAGTGGCTGGAGGTCCTGGTGCTCTCATTCTCTCTCTCTCTCTCTCTCTCTCTCCGTCATTCTCTGTCAAACGAATAAATAAAATAAAATATTTAAAAAGTAGACCTATGTGTAAATGTGGAATATATATGACAAAATGGATTATAATACGTACAATATTAAGTTAATATAATTAATGTTAAAATAGCATCATATTAAATTATAAATAGTAGTTATCTGAAGATTGTAGGTGATGTTTTTCCCTTGAGTGAGCATTATTTTTTCTTTTAATTTAATTAATAAATTAATTTATTTATTTAAGAGAGGGAGAGAGAGTAGGGACCCACCGGGGCCTTGTGCCATGGCAAATAAACTCTACATACATGTGTCATTTTGTGCATCTGGCTTTATGTGAGTACAGGATATCAAACTCAAGATGGTAGGCTTTGCAAGCAAGTGTCTTTGACTGAGCCATCTCTCCTGCCCTATTTAAACTTTATTTCCTTTTGTGGGGTCATGCTTTTCAAGGTACAACCTTTCTCTAGCCCAGTTTGACCTGGAACTTACTATGATGTTTCACAATATTCTTGAACTCACAGCAATCTTTCTACCTCTGCCTCCTGAGTGCTGGGATTAAAGGTATGAACCACCATGCCCTGCTTCACTACTTTTTTAGTCTAAAAAATTAGAATTCCTTCCTAGTTACATTTCACATCAGTAAGTGAATTAAGTGTAGTAGTCATTTATAACTGTATGAGCTGGGTGTGGTGGTGCATAGTAATCTTAGCAGTTAGGAGATAGAAGCAAGGGGATCAAGAGTTTTGACAAAAGAGAAATTGTATACAGAAGGCTACTTGAAATACTTAGTTTGGGGCTAGAGAACTGACTCAGTGGCTAAAGGCACTTACTTGTCTCCAAAACCTGACACCTTTGTTTGATTCCCCAGTACTCACATAAACCTAGATGCACAGAGAACACTCATGAACTTGGAGTTCTTTTGCAGTGGCAGGAGACCCTACTGTGCCATAGACATTCCTTCTCTTTCTGTCTCTCGAAAATATTTTTTTTTCAAGGTATGATCTTGGTCTAGTCCAAGATGACCTGGAATTCGCTATATAGTCTCATGCTGGCCTCTAACTAACAATGAACCCCACCTCTTTCTTCTGAGTGCTGGAATTAAAAGTGTGTACCAGTATGCCTGGAAAAAAATAATGTGCAAGTATCTCTCTGGTAGGACACATACTTTTTCGTATATAAACAGGAATGGAGTAGTTGGGTCATATTTTTGTTCTTAATTTTTTTTGAGAAACTTCCATATTTATTTCTACAGTGGCAATAAATGCTTCACTTTTTAAGAAGACTCTACTAACTTTATAATTTCAGCTATCCTGAAGAATGTGCTACCTGTGTCATGAACTTGTACCCTCATGTTTTCTGAGGTGTCAGCCAAGGTACCCTTAGGTGAATACTTACTTCAGGCAGCTGATGCTCCTGCAGAGCTCTTACTGTTGTTACTGTTAATATGGCTGAAAACAGCCAGATCTTCTGATGTCATTTTAATTTTCCTAGGAAACCTTATTTATACTCAGCACAAGCAGCCATGTTAAGAATTAAAAGTTCTTTCAAAGAACTTCTATTTCCCTTGCTAATGCTTACCTGTGTTCTATAGCCCTGCCAAAATGCTGGCCATCTTACAGCTAAACACCTTGCACTTGAAATATTGTAGAAACATTGTATTTTAGACTTATTGCATTTTGCAGGTAGTTAGCCCAGATTTACCACCTGAATATGTGTAGGATGCAATGCAACATAGTCAACTCTTCATAATGACAAACTATATCCTCTCTGCAAACTATACCATGTCGGATCTGGAAGAGCATCCTGCCCCAAGTCAGAGACAGATTGCACTGCTGCTTTGGGTAACCTCTAATTCTTCTCTGATTCATATCCTTTGTTTGATCACACACCCTGTGTATGGAAGCGACCCTATCTGCCAATCTGGGAGCCAGAAACCCTCACCAGTGTAGGAGACTCAAGGGGAAGCTAGCTTTATTCAGGCAGTTTCATTTAGGCATAGAAGCTCAAAGGAGATAATGAAACTCTTGGCAGGACGGGAACTCCAATGTGATGTAGTTTCATCTACAACATTTGCAGTGTCTCCTACTGCTCACAGTCTAGCTTGCTACATAGATGGTCTGCTTTCACACCCCTGTGGGCTGTCCCAGGATCCTGCCCTTTGAATCTACAAACGAGTTGGAAAGTTTGTATGTAAAATTCCGTTTACATACCTAAATCTGACAAAAAAATCCATTTTTAGTTGACTATAAAATGTTCATCCATGCTGTTTCCCTTTTTCTCTCTGCCTCTCTGTGCAAATTATTACTGTAATTCAGTAGGTGGATAGAGAGGATCCAAAGAACAGAATCCCATGGTGGGTACAGTATCATAGAGTAGAAAAGTATCTCCATCTTCTTCCTAGAAGTGCTCCATGTGATAAATACACTCAGTTGGTTTAATAAACCCTAGAAATCCATTCCTAATTGGGCCAGCCCAAATTTATTCAGTAAATACCTTCTTCAGTCTATTCATGTATTATCTCAGGTCACAGTAGTTGGTAAAGTTTGAATACAATCTTATGAGTCAATTTAAACTTCAAATTATCTCTTCTCTCTCTCTATCTCACATTCCTTTCATTGGCTCTTTTTTTTTTTGTAATAATGGTTCAGGCTTTAAAATAACATCAGATTGGGGGGAATACAAATGGTGAATATGTTTTTTGTATCTTCTGTTTTCAATTATAAAATCTGGCACAATTTTGGTTATAGAAATATATTAATTAAAAAAAAAAAACTATTAACCAGCACCCAAAAGTGTTTGTGTGGACTGGAAAAAAGAAAGGCATATATTTTTTATAAAAAGCTCAAAGTGAATATCTACACAATTTTATATTATAGTTTATTATAGCTTTTGAATTACATTAAAGGAAAAATGTGTTATGAATGTGAAAAATAAACCTGGCTCTGACATGTCAATAAAACACTCTCTCAAATAGCAAAAGAAATGAAACAAAGTACATCATTTCCTATAATAAGTAAAGTTCCTTCTATGAAACTGCAGTATATACTATACCAAATATTTACATCATTTCCAAATCTTAATGCATATATTTAACAAAACTAATATCCAACCTCAGCTAACAACACAATTATCATTTTCATGTACTGAAACTTCCTCCATTTTACAAAAGTATTTTCAGAAATATTTTGTACATTTCTGTCAAAATTGATATTAAAAGGGCTGGAGGGATGGCTTAGCAGTTAAGGCGTTTTCCTGCAAACCAAAGGACCTATGTTATCCAGGTGCACAAGGGGCTACACACATCTGTAGTTTGTTTGCAGTGGCTGGAGGCCCTGGTATACCCATTCTCTCTCTCCCTCTTTCTTTGTCAAATAATGAATAAATAAATAATTGATATTAAAGCATACTATATAGCACCTACTTTGTTTAAAATACAACTTTGAGCTAAAGGAATGGCTCAGTGGGTAAAAGTGCTTATTGCACAAGCATGAAGGACTGAGAGGACCTAGCAGAGCCCAAGACAGATTCTCCACCACCCACATGAAAAATCAGGGAATGCCCAAACATGTCTGTATCCACAAGTGAAAGTGGTGTGGTTGGGGGTGGGGAGGTGTCAAGTAGCAAACACCAGAGAATCCCTGGGGCTTATAAAAATGGCACTTCTGGTTTGAATGAGACTCCTCACATTCTCTCTGGCTTTCTAAATGTGTGAATGGGACATATACATCTGCACGTTCATGAACAGAAGTCACACACAGATCACATCACACACCACACCACATATATTCTACACATAAAAATATTAAAAGATAATTTGTTTTATAGCTGAATCCAGTGTGTATTTGTGTGTATGTGTGATGTATTTTACATGCTTGAGTTTATGTGTAAGATCATATGTGTTTATAGGTATGTATATGTATATATATATATATATATATATATATATATATATATATGTATATGTCTGTGTGTGTATATATATGTGTATGTATATGTCTGTGTGTATATATATATACGTATATGTCTCTCTCTATATATACACATATATATGTATATGTCTGTGTGTATACATATATGTATATGTGTGTATATATATATGTGTGTGTGTGTGTATATATATATATATACACACACACACACATACATACAGAGGATATCCTGTACATATATATATGGAGAGAGAGAGAGGTGGGGGCAGAACTTAAGGAAAGGTCCCTAGGTGTCTTCCTCTCTAATTTTCTCCTTTATTTCTTTTGATCTTTTAAATTTAATAAATTATAAATGTAAAACAGTTATAACCATGCCATATTTAAGGTTTTTAAATTGGGAACTTTAAAAATGAGCACACTTTAATTGGATAATATTCCCATCCCATTATTTTCTTTTGTACCCACTCTACTGATGACCCTCCCTTTTCTTGGAAATCCTTCCTCTGTTTTGTTTTTTTCATTCTTTTTGTCATTCTCCATTTTCTGTGTCAAAATAATGGGCTCAGAACAGTATAGACTTGTGAGGTGCAGGCAACCACTGTGGAATGAAAAACTGTGCCAGGTGTTTCTTATTGACAACACAGTACTCCTTTCAACCATTTGGATCTCAATTTTTTTTTTTTCTCTACACTATTTTTTGCAACATTTCCTAAGCCTTGTTGGTGGGGAGTTTAGTGTTAAACTCTTGACATGTTCCTATTTTCTTCTTTGATGAGTTTTGACTCTCAGTGTCTAATGCCATCTCCTTAGAAAAACTTCTCTGGCTAGCAGTGACAGCAACTTTACTATTCTTTCTGCCACCTCCTCTGCAGTGTTTATTGAGCCCTTGTGGGTATAGTAGCATTGACTTGTCCCATGCTAAGCATTAGGCTTTCTCTTCTAGTCATCTATATGAGTCTTGTGTCCATCTTATCTTCTTAAGATAGGTTCCCTCCTCAACACAGATCTGACAGATTTGGCTAGACAATGTAGCCAACATGCACACTTGTTATGGTCTATTCCCTTTATCACAAACAGTATTTTTTATTCTTAGCCAATTAATCTTGAATTATTATTTTTTAAAAAATTACTTATTTGCAGGGAGAGAATAAAAGAGAGAGAGAGAGAGAGAGAGAGAGAGAGAGAGAGAGAGAGAATGCCAAGGTCCCTAGGCACTGCAGACAACCTCTAGATTCTTGCTCCATTTTGTGCATCTGGCTTTATGTGGATACTTGGTCGTTGAATTCAGGTTGTTAGGCTTTGCAAACAAGTGCTTTAACTTCTGAGTTATCTCTCCAGGCTATTGTTTTTTTGATATTTATTAAAATATTATACATGTAACAATGACATCATATAGAATGATAATATGATTATAACACTAAGGTGTTATTAAAATAACTAACTTAAAAAATTAGTATGTAATTTAAAAGCTTTAATCCCAACTAAGTTACAATCTTCCAAGATCTGGATAACAGAAGAAAGATGAATACACTAGTGACATAAGTATGTGAACTACATAAATGGTTAAAATTTTAAAGAAAGGTTTGAATTTCTCATCCAAATCAATCTACAAGTTTCAGAATGGACAATTTTATATTCATTCCCACAAATATTAATATTTATGTGATATCCTATAACTATTACAGACTGTTACTATACAGTATGGAAGAGGAACAGTTTCATAACTTTATTATCAATACTGTAGATTTTTGAAACCAAGTATCTATGTTTAATTGTAAATGGATTTTTTTTTTTTTGTCCTTGAAATAGTTTCTTGGGCTGGAGCAATGGTTTACCCTGGCTCAAGTATCCAGTTCTCACATAAAGACAAATGCACAAAGTGGTGCATGTGTTTTGAATTTTTGCAGTGACTGAAAACTTCGGAGAGTTCATTCTCTCTCTCTCTCTAACTAACTAAATGAAAAAAAATGTTTTTAGTTGGGTATGGTGGCCCATTCCTATAGTACCTCTGGAGGTGTAGGCAAGAGTATTTCCATGAGTTTGACACCAATCTGATTTGCATTGCAGGGAACTCCAGGTCTGCATGAGCTTCATTGCAAGACCTCATCCCAAATAAATTAGTAACTGAGAAATAAATAATAATACCCTTGATAATCAAGCACCCAAATACATGAGCAATATGAATAGCATGTTGTTCATGGAAATCTATAATACAATAGTGCTCTTAAGTCACTGTAATTACCTAGATTGTCCTTTAGAACAACATGCTGAATAATAAAGATAGACTAGGAGTCTAGGCATCAGTCTTTTGCCCATGCTTGGTTCTCTTCCTGGCTCGATCCTGCTCAGTTGCATGTCCACCTGTGGAATAGCACTCCATGCTGCTAGCTAATTTCCGGACAGAGCACCTTATAGCATCAGAGTTAGGAATTCTCACACTAATGGTTCCTCACACCCCACAAGCTAAGATACATTTGTTATCTTTCATATTTATACTTGTGGATTGAATAAAATGTCCCACTTTTAAGTGTGGACTATAATTTCTTGACCTACCACCCTATAGCCAAATGACAGACATCAGTGCTTTCTATGTCATAAGCTTGATAAAAGGTTAGAATTACCTAGGTTGGCTGAGATAATCTTACTTTGTACTTCTATAACACATAATTAGTAACAGTAACCTAATTTAGTCCTAAAACTTTGACAATAAATTATTTAATCATAATGTTTAATCGAGAATGATAGTGCTTGGTACTACAAAAGACATAAGCAGGTGTAGAAGAGTGAAGAAGCCAGTAATAGTATCCCAAAATATGCTAAATTGATTTTCTTGAATGTTGAAAACTGTGGAGCTTGGGAGAAAGTAATGTAAGAGTGTTTACAGCATAAGCATGAGTACCTGATTTCAGTCCGTTACACCCATGTCAAATGTTCCAGGTGGCAGCACATGAGCTCTTGTAACCTATTGCTAACAGGAAAAAAAGATAGAAGCTGCCTGATCAGTTAGTCTAAGTAAAAACCTGATGGGTCCAGTTTTGTCGCGTCAGCCTCGACCAGCAAGGAAGACACAACCACCAGTTCTTCTTACAGCAGTTTATTCAGGCAACTTCAAACTTCATCTCCACCAGAGCCTCGGGCAGGGCTTCCTTATAAGCGCACTCACTCCACCCAATCACCCCAGGCAACGCAACCTCTCCAGGCAAGCATCAGAAGCCAATGAGCAGCGGTGAGGGCGAGCTCCTCCAAATATGGACTTGTTTGTCCCAAGCATAGAACTTCCCTCAGGCGCCATCTTTAGGGCTTGGCCCGAGGGGCTCTCCACAGTTTGGTGAGAGACTTTTTTCCTATGAAAATAGGAAGAAGAGCAATAGAAGAACTCAATATATTTCTCTGGCTTTCACATGTGTGTGCATGTGCACGCACATGTACACACTTGCCAAACACATTACCCACAAACACACACACATACTCCACATGGAAACAAACAGACACAACATAATGAAAAGGAAAACCATAGCCCAAGCAGATATCCAAAACATGATTTGGGCCTAGAATATAAAATGAGCTCGCAAACTAAATAGAAAAGCAAAATCCCATTTGAAAACAAGTCAACATATCTGAACAAATACTCTAAAAAAAGAGAAAGGTTACAATTTGCTCAATGTGACTATTCAGTTGAATATAAAATTAAAACGAAAACATTATTTTTAAAAAAACAAGCATCAGAAAGAACAAAAAGAATTCCAAGATACAAAGACAGTATGGAAGAACTTTAATTCTCAGTCATTGGTAATAGTCATTTTAGAAATTTGGGGATTCTTAAAAATTTAAACAGTCTTACTATTTTTTCAAACTTTGGCATATTGGTATTATAATAATAATGTTGATTGAAAATAATGAGTTAAGAAATATGATGTTTGAATCTAAATAATATTTTTGGGCTTAGGAAATTGACTCAGAGGCTAAATTGCTTGCCAAGACTGAGGTATCCAGTTTGGACTCAAATATGTAGGTAAATTTGTGGTGTACATGGCAGCCTTCCTGAAACCCCAAACTTAGGAGATGGAGACAGGGGATACCCAAGGATATTCAGGCATAGCTGGATTAATGTACTACACAACCTGGCAAACTCTAGGATCAAGTAAGGGAGCCTTACCCAGTAAATGAGGTGTTAGAGATCAAGAAAGACATGGTGTCAACATCTGCAGTACAGGCCAGTCAAATGAACTGACACAAATATGAACACATGCATCACCCTAAACACATATGTACATGCAACACACAATATTTTGCTAAATGTGAAAAATCAACCCAGATATATAGTAAGTGAATTATTCCATTTATGTGAAACTTTGAAAAGAGAAAACTGCTGTAATTGAAAACAAGTGGTTTCTACTGAGTCAGAAAGGGGTGAAAATTACTCTTTTTCAGAGTATATGAAAGACTTTTTTTCATAGTTGAAGTCATAGTTGCCTTGATTATGGCAGCAAGTCCTTTTCATTTCAAAATGTATACATGTGGGCTGGAGAGATTGCTTAGTGGTTAAGGCACTTGCCTGCAAAGCCTAAGGACTCATGTTGAATTCTCCAAGTCCCATGGCAGGCAAACATACAAGGTGACACAAGCGTACGACGTCACACATGCATACAAGATGGTGCACACATCTGGAGTTTGATTGCAGTGGTTGGGGGCCCTGTCACACAAATTCTTTCTCTCTCTCTCTCTTTTATGCCCCCTCTCTCTGATAAAAAAAAAATGTATATATGTGAACAAAATAACCCTATTTTGTGTAAATAATTATTATGTGAAACTTTTCCTGGGAGACATAAGGAAACACCTTTCCCCAGATAGGACACCAGTGGAAGATCAAAATATGTTCCCATAAAAATCTAAATTTAGGAACAAATCAGTTTAATTGACTTTCTTATAGAGCATAGAAGAAAGGTTTATTACTGGAATATAAGTGAAAGTCTACTTTAGAGGTGTGGGTAACCTTAAAACAGGCACATCACTGAAAAGTATCACCCCGGCAAGGATTAAAATATCCCTGTAGCTGCATAGGTGGAGCTTCCTTTGTGGAAAATTTACCAAGCTTGAGGGTCTCTTGCTAGTAGTCACAGCTGCTTCCAGTGAAGATGGCAACAGCTGCTATGCTCACAGGATAGAGCTTTACAATAATAAAGCCTCAACCAAAAATAAAAATTATAGGAAGAAGACAGCATGATAAAGTAAAAATTATTTCATTAGTAAAGAGTGCTATTGATGATTACTAGATTTTTTAAGTAAAAATAAGATATACATCTCCAACATTTTAAAATCTCTAGCTTTAAACTTCTCATTATACAAAACTAAGATTAGTAGTTTTTCCAAATCATAAAACAGTTATTGTGCTTAAGAGTGCTGTACTTCGGAATCACAAGTTACATTTTATTCAAGAATTCATAATCAGGGCTATAAAGTTGACTTAGCAGTTAAGGTGGTTGCCTGCAAACTTAAGGACCTAGGTTCTATTTCCTAGTACCCACATAAGCCAGATGTGCAAGGTGGCATATACATCTGGAGTTTGTTTGCAGTGGTGAGAGGACTTGGTATGGCCCATTCTTTCTCTACTGTACCTGCCACTTTCTCTCTCTTTTTCAAATAAATGATTAAAATATTTTAAAAAATCATAATGTACACATATCACTTGTTTTATTTTTGTGGTTTCTATTGTGGCCATGTCCTCATCTTTTCACTATATTTTTAATATCCTAAAATTTACTGTAAAGTTCAAGGTAATTTGTACAAGCAGTTCTAGAAACAAGGCCCAACTATACTAAGAAGCTATAAAATAAGTTTATTCATAATAAAAAAAATACTTGGAAAATCTCCTGTGCTCTCTGTATTTCAGGAAGTAGATCTGACCATCTTCATCTTATTAAGGATTGTCCCAATATAAAATTCAAAGTGACTCAGATGCTATAATATTGTCAAGTAGGAACAGAGAACACATGAACTCAGCTCATTAGTCTGCAATCTGAAATAAGAATCAACAAAGTAGGCATAGTGAGTAGGCCAGAGCTCCTGATTTGTTCCCCACCTCCCAGTTCCCTGGTTCTGGTATCCTTGCTGCTGACTTGGGGTGACCTAAATCTTGACTGTGTGTTGCAGAAGCAGGCATTTTGCTCCAGCTTACTGAATGACCAGCTCTTGGGTCCCCAAATCCCTGTGAACCTGAGGCAGAAGGTGCACAGTCCACTATGGGAGCTTTCCTATTGTCCCTGGCTCCCCAGCTTCCTGGATCCTGGTTCCTCAACCTGTGGTTCCCTTGTGCTAAAGAGTGTGGATAAGTGGAGTAAGTATTCCAGAACTCTTAGTTCCCCACCTCCCAGTTCCCCAGGTACCTTTGATGTACTTGCATTCTCCATAATCTGCACATCTGAGGTACACATCCAAAACAGAATACTCAGTGAAGATCCTACAAGGACATATTCTTGCTTCCTCTTCAAAAAAACAAGAGATTTCCCCAAGATGGTTAGTCTGCAATGCAAAAAGAAAAAAAAAAAAAGTCAGAAAACTGAGAGATCTTCACCAAGGTGCCTAATGCAACAATGTAAGTCACCAGTGAAAACATACAGTAAATAACAGAAATTGAATCCAAAAGGAAATCACAAACAATGTGACCCTGATAAAAGGAAATGCTGAACTATAACCAAAGGATCAGAAAACCAAAAATAGCATAAATGAAGTTGAGCAGAATTGTCTCTTACAACACCCAGTTTTTGTCTTTAGGCTTAACTTAATTGAAGAAAACCAGGGAAGCCTCAAAAGAGTTATAAATGAATTGAAGTTGAGTCAACAAATAGAGGATCTCAATAAGCACTGATTAAACTTAATGAATACATGATCAAATATAAGAATATAAGAATGAATTTCAGGAAGCACCAAGAAAATCACACCTCAAACTGAAATCATACCTAAAAGAAGAGATTGGCATGATGGAAGATAGCACAAGAGAAAACAAAAATCAAATAAAGCTTCTAATCTCTAGAACTCCTTACTAACATAGTCACTCATGTAGAAGATAGAACCTCTGAACTGGAAGATAGGACAGAAGAAATTGATCAGGAGTCCAAAAACTTTGGTATTATGAAGGAACTGTTGGATAATTTAAAACAACCAAACCTCTGGATCAAGGTACACCAGAAGGGGTAGAAAACTATGAGAGAGTGATAGGGAACATATTCAACAAAATTACTGAAGAAAAATTTCCAATCTCACACAAGATAGACCTATCCAGATTCAAGAAGCCCAAAGAACACCAAAGAAAAATTCTCCATGGCACATCATAATTAAAACACTTGATGAAAACAAAGAGAGAGTATTAAAAGAAGAAAGAGACAAATAACTCACTACATACAAAGGCAAATCCATTAGAATTACCTCACATTTCTCAATAAAAAACTGAAATTCAGAAGGGTCTGCAATCGAATACTTCAAAGTCCAAAAACCTATGGCTTATAACCCAAACTACTTACCCAGCTAAAGCATTCCTCATAATAGAAGGTGAAAGGGAAAGTCTCCATGAAAAAGTAAGCATTATGATTTTATGAACACAAAACCTGAAGAGAGTTGAATGAAACCTAACCCTAAAACCCTTTGCATTTCAGCCAAGGCCCATGTGAAACCACAGAGGAAGTGGGGAGACAAGTAACAGTGTTGCTTTCATGGTAAGCCTGCCTATAAGCAGCAGGTGTAGGAGACAGACCCTGAGGATACTCAACACCTACCAAAGAAGAGATCCAGAGGCTTTTATGAGACAATCACTGAAGCAGACTTACAACATACCCACAGAGGCTCAGGGAATTTTTCCAAAGAGAGGGTATAAAGATCATAAGAGCTACAGGTTGTGATGTCTTACCCAGAAGCATTTCCTCCCTGTAATAACTGTTGGCTGCTCTCATAAAGCACAACCCACAACCTCATGGGGAATACTAGTAATGACAATGAGGAGGGCCACCAATATGTAACCAATCTCAGCAGTTACAGGCTCCTGTTTGCAAACCCTGACTAACCAGATTGGTTCATCCACACCATGCCCGATGCATAAAGTGGCACATAAATCCAGAGTTTGTTTGGGATGCCTATGTTATTTCTCTTTATGTTTGCATATTAATTAGTTAATTAAATCAATGTATAATCATACAAGCTTTTGAGATTAAGATATCTGTAAATTTAACACTTTTCCTTGACTTTTTGACATATACAGCATAATTTGATTATGAAAGGCCCTGTCAAGTGACATCTGTGTTTTATATACTATCTATATCCTGGCATTGATGTCTAAACTTTTCATTACCTTTCACATTATAATTTATTTAGGTGTCCAAGATATGAAATGGGTCAAACAATGAAATCTAATTATCTATTTATCTGAGAAAATACTCCAAAATAGATCTGTGATGGTAATGCAATGGGAATTCTGGGGCTTCTTGTCAATACACCAATATGCCAATGCAAATTTATGGTCCCAAATTCTCATCTCATGAATTTAAAGAGTTAAAATACATAGACTATGAAGAAGGTAAGATGTAAAGAGCCTTTGTTAGGTTAAGAGAAGGAAAGAAAGAGAAAATACAAAGAGCCCCTGCTACATGGAAATAAGGGGAAATTTTTCACGTAGCCAGTTAGGAAACAAAAACAGCTTGCCTGCTCCAGCAGAACTAGTATTCAGTGTCTGATTCAGGCTCATCCAGTCACGTCTACTCTCACCTCCTACTCAGGTGTGCTGCTCTCTTCCTTAGCCAGGCCCCTGAGCACAGACCTATCAGCTCTCTCTCAGACTCATTCTGAGGGTATAGCCTACCACAGTAAGATTACAACAAGATGCTACAAGGTGGACAGGCCTTCTTGGCTTTTAACCTTTCCTGAACATCCAGTTCACTGCTCTGGTAAGCCACCATCTCTGCTGTGATTGGCTGAAATGTGGGTGTGGGACCCTGCTCCCACAGGGCTCTCAAACCCCTCCTGCCAACCACATTGCAGGATTTTTCCACTTTCTCCTCTGTCCTTCTGTTAATCCAATTAAATCTGTTACTCTCTGGTCTATGGGTTTTAATTCCTTAAATTCGCAAGACAAGGATCCAGGGTACTCTAAATTTATTGGTACATTGCTGTATAGTTGTATTGGTAAGGAATGCAAAAATCCTATTACAGTAAGAAGTAAGGCTTGAATTTTTGTGGGATAGAACAAAATATAAACACAAAGAAAATATTTTAAAAATCACTCCAGATATTAATATAGAATTTAATTAATATTTTGGTGACATTTTTCCAAATATATTGGCACAAGCTTTTTTTATTTTAATATAGTACATGAAATTTGCCATGCTCTATCATAACAAACACTTTGTTTCTATTATATGCATATGTGAAAACACATGAATACACACATTCTCTGTGTGTGAGTGTGTGTATAAGTAAATTAGATACCATTATTTCTCATTTTGCATATTTTCTCAGGTCATAAAACATATTTGTAACACCTTGTTTTCTTAATCAGTGTGGTGGTTTGAATCAGATATACCCCACAAATTCATGTGTTCTGACTGCTTGGTCCTTATCTGGTGGCAATTTCAGAGGTAGAGCCTAGCTGGATCAAGTATGATTTTGAGGCTGGTCTTGGGGTGTTTTAGCCAGAATCCCCTTGCCAGAGTTCACCTCACTCTCCTGCTGCTCTCTTCTACCTGCTATAGAAAAGAGGCGATGTCCAGCATCTTCGTGTGCCTGTGCATGCTTTCACCTGTCTCCATGAAACCTCCCCTTGACTCAGTAAGCCAAAATCAAAATGTTCCTCCCTTCACTGGTTTTGTTTGTGTGATTTTTCTGAGCAATGTGAAGGTAACTACAACAAGCAGAAATCAGTTTGTCCAACTCAGCACAAGGCAACTTATTTCTTGTAAGTTCAGCTGTGCAAATGAATAGATGCCTTAAAGTTTTCCATATATGATTGAAGATTCAGAATATGACCCTTCAAAGTAAAATATCACAATCCTCTTGCTCTCTATTCTTCTGCATTGAAGAGGTTAAAATTTGAATTTTATGTTATCATCCTCCATAATCTCATGTTAGTGAAAATAGTGAGTTTAATAGTCTCCTAAATGACACATCTGAAAGCTTTAATAATTTCTTTAGTTCTCAACTGAGAAATAAATTCATCCTTTACCACAATGCACTACACTAAAATTCCATATAAAAACATTTGATTCACACACACACACACACACACACACACACACACACACACACACAACTTAAAATTAGTTTATCTAACTGAAAGCTTAAATGCATTAATCATATGTCACCTCCAATTAGGGGACCTTAAAAATCTAGTGTTATATTTCAGCCCAAATTTTCTAATTTAGGGCTAAAGGATAAGATGATGTAAATATAGGGAGTAAATACACTGATGAAGCCCTTTGCATGTATATATTTATATAAAAAAGCCTATGAAGACCCTGGAAATATTGTGAACCTCAATAGACAAAGTGGTTTTGCTTATAGCCTTAGGAAATGATGTTTGACTTTGTAAAAAAAAGCACATGGTACTTCTCATTTTGTTTATTTCTCTCCTTTTTTTGGGGGGGGGTAGGGTCTCTCTCTAGCCCAGACTGACCTGGAATTTACTGTGTAGTCTCTCAGGGTGGCCTTAAACTCACAGTTATCCTCTTCCCTCTTCCTCTCCAGTGCTGGGATTAAAGTCATGAACCTCTACACCCAGCATTCTCTCCCTCTCTCTCTCTCTTTTTTTTTTTTTTTTTTGATAAGGCTCTTACTCTAGCCCAGGCAGGCCTGAAACTCACATAAATCCTCCTAACTCTGCCTTCTGAGTGCTGGGATTACCGGTGTGCACCACCGTGCATGACAACATCTCATTGTAAAGTATAATTTTACTAAGCTCAAAGTTACTGTTACAGTACAACTAATTTGGAGCATAAGTGTTAACTGACCTATTTATGTCAACTTGTAGAAAAGAATGCAGCAGTATAATGCAATGCAGCAGAGAAAATGCTATGGCTATTGCCATAATAAATTAATTTGACCCTGCCCCAGAAAATTGTTACTCTTTTATTAACATTAATGAAATTGTAGGATGCTAATTTGTGAGCTTATGAATGTAGGCTATCTAGAAAATAAATCCTATAGCTGGTATAGAATGAAGTGGTAGGTTACATGTTGACCAACTGTCATCAATTAATTAATTTAGTCATTAATTATCTTGTACTCTGTTGTCTGTTTATATGCAATTGTAGGGGAGAACAGTGATTTCTAAATATTGAGACGTAGGTTTGACTTTGACACTAACAGAATACCACATACTTGTGTGGCTTACAAACAATATCTATTTCTCAGAGTGCTAGAGATAGAATCTAGGATCAAGCATCTGATGAAGGTGTGCTTTTATGTTTGTAGAGGACCATGTTCTCAATATGTGTTTATATTGAGGAATGGGTTAGGAAGTGCTTTGAGGTCTCTTTTAAGAGACTAATATTATTCATGACAGCTAAATCCTCACTATTTCATCACTTGTTAAATGTCTGAACTTTTTAATTTTTTTATATTTTTATTTATTTATTTGAGAGAGAGAGAATGCCAGGGCCTCCAGCCACTGCAAACAAACTCCAGAAGTGTGTGCCCTCTTGTGCATCTTGCTTACATGGGTCCTGGGTAGTCATATCTGTGTCATTTGGGCTTTGTAGGCAAATACCTTAACTGCTAAGCCATAGGTCCAGCCCAAGTTTCTCAATTTTTAAAGTTAGAATTTAAGCATGAATTTTGTATAGACATTAACATCTAGTCTACAAAAGTGTTCAAATGTAGCACTCATAATGTTCTCTGCTTGTAAATCATTTTCACAGGAGGAAATGCCCTTGCTCATGGTTAGCCTTAGATCTACTCCACTATAACAACTCACACTAAGACAAGTCCAAGATAGGCAAAAGTTGATATCCTGTTTAAACAAGTTGTAGTCTTGCCTCCTACACTGACAGGTAACACTACTACACTGAGAATTAAAAGTAGAAATGTGTGGTTATAGGGGTGAATCTGTTGACCCATTGTAATGTTTCCTGTCCAGGAAAGAGTGAAACTATTTACATTAGTACTTACAAAGGGAAGTAGGTGTCCTATGCTATCATAAATTCCAGGTCCTTCCTAAATTTATTATGTCAACATTAAGGTCAACTCAAGATTACAGTGAATAATCTGAGTCTTTTAGAAGAAATTATGGTTTTATAAGAAAGATTTGATTCTCTGAAACACTAATGCCCCCAGTCACAGATGATGTTTTGGCTACTCTCCACTTTTTCCAGAGACAAGTCCCAGAGCATGATGAAAAATAACCTACAAATTCAACATAATATAAAGATTCAATATAATCTCCAGTACAATTATAATCAAATTCTTCACAACCATAGAAAACAAACAAACTCAAGCAATCCTAAAAGTGTTATGTGGAAACTCAAAAGGAGCTAAATAGCCAAAGAAAGCCTGAATATGAAGAACAAAGCAGGAGTGTCACAGTATCTGACTAAAGTTATGCTGCAGAACCATGGGAGGTAAAATGCTCCTGATGTATCCATAGACATATAGACCATTGGAAATAGAGAAGAGCCCAGAAATAAATAAATCCACACAGCACAATATACAGCTGTCTGATTTTCCACAGTTACTTATGTGTGTGTATGTATGTATATATGAATGTATGTATGTATGTGTGTATATACCAAATAAATTTTATTCAATCATTTAAAAGAAATAAATTAGTTTAGCTATTACAAATTGAGCAAATCTTTCTGGCCTGTAGTTTAAAGGTTATAGATAACTAAGATGTATATCTACAAAATGGAATTCCATACAGCACTAAGAAAAAAAATGACACAATGAAATTTGAGGAAAAATGGTTGAACCTGGAACAGATCATTCTCAGTGAACTTACCTAATCACAGAAAAAAAAAATTGCCACATACTCTCACCCATCTACAGCACCTAGCATGAATCTACCCAAGATGCCTTACATACCCAGCAAGCATCTCATGGACTACACAATAGGAGGGGTGGGCAGGGAGGGCAGGCAAAGGAGGGAGTGGGAAACAAATCTAGACCCAAACGGCAATGGTACCATAAAATTCTACATCCTAAAAGGCAGACCAAGTGGCTGAACCTTCACCAGGCTCTTAGAGGGAACACCTGAGCCACAAGACACTGGAGAGGGTATGATGAAGACTGACCTTAATCTTCTAGAGCTTCTCTATCTCCCTCCCCACCCTTCTCTCTGACTCTTTTATATTACTTATTTTTTTCTTCCTTTACTTAGTGGGCACTAACCTGTAACTCCCAGTACCAGCATGGGGCTATCATCCACAATGAGCTTTTGATCAGAGAGACCTACAAGGTTTCCTAAAAGAAAGACAGATTGCTGTCAGAGTACTTGATGACCCACCAAAGGTTAGTGGCAAGACCCTACTGCTAAAGACACCTTATGTGGATGACACATAAAATGGAATGGCTGGAAGCTAGAAGAGAGTCAGTCCCCAGACAGTCAGCACATCTAGTGCCAGAAGGTGCTACATGGGCGACTGGGGGAAAAGGAACAATAGCTGTCTAAGCAACTCATGGTCTAACCTACTTAGCAGAATATAACCTGTCGTGATGCTCACACAAGTGCAATAGTGGCACACAGCCATGGTCGGAAACCAACTGCTCTTGATTCAGCTAACTGATCCCCTCAGTGGTACAGGACCTATAACTGGAGCTGGGAAACAAGTCAGAATCATATCCAATCATAACCCTGCTCTCCATTATCAAGCTATCACCAATCAAGGGTAACAAGAGGGCCTACACCTATTAAGTTTTCTATAAAAAAGTAAGGGTGATCTCATGTGTCTGGTGCTAACTCACTCTCCATTGGAGAATCTGCTTCTCTTTTTCAGATAGTTGTAGATCCTAAGGAGAGAGCCACACCATCATATCTCAAAAGGGCCCTGGCTTAAACTAAGAACAATTGGCAAAACAAGCAAGGGTGCTGTTTTCTTGGTGAACCAGGTACCAGCACAAGAGTGAAGGAGATCAACACAGAGAAAACTCAACTCCTACCAAATCAGAGATCCAGAGACCCAGAGGCCCCCAACACCTCATCACTGAAGCACACCAAAAATGAACCCAACATGGCTCAGAGAAATTTTGTGGAAGAGGGGGTGGGAAGAATGTCAGAGCCACATGATATGCAGAGTCATTTATCCTACCCATAACTGTGGGCTAACTCCAGAACCCATTTACCTCTACAAGGAGGGGCCAGGGGGAGGGGGTAGGTCATGGATGAGCCTAATAATGGTACCAAATTGACTGTATTTGCTGAGTACAAAACTAATTAAAAAAATAAATTAGTTTATATATAGTAAAATGTATGAAACTTGAGATTATGGTATTAATAGAAATAAGCTAGGCTAAGGTAAGCAAATACAGCCTGTTTTCTCATATATAAAATCTAGTCTTTAAAGATAATGTTGAAAGATGAGGAGTTAATAATAGACAAGAGAAGGGGAGGACCCAAGAGATGGTGGTGAGTAAATGATTAAGATCAATGTCAGTAAGATTGTATATGACACATGTGAATTGTTACATCATAATGAAACCCATTATTTTGTTAACTAAATGCAGTCTAATAAAATATAGTAAGTATATATATGTAAATTATACATATATATCAGGCTGTAGTTACAGGAACCCAGTGGGATTGGAGGCCAGCCATGAATACTCTTTGGCTACAAAATGTATCTGCTTATGTATAGATACCATGAAAATGAGGGAGGGATTGAGACATGGTTCTTACTGAAGAAAAGACACACACTGATATTTTGTGTGGAATACTTAGTTGATTGTTTGGTTGGTTCTACGTTTCTT
The DNA here is from genome assembly GCF_020740685.1 of Jaculus jaculus. Taxonomy (NCBI): domain Eukaryota; kingdom Metazoa; phylum Chordata; class Mammalia; order Rodentia; family Dipodidae; genus Jaculus; species Jaculus jaculus. Next base: position 96,514,873 of record NC_059108.1, on the reverse strand, counting down.
TTTCAAAATTATACTACAGTTCAGGTATTTATAATTATATATATGTACATTTATGTTACTTATATAAACATTTGTAAAATTTAGAAATATTTACTCTTTTACACCTGAATGTGCCCAGAAATATAGAGACTAACCCTTGGAGTTGTTTACCCAAGAATGAGCTTTCGGCTTATATTCTTGGAGTCATTTAAACCAAGAGTTAACCTTACCCTCCTACTGTTGTCATTGTTGCTGATGTTCCTGCTGCTGCTGAATGGCATGCATCTGATGTTCTTAATAGCCATCACAAATATCAGTATGTAGTAAATAATACCAATACGTGACTGAGGGACACAGAATGTGAGCAAGGGTCAAGGAAATTTGATGCCAAAATTTCTTTAAACATTGGCTCAAAGGAAGGGTAAATAGAAGGAATGGCTGAACTCTGTTGATACAGAATGCATGTGCTCACACATGCATGTGCACACATATGCACACACACATACACACCCATATACCATTCACTAATGTTTTAACTCTAAGCCAAACTATTGCTTTCAAATTCTTGTGGGCAATTGTTTACTTGTAATATCCACTGCTGTCAACAGATATCACAATGTACACTTTTCTGGGCCAGTACAACCAGGTCAATAGAGATATAAACAGAGTGCAAAACTTATCATCAGGTCAACGCATCCAACATTCCTCATTGACACTGATCACCTGTCCTTTTCAGGGTAAAGACAATCTAAGTCATAGTAAATCTTATTGCATTATTCTAAGCAGGCTGGATGTATTTTGCAACTTAACTTTCTCTTAGTTAAGAATTTACCAGAAAAGGCTTCTCACAGAAATATTGTCAGAAAAAACTACTTGTAAAGTCAATAGGTAGTATTCCTATATTTTCCCCATAGTTCACATCTGCATGAATACAGAATAGAGGTTAATGTATCATATGTTTACGCTTCTTATCCACATGAATGAATTAAGAAATGATTTAACAACTTAAATATTTAAATGTGATTTAAATATTCACATCAAAAGGAGTTCTACTACAATATGATTTTACAACACTAACACATAGGAAGTTTTAATCTCTGTGAGTCCCGAGTTTGTTAACCAGAGGCTCTATACACAGGATACAGCCTTCCTCTAGAGATGCACTGTGAATCATGGTGAATCATCTTTTTTTGCTGCTTTTGGAGGGGGTGAGGTAGGGTCTTGCTCTAGCCCAGATTGACCTGGAATTCATTATGTATTCTTAGGCTGGCCCCTAACTTATGGTGATCCTCCTACCTTTGTATCCCACTTGCTGGGATTGAAGGCCCGTGCCACCTTGTCTGACACAAACCATCTTTTTACAATTTTTTTTTTCTGGCATATGAAACTATTTGATGAAAAATTAGCTATATTTATAAGTAGCTGCTTGCTTGCTACTGGAGTTGTATTGGCTTTAAATTCTTAATCTATGAAAGATAACTGTGCACTGGTATCTCCATTTAAGGGTGAATTGAAAGACAATTTATAGTATACCAAAGGTCAACAAGATTCTTAAAAGCTAGTATGTTTTGTGTATATAAAAAGAAGGATACAGGTATAAGATAATTCAGATTATCTTCAATGTTATCATGGCTATAGCAGAAAATTAAACAATACCAGCTATACTTCGTGGGAAGTTTTATCTTCCATTTGGCTGTCTGAAGTAAAACTAGTGTATCATGGAACTTTTCAAGTCAGTGAGATTATGAAGTCCTAGGCTGGTTTTGTAATGATTCAATTGAGGGGAAAAACGATGGTGTGCTTTGTGTTGTTATATCTGGGTAAACTCAAGGTCAGCTGTACAAAACTGAAACTTGGTGCGAATGTTCTATTTCTTGGATGGAACACAAGGAGTGCTTATTGCCATAGTCAATATTCCTTGATTAATCTTGCTATAATTTTAGCATTTTTAAAATTCTTACCAATAACTCATCTGACAATTAGCATACAACACGTTGACAGATTAAAGACAATCTTATTTAGAAATGTGTGCTAGGAGACAGACGATAGCTATTGGATTAATAACTTGACATGATCATGTATGTTCTTGGAACAGATTTATATTTCCATTTGTCAGTGTGGAATGCAGATACTGATCCTATACACCCAAGATTGAAAATATTAATGCCTCGATATTCTTACTGTCCATCATTATAGACTGAACTCCAACTAAAAGACTCTATGCTTCTTATGAAGAAGATATTGATGTATGAAATCTTGTGACTAATGCCAAAATTAACAATTTCTGTCTGATGGTAAGCAACTTTACACTGGGAATGCATCCTTGCTCCTCTCATCAGATTGATTAGATATGTTCTAAGTCATCATCAGGTTCATCAAGAGGATCATACTCTTGTTAATGTATATTCAATCTATAGTGCACAGTGTTGATACTAAAATAAAAATTGAGTTTATTAAGTTGTGGGTATTAGTTATTAAAACAGTCTTCAATCTGATATTGATGTGACTTTGTAATATTGGAGTATTTGCCAAGGTGTGTTATAGGTTGTCCATGCTAGCTTCTTCAGGCTTCCATAATTATTTAAATTACTTCCTCTAGAAGTGACTTCAAATGTTTTATTTCTGTTCTTCCATTTGGTACCAGTTAATATACATCATTAAGGAGTTTGGTCACTGATGGCAAGTGACTCAAGAAAGGGCTCAGCAATCAATTCTTAAAAAATTACTGGGTGATAAGCAGAATAAATGGTTTGATTTAATCCCTGCCATGGTGAGGTGTTTTATGGGTTTTGTTGTTTCCTTAAATTTTGTATGTTTTTGAGCCTGATCTAGTGTTGGTTGTTGTGATATTCCCAGTACCAGATATTGATTGCTACCCTCATTGAGCTGTTGATTGGAGAGACTACAAGGTCCCCAAATCAAGACAGCTTTCTATCAAACCACTTGATTACCTAACTGAGGCAAAAGCTAAGACCCTGTTGTGGAATACAACATATGCTTCTAACAAAGAGCATGGAGAGATATGGCTGGAATTCAGAAGAAAGCCAATCCCTAGACAGCCTATCTAGTGTTGGAAAACACTATATGAGCTACTAAGGAAAAGTAGCCAACAATGGTCTGAGCAACCAGAAGTCTGAGCTACTCACAATCAAACACCATGACAAGATGTACACACCAATGTAATACTGGAAAACAGACTTGGTGGATAAGCAATAGCTTTCTAATTGGCTAAGAGATCTGTTCAGTGTAAAGCAACCCATATCTGGATTTGGGAACCAGATCAGAATCCTATGGAGGAAAAGATTATGCTCTCCAGTGTAAACTCTAACTAGTCTTTGGCTAAAAGGAGCATTACATACATCAAATTCTCACTAAGTTAATAATGCCTATCACATTTAAACTACGATGACTTCACTTTCCTTTGGAGAATCCATTCTTCTTTTTCAGAAGCTTGTGAGACCCAAGGAGATAAACTACCCCTGGCACTTTAGCCACGCCACAACTGAAACTACAGAGTAGTTGGGAGGTGAGCATGAGTTCATCTTCCATGATGAACCTTACAGTCAGTGCCAGGGTGAAACAGAGATCCTGAGGGTACTCAACACCTACCAAAGCAGAGATCCAGAGATTCATAAGAGCTGGCCACTGAAGTAGACTTAAAACTCACCCAATGGGGCTCAGGGAATTTTGCAGAAGAGGGGATGGAAAGATTGTTAGAACCACAGGTTGAGACAACGTTCCCTCACCCCTCAAAAAAATTATTGACTGTTGCTCCCACAACACATAAACCACAAACCCATAGGGAATACCAGAAACCACACTGAGGAGTGTCCCCAATGGAATGGGGGCAGGGACAAGGGAAAAGATAAGAGGATACCATCACATGATCTATCCATACAAAATATGTTCCTAATAATAATAGTAATAACACAAAAACCAGGTGGGACTATACGGTCTTTACTTTGAAAAATTTTGAATTACACTCTGATTGTCTTTATATGATATATATATCATATATATATATATGGTTTCACCAAAGTGATTATCTTTTTTATTATTTTATGTTTTTATTTTTAGTTGGCATACAGAGTTTTAGGTATCTTTCATTTTGGTATTTTCAAATACAATTTGTTTTTGTTGATATTCATACCCTTTCCTATTCCCAATGACCATCTCCCTGGTAGGGCCCTCTCTTTCCCCTAACATCCTTCTTCCTTCTTCTGTTTATGTGTCTGCATATCTTGTAATCCAGGGAAGATAAAATTGTAAGAAACATAAAATGGATGTGTTCTGTGCATGTTAAGAAACTTTCATCATCAGACCTACTTGACACATGTATTTTACTTGATATGTAGTTTACTAAGATGCATGACTCCACAAAGTTATATAGTGCCAACTTGTATGTTCTTCTGTATCAAGTAGAAAAAGCAATTTTAATGTCTATGGCATAATTATTTTTCTACTTCATTCTGTCCTCATCCCATGAAATTCATTTTAATATTTGTTAGCAACATAGGTAAATACAGTTTGTCAAAGACTTGCTTAGCCTGTCGAACCATTTCAATAGACCTCAAATGAATGAATTACACAAATTTTAACAGTTCTTCATTATTTATTTGCTCTATTTTCACCTTTCTTGAAAAGGATACTTTAAAAGGTGAATGAGTAACTTGTGTCCTTGAGTTATAAGACATTAAGCTCACAAGGGAGGGATGCATACCCTGAAACAACAGTATATACCATATGTTGTGAAGTAAAAAATCACCTTCTTGGGCTAGGGAGATTGCTTAAGGGTTAAGGCACTTAACTGTGAAGTCTAAGGACCAAGGTTCAGTACCCACTTAAGCCGTATGTATAAGATGGCAAAAGCATTTGGAGTTCGTTTACAGTGACTACAGGCCCTGGAGCATCCATTTTCTCTCTGTCTCTGTCTCTCTCTCTCTTTTTCACTCACATCTGCCTCTCTTTCTCAAATAAATAAATAAAAGAAAAAAAATCACCTTCTAGAATAAACACAAACAAAAAAAGAATACAAATAGCATTGTGAGAATCATTCAAAGACAGGTAACTAGTTTACATAGAGAAAATACAATATTTTAATAATTTATAATTTCTTTGATGAAAACATCCCCAAAAGTGTCTCAAAAATTTACATATGCCCATAATAAAAGACAGATGATTTTTAAATAAAGTTTATTAAGATATAAACCATATGCCACATTATTTGTCCCTTTAAATATACATTTCTATGGCAATTTTATATTGGGAATTGTTTTTAATCAAAATGTTTCCCTATGTAGACATTAACTTAATAACAGTGCTGTTGACTAAATCATTACATTTAAAAATATTTCAGGGTTTTCTTAATTGTTTTGTTCAAATAAATGCCTTTAGACATGGCATTCATGCCACTCTTTTCCAGTCTTTGTATAGACACATCATATGTTGATATGATCAATTCCCTCCTCCCTGCCCCCATTAAACAGAGGGTCCTCCTCAGTGGGATTACTGGCATTGTCAGTTATGAGTTGTGAGAGCAGTAGTCAGCAATTGTGTGTGGAGAAATCCCTGTGGATATGCCCTTCCACCCATTGGTTTTTATAATCTTTCTGCTCCCTCTTCTGCAAAATTCTCTGAGCCATGGGGTGGTGAGTATTTTAACTCTACATTAGTGTTGCGCTCTCAGCAGCTTCTGAAAGAATGCTATGGAATATTTTGAGTATCCTCAGTGTCTGTCTTCATCACCCTGGCTCAGGTTGTCTGGCTTGCCATTGAAGTAGCACTCTTTTTCATCTTGCCAATTCCTCTACAGTTTCACCCAGGCCCTAGCTGATGTGTGAGGGGTGGTTCATCTCCTGACTAGGAATCAGTCATTTTCTCTTTTTATTTTGAAAATCATTTTCATTTTGCTACTGGATCACCAGGAAAGGAAATATTCTCTATTCAACATTTCTTCTTTGATCTGGCAAGGATAACTTTACCCTTAACAAAGCAAGAGGACGAACTTTGAAGTCCATATTTTTGTACTACTCATGGTATAGACAATAGAGGGGAAAAATGAGGACTCAATATTCTTCTCATGGTGGGAAGTATTTCTTATATCAAAGTTGTCTCAGTTGCTTGTAATTAAATATTTTACTGAACTAGCCATTCCTTTCTGAGGTTTGGCTAAGAGCTGAGATCAAAAGCTGTTATGACTCCACAAGAAAGATTCTTTTGTTTGTTTGTTTGTTTGTTTTTGGTTGTTTGAAGTTGGGTCTTATTTTAGCCCAGGCTGATCTGGAATTTACTAGTCTCAGTGTGGCCTTGAACTCAGAGCAATCCGCCTACCTCTGCCTCCCAAGTGCTGGGATTAAAGGCGTGCACCAACACCAAAGATTCCTTTGCTTGTCCATAATAATTTCTGTCCCACTAAGCCTCTCAACATTGATTTATCTGTAACTTCTTCCAAATTATTGGAGTTTCCATGCAGGATGGAATCCATACCATTGGTTCTGGAAGGCTGAACATATTCCAAGTAATATGTTATCTTTACTCCCTATGAAACTAGGGCTTAGCATTGACCCATCTACAGTTAAACAGGATATGCCACTTTGGCCAACAGCTGACCATAAATTCAATGGTGGTTCCATAAGATTTTAGTTCCAAGATCTATATAGGCTTCTTGGTTTGTGTAAGTACACTGTGATATTTGGAAAACTATCATCATAAGGCATTTTTCAAATTGTATCTTCACTTTTTAGAGGCATGACTTTCTGTGTATGTGATCTAATTATATATAGTATATGAAATATATGGCACATGTAGTATATATGTGTGCTATCATATACATATATATAAGTGAATTATATATATATAATGTATATATATATATATGATTATAAACTTTTTTGAATTTATTTTATTTTATATATTTTTTTAAGTAGTTTTATATTCAACAAATATAGGCAGTTTGGTACCATTATTAGGCTCATCCGTGACCTGCCCCCTCCCCATTGGCCCCTCCTTGTTGAGGTATATGGGTCATGCATTGTGGAGTTAGCCCACAGTTACAGGTAGGATAAATGACTCTGCATATCTTGACCCAACATGTGGCTCTGTCATTCTTTTCACCCCTTCTTCATAAAAAATTTCCCCTGATCCATGTTGGGTTCATATTTGGTCTGCTTCAGTGATGAGGTATTGGGGGCCTCTGAGGCAATGACTCTCTTTTTTGGTAGGAGTTGATTTTTCTCTGTGTTGGTCTCCTCCCCACTTGGGCTGGTATCCGGTTCATCAGGAAAACAGCACCCTTGCTTGTTTTGCCAATTTTCCTTAGTTTCAGCCGGGGCCCTTTTGAGGTATGATGGGGTGGCTCTCTCCTTAGGATCTGCAACTATCTAAAAAAGAGAAGCAGGTTATCCAAGGGAGAGTAAGTTAGCTCCAGGAAAAATGAATTAACCCTTGCTTTTTTTTTTTTTTATAGACAGCTTAATAAGTGTAGGCCCTCTTGTAGTCCATAATTGATGGCAACTTGATATTGGAGAGGGGGCTTATGTTTGGATATGATTCTGACTTGTTTCCCAGCTCCAGATATGGGTCCCATACCACTGAGGGGCTCAATTAGCAAAATCAAGAGCAGCTGGTTCCCCACCATGGCTGTGTGCTACTATTGCACTTGTGTGGGCATCACAACAGGTTATTTGCTGCTAAGTAGGTTAGACCATAAGTTTCTTGGAAAGATACTGGTCATTTCCCCCAGTTGCCCATGTAGCACCTTCTGGCACTAGACAAGCTGACTATCTGGGGACAGACTCTCTCCTGGCTTCCAGGCATGCCTTTCCGTTTTACATGTCAGCTGCATATGTTGTCTTCAGCAATAGGGTCTTACCACTAACTTTTGGTGGATCATCAAGTATTCTGACAGAAATCTGTCATTGTTTAAGGAAACCTGGTAGGTTTCTCTGATCAAAAGCTCATTGTGGATGATAGCCCCATGCTGTTACTGGGAGTTACAGGTCATTGCCCCCTAAGAAAATTCAGAAAAATATAACTAATATACAAGAGTTAGAGAGGAGAGAGAGAGATGGGGTGGGGGGTAGAAGGAGAGGGAGGGAAGATGTAGAAGGTTTAGGTTGGAATTGATCCTTTTTTTGAATTTTTATGAAAATTGATACATAGTTCTCAAATTTTCTTACTGAGACTCATATTTGTTCTTAATTCTTCTAAAATATTTTTGGACATTCTTTATTTTGTCATGTAATTTTTCTTAACCATTTTCAATGACAGATGCAATTTTATACTGTCACATTTGTAAAACCCAAAAATTCATTTGGGTAAACTTATTAAAAATAAGGGCTGGAGAGATGGCTTAGCGGTTAAGCGCTTGCCTGTGAAGCCTAAGGACCCCGATTCGAGGCTCGGTTCCCCAGGTCCCACGTTAGCCAGATGCACGAAGGGGCGCACGCATCTGGAGTTCGTTTGCAGTGGCTGGAAGCCCTGGCGCTCCCATTCTCTCTCTCTCCCTCTATCTGTCTTTCTCTCTGTGTCTGTCACTCTCAAATAAATAAATAAATAAAAAATTTAAAAAAAAATAATCAACACATCATTTTATTGATTCTATTACCAATGGTGAACTATTAATTGAATTAATATTTTATTTAAAATTATATATATATATATATATATATATATATATATATATATGCTTCATAAGATGACTAACTTTTTTAAAAAATTTTTTATTTATTTATTTGAGAACGACAGACAGAGAGAGAAAGACAGATAGAGGAGAGAGAGAGAGAATGGGTGCGCCAGGGCTTCCAGCCTCTGCAAACGAACTCCAGACGCGTGTGCCCCCTTGTGCATCTGGCTAACGTGGGACCTGGGGAACCGAGCCTCGAACCAGGGTCCTTAGGCTTCACAGGCAAGCGCCTAACCGCTAAGCCATCTCTCCAGCCCAGATGACTAGCTTTTTATTTCTTATTATTAACAACATATTTTGTGTTGATACGTCATGTGTTGGTACCTTCTTTTCCCTCATCCCTGCCCCCAATCCACTGGGGACCCTCCTCAAAGGCATTGCAGGTATTCCCCATAGGATCATAGTCTATGACTGGTGGAAGCAGCAGTTTTGGGGGAAGGCAATGCCTCTGTGCATGATGTCTCAATCTGTTGCTCTTACAATCTTTGTGTCCCCTTTTCCACAAAATTCCCTCAGCTGTGTTGGGTGTGTTTTAAGTCTACCTCAGTGATGAGCTCTCAGATGCCTCTGGATCTCACTTTGGTAAGTGTTAAGGACCCTCAGGGTCCATCTCTTTCACTCTGGTGACGATTGTCAGGTTCACCAGGGAAGCCCCATGCGTGCTCCTGTTGCCAGTTCCTCTGTGGTTTCAGCTCTGGCTTCACTGAAGTGTGAGGGGTAGTTTATCTCCTCGGGTCTCACTGGCTTCTGAAAAAGAAAAACACATTCTTCAACTGAGAGTGAAATTAGCATAGTTTAAATGAGATGAGCACTATTAATTTAGGGAGGATTTTGTGTATGTAGCCCTTCTTCTAGAGAAAGACTAGTGAGAATTTGACACTGGAGAGCATAATCTTTGTCTCCATACTCCATAGGATCCTGACCTGTTTCCTAATTCCAGATATTGGTTCCTTTACACTGAGCTGATCTTGTAACACATCAGAAAGCTATTGGTTACCCATTAAGACTGTGTGCTTCTATTGCACTGCCATGTAGATCCTGTCAGGGTGTTTGCTTCTGAGTAGTTTAGATCCCTGGTTGATCAAACCATTGTTGGCCACTTTTCCCCATTATCTCATGTAGCACTTTCCAGCACTAGATGACCTGTCTGGAGACTAGCTCTCTGCCAGGTGCTAGTCAGGTCTTTCCATGCTCTGTTAGCAGCATATGGTATCTTAACAATAATGTCTTACCTTTTGCCTCAGGCAGGTAATCAAGAGCTTTGACACAAGCCAATCATGTTTTGGGGACTTTGTAGGTCTTTCTGATTAACAGCTCATTGTGGGTAGCAATTGATTTCTGGTATTGAGAGTTCCAGGTCTCTCTCTCTCTCTCTCTCTCTCTCTCTCTCTCTCTCTCTCTCTCTCACTCACTCACATTTTAAGGTGAGGCTGTATTCCAACCTCTCTAGGGCACTTCTTTTCAGGTATTTTCCCCTTACTCCTGTTGACGGTTATAAAGGTTTCTATGGTACCAGTTCATTTTGGATTTAGTTTCGTGTTTGCTTTCTCCCTCTTTTTCTTCCCCTCCACCCAAACCCTTCCATCTCTATTATCTGGGCCTTGAGTTGCCTATCACTTATGTCAGCAACTCCAGCTGGTCCAGGTTAGGAACCTCAGATGAATGAGACCATGAAGTGCTTGTCTTTCTGTGGTGTGTGAGTTCACTGAATATGATATGCTACCAATTTCTTACTGCTGTATAGAATTCCACTGTGTAAATGTATCACAATTTTAATAACCATTCATCCACTGATGGACACCTGGGATGACTCCAGATCTTAGTGATTATAAATTATACACCTATGAACATGGTTGAGTAAATATATTTGTAGTGAAACAAGGACCACTTAAGATAAGTGCCCAGAAAAGGAATAACTGGGTCTTTTGGTGTGCTGGTATGAGCCAGGTGTCACCCATAAACTTAACTGTTCTGGATGCTAGGTTCCCTAGCTGATGGAAATTGGAAATTAACACTTCCTGGAGGCAGTGTATTGTTGGGAGAGGGCTTATGGGTGTTATAGCCAGTTCCCATGCCAGTGTTTGGCACACTCTTCTGTTGCTATTGTCCTTATTTTGGCCAGGGGCTGATGTACACCATCTGGTCATGCCATCGTCTTCCCTTGCCATTGTGGAGCTTACCCTTGAGCCTGTAAGTCAAAATAAACCTCTTTTTTTCCACTCAATCTGCTTTGTTGGGTGATTTCTACACGCAATGCAAATGTGACTGCAACAGTTGGTAACTTCACTGATTTCCATAGTTGTACAATTTTACATTCTCACCAACAGTGAATGAGGGTTCCTCTTTCCCCACTTCTTGGCCAAGATTTGTTAACATTTGATTTGTGTGTGTGTGTGTGTGTGTTTGTATATTTATTTGTGAGACCTAAGATATTTTTATTCACTTCAAACTGCCATAACAACATATAGCTTTATTTTTTAGAAAATTTTCTATTATATATATGTATATGTTGTTTAAATTATATATATATATTATATACATTATATATTATATATATAATATATATATATATATATATATATATATGCATACATATGCATGGCAACATTTTATTAGATATGGAAATATTTTATATGTAAACAATGTAAACAACACAAGTTGTTACTATTCTTTCCCTCCTTCCTGTCCCTTTGCTGAAGAGGCCTTCCTCACTGGGGATACAGGTCAACCCCATGAGGATTATGGGCCATGCATTATGGGGGGATTCAATGTCTCTGTTAAAAATGTCCCAATTTGTGGCTCTAACAATCTTTCCACCCCCTCTTCCTCAAAATTCCCTGAGCAATCCTGGGAGCATTTTAAGTCCACTTCAGCGAAACTCACTTAGGACCCTCTGGATCTCTGGTTTTGTAGGTGTTGAGTATCCTCAAGATCTATCTCCATCACCCTTTTGATGATATCAAATTCACTAAGAAAGCAGCACTCTTGCTCATTTCACCAATTCCTCTGTGGTTTTAGCTGGGGCCAGGATGGAGTGCACTGGGTTGTTTATCTCCTTAGGTCTAGCTCCTGTTTGAAATAGAAGCATATTTTCCAACAAAGAATGAAGTCATCACCAGTTAAATGGGATAACCTTTATTAATTTAGAGAAAATTAAAAGGGTGTAGACTCTCTTATCATCTAAGGTTAGTGGGAGCTTGACAATGGAAACCAGAATAATTGTCTGGATATGATTCTGACTTGTTTCCCAGTTCCAGATATTATTTCCTTTATAATGAGCAGCTCTGTTAGTCAATCTAAGAGCAGTTTGTTACCCACTATGGCTGTGTGCCACTATTGCACTTGTGTGAGCATCACATCAGGTTGACTGCTACTGAGTCACTTAGACTTTGAATTGTTTGGACAAATGTTAACCACTTTCCCCTGGTAGTTAATGTAGCACATTCAAACACTAGAAAGGCTAATTATATGGGGACTGGCTCTCCTCTGGATTCCAACCAGGTTCCTTCATTGTCCATGCTGACAGAATATGGTGTATTCAGCAGTAAGGTCTTACCATTAGCCTCTTGTGGGTAACCAAGTGCTCTGACAGAAGTCTATATTGTTTGTTTTGGCAGATCTAGTAGGTCTCTCTGATCAACAGAACATTGTGCATCTAAACCACATCCTGGTACAAGGAATTACAGGCTAGTGCCAAGGGAAATCTAAAAAGAAAAAGATAGAGAAGAAAGAAAATTAGGAGAAATTTGAGGTTAGGTTTTGTATCACCCTCTCCTGGGCCCTTCAATTATAGTTTTTTCCCTATGGTAATCTTGAGGGTTCCACCATTTAGTCAGATTTCCATGATATAAGATTCTATGGTACCAGTTCAATTTGGGTTCACATTTGTCTCCGCCAGCATCACTATTCCCCTACCCCCAAGCTATACCCTGGCTATTGTCCAAACCTCAAGATGCTTTCCAGGTATGTCAGCAACTTGGGCTGATCCAGGTTAAGAAATGCAGATGAGCAAGGTCATACACATATGGAATGGCAGAAGACCTTGGACATCCAAATATATCCTCAGCAAAAACAAAACAAAAAAAAAAAAAAAAACACCTCTGGTTTTATCAGGATACTTGATACTTGACCTAATGCTATATTACAAATCCATAGTGACAAAAAACAAAACAAAACAAACAAACAAACAAAAAAACCAGCATGGTACTAGAATAAGAACAGAAAAATCGACCAATGGAACAGAACTGTAGACCCAGACCTTAGGTCAAGTAACTATAGCTGCTTAATCTTTGACAAAGGTTCTGATAATGTAGATTGGATAAAAGACAGTATCTTCCACAAATGGTGGTGGACAAATTGGATGACCATATACATACATACATATATACATATATATATATATCTACTCATTTCGACATACATAAAAATCAACCTCAAATGGATTAAAGACCTCAATATAATACCTGAAACTCTTCAACTACTAGAAGAAAAAAAAAAATAGGAGGCACTGTCCATGATATAGGACTGTGAAAAGACTTCCTGAACAAAGCTCCAGTAGACCAGAAAATTAAACAAGCACTCAACCAATGGGATCTCATGTAGCTAAAAGGCTTCTACCTAGACAAACATACTATAAGCAGATCCAATATATTACCCACTGAATGGGAGAAAATCTTTGCCAGCAAGACCACTGATAAAACCTAATATCCAGAATCTACAAAGAACCACAACAAAACTAAATAATAATGATAAAAAAAAAAAACCAAAAAACCCACTCCAAAAGTGAGTCAGAGAGCTAAACAGGGAGTTATCATAGAAGGAATTACAAATGAGTAAATCACACCTAAAAAAAATGTTCAACATCCCTAACCATTAAGGAAATTCAAATTATAACAACCATGAGATTGCATCTTACCCCAGTAAGGACAGAAAACATTAAAAAATCAAATGAAAACAAATATTGGCAAGATTGTGGAGAAATAGTAGTGCCATTTACTCTTGGTGGGAATGTAAGCTGGTACAACCACTGTGGAAATCAATATGGAGACTCCTGAAAATAATGAATATAGAGTTACCAACAAACTGTTATTCCCTTACTGGACATTTATACTCAAAGCTCTACATATCCATTCAGAGATATTTGTTCAACTATGTTTATAGCTGCTTAATTCATAATAGCTAAAAACTGGAATCAACCCAAGTGCCCATAAGTAGATGAATGAATTACCAAGATGTAGTATATCTAAGCAAAGGAATTATACTCATCAGTAAGAAAAAAATGTCACATTGAAATTTGTACAAAAATGGTTGAACTTGGAACAGATCCCTCTAAGTGAGTTCATTTAATTTTTTAATCATCGCAATCCTTACTGGAGTAAGGTAGGATCTCATAGTTGCTTTAATTTGCATTTTCCTAATCAGTAGGGATGTTGAACATTTTCTTAAATATGTGTTAACCATTTGTATGTCTTCCTCTGACAATTCCCTATTCAGTTCTATGCCCCATTTTTTGAGTTGGTGTTTTTTAGTTTTTTGAGTTATTTGTAGATTGTAAATATTAGACCTCTTTTGGTGTTGTGGGTAATCTATAGGCTCTGATTATATTAAGTTTCTCTGTGCACAAGAATTTTAGCATGAGATCCCACTGTTTGACTGACTATTTAATTTCTTGGGCTACTGGTGTTTTGTTTAGGCAATCTTTCCCTTGTCCTATGTCATGGAGAATTTCTAATATTTTTGTCACACTAGGAGAAGAGTTTCAGTTCTTATGTTGAGGTATTTAATTCATTTAGACTTGATATTTGTGTATAGTGAGATCAGTGGGTCTAGTTTTGTTTTTTTTTTTTTTTTTCTACATATGGTTATCCTATTTGTCCAGCACAATTTGTTGAAGTTGCTGTCTATTCTCCAGTCTACATTATTGGAACCTTTGTCAAAAATCAGGTAGTTGTAGCCACTTTACCTAAGGTCTGGGTATTCAATTTTGTTCCCTTGGTTTATAATTCTGTTTCTATGCCAGTGTCATACTGTTTATGTCACTATATTCTTGTAATATAGCTTTAGATAGGGTATGGTGATATGGTGACACCTCCAAAGGCTTTGTTGGTGTTGTTTTGTTTGTTTTTGCTACTTATAGGTTTGTATATCCGAGGCCTGCTGCCATTGCATATGAAATTTGAGATCATTTGTTTCCATTTTTGTGAAGAATAATGCTGGGATGTTTATTGTTATTACATCAAATCTGATTTGCTTAAATTGCCATTTTACAATAGTATTTCTATCTATCCAGGAGCATGGGAGATCTTTTCAGCTTTTGAATCCTCTTCAATTTCTTTCTTGAGCTTTTTAAAATCTATATTCTTTTTTTTTTTTTTTTTTTGGTTTTTCGAGGTAGGGTCTCACTCTGGTCCAGGCTGACCTGGAATTAACTCTGTAGTCTCAGGGTGGCCTTGAACTCACGGCGATCCTCCTACCTCTGCCTCCCCAGTGCTGGGATTAAAGGCGTGCGCCACCACACCCGGCTTAAAATCTATATTCTTATTATATAGGTCTTTCCCATCCTTGATTAGGGTTATTCCAAAGTATTTTTGTTGTTGTTGTTGTTACTATTGAAAATGGAACAATATCACTGATTTCTTTCTCTGCATATTTGTCCTTTCCATATAGAAAGGGTACTGATTTTTGTGCATTGATTTTGTATCCTGCCACTTTATTGAAGGAATTAATCAACTTTAGAAATTTTGAGATGGAGACTTTTGGGTCATTTATATATAAGATTATGTCATCTGAAAATAGGGCTAACTTGACTTCTTCCTTTTCAGTTTGTATTTCCTTTATTTCTTTCTCCTGTCTTATTGTTTAGGCTAGTATTTCTAGTACTATGTTGAAGTGCAGTGTTAAGAGTGGACACACCTATCTTGTTTCTGATCTCAATGCAATGTCTTTTAGTGTTATCTGGGCTTTAGGTGCTTATATATAACCTTAATTGTGATGCAATATAAAGCAACATACCTATTCTCTTCAGTGTTTTGATCATAAACTGGTATTGTATTTTGTCAAAAGCCTTCTGTGCATCAACTGAGGTGATCATGTGTTTCTTGTGATTAAGTTTATTTGGTGCATTACATTGACTAATTCCATATGTTGAACTATCCCTGGTATTAAGCCAGCTTGGTCAAGGTGGATAATGCTATTGATGTATTAATGAATTTGATTTGCAAGGATTTTAAGGATCTTTGCATCTCACTTTATTAGTGATATCAGCCTATATTTTTCTTCTCTTGTACCTCTGTCTAGCCTTGGTGCTAGGGTGATTCTAGCTTCATAAAATGAATTGGGTAGGATTCTCTGCTCTCCAATTATGGGAAATAATGTGATAAAGGTTGGTTTCAGTTATTCATTGAAGATTTAATAGTTTTTGGCTAAGAAGCCATTCGGTCCTGGAATTTTTATTTGTTTGTGTGTGGGGAGATAACCTTTTCAATCTCAAATGATGTGGTAGGTTTGTTTAGGTGATTATTCTGCTCTGACCTTAGTTTTGATAGTTGGTATGTGGCTAGGAAATCAACCATTTCTTCCATACTATCAAATTTTGTGGAATAGAGATTTTGGAAGTTTGGCCTGTGATTCTTCCAATTTCATTGATGTCTGTTGTGACCTCTAATTTTTAGTTTCTGATTTTGTTAATTTGAGACTTCTCTTTGATCAAATTGGCCTCAGGTTTATCAATTTTGTTTATCAAAGAACAGCTTTTCATTTAATTGATTTTCTGAATTGTTTTCTTAGTTTCCAATTCATTAATTTCTGCTCTTGCCTTGAATACTTTTTTCCTCCCTGGAACTCTTAGGGTTGGCTTCTTCTTTCTCCAATGTCTTTAGGTGTACATTTAGGTTATTAATTTTGGATCTATCTGTTTTTGTTATAAAGGCACTCAGCACTCTGAATTTTCCTCTTAGGACTGCCTCCATGAGTCAAATAAATTTTGGTAAGTTTTGTTGTTGTTTTATTTTAATCATTCAACTCTATTAACTTGAGAACCTCTTTACTCTAGAAATTTTATAATTTCTTTTTTTATTTCCTCCACAATGAATTCGATATGAAAAAGTGTTTTGTTAAGTCTCCAGGAGCTATTGCAGTTTCTGATGTGTTTCTTGTTGTTAATTTCTAATTTTAAAACATTGTGATTTTGTGTGATGCAGGAAGCTACTATAATTTTCCGAAATTTATGGAGGCATGCTTTATGGCCTAATATATGGTCTATTTTTGAGAAGGTTCCATGGCCTGCTGAAAAGAATGTATTCTATAGAATTTGGGCACAGTGTTCTGTAGATGTTCATTAGGTTTAGTTAATCTATGGTGTTCATTGAGCTTTATTATTTCCTTGTTTATTTTCTGCTTGAATGATCTGTCTATTGATGATAGTGGAGTGTTAAAGTCCCTAACCATGATGCTGTTGGTACTTATTTCTATTTTGTTTCCAAATAGGTTTTGTTATATATACTTTGTTGTACCTATGTTTGCTGCATATAGGTTTATCACTGTGATGTCCTCATATTGTATCATTCCCTTGAAGAGTAAGAAGTGGCCTTCTTTCTATATTTTGTTTACTTTAGTTTTGAAGTCTATTTTATCAGGTATTAATAAAGCAATATCAGCTTATTCATTATTTCCATTTGCTTGGAACATAATTTTCCATCCTTTACCATGAGGAGCTATTTGTCTTTAGTGGTGATGTAGTTTTCTTGAAGACAGTAGACAGAAGGGTCCATATTCTGTTACACCCTATTATCCTGTGTCTTTTAATGGTTGAGTTAAAGTTGTTAATATTTGAGGTTTTAACTGTGAGGTTCAACTTAATCCTTGCCATGATGGGATGCTTTATGTTTTCTTGATAGATTTTGGTTGTCCTGTGTTCTCACTGCCTTTTAATAAGGAAAAAAAAAAAAAAAAAAAAAAAAAAAAAACAACAATTAAATAGATGAAATACAGTGGAATCATCTCTTACAGTACACAGCTTAATTGTGGAAAAACAGACAGACTTCAAAAGAGATATAAATGAACTGAAGGTAAGTCAACAAATAGAGGATCTCAGTGACCAGATGCTAAAGCTTAAAGAAGACATAATTAAAGGCAAGACGGAATTCCAAGAAGCATCAAAAAAATTAAATCCCAACCTGAGACTGTAATAACAGGCAACATTTTAGAAAAGAATGTTGAAGTATCTTACGTATACTCACACACTTACATATAACACAGAGTTATATCGCAGAAAGGAAAATGTTTCTTTATCTTCAGCATAGAATCTGTTTCCAAAGCTGAAAACAAATATGGTGATCTGATCCATGCAAAACTGTGAAAACTAAATTTTCTCTCAAAATTAATAAATTATTAGGTGATGTTTTATATATATACTTCATTTTCTTACTATTTTTCCTATTATCCTTATGTAAAATGTATTTAATTCAAATTCATTGAGGTATTACCCAGTTTATATGGGCTTATAATTATGATTTCATCCTAAATGACCTGGGAAGTTAACTTTAGTAAATTAGGGCATGCATAAACTAAATCTTTAAATTAATTCAGCCTCTCATGTATTCCTCTAGGGTGCATATTGAATGCTTTGTTTAGAAGCAGAGGTAACAGTTTACTGATAAGTTCTCATGGGAACTAATGTGCATTTAATGCCTATAGGAGAAAAAGCCTGATGGAAAAAACACTTGAATTTTGAAAAAATGAAGAGATCTTTTTGATATCCACATTTAAAGACATTGGGATTGAATTGATTACCCTAAACAACAATATTTAGGATCATTTCTACTTTCACTAGGCAAAAAAAATGAAACAAAACAAAAATCACCTTCCATATTGCTGAGAAATTTGGTCTGGTGAGGGTCTGAAGTTACTTAGGATTAGAGAAAATTAAAAAAAAAAAGTTACTTAATATTTAAGAGAACAGCTACTGTATGATTTTTCTTATTTTAGGAGAGTAAAACTGTATTTTACAATCTTTAGAAAAGAAAGAAAATTTGTGGGCCTTAGAGAAAAAAGTGAAAGTTTTTGTAAACAAAATTATGGAATGTTAAAGCTTAATGCCTGCTAGAGGAAACAGAAGAAATTTTGAGGGTTTAGTTTCTTGGGATGGGGTAAAGAGAATTTAGATGGCAAGTATGAAAGGACAGTCTATTATAGAATGCAGTCAGTTGATAGGTTTCCTTGCAAGAATTGTAAAGATAGAGATGCAGAGTCCAGTTTGAAGTACAATTTTGTACTATGGTATATTTTAATTTTCTTGAGGTTATCAACCTAAAATAACAAAATGCATTGTTTTATAGATACAATACAAAGGAGAGGAAAGGTAAAACTTTGATAAGATGTTGTTTTAAGACTGTAGCTATAATTTAAAACCCTATAAAAATACAATATGGAGCATATATTTGGAGAAAGAGACCTTTTTTGAGAATCCCTGTGTAGAGTGTGATGAATTACTCTGTAACCAGCAAGATGTTCTAAATGGGCAAATCTCCTTTCCATAAATTTACCGAGAAGGAGACCATAATAACTCGTCTCAGGTGATGTGCTTACCTATGAAAGTTTAACACTGAACTAACTCAATCTGCTTTGTTTTTACTAAAATACAATATGAATTTCCTGCATTATTTAATATACATACATTGTGTTGACATAAATAAAACTTGTAGACACAAAGTGTACATGTATGCAATGAAAATAATAAATTAGTATTTTAGAAATTATCAGACAATGGATTATAAATAAATTAATTTTTTACTAAAGGGTATTAGATACAGTATCAATAATGTAAGGAAGAGGATTATCTTTTAAGAAAAATTATTTATATTTTCCATAGGCACTCCTTTTCTTATATCAGTTCTGTGAGGTTACTGTGTAATTTTTTTTATATTTGTATATGCCTGTAGATCCAGCTTTAATTCTTATTTGAATAAAGTGAAAAGTCCAGAATTTGGCAATGCTCATTGCAATATCCATCTGCATGAGTAGGGATTCACAGAACAAACATCTCTTTAGTATGTGAATTATTGGCAGGACCTCTGACAATAAAAGTTTTCATTATATATTTAAGCTTCTATACACACAATCATAGACACATTAATAGAATGGCTATCAAAAGATTGGAAAAATGATGGCTAATGGGAAATAGAGAACGAACACAGGTTGCAACATGACACAGTGCACATTTGTTATAGATAATCCTATGTGACAACTTGAGTAAGGCCAAAATGTGCCCAAATATTTGCTTCAACTTTGTGGTAGTTTGATTCAGGTGTCCCACATAAACTTAGGTGTTCTGAATGCTAGGCTGCCAGCTGATGTAGATTTTGGAATTAAAGCCTCCTGGGGGCAGTGCATTGCTGGGGACAGGCTTATAGGTATTGTTGCCTGTTTCCCCTTGTCACTGTATGAGCCAGGTATCCCTTGTCACTGTTTGGCATGCTCTCCTGTTAGTGTTGTCTACCTGATGTTGGCTAAGGAGGTGATATCCACCCCATGCTCATGCCATCATTTTTCTTGCCATCATGGAGCTTCTCCTCAAGTCTGTAATACAAATAAGCATTTTTTCCCCACAAGCTGCTCTTGGTTGGATAATTTCTGCCAGCAATGCGAACCTAACTGCAACAAACATCATTTCTAGGCATGCCAGAAAGACCGTATGTGTATAGAGTTAACATTTTACCTTTTACCGAGAATAAAGAAGACAATGAAGGAGCCTTATCTACCCTGTGGAACTTCTGTCTGCACAGAAGAAAAAAAAAGGATTGAAGAAGGGATTTTTTTTTCCCTGTCTGCCTGTTTTAAGTTGGACTATAAGTCTTCTACCACCAGACTCAAGCTCAGATTGGATTTAACATAATCAACCCTCCTTATTTTAGATCTTTCAGCTTAGGAAGAAACTATACTAGCTGATTTTATAAGGGATTAACATTCAACATGGAGCTTTTGGAATATTGCAACTCCCATAATTATGTGCGCATTAGTCATGTCTTTATAATTTCTCAATATATAGACAGATAGATAAATCTATTATGTGTTTCTAGTGAGAACTGTATAAAATGAAAGTGTTGACACATTGATAGAATGGCTATCAAAAGATTGGAAAAATGATGGCTAATGGGAAATAGAGAAGAAGTGGTGAGTGACAAAATAAGAAAGTGGAAGAAGAAATGCCAGGCAGAATGGCATACATCTTAAATCCAAGCACTCAGGAGCTTAAGGTAGGAGGAATGCTTTTAGTTCAAAGACTGTCTGGGCTACAGAATGAGTTCCAGAATGGCCTGTGATAGAGTAAGGTCTTGTCTCAAAAAATATATAGGAAAAATCATGTGCATATCATTAAACAGAAATATAAAATAATACTAGTATAGAAGGGAGAAAACAATTAAAGGATTCAGAATATATAACTCAAATAATGAATCACCTTCGGAAAATGTTCCAAGGACAGCCATAGAATAGTCTACTTATAAATGAGGTAAGGACGGTTCTAGTGGAGCTGACATCATAAGCAATGAGAAGTTCAGTGGTAATTAACCAGTGCAGCCACATCTGCTGACTACAGCATTATTATAACTTTGGCTATGTTTTCATATTGGGATTGTAGAATCCTGAAATAGTAAAGGTCAAGACTCTATACTCAATCATCAGAACCCACCAGGGAGTCATTTTTATAATGTGTTTCAAGTTCAAAGTGGCAGTAAGAGGAATACAACCAAAGAAAATTATGGAGATTGTTAAGGAACCTGACAAATTTCAAAAATAACTAGACCTGTAATCCAGAAGCCATTTAATTTATAAAATAAAAAGATATTAAGGATTTATCATCAGACAGCTGAGAATAAGAGCATCTTTAAAGTTATCATATTGGTTTCTGAATACTAAAACATTTAAATAAGAAATTAGGCTTATTTTTTTTTAAATTTTTATTTATTTATTTATTTGAGAGCGACAGACACAGAGAGAAAGACCGATAGAAGGAGAGAGAGAGAATGGGCACGCCAGGGCTTCCAGCCTCTGCAAACGAACTCCAGACGCGTGTGCCCCCTTGTGCATCTGGCTAACGTGGGACCTGGGGAACCGAGCCTCGAACCGGGGTCCTTAGGCTTCACAGGCAAGCGCTTAACCGCTAAGCCACCTCTCCAGCCCTAGGCTTATATTTTAAAGTCTTTTGATCTGATTAAATAAGTCAAATTAGTCAATGTTTGTTTATTCAAGGTAATGAACAGTGAGAGTAACTTAGACTATGCATCATAGAGAGAATTTCTGGAAAGACAATTCTAGTGCACATCCACATCCAGGTCTTTTTTTGGTTACATTTCTTGCTCACCTCCTAACAGAGTTTGGATATCATGGTGAATGCAATCAGATGTTCTCCATAAACTCATGTATTCTGAATGCTTATTCTCTTTCTATTGGCAGTTTAGGAGGTGTGGCCTTGCAGGAGGAGGTGTATTTTGGGGGTCTTCTAACCATCTCTCCCTTTCCAGAGCTTGGATCACTCTCCTGCTAGTATTTTCCACCTGTTCTGGCAGAAGCTATGTCAAGCCTCTGCTGTTTCCAGGCATTCCCGTCCTATTGTGAAGCTTCCAGTTGAGACTGTAAGTCAAAATAAAACCATTCCACCTAACAGCTGTTGTTGGTCAGGTGTTTTATCCAAGCAACAAGAAGTAAACAACAGAAGATCTATAATATGGAGTCCAAAAGCCTTGGTAAAATTCATTGACCTTCCCAGGAATGATTTCTTTCTCTGAAAATGCAACATAAAAATAAAATATTTGTTAGTAAGAACTGCTGTAGATTTAGTCAAAACAGAGTATTATTGTCTTTACACAAGACAGAAGAATACAAGAATACACAAGAATAAAACCCAGGGTCAAGACAGAAAGCAATGCCATCTATAAGGAGTTCAGGTATGCTCACCTCCTCATGAAACCATTTACTGCACCTGAGCAGATCCTACTGTGTAAAGTTTATGCCATAAAAATTAATCCGGAGTATCTAACTGGAGCTTCTAGGTGTGACATCTTGGAAGAGCAGATAAATATTTTAGGAGATGCTATGCAAACATAGATCTATAAATTACATACATCACAAGTCCTGCCAGCTAAAAAGATGAGATACATGTCAAATTTCCTGAAAATTGTAGCAGTCAGAATTCTATGCACTGACAGGAATCACAGTCACTCAAATACATGTTAGTGTAAAGTCTTGCATTTCTCCCAATTTCTTCTGTAATGTACTACGAAGAATGTACCAGATATGATATAAATGTATTCAGTTAAATTTATAAAAGTCATCAGTTTAAAAGCAGTTTGACTATGTCAGCATCAAGAATGTGGCAGACTGGTTCCCTCTCAGAGTGTCAGGGAACAGGGATTCTCTCTTGCCTTTCTGTGCTTCTTCTCATAGCTGTGAGCCTTCTTTGTCTTATGTCTACATCACTAAAGTTTTAGCTTTTTTTCTGGTCATATTACCTTCGCTTCTAAATTTAAAGCTCTGTGACTCTCTGTTTTATACATACATGTTTTAAAGATTTTATCTATTTTATTTTTCCTTTGAGACAGAGAGAAGGAGAGAAAGAGATAGAGATAGAGAGAGAGAATGTATGTGCCAGGACCTTCTAGCCACTGCAAATGAACTCCAGACACAAGTGCCACCATGCACCTCTGGCTTACATGGGAGAGTCGAACCTGGGTCCTTAGGATTCACGGGCATATATATGCCTTAACCACTAAGTCATCTCTGCAGCCCATATACATATATTTTTAAAAGGCACAGATGCAACAACCTGGAGAGAAAAATTGTTTGTTGAGGTGCTATCTTGCTGGAACTCTTCAATTGTCTCACTGGAGTATCTCTTATAGTCAGTTGTCTTCATGAGTTAGAATGTTAGCAGAAGCAAAGGAGCTCAAAGGTGCTTAACAGTGACAAATTTCACTGTCATAATATGAAGCTGTTACCTGAAAAAGCTTGTTTATAAGTGTTCATCCTCTCATCCACTTATCCACTTTGGCTTCATTTTTTATACAGTGCCTACTATTTGTACCATAATTATGCAAACTCCCTCTGTGTACACACATATATGCATGTGTACATGCACACACATATTAATGAACAATTCTTGTTCATTAATACATGCTTCATAAAGGTTTCATGTAGAAAATATGGTTTAGGGAAGACCACTCAAAATTTTAATATTCAAGAATGAAATCTAATAATTATATTGTCAGATAGTACTCATGTTGCCATCTTTAGGTAGACATGCTAATAAATATAGTTATGGCTACAGGATCTGGGAAAGAATGTAATATAGCATAATGATGTTTCATCTTGGGTTTAATGTATTAGTTTTGAGTCTAGTTTTGCTGAAAATGTCAGAAAACAAAATTTAAAATGGCTAACCAATCAACAATATATATTTTATTATAAACAAAATGACTGAAGAGACATCCTTCCAGGGCTTGTCCAGCTACTGATGCTCTTAGACCCCTTGTCTGGCATATGCTAATTATCAATCTTCCACAAAGGCTGCTAAGATAGGTAAGTGCATTTATATGCATAGAATTGTGGCATTTAAATATTATTCCATTTTTCCTTCAAATCATCATCATAACAAACGAATTTCAATCTATATATTTAAAACTACTTGAAAAACATTCTTCTCAATAAATCTCATACAAATTTCCTTAATTTAACAGTTCAGTCCTCACCCTTAATTGCCTTTGCAAATAAAAGACCACTGTGTTTTGTACTTTAATTATCAAAACTGAGATGATCAACATGGACACAATCTTATGTTTACCTCTACAATTTTATTACATCACTTGATAATATAATTCTATCATATATTATTTCACAGGTTTTCTTTTGTTTCATCTTGCTGTCTGCCATGGGAAAGGTTTCTCTCCCCAACCCCCCACCTCCTGAGGAGGCAGAAGCATATGTCTATTTATTCTAGATAGGATTCAGATGACAGACCCAAGTAGGATTGCATCAAAACCAGGTCAGATGACCCAATGAGTTTATTGGGGACACTTACAGATCAGGGGAGGGGTTGCCTATAGAAGCAACGGATAACTCAAAGGCCACTACAGCATAGGTGATGGATGACTCATAGAAGATGCATCTCAAGAGCTCTCTGCACAACCTGTAGTGAAATCGTTTGCCAGAGAATCTACCCCCCAAGCAGTTATTTTCTCTTTACATAACCTTATAACCTTGTCAGGGGGTCTTCGACCTCTCCCCCCTACCCCCAGACTTGTTGACTGTCTGAGTGTCCTGAACTTTCTCTCCCTGCCATTCAAAAGAAAGTGTTTCAACAGCGAAATAACACTGGTCAAAGTCTCAGTAGTTGTTTTTCATTCCTATAACCTCAGGGAATGGTCCTATGACCTTTTAAGTTTAAGCTCTCCCATACTTGACCTCCTGATTCTCCAGACACACCCTTCTGTCTTCAAGAGGGAATATTACCTTTGGAGGAATTTGCTATACAGTACTTTCCTTTACTCAATATGACAGATCCATTTAAACCATTCTCTTTGCATTTTTCATAGTTACTTTTTTCTCAATTTTTATTAACATTTTCCATGATTATAAAAAGTATCCCATGGTAATATCCTCCCTCCCCCCCACTTTCCCTTTTGAAATTCCATTCTCCATCATATCCCCTCCCCATCTCAATCAGTCTCTCTTTTATTTTTATGTCATGGTCTTTTCCTCCTCTTATGATGGTCTTGTTTAGGTAGTGTCAGGCACTCAAAGTTACTCTTTGAAATTTCAGCAAGTGTTTTTGTTCTGAGCTTAGAAACTCCACTAAATAAAAATTAGTATTTACCAGTTAACCAGGCATACTGCTTCCTTAGAAAGAATTTGGCATCTGTTAGAGTCATACAATCTTACAAATTTATTTTTATTTTATTTATTTTGGGAGAGAGAGAGAGAAAATTGGCAGCCAGAACCTCAGCCACTGCAATGAAACTCCAGACACTTGCACCACCTAGTGGGCATGTGTGAACCTTTGTGAGTCTGTCTAATGTGGGATCTAGAGAGTAGAACATGGATCCTTAGGCTTCACAAGAAGTGTCTTAAACACTAATTCATCTTTCTATCCCATAACCTTACAAATTTTAAAGATTGCCACCAAGAAAATTGATCACAATGTCAAGTTCATATGATACCTTGAAATGCTCACTCAGCAGCTACCTGAGTTTATAACAATGGAGCGAAACCAGGGACAAAAGAAACTTCATGGCTTAATCTTCTCACCCATAAGCCACAACTATTTCTGAGAGATTTATGTCAATAATAAAATAATAAGTATTTCCATATTTGTATATGCATTCATATATATATATATATATATACATATATATATATATGCGCATAGGTTTCTGAATACATGCAGAATTAAAATAAGCAATGTGAGATTTTATTTGAGGTCTCTCAGTTTGGTAAATATTTGTAAAATCATCCTTCAAGCTTCTGCTTCTCTGTTACCTTTTTATTTTTATTATTTATCCCTTCATATCTCTCAATGTAATCCTCTTGGGTTCACATTACATTTTTCATATTAATTTCCATATAGACATTATATATGTGTGTGTATATATATATATATATATATATATATATATATATATATATATATATTTGTATATATAGATTCAGTGGGATATTAGTCATCTTGAAGAATTGGAAGTCTAGAAAATACACATTTTTGATGAAAATAAAAACAAAGTCATTGAACTGCCTTCACATTTTTGTAATTATTATGATGGTCCAATTGAGCACCAGGGCTTGAAATGTCCTATTTTATATAACATAGAAACTTAATTCCAGAAAGTTGCCACACATGACTGAGTAATTATTACTCTGAACAGCTATGATGTTCCAAAACAGTTTACTGAAGTAAGGTAAAATATTTCAGCTTTCATCTGGAATTTTTATTATTTCAAAATAAGTTCATTATTCTATTATTTTAAGTATTACTTATTTATTTGTTTTAGATTTCTGAATAAAGTATATGGTTAAGTTTTACAAATTTATATACTTACTTTCAAGTCCTATATGAATATGTGAAAATCCCTGAGTCTATCAAGAATAATGAATCATTATGTTGAAATTTTGTAAGCAATAAAGCTTAGTTCTTTAATTTCAATGATATGCAGTACCTATGTATATTTATTAGGTACAGTGTGATAATTCCATACATGTACACAATAAGTAATGATCAAATCAGAGTAACTAGCATTCCATGTTCTCAAAAACATCATTTATAAGTGTTGGAACATTCTGACTCTTCTAGTTATATAGAAATACATAGTAAATTTCTAGTCTCCAATAACCATTGCTTTACTCTGTTCTATTAGATCAATTATTATCACTTCCACATACAAGTACAAGCAGGGGATAATTGCTTTTCTGCACCTGCTATATTTCACTGACCATGAGGTTGTTCAGTTCTATTCATATTGTCCAAATTCCAGGAATGCAACCTTTTATATAAGAATATTTTTATTTATTTATTTATTGATTGATTTATTGTGGTAGGTCTCACTCTGGCCCAGGTAGTCTCAGGGTGGCCTTGAACTCACAGCAATCCTCCTACCTCTGTCTCCCAAGTGCTGGGATCAAAGGTATGTGCCACCACACCCAGCAAGAATATTTGTATTTTTTATTATAGTCAGAGGGAGGAAAGAGAGGGAGATGGAAATGGGGGTGGAAGAGCCTCCAGCCATTGCAAAGAATCTCGAGATTCATGTACCACCATGTGCATATGTCTTACATTGAATCTCCTGGAAAGTAGAACATGGGGCCTTAGGCATTGCACTGCTAAGCCATCTCCCCAGCCCCACCTTTTTATCTAAAAACGCTGAAATTAGAGTACTGTGCATATGCACTACTTTGTCTTTATTCATAAATGGATACCTTATTGGGATCTGTATCTTTGCCATCATGAATAATGTTGCAAGGAATGTGAGTGTGCACCTATTTGTTCAATGTACTTATTTGTCTTTTATTTATTTATTTATTTTTCATTTTAAATATTATTATCTCTTAACAACATATTTTAGATGGATACATCATCTGTTGGTACCCTCTTTCCCCTTGTCCCTGCCCTCATCTTGTTGGGTACCCTCGTTAGTGGGCTTACAGGTATTCCACATGGTATTGTGGTTTATGCCTTGTAAGAGTTGTAGTCAGTTATTGGTGGGGACGGGGGTGGGGGGAGGAAATGCCTCCACACATGATG
This sequence comes from Jaculus jaculus, assembly GCF_020740685.1. NCBI lineage: Eukaryota > Metazoa > Chordata > Mammalia > Rodentia > Dipodidae > Jaculus > Jaculus jaculus. Next base: position 96,486,929 of record NC_059108.1, on the reverse strand, counting down.
TCACAACCTGTGGCACTTACAATCTTTCCAACACTCTTCTGCAAAATTCACTGAGCCATAATGGGTGAATTTTAACTCTACTTCAGTGATGAGTAATTAACAGCTTCTGGTTCTCTGTTTTGGTATCCTCAGGGTCTGTCTCCTATACTCTGGTTCTGATGATCAGGTTCAGTGTGGAAGAAGCACTCATCTCCCTGTGTGGCTTCAGCTGTGGCTTGGCTGAAGTGCAAGGGCTAGTTTATCTCCTCAGGTCTTACTACCTTCTGAAAAAGAAAAAAAAAAAAAAAACTGGGCTGGAGAGATGGCTTAGCAGTTAAGGAACTTGCCTGAAAAAGCCAAAGATCTTGGTTCAATTCCCCAGGACCCATGTAAGCCAGATGCACAAGATGGCACATGTGTCTGGAGTTTGTTTGCAGTGGCTGGAGGCCCTGACACACCCATTCTCTCTCTCTCTCTGTCTCTCTTTCTCTCTCTCCCCCCTCAAATAAATAAATAAAAATACAATATAAAAAAATAAATAGCAGGTTTTCTAGTGGAGAATAAAGTCAGCATAATTTAAATGGGATAATTTAATTTAAGGAGAATTTGATGTGTGCAATCCCTCTTTTTACCAAATATTGGTGAGACTTTGACACTGGAGAATATAATCTTTGTCTCCATAGTATTCTGATCTGGTTCCCAACTTCAGATATAGATTCCTTTACACTGAGTGGATCTCTTAGCCAATAAGAAAGCTATTAGATACCCATCAAGGTTCCATACCATTATTGCACTGTCATGTACATCCTGTCAAGGTGCTTGCTTCTGAGTAGCTTAGACCTCTGGTTGCTCAGACAGTTGTTCGCCACTTCCCCTCCATAGCTCATGTAGTGCTTTCCAGCACTAGAAAGGCTAACTGGGGACTGGATTTCTTCTGGATTCCAGCAAGGTTTCTCCATGCTCTGAGTCTGCAGCATATGGTGTCTTCATCAATAGGGGCTTATCACTTGCCTCAGGTAGGTAATCAAGTGCTCTGACAGAAAGCTGTCTTGACTTGGGAACTTTGAAGTTTTCTCAGATTAACAGCTCAATGTAATTAGCAACCAGTTTCTCTTTACTGGTAATTACAGGCCAGAGACAATAGAAAAAATCTTTTAAGCTTAAGCTTCATCACACCCTCTCCAGGAACCTTCTTTTCAGGTACTTCCATCTTATTCCTTTTGAGGGTTATATCTTTTAGGCTATCTGTAAGGATAAAAATTTCTACGGTACCAGTTCATTTTGTGTTTAGTTTTGTGTCCCCCCCTCACACCCCTTCTCCTCCCTGCAAACCCTTCCATTCCTATTGTCTGGACCTTGAGTTGTCTATCAGTTATGTCAGGCTCTTGATTTCTGCCTTAGTATGTGTTGAGTATCCTCAGGGGTTTTCTCTTTCACTCTGGTGCTGATTGTCAAGCTCACAATGGAAGTAGCACTCTTGCTTGTCTTCCCAATTCTACTGTGGTTTCACCTGGGCCTTGGCTAAAATGCAGGAGGTGGTTTATCTCTGGCCCCATTACCTTTTGAAAAATAAGAACAGCTTCTCCAATGTAGAGTGAAGTCATCATAGGTTAAATTAGATAAGTGTTATTAATTTAAAGAGATTTTGATATATGTAGCTAAATTTTTAACCAAACTAGAGGGAACCTATCATTGAAGAACATGAACTTTGTCTCCATAAGAGACATAGGATTCTGATCTGGTTCCCATTTCCAGGCATGGATTGCTTTCCACTTACCAGATCTCTTAGCCAAGTACAAAAGCCATTAGTTACCCACCAAGGCTTTGTGCCACCATCAGGCTAGTGTATACATCTTGTCAGGATGTTTTCCCCTGAGTAGCTTAGATCCCTACTTACTCAGACCACTGTTGGCCACTTTCCCCCAGTAACTCATGTAGTTCTTTCCAGAAGTAGATGGGCTAACTTTCTGGATACTGGTTCTCTTCTGAATTCCAGCTGGCCCTCTCACTGTTTTGTGCCAGCAGCATATGGGGTCTTCAGGAAGGTGATCAAGTGCTTAGACAGAAACCTGTTTTATTTGGGGGACCTTGGAGGTCTCTCTGATCAACAGCTTATTGTGGGTAGCTTCTATTTGTAGTACTGGGACAAAATTTTTTTAAGGTTAGTCTTCATCCCACCCTTTCCAGGGCCTTTCTTTTCAGATGTTCACCCTATACTTCCTATAGAGGGTTAAATCTTTTAGTCTACGCTCAAGGAGAAAGATTTCTATGACACCAGTTTATTATGGGTTTATATTTATATTTATTTCTACCTCAATCTCCTCTTCTTCTCCCTCAAGCCATTAGATCCATATTGTCTGGCCACATGTTGCCTATCAGGTCTGCCAGCACCTCAAGCTGATCCAGGTTAGGAACCACAGATGAGTGAGAACATGGTATTTGTGATTATTTCTGTTTGCTGAGTATGATCTGGTCCAAGTCCATCCATTTTCCTACAAATTTCTTTGTATTATTTTTTTCTTACTACTGAGTAAATTCCATTATGTAAGTAAACTACAACTTCATTATTCATTCATTCAATGATGGGCACCTGGGTTGATTCTAGTTCTTAGTAATTATGAATTCAGCAGCTATAAACACAGTTGAGAAAATATCAAATGTCTCTGTAGTGAAGCATGGAGCCTGTAGGGAAAATGCTCAGTAAGGGAATAACTGAGTCTGTTCATAGTTCTATATCCATCTTTTTCAGGAATCTCCATACTGATTTCCACACTGGTTGTGAAAGTTTGCATTTGCACCAAAAATGAATGAGGGTTCCCCTTTCTCCACATCCTCACCAGCATTTACGGTTGGTTGATTTTGTTAAATGATTGTCATCCTTACTGGAAGTAAGGTAGAATTTCTTAGTTGTATTAATTTGCATTTCCTGATCACTATGGATGTTGAACATTTTCGTGTGTGTTAGACATTTATTTGTATTTTTTTCTCTGAAAGTTTCCTATTCAGTTCTTTACTCCATTTTTTCCAGTGGGTTGTTTGACTTGTTGTTGTTGTTTAGCTTTTATTTTTTGTCTTCTTTGTAGATTCTAGATATTAGTCCTCCACAAGTGTTATAGATGGTAAATTTTTTTTGTTTTTTTGTTTGTTTTTCGAGGTAGGGTCTCACTCTGGTCCATGCTGACCTGGAATTAACTCTGTAGTCTCAGGGTGGCCTTGAACTCACCGTGATTCTCCTACCTCTGCTTCCCGAGTGCTGGGATTAAAGGCGTGTGCCACCACGCCCGGCAAGATGGTAAATTTTTATTTCATTCTGTGAGTAATCTGTTTGGCTCTGTTTATGGTATACTTGTCTGTGAAAACTTTTTAGCTTCATGAGTTCCCATTGGTTGAGTGATTTTTTTTTTTTTTTTTTAATTTCCTGGGCTACTGGTATGTTGTTCTGTAAGTCCTTCCTCACTCCTATAGTGTAGAGAATTCCTCTTCTTTTTTTTTCTTTCAGTACTTGAAGAGTTTAAGGTCTTATATTGAGGTCTTTAATCCATTTGGCATTGATTTCTGTGTATGATGAGAAGAGTGGGTTTAGTTTCATTTTTCTACAAAAATTGGTTATCCAATTTTTCCAGCACCATTTGTTAAAGATGTTTTCTTTTCTCCAGTTTATGTTATTGGCAACTGTGTCAAAGATCAAATAACTGTAGTCACTTAAGTCCCAGATCTTCAATTGTGTTCCAGTGGTCCATATGTCTTTTTTTTTTTTTTTTTCGTGCCAGTACCAAGGTGTTTTGTTGCTATGGATTCTTAATATAGCTTTAGATTGGGTATGGTGATATCTCCAGAGGTGTTTCTTTTGCTGAGGATATGTTTAGATATCTGAGGCCTGTTGCTATTCCATATCAATTTTCAGATCATCTTTTTCTGTCTATGAAGAATGATGATGGAATTTTTTATTGGCATTTTGTTAAATCTGTATATTGCTTTTAGTAGAATTTCCATTTTCACTATATTAATTCTACATATCCAGGAGCATGGGAGGTCTTTCCATCTTCTCATGTCATCCTCAGTTTCTTTTATGAGTCATTTTATGTTTTCATTATATAAGTATTTCACATACATGCGTAGTGTTATTCCAAGCTATTTGTTTTTGCTGGATATTAAAAATGAAACAGTCTCTCTGATTTCTTCCTCCATATATTTTTCCTTTGCATATAGAAATGCTACTGATTTTTGTGTGTTGATTTAGTATTGAAAATGGTGCTCTATTTTTTATTTTTTCTATTCTATTTGTTTTCCAAATTTATATATATACATATATATCTGTTTCTTTTCAAACTTGAGGTACATTATTTTAGCTAATCCTGTATTTCAGTTATGTAAAGATTGAATTATTAAATTTATATTTACTATTCTAAATTGATTTCTATCTCTAATGATGCTTTCTTTAGAAGTGGCATTTTTTTAAATTTAGTCACATTTCCTCTGTATCTTTAAACATATTCATTAGACCTCACTTGAGGATGTCTAATATCTGGTCTTTTTAGTGGATTGTTTAGTCTATCTTTTTTCTTTGCTTTTGCATAAGACATATTGTATGTATGTTTCCTTACCTTTTGAATTATTCATATTTTTGTTCAAAATTGATACACTACTTTCCTATGGCAACTTTGAAAATCAAATTCCATATTTATCCCCAGGGTTTGTCATTATTTCTAGTATTTTTTTGTTATACTTGTTCTTTGTTTTGCCTTATTTATACTTTTGATGCATATGCATTCAATTAATTTCCTGAACTAATTTTTCATATCATTTTCCATGGGTGATTCATAAAGCTCTTCTTTATTAGCTTAGTGGATTACCAGTGTTGAGAAAGAGTTGTTTGTTGGTTTTGAACCAGTATTGTTTGTAGCATTTCTTGAGAATCTGGAACATGAGTTCACACTTTTGTTGGTTCCAATTTGGTCTTGTCTCTAATTTCAGGTTGATGCAGAGCCTGTTATAAGTCAGTGAGACATTGAGGCCTCTTCTACCATGCTTCCAGTTTCTCCATGTGTCTTTCTAGATTCCCTCAAATATATCCATGTCTTTAAATACCCTAAGGACACCTTGTGGGGACCAAGGTTTTATCACTTAGGATGGTCTGAGTAGATTCAAAAAAAAAAAGGGTTGTTTTTTTTTTTTTTTTGTCCCCAAGAAAATGAAAAAATAATCCCATTTTATTTGATTCACTTAGGGAAAACAAAATCAATTCTTCTTTCTTCATAGTCTGCTTATCTGCTTTTGTCCAAGTTGCTATGGTTGTGATGTCATTTACTTTCAAAATTAGTGTAAAGTTGTGGAGTCATATGTGAAAATAAGTCACATTAGTATGCCACAAAGACATCAGCTATTACTGAAATGTATACCTAATAATCACTGGTTCATTTCAAACTTTGGTTTCTTTTCCAATTTTTTCAAACTTTTGTTTCTGATAATATTTCAATTATATTATTTGTTCTTGGTATCAGTTTTAGATTTTCTTCATCTTTCTGAAACTGCTTGTTTTTGAATGCTGTTGAAATTGCAGTTTCTAAACAAAATTCAAATCTGAAGAACATTTGTTGTTGCAAAACTACCTTTTGTAACTTCTCAGCTTGTATTATATTATTAACATTTCTGTTGATCTATGCTACTCATAAAATTTATTAGTATTCCATTATGAATTTTCAGAGATAATGAGGCAATGCAGGTGAAAACATCAACATCTAATTTGGAGGAGCATATAATAAATTCATAAATACACCTTTCTTTCATGAATATCATTTTCTTATGGATTTAATCTTTTAGATTTACCAAGTGTGTGTAGATTTTAGGTTTAAGATAGTAAAGTACTTTATCAGTTTATAATCAAATGGTCTTCACCAGTTACATTTTTTTTTAAATCTCAAAACTTTGTTAGAATATAGACTTGTGAATTACCTTTTAGAGTTCTTTACTTGTCAATTATTTTATAATTTGAATATTGATGTCACATTTAAGTATATGCTCTACACCAGCTCAAGCAAAAAATGCACACAGAAATTATTGTTTTATGGCACAAATTTTTAAAAACTAAGGAGCTATTTCATTATAATAGTTAGCCAAGTAGCTGGGAATGGAAATACATGCCCAAAGGGTTTTGTGTCTCTTGCTTTTTTTTTTTTGACCTTAAGGAATTAATCTACTGATAGTTAATTGAATTTCAATGTGTAACTCTGGAATTCACTTTTCAGCTATAGTTAAAGTATGTTTAGATTTGGTTAATACACTTTTTCAAATAAAATTCTGAGTATAAGAAACAGAAGATGAAAGTTAATTACACATGCAAAATACATAGATATAATAAGATATAGAAAAACTATTCATTATCATTTCCCCAAAACCAGATGTGATAAAATGTTTTATCATAACTAAGTGTAATTTGTTGAAATAATTCTGGGTTTATTGAGTATTGTGAATAAATAAGTTATTTTTCCTTTTTTTTTATAATTATCACCTTATGTTTTCCTGTTTCTGTCTTTCAACCTTTGAATGATTGAGTAAATTTGAGCAAGTGTGGGTGGCACAGCTTCTCCTCCCTATGAAGTGGCCTGGTCAAGTAATCATGTATTCTGACCTTTCCAATGTAATACTCCAGTGCTTACTAAAAGGCCAGCACAATACTTCATTCTGTGGATGCTCATTCACACATGATACTCAGGAACTGACATCTATAAAATGCTGTTGTTCTTGGGTGACATTCTGAGAGTTGGGGTGTCATATGAGTCTATCTTTATCACAGTAAAAGGTACACAAGTGTCCTTGAAAATAACACAGGTCTCTGAAGAAAAAGATATATTCCATCCTTTAGTTAATTGAATATTTTAAACATTAAAATAGTTTCTCAGTTATTTGCTGTGAAAATACAAATTCATATTAATTTTACTTAAAGTAACCATTAAATTAAGTCAGTAGGAAAAAGTGCAGATGAAAATATCAAAAGCAAATAAGAAAATCTTTTTAAAATAATATACAACTGTTAATGTTATTTTTCACTTTCCTTATATAGCATCACTGAGTATTTAACAATAATTTTCTCTAGAGAAGGCAAATGGTAGGTCTCTGTATGCTAGAATCTAAACACCAAAATGAAAGTACTTCCTAAAATGTCAATTTTATGGGCTTTATCTTGAACAAAATAAACCTGATATATTCTCTTTAAATATTTTTATAAAGAATAAGCAAGATATTAATCATAATTATTTTAAATATAATAAAGTCTTTAGTTAGGATATCTACCTATAGAATATTTTCTTTTAGTTTTTTGTCTGTCTTTTTTTTTCGAGGTAGGGTCTCTCACTGGTTCAGGCTGACCAGGAGTTCACTATGTAGTTTCAGGGTGGCCTCGAACTCTCGGTAATCCTCCTACCTCTGCCTCCCAAGTGCTGGGATTAAAGGCGTGTGCCACCATGCACGGCTCTGTCTTTTTTTTTTTTTTTTTTTAGATAGGGTCGCATATAGCCCAGGATGGCTTCATACTAATTACATAGTTGAAGATGGATTTGAACTCATCATCCTCCTGCCTTAGCCTCCTAAGTATCTCATTAAAGGTATATGACACCAGGCCCCATACTCATTTTAGTTTCTGATTAAAAAAAGAAAAAATATTAGGGCTGGAGGGATCGCTTAGTGGTTAAGGTGCTTGCCTGCAAAGCCAAAGGACTCAGATTCAATTCCCCAGGACCCATGTTAGCCAGATTTACAAGGGGCTGCACGCCCATCTGGAGTTCATTTGCAGTGGCTGGAAGCCCAGGGATGTCCATTCTCTCTCTCTCTCTCTCTCTCTCTCTCTCTCTCTCTCTCTCTCTCTCTCTCCTTCTAATTAAAAAAAAAAAAAAATGGACCCTGTGTTTGTGTGGGCTTAGTTGGCCTGGAACCTCAGCTCCCAGGCTTCTGGATCCCCTGCTGACTCCCTTGTGGCTGGTGTGAGGTGCCCGGGTACTTGCACGCATGTGACATGTGGCATGAGTAGGGCTGGACACCCAGTTCACTTGCTCCTAATTCCTAGTTTCTCTATTTATGGGAGGTTGCTGTGGAGGCAGCTAGGATCCTATAGGCAGGTAGCTTGAATAGGCCCCAGGTTGCTTTTTTAAGCAGTGGGGCATGGGTAACCATCAGATCCCTATACAACACATGTGTGGCAGGTTCACAAACAGGGATCTGTCTGCAATTATCTCAGCCGAAAACTAGTGACCACGGAAAGATCCATAACCACTGTGAATAAGGTTGAGATTCAAGTGGGATCACAGCAACCCCGCCAAGAAGTGATAAATGCTTTCACCAAAGTGGTAGGATATAAAATTAGTACACAGAATTCACTAGCCTATACCAGTGAACACAATGAGGAAAAAAAAAAATCAAGGAAGCTGCCCCCATTACAATAGTCACACAAAAATCAAATGCATTAGAATCTGCACTCTGTAAAAAGCCTATACAATAGGAAGATTAAAAACATTGAAGAAAGAAGTGAATGATGACATGAGAACATGGAATGGCCTTCCGTACTCATTCATGTATTGTAAGAATTAATATAGTCAAAATGCCCATCCAACCAAAAGTAATAAACAGAATCAGAACCCAGTAATGTTCTTCACAGAATTAGGAAAAACAGTCCTGAAATTCACATGGAATCACAAAAGTCCTCAGCTAGACAAAAATGTACACCGCTAGTGATATCACCATACCTGTGCTGGGTTCCTCCACAGTGGGTAGGTAGTGCTGAGGAAGAACCAGGCCCGCTGGTTCCTCCCAGGGGGTTGAGAAGGGGGAATGAGCATAGGATGACTCAGAACCTCTCCTAGTCACCGGAGAAAAACCACACTGAGTCGGGAGTTTTGTGGAAGCAGGAACTCACAGGAACTCGCTTTATTTTTACAAGCAGTTGCCTATATAACATTGCGGATGAAGACGGGGATTTTAGGATGGGGAAGAGGTAAGGGCCAATAGTAAACTGTGACTATTGAAATGATAATTCCAATTCCTGTGCGGAAGTAGCAGGCAAGAAGCCATTAGGTATCTTGCTGAGTCCTAGCTGGCCAGAGACAGGTCGCCAAACTTTAGCTAGGCTCAGGAAGTTCCACTAGACCTCACACCCGGGCCTCTCAAGGCCCAACATAGCTTATTTCAAATTATACTATAAGGCAATAGCAATAAAAAAAAAAAAATGTTACTGACATAAAACAGGCACATAGATCAATGGAATAGAATTGAAGATCTAAGTATACTTTGAAGTAACTATACCTACCTGACACCCTCCTTTCACCTTGCACTAAAATCAACCCCAAAAGAATCAAACACAAGAATATGTATACTGTATCAACTTGTTTATCTTTTCAAAAGTAGATAAGCTGGATGTGGTTGTGCACATCTTTAATCCCAGCACTAGGGAAGCAAAGCTAGGATTGCTGTGAGTTTGAGGCCACCCTGATACTACATAGTGAATTCCAGGTTAGCCTGGGGTAAAGCAAATCCCTACCTTGAAAAAAAAAAAATATATATACACACACACACACACACACACACACACACACACACACCTCCACTTTGTGTATCTGGCTGTATGTGTGTAGTGGGGAATATCAAACCTGAGTCATTAGGCTTTGCAGGCAAGTGCTTTTTATTCAAAGTGCTTGTGGGTATTATGTGTGTATGGGTCATGAAGCTAGGAAAGGAACATAAAAGGAAAACATGTTTTGAGGAAGCAAGCAAGGGTGACAGAACACAGGGCTACTAGGTCTGGTAGGATAGAGTTGGGGAGTAGAGTACAATACACAAAACAAAATGATGTATAAAAATGCCATATTACAATATGTTATGTTCTATAGCAATAAGTAGCAAAATAAGACATGTGGAACTGATCTCAAACATACAAAGCACTACATTTCTTTGATGCACACTTCAATTCTACCATTTGACAAAAACTATGTTAAAATTATTATAGGTATCTACTTTACGCAACAACCTATTTAAAAGGTATCAATATCAACTTGAATGTTAGAGTTCAATTTATTATATTCATCATTCTTATGAGTTGCAGCTTTATTTTGAATAATGTCCTCAATGAAACCTCATATAGCTCTACAAGTATATGTTAATTGGTAATTGAATATTCTTTAGAAATACACTTTTTATAAAACCGCAGCAATTTTGGCCATCTTTTAGACTGTAAGTGAAATCTGAATATCAATGTAATAAACTTTTTGCAACTATGGTGTTCAACTCTTCTATATATTTGATCAAATTCATGTGTCATTCAATGTAAAGCACATAATTTCCCAAGAAACATTTAATACCATTAAAGGCTTCACAGATTTGCTCTTTTGAAGTATAGTTTTGGAATACAATCTATAGCATTACTCAGAGAATTTTCATTATAATACTAAACCTTTAAAGCAAATGTATTTTGAATAGGGAAGTAAAAATCCTAGCGAAGCTGGAACTTATGATAGAAGAAGAAACAAGTCTCATACTAAGTAGGACAGTGGTGATTCTTGTGCCTGTTGCCACACTCTTCTAGCTTCCAGCTTGCAAATTTTAGTAACAGACTTCTCTTCTTTTTCTCTTTTGTTCTGTCTTGATTTCTTATTATCTCTCCCTCTCCAGCTGCTTCCTTGGGACCTCTACACATTTTTATTTACAGGTAGCAAAGTCTTAGTTTTCTAGAAAATCATGTATCTATAAAGTGTTGCAATTTCATTTTTACCTAAGAACTTCATTAAGTACTTATATAAACTTTATAATAAGATATGTAGGGGCCAGTTATGAAAAAGCCCTCCTTCCAACTCAGCCCTCAGGGGTATGAGACATTAGAAGCTCATATTTTAGGTAAGTTAAGTGTGATGGTCTGATTCAGGTGTCCCCCATAAACTTAGATGTTCTGAATGCTAGGTTACCAGCTGATAGATATTTGGGAATTAACACCTCCAGGAGGCATTGTATTCTTGGGGGCAGGCTTATGGATATTATAGCCAAATGCCCCTTGCCAGTGTTTGGTACATTTTCCTGTTACTGCTGTGTAGCTTATGTTGGCCAGAGGGTGATGTACACCCTCTCCTCATGCCATCATTTTCCCCTGCCTTGATGGAGTCTGTAAGCCAAAATAAACCCTATTCCCCCCCACACACACAAGCTGCTCTTGGTTGGGTGATTTCTGCTAGCAATGAGAACCTAACTCCAACAGTAGATCTGAAAAATGATACCTTGTCTCTTCCTCACCCCCCAAAAATCAAAGTTTGAAGCAAAATAACATTATCAGAAATCCTGTTAAATTATAAAATAGGTCAGAAGATTATTTATTGACTATTATAATGATTTTTATTAGTTATGTGTACAGTATGTATACAGTCATGTTGGTACCATAATTAGCCTCCTCCCTGTCCTCTCCACTCTGTAGAGACCCTTTCCTTGGGGAATGTGGGTCATGCATTGTGGGGTTACCCATCAGTTATGGGGAGGAGGTAATAACTCTGTGCATAATGTTCCAATATGTGGCTCTAACAATCTTTCCGCCCCCTATTCTGTGAATTTCCCTGAGCCATGTTGGATACATTTTAGGTATACTTCAGTGATGAGGTCTTGGAAGCCTCTGTGACTTGGGATATCCTTACAAGTTTTAACATTTTCTTCATAACACTAGAAGATGACAGGGATCATCATATTTGTATTTCATTATTACTTAATTTATCTCTGATTGCTTACTTTAAAAATAATGTTACAGGCCGGGCGTGGTGGCGCACGCCTTTAATCCCAGCACTCGGGAGGCAGAGGTAGGAGGATCGCCGAGAGTTCGAGGCCACCCTGAGACTACAGAGTTAATTCCAGGTCAGCCTGGACCAGAGTGAGACCCTACCTCGAAAAACCAAAAAAAAAAAAAAAAAAAAAAAATGTTACAAAAACCAACTCAATAAAGTAAAATTGTAAATTGATAATGAAAATGCTAGAATACAACATAGGAAAAATAACCCAGGTCATTGGGATGGGAAAGAACATATTGCATAAGCTCAATGTAACACTATATAGACATTAAAAATGAAATAAACTACATAGATTGAGTAAATATGATTATAATAAATGTGGTAAGCCAGGTAAAAGAAGACAAATTCTACACATGAGACCTAAAACAATGATATGTTATGTTTACCTTCACATTCCTTGGACAATGTACCCAATCAAGAGTAACTAATAGGAAGAATTATTACTGTTTTTTATTTTAGTGTACAGTCTTGAGGGAAAGCGCCATGGTGCCTATGGAAAACATGGCATGATCAGAGGCTGCACATCACTTGTTCTATGCAGTTGGGAAACAGCAACAGCAGAGAGAGCCAAATTGTGGCAAGGAGGAGCCCTCTCCCCAAATCAGGCATCTTTCAAAAAGGTTCCACCTCTCAAATTGTCATCAGATTGGGACAAAACATTAAGAACACATAAGTTTACTGGAGTCATCTGATTCAAACCACCACATTCCACTCCTGGCTCCCATGAAATGATAACAGTTTATGATTTAAAATGCAGTGTGTTCAGTTTAACTTCAAAAGTCCCATTCTCACCTCAGTCCCAATGCTGTTCAAATATCCCCACAATATAAGGTCTATTACCTGTGAGCTTGTAAATCCACAACATATAATGGCCCAGATACTCACATTACAAACATTAGCACTGCAAGGAAAGATTGAACTAATACAATATTTAAAACCAGCAGGGAAAAATCTAATCCTACCATTACTTGTCCAACTGAGACCTGCAAAAAAGTCTCTGACTTTCCAATTCTGCCCCTCCAGCTGCCTGCTCATAGTCTGGGGAATAATCTCTCCCAAACCAGCATCTCTCCTTGGTAGCTGTCCCACAGTCCTGGCATATCTATAATGTTCACATCACTATTGAAACCATGGTTCATCCTCATTTGAAGAACAGGAAAATTCCTTCAGCATTCTGTGCCACTGCTTTCAAAATTAAGCATTCTTTCTGCTGTCCAAATATAGAACAGCTGGCCCAATTTCAAAGATGATAATCTCTCAGACAATTCCTTTTGAACTGAGCTATTATCTCTAGTCTGAAACTTTACTTTGGTTTTGTGCCACATTTTTCTACTGACATCAGTTCCATTTCTTCTAAATTCAACTTTGCACAGGTTCTCAATATATTGTCAAAACACAGTAAGCCTCTCACACAAATTGCCTCTAGCCCAGTCCAGAAAAAGCTTTTTTCTTCTCCTTATAAGCCAAACCTACACAGCCCATAGTTCTTTCTGAGTTTAGTTCTTTCAAACTCTAAGCAGAATTGTCTCTCAATTCTACTTACAGTACTACAAGATGTCTCTTAGGTTAAAATGTTTATTCCTCCCATATTCCTACAGTAAATCAGTCCCAAAAGTTCAAAAGCCACAATCCATGTTCCAACCAATAAAGATACCACTTGTATGAGGTCAAATTTCTGCTGTACCTAACTTCACATTGCTGACAAAAAGCACCTGATGAAAAGCAGTTTATCAGGGGATAATTTTTATTTGCGATTACAGTCTAAAAGGAAAGCTTCATGATGGCAGAGAATTGGTAGGAGCAGAGGCTATACATTACTTCTGAGATAGTAGGTTTAACACAGCAGTTGGAGATTGAGCTGAACAATCCTAAACCTATCCCCAGCAACACACTTCCTCCAGCAAGGCTCCATTTCCCAAGTTGCCATCAGCTGGGGACCAAGCATTCAGAACACATGAGTTTATGTGTAACATGTGATTCACACCACCAGGATATGATAAAAATTAGAGTGGAATGCTGATTTCTAATACCTTGGAACAGAAAGAAATTTGGAACTGTTTATCAGTGCATATTAAGTTATAAATTGATATAATAATCTATGGCACACTATTCCACAGTAAGTAACAATAAAGTACTGCTCATGCACAAAGGTAGAAAGACTTTAAGAGTTTATAAAGAACTGATAAGTATTTGAGGATATGTTTGACTATAAATAGTACACAACACACACATATATATATTAGTATACATATATGTGTAAACATATAAAATCTGTCAATGTAATTTTATATGCTTATGCATGTTAAAAGTTTAAACATATTAAAAATGAAAACACCTGACACCATTTGTTTCTCAATTAGGAATAATGGTCCTCATTTTTTCCCACTAAAAACTAGGGTACTTAGTATTAGATACATGGATAAAAGATTCTGTGCATTTCTGGTGTCATCAAGTGAGTCTATAATGAATCTCACTTCAACATTGTCACGTGCATCTGTCTGAACAAATAACCTTAAACAAACAACCCTCTGACATTGTGAGTGATACTCAATCATAGAATGAAAGAACTATTACAAAATATTGATAAAACAGAGGTAATTCTGCATTTGGATTCAGCATCTCCATAGGGCAAAAAGCCATCTTGGAAGAAATAAGTGGAGATCAGAATGTGTAACAAAGTTATGTTTTTATTCTAGCTTTTTCTTTTTTCCCCTGAAATTTTAAGGGTCCCTACTAGGTACTATTTTCTTTGGTGGTAGAATGCCTGACTATGTTTATCTCAGATAAGAACTTCATACATGATTCAAATTGTAAGTGCCTAAAGATTTATCTGCACAAGATATCTCCATTCTATAAATGCCCAGTTCTGGAAACTGTCTATCAAAAATAACCTTCAAGGCAACCATCACTATTTACTGTAGTATTAGTGTTTCACTTTATGTGACCAGTGAAATAATTGCTTCCATTGATATTTGACTCATATATCCCATTCATATAAATAGAAAATATTAAAATAAATTACCAATAATTCTCACAGTATATTTTAAAGAAACCATCTGTGTTCTAGATGTAATACAAGGAAGCTTAAAGTCAACACCATAATGACATGGCAAATTTGATTTTTGGGTGACAAATCATGAAGGTACCTGGTCATTGTTAATACTTCAACAAGCAGGGCAGGAAAAAAAAAAAAAAAAGGTATTTTGTTTCTTTTTTTCTTTTTTCTTTTCTTTTCTTTTTTCAGGGGAGATTGTGAATGAAGTCTACACTACCACAAATTATGCAGTTGAATTTCCCATATTTGGGAAAATCACAGCAGTCAGCATATCTGGAGTAAAATGGATAAGCCTTGCCCTTGGGTCCTTCTTCTTCTTTTTTTTTTTTTTTGTTTTTTTTTAGTAGGGTTTCACTCTAGTCCAGGCTGACCTTGAGTTCACTATGTAGCCTCAGGGTGGCCTTTAACTCATGGTGATTCTCCTACCTCTGCCTCCCAAGTGCTGGGATTAAAGGTATGCACTGACTTCCAGCCAAAATGGCGACTACCTAACTGTGCTGCATATCCATGGAAAAGAAAGGCAAGACCTTAAGTGTTCACTGGGTCTTTTAGGGGACAGCAATCTCCAAGAGATTGTCAGTGGGAGGCCACAGAAGGATAAAACCAGGGAATCGCTGATTCCTTCACATGTGGGTAGCTCACCCCTCCCGCCAAGCAGCCACTGTACCAACAGCCCCAGCTTCAGGAAAATCCCACACTTACTGTAGGAAAAGGGTCCCAGGCTGTGATAGTTAAAGTGTTGTCAACTTGATCTGTTTAGTAATCCACAGGCTGCTTCTAGGAAGGATCAACAAAAGGAGGAGGTCTTTCTCCCAGGGTGAGCCCTCCCCCAGAGTAGGTGGCCCCGCTCAGAGGGGGACTTGATATAAGGAAGCTCTGGGTAGAAGAGTTCCCTTTTCCACCCTTCCTTCCACTTGGCTGCTGGAGCTGCTCCCTACCTTCTAGCTTGGATTGAAGACCAGTGCGGACTAAAGACCAACATCAACTGAAGACCCAAGTGGATTGAAACCCAGCGGCTTCTCAGGAAGCCTCCAGGCTTTCCAGCTCCTCAGGAAGCCTCCAGGCTTTCTGGCACCATCTGCTGAGGCATCTGGCCATGTGGACTGAGCAGCTACCAGGTTCGGTGATTCTCGGGCCTGCAACTGCTATTGGACTACTGTAAGCTAATCCAATAAATTCCCTTTATAAAATAATTCATTCTAGTAATTCTGTTCCTCTAGAGGACCCTGACTACTACAGATTTTGGTACCAGACGTGGTTCTAGAGAAACAGAATTGTAAGGATGGATTTCTCTAATGGGCTTAGTGCTATCTGGGGTTGGCTCTCCAATTTCAGTGCTACTAAAGGCCCTACTGCTGATAAGGAGAGCGCCTTTACTGGAAATAAAGAGGGCACTAATAATCCATGGTGTACACTATTTAAAAAACTCCATGAGATAGATGTATTTGGTGACCCTGACTCATGTCTTGTGAGGAGCAAGGAATTTAGTGACTCTGTATTTAAAACATTTGAATATTTGTGGAAAAATAAGACCAATGATGAGGCTGGCTGGTTGCTTTTAGCATCCCTAGACAAACTACTGAGGGAACAGCAGAAGCTCAAAAAGGAAAATTCCAAGCTTAAGACCCACATACATGATCTCAAGGTTTCTAAAGGTGCCATGGAGGGCTGGAGAGATGGCTTAGCGGTTAAGCGCTTGCTTGTGAAGCCTAAGGACCCTGGTTCGAGGCTTGGTTCCCCAGGTCCCACGTTAGCCAGATGCACAAGAGGGTGCACGCATCTGGAGTTCGTTTGCAGAGGCTGGAAGCCCTGGCGCGCCCATTCTTTCTCTCTCCCTCTATCTGTCTTTCTCTCTCTGTCTGTCACTCTCAAATAAATAAATAAATAAATAAATAAAAACTAAAGGTGCCATGGAGGAGAGTCTCCTCTCTAGCCAGAACAGGGTTCAAATTGCAGAAAACCAAACCCAAGCTCTCATTGTGAGATTAGCTAACTTGCAATGTAAGCTTAAATCCCAGCCTCACCAACTATCAGAAGTTAAAGTGAGGGCACTGATTGGAAAAGAGTGGGATCCTGTGACTTGGGATGGTGATGTGTGGGAAGACCCTGAAGAACCTGGGGACATTGAAGTGTTAGATTCTGAAGAAGGTGTTTTGGATGAAAATATGACCTGCCCTCCCTTAGCACCAGTTGTATCCCCACCCCCACCCCCTGAAGTATTATCCTCCCCACCCTTGCCTGAGTGAATTCATCCCTCTTTGTCTGAGGAATCAGCAGAAAATGCTGGTGATTCTCAGTTCCCACCCATCTTTGCCTCTAGGCCTATAAACAGACGAAAGCCTAGGCAGGCTCCTAAAGGTGAGATAGAAAGTGTGACACAGGAGGAGCTGAGGTACACTCCTAAAGAACTTCAGGAGTTTTCTAACTTGTACAGGCAGAAGCATGGGGAATATGTATGGGAATGGATTTTAAGGGTTTGGGATGATGGAGGAAGGCACATAAGATTAGATCAGGCTGAATTTACTGAAATGGGCCCATCGAGCAGAGATTTTAGATTTAACAATGCAGCTAGTGCAGTTGGAAGGGGTGCCAAGAGTTTATTTGATTGGTTGACTGAAGTATGGCTCCAAAGATGGCCTACTGTGAATGAGCTTGAGCTGCCTGATATCCCTTGGCTTAATGTCGATGAAGGGATTAAAAAGCTCAGAGAACTTGGAATGCTGGAGTAAATTTGCCATGTAAACTCATCTTTGCCCCACAATGGGAGCGACCAGAAGATGTGCCCTTCACTAAGACCATAAGAAACAGATTTGTGAGGGGAGCGCCAGCATACTTAAAGTCCTCTATCATTGCTCTTTTATGTAAAGAAGACCTCACAGTGGGAGCTGCAGTTGCTGCATTAGGTGACTTAGATGCAATGGGTATAACTGGATCTCGGGGTAACAAGGGCCAAGTGGCAGCACTGAATCGCCAAAGGTGGGGTGAACGTGTTTTTCATAATAGACAGCGTAGGCAAAATTATGCACATAAAGGTATGACTCGTGTGGACCTTTGGCGTTGGCTGATTACTCATGGTGTTCCCAGAAGTCAAATAGATAAGAAGCCTACTGAGTTTCTTCTTGATCTGTATAAGCAGAAAAGTTCCATAGCAAGGGGACATAAAGCCACTTTGAATTATAGCAACAGAGAATCAAGGCCTCTTAATCAGTTTCCAGACTTGAGTCAGTTTACAGATCCTGAGCCCTTTGATTGAAGGGTTGGCTGGTTCCCTCGGGGAAGGACCCCCCTACAACTGCCAAAAGTTTCAATATTAAACTTACACCTATCCTTCCTCAGAGGGACCTGTGGCCTTTTCCTAGGGTAACTGTACACTGGGGAAAAGGAAATAATCAGACCTTTCGGGGCCTACTGGACACTGGCTCTGAATTGACATTGATTCCAGGATACCCCAAAAAGCACCATGGCCCTTCAGTTAAAGTAGGCGCTTACGGAGGTCAGGTTATCAATGGAGTTTTGGTGAATGTTAGACTGACTGTGGGTCCACTGGGTCCCCGAACACACCCTGTGGTTATTTCCCCAGTCCCAGAATGCATAATTGGGATAGATATACTTAGCAGTTGGCAGAACCCCCACATTGGTTCCCTGACTTGTGGAGTAAGGGCTATTATGATTGGAAAGGCCAAATGGAAGCCATTGAGGCTCCCACCACCAGGAAAAATAGTGAATCAAAAACAATATCGCATCCCTGGAGGGATTTCAGAAATTAATGCCACTATAAAGGACTTGAAGGATGCAGGGGTGGTGGTTCCCACCACATCTCCCTTTAACTCTCCTATTTGGCCTGTTCAGAAGACAGATGGATCCTGGAGAATGACAGTGGATTATCAGAAATTTAATCAGGTGGTGACTCCAATTGCAGCTGCTGTACCAGATGTGGTTTCTTTACTTGAGCAGATTAACATGTCTCCTGGTGCCTGGTATGCAGCTATTGATCTTGCAAATGCTTTCTTCTCCATACCTGTCCATAGGGACCACCAGAAGCAATCTGCCTTCAGCTGGCAAGGTCAACAGTACACATTTACTGTTTTACCTCAGGGTTATATTAACTCTCCAGCCCTGTGTCATAGCTTAGTTCGCAGGGACCTTGATCGCCTGTCCCTTCCACAGGGTGTCACGTGGGTCTATTATATTGATGACGTAATGCTAATTGGATCAAATGAGCAGGAGGTGGCAGCCACTCTGGAGTTGCTGGTACAGCATATGCACATCAGGGGATGGGAAGTAAATCCATCCAAGATTCAAGGACCTTCCACCTCAGTGAAATTTCTAGGAGTTCAGTGGTGTGGGGCATGCAGGGATATTCCTTCTAAGGTGAAGGACAAGTTGTTGCATTTGGCCCCTCCTACCACTAAGAAAGAAGCACAACGTCTAGTGAGCCTATTTGGATTTTGGAGACAGCACATTCCTCACTTGGGTGTCTTACTCCGTCCTATATACCAAGTGACTCAGAAAGCTGCTAGTTTTCATTGGGGCCCAGAACAAGAGAAGGCTCTTCAACAGGTGCAGGCTGATGTGCAGGCTGCTCTACCCCTTGGGCCATATGATCCAGCAGATCCGATGGTACTTGAGGTTTCAGTGGCAGACAGGGACGCTATTTGGAGCCTTTGGCAGGCCCCCATAGGTGAATCACAGCGGAGGCCCTTGGGATTTTGGAGCAAGGCCCTGCCATCATCTGCAGACAATTATTCTCCCTTTGAGAGACAGCTCTTGGCCTGCTATTGGGCCTTAGTGTAAACTGAACGTTTGACAATGGGATATCAAGTTACTATGCGAACCGAGCTGCCCATTATGAGCTGGGTGTTGTCTGACCCACCAGGCCATAAAGTTGGACGTGCACAGCAGAAGTCCATCATCAAGTGGAAGTGGTATATACGTGATCAGGCTGGAGCAGGCCCTGAAGGTACAAGTAAGTTACATGAGGAAGTTGCCCAAATGCCTATGGTTGCTACTCCTGTTGCAATACCTTCTGTCCCCAAGCATGCACCTATGGCATCATGGGGTGTGCCCTATGATCAACTGACTGAGGAGGAGAGATCTAGGGCATGGTTTACAGATGGTTCAGCACGTTATGCCAGCACTGCCCAGAAGTGGACAGCTGCAGCATTACAGCCCCTTTCTGGGACAACTCTGAAGGACTGTGGTGAAGGGAAGTCTTCATAATGGGGAGAACTTCGGGCAGTGCATATGGTTGTGCATTTTGCTTGGAAGAAGAAATGGCCAGATGTGCGGTTATACACTGACTCATGAGCTGTGGCCAATGGTTTGGCTGGATGGTCTGGGACTTGGAAGGAGCACAATTGGAAAATTGGTGAAAAGGACATTTGGGGAAGGTGTATGTGGATAGACCTCTCTGAATGGGCAAAAGATATAAGGATACTTGTGTCCCATGTCAGTGCTCATCAGAAGGTGACCTCCCTGGAGGATGACTTGAATAAGTAAGTAGATAAGCTGACCCGTTCTGTGGATAGTGGTCAATCTCCTTCCTCAGCCACCCCTGTCATTGCCCAGTGGGCCCATGAACAAAGTGGCCATGGTGGCAGAGATGCAGGCTATGCATGGGCCCAACAACATGGACTTCCACTAACTAAGGCTGACCTGGCTACGGCTACTGCTGAGTGCCAAATTTGCCAACAGCAGAGGCCAACTCTGAGCCCCCAATATGGTAATATTCCTCGGGGTGACCAGCCAGCAACCTGGTGGCAGGTTAACTACATTGGACCTCTTCCATCATGGAAAGGGCAGCGTTTTGTCCTTACTGGAATAGACACTTATTCTGGGTATGCATTTGCCTTTCCTGCACATAGTGCTTCTGCCAAAACTACCATCCCTGGGCTTACAGAATGCCTTATCCACCGTCATGGCATTCCACACAGCATTGCTTCTGACCAAGGAACTCACTTCACCGCCAAGGAAGTACGGCAGTGGGTTCATGATCATGGAATTCACTGGTCTTACCATGTGCCCCACCATCCTGAAGCAGCTGGCTTGATAGAACGGTGGAATGGCCTTTTGAAGAAACAGCTACAGCGCCAAATAGGTGGCAACAGCTTGGAGGGCTGGGGGAGTGTTCTCCAGCAGGCTGTATATGCTCTGAATCAGAGCCCTATATATGGTACTGTTTCTCCTATAGCCCGGATTCACGGGTCCAGGAATCAAGGGGTGGAAATGGGAATGGTCCCACTTGCCATCACCCCAAGTGACCCATTAGCTAGATTTTTGCTTCCTGTTCCCGCAACTTTACGCTCTGCTGGACAACAAGTCTTGGTCCCAGAGGGGGGAGTGCTTTTGCCGGGAGACACAAAAAATGGTCTACTGAACTGGAAGCTAAGACTTCCCCCTGGTCACTTTGGGCTCCTAATGCCCTTGAGTGAACAGGCTGAGAAAGGAGTTACAGTGATTGCAGGGGTGATTGATCCAGATTACCAGGGGGAAATTGGGCTGCTCCTCTACAATTGCAGTAAGGAAGAGTATGCTTGGAGTTCAGGAGATCCTTTAGGGTGTCTGTTAGTGTTACAATGTCCTGTTGTCCAAGTCAATGGATGACTGCAACAACCCAATAGAAATAGTGTGATAAATGGCCCAGATCCTTCAGGAATGAAGGTATGGGTTACCCCTCCAGGTAAAGAACCAAGACCTGCCGAGGTGCTTGCTGAAGGTGGAGGGAATACAGACTGGGTAGTAGAAGAAGGCAGTTACAAATATCAGCTAAGGCCATGTGATCAGTTACAGAAACGAGGACTGTGATTGAAATGTTTCTGTCCTGCCTTGATAACAGAGTGTTTCTATCTACACCAATATTAAGATTGTATCATTAGCTAAACTGGTGAATTATATTATATCCATTGTATTAGAGACTAAGCTTGTGTTGGGGGGAAGATTTTGTGGTTCCAGTTGTACGTGGGATAGTTATGCGATGTTAGGTGGAATTATGAGCTTGTTACTGTTGGAAATTAAGTATGATGTAAGGAGACATGATTTGATGCCAAGTTGACAAGGGGTAGACTTGTGATAGTTAAGGTGTTGTCAACTTGATCTGTTTAGTAATCCACACGCTGCTTCTAGGAAGGATCAACTAAAGGAGGAGGTCTTTCTCCCAGGGTGAGCCCTCCCCCAGAGTGGGCGGCCCCGCTCAGAGGGGGACTTGATATAAGGAAGCTCTCGGTAGAAGAGTTCCCTTTTCCTTCCTTCCTTCCACTTGGCTGCCAAACACAGGGGCCCCACAGTTCATAAAACAAAACCTACTTGACAATAAAAGAGAAATAAGCACCAACACCATCATAGTTGGGGACTTTAACACACCATTATCAGTAATAGACAGATCATCCAAACAGAAACTCAACAGGGAAGTAAGAGAGCTCAACAAAGCCATGGATCACTTAGACCTAATGGACATGTACAGAACTTTACATCCCAAATCCACAGACTACACATTCTTCTCAATAGCCCATGGAACATTCTCTAAAATAGAACATATACTAGGTCACAAAGCATGCCTCCACATATTTAGGAAGACTGACATAATTCCCTGCATGATATCAGATCACAATGCTATATTACTAGAAATTAACAACAAAAAACCCACCAAGAATCCCAATGGCACCTAGACAATGAACGGCCCACTTTTAAGCAACAAATGAATAGTAGATGGAATAAAAAAAGAAATTGCAAAATTTCTAGAATTGAATGACAATCAGAACATATCATACCATACTTACAGAACACAATGAAGTCGGTACTCAGGGGAAAATACATAGCCCTCAATGCCTTCATAAAAAAGACAGAGAGCTCCCACAATGATACCTAACCACACACCTAAAGGCATTGGAAAAGCAAGAAAAATCCAACCCAAAGAGCTCCAGAAGGAAAGAAATAATTAAAATCAGAGCATAAATTAATGAATTGGAAACTAAGAAAACAATTAAGACAACTGAAAACACAAAGAACTGGGCTTTGAAAAAATAAATAAGATTGACAAACAATAGATGCTTCAAATTAACAAAATTCAAAATCGAAAAGGAGAGATCACAACAGACATAAGTGAAATTGGCAGAATCATCAGGATTTATTTCAAAAACTTCTACTCCACAAAACTAGAAAATGTGGAGGAGATGGATAAATTCCTGGATGCATATCACCTATCAAAGCTAAACTCAGAGCAGATTAATCACCTCTATGACCCCATCACGCTCATGGAGATTGAAAAAGTAATAATAAATAAATAAATAAATAAATAAACCAAAAAGAAGAGTCCAGGACCAGATGGCTTCTCAGCTGAATTCTATCAAACCTTCATATAAGAACTCAAACCAATCTTCCTATAACTGTGCCACACAATTGTAGAACAGGGAAAGCTACCCAACTCCCTTTATAAAGCTAGCATCACCCTAATTCCAAAACCAGGCAGAGATGCCATAAGAAAAGAAAACTACCGGCCTATTTCCCTAATGAACTTATATACAAAGATCCTGAACAAAATCCTCGCGAACTAAATCCAACAACACATCAAGAGCATTATCCACCTTGACCAAGTGGGATTCATCCCAGAAACACAGGGACAACACAGCAAAAGCATTATCCACCTTGACCAAGTAGGATACATTCCAGAAACACAGGGGGTGGTTCAACATACCAAAATCTGTCGATGTAATACACCACATAAATAAGGTTAAACACAAAAACCACATGACCATTTCGATAGATGCAGAAAAGGCCTTTGACAAGTTACAACATCACGTCATGATCAAAACATTGGAGAGAATTGGCATGGTTGGTTCATATCTTAACATAATAAAGGCAATATGCAAAGCTCCTAAGGCCCAAATAATAATGGAGGAATTCCCATTAAGATCAGGAACAAGACTGGGTTTTCCACTCTCACCTCTGCTCTGCAATATAGTACTGGAAGTCCTAGCTCAAGCAGTAATCCAGGAGAAGGAAATAAAAGGGATACAATTTGGAAAGGAAGAAGTTAAGTTAGCTCTATTTGCTGATGACAAATTTGTATATGTAAGAGACCTGAGAGACTCCATCCAAAACTCCTGAAGGTGATTAACTCCTATAGCAAAGTATCAGGATACAAAATCAATGAACAAAAATCTGTAGCCTTTCTATATACAAATGAAAAAGATGCAGAGAAAGAAATAAAGGACATTGTTCCATTTTTAATAGCAACAGTAACAACAAAAATACCTTGGAGTAACAGTAACCAAGGAAGTGAAAGATCTATCCAATGAAAACATAAAAATACCCAAAAAAGAAATTGAGGAGGAGGACTTGAGAAAATGGAAAGATGTCACATGCTCCTGGATAGGCAGAATTGACATTATGAAGATAACAATCCTACCAAAGGCAATGTACAGATTTAATGCAAATCTGATTAAAATCCAAACAGTGTTCTTCACAGAGATAGGAAAAAGAAGATCTCAAATTTCATATGGAAAGGCAAAACACCTCACATATCCAAGCATATCCTCAACAAAAGAAATACCTCTGGAGGCATCACCATACCTGAACTAAAGCTATATTACAAAGCCATAGTAATAAAAACAGCACGGTAGGGACTTTCAGCCAAGATGGCGCAGCCTAGCTGCACTCCAGATACCAAGGAAAAAAAAGGCAAGTATTAGAGGGCAATTAGGATATTTTTGGAAGAGGGAGGGCACAGATTGGGGTAAAACAGGGAAGCACACACCCCTGCGCCCCATGACACCCGTTCCCCGCCGTGAGCCACCGCATCCCAACACAACCCGGCATACCCAGAGCCCCGGCAGCCCCACGTACACTGAGCCCCACGTGCCCTGGCGGCCACACGACCCCTGCACCACCCACCACCTGCGCCTCCCCCCCCACGCGCCCCGACCCCCCCACATGCGTCCCACGCCCCGGCATGCTCCAGCATGCCACGTCGTGCCCCACATCCCCTGCACGCCCTGCACCCCCTGTGCGCCCCGAGCAGCTGCCTCTGCACTACAATTGCACAGGCAGTAGGCCCAGTCCAATAGCAAGGGCCACACAAGTCCACAATGAGTCACTAGCGCCAGCGCAGGTGCCATCCCCTACCTGTACATCGCCACCCATCCTCCACTCCCCTGAGGCGGGAGAGCACAGACTGTTTACAGGCCCCAGTGAACCCAGCCAGAGTTTGGGCAGCTTCAGGGCTTGCTACCTCAGTCCCCTTTTAAGCACAAAGGCAGGCAGCTTAGGTACATTACTGGGAGAGAATTCTGGCAACTTTGGCACCCCTGTCAGGCTATAGATAGGCGGCTTTGGCAAGAGAGAGCAAAAACCCAGGCTGCTTACAACTGCCCCAGGCTGCCTTGGATTCTCATTAAGCTAGATCCCAGGCTGATCCACCCATCGACCTGCCCATACACTGACACGGGTAGACCACAGCACAAAAGAAATAACATGAAAAATAAAGTGCAAGAAAATCCAGAAAGATCACCCAGTCCAACAAGGATCACATCGAACCAAAACATAGAAGAGTGTTTAGGATCAGAACATCAAGTGGAAGCAATGAACAATGCAACCCTGACCAACCTACTGCTAGAACTGGCAGGAAAACTACAAAGGACAGATAATCGTGTGGATGCTACCATCACTAAGCTAGAGCAATATGATAAGACACTGGAAGGAATTCAAAGAGAGCTAAGAGAGTTGAGGGAGAGTGAAAAAAAAAGAGGACCTTAAAAATCAGCTGGCCACACTAAATGAAAACATAAAAAAATGCAAGGATGATTTCCAACAATCATCAAAAAAATTAGAAAATGAGACAAAAAGGGAGCTGGACAAAGTGATGGAAGTGATACATAGGAAAGTAGTAGAAAATGCAAACTTAATTGAACAAGTCCAAAACTCGCTAGAGGCTCTCAAGAACAGAGTCAGTGAAGTGGAAGATAGAAATTCTGATCTGGAAGACAGGATGGAAGAAACAGTTCGAGAGTCCAAAAATATCAGTAAGTTCAAAAGTTCCTGTGAACAGAACATGAGAGAATTGTGGGATACACTTAAACGTCCTAATATCAGAATCATTGGAATACCAGAAGGAGAAGAATTTCAGTCCAAAGGCATGGAGAACTTATTTAACACAATAATTGAAGAAAACTTCCCCTGTCTCTTAAAAGAAAGGCCCATCAAGATACAAGAAGCAAACAGAACTCCTAACCGAGTAGACCAAAGGAGAAACTCCCCAAGACATATTATCATTAAGACTCGAAACATTGACACCAAAGAAAAAATCCTAAAAGCAGCTGGGGAAAAACAGCACATCACATTCAAAGGAAACCCCATCAGAATTACTTCAGACTTCTCAGTGGAAACCCTGAAAGCTATAAGGGCCTGGAATGAATCTCTCCAAACTCTAAGAAACTATGGCTTTCAACCCAAACTACTCTACCCGGCAAAAGTCTCCCTTATAATAGATGGTGAAAGGAAAACTTTCCAAGACAAAACTCAGCTTTACAATTATATGAATGCAAAACCAAACCTACAGAAAGTACTCCAGGAAATTCTCCACAGAGAAGCAACAAATAGCCAAACACAAATGCCTACAAGAAGCAGATCACAGCAACCAAACCCAGAGTAGATAGAGAAAAAAAAAAAAAATTAAATTCCATGGAAATGCCAACACACCTCTACCACCACAACATGGCAGGGATCAAATCAAATCTCACAGTTATCACCCTAAATATTAATGGCCTTAATTCACCCATCAAGAGACACAAGCTAACAGGGTGGATCAAAAAATTAGACCCCTCAATCTGCTGCCTTCAAGAAAACCACCGTACCACTAAAGACAGAAACCTTCTCAGGGTGAAGGGGTGGAAAACAATATTCCAAGCAAATGGGAATAAGAAACAAGCAAGTGTAGCTATATTAATATTAGATAAAATTGACTTCACACCAAAAACAATCAAAAAAGACAAAGAAGGCTACTTCCTACTTATAAAGGGAACAGTCCATCAAGAGGATATTACAATCATAAATCTGTATGCACCAAACACAGGGGCACCACAGTTCATAAAACAAAACCTACTTGACAATAAAACAGTAATAACCACCAACACCATCATAGCTGGGGACTTTAACACACCATTATCAGTAATAGATAGATCATCCAAACAGAGGCTCCACAGTGTAGTAAGAGAGCTCAACAAAACCATAGAGCACTTAGACTTAACAGACATCTACAGAACTTTCCATGCCAAATCCACAGACTACACATTCTTCTTAGCAGTCCATGGAACATTCTCTAAAATAGACCATATACTGGGTCACAAAGACAGCCTCCACATATTTAGGAAAATCGACATAATTCCCTGCATGATATCAGATCATAATGCTATATTCCTAGAAATCAACAACAAAAAAACCACCAAGAACTCCAACAGCAACTGGAAACTGAATAGTGCACTCTAACGCAATAAATGGAGAGTTGATGAAATAAAAAATGAAATTACAAAATCCCTGAAATTGAATGACAATGAGAACACATCATACCAAAACTTATGGGACACAATGATGGCAGTCCTCAGGGGAAAATTCATAGCACTCAATTCCTTCATAAAAAAGACAGAAAGATCCCAAATCAATAGTATAACCATCCACCTAAAGGCATTGGAAAAACAAGAAAAATCCAAACCAAAGAGCTCCAGAAGGAAAGAAATAATTAAAATCAGAGCAGAAATTAATGAATTGGAAATAAAGGAAACAATTAAGGCAATTGACAAATCAAAGAGCTGGTTCTTTGAAAAAAATAAACAAGATTGACAAACCTCTGGCCAATTTGATCAAGCAAAAAAAAGGAGAGACTCCAAATTCACAAAATTCAAAATGAAAAAGGAGAGATCACAACAGACATGAGTGAAATCAGCAGAATCATCAGGACTTATTTCAAAAACCTCTACTCCACAAAACTGGAAAATATGGAGGAGATGGATAAATTCCTGCATGCATATCATCTACCAAAGTTAAACTCAGAGCAGATCAATCACCTCAATGAACCCATCTCACTCACGAAGATTGAAAAAGTAATAAAAAACCTCCCAAAGAAGAAGAGTCCACTACCAGATGGATTCACAGCTGAATTTTATCAAACCTTCATGGAAGAACTCAAACCAATCTTCCTAAAACTGTGCCACACAATTGAAGAACAGGGAAAGCTACCCAACTCCTTCTATGAAGCTAGTATCACCCTAATCCCAAAACCAGGCAGAGATGCCACAAGAAAAGAAAACTACCAGCCTATTTCCCTAATGAACATAGATGCAAAGATCCTCAACAAAATACTCGCAAACGGAATCTAACAACACATAAAAAGCATTATCCACCTTGACCAAGTGGGATTTATCCCAGGAACACAAGGGTGGTTCAACATACGAAAATCTGTCAATGTAATACACCACATTAACAAGCTTAAACATAAAAACCACATGATCATTTTGATAGATGCAGAAAAAGCCTTTGAAAAGATAAAACATCACTTCATGATCAAACCATTGGAGAGAATGGGCATGATTGGTTCACATCTTAACGTAATAAAGGTAATATACAAAGCTCCAAAGGCCCAAATAATACTTAATGGGGAGAGACTGGAGGAATTCCTGTTGAGATCAGGAACAATACAGGGATGTCCTCTCTCACCTCTGCTTTTCAATACAGTTCTGGAAGTCATAGCCCAAGCAATAAGGCAGGAGAAGGAAATAAAAGGGATACAATTTGGAAAGGAAGAAGTTAAGTTAGCTCTATTTGCTGATGACATGATTGTATATGTAAGAGACCTGAGAGACTCCATCCCAAAACTCCTGAAGGTGATTAACTCCTATAGCAAAGTAGCAGGATACAAAATCAATGCACAAAAATCAGTAGCATTTCTGTATGCAAATGACAAAGACACAGAAAAAGAAATAAAGGACATAGTCCCATTCTCAATAGCAACAACAACAAAAAAAATACCTTGGAATAACGTTAACCAAGGAAGTAAAAGATCTATACTACAAAAATATAAAAACTCTCAAAAAAGAAATTGAGGAGGACTTGAAAAGATGGAAAGACCTCCCATGCTCCTGGATAGGCAGAATTAACATTGTGAAGATGACAATCCTACCAAAGGCAATATATAGATTAAACAGAATTCCAATTAAAATCCCTACACTGGTCATCACAGAAATAGAAAAAAATGATCTCAAATTTCATATGGAAAGGCAGAAGGCCTCGCATATCCAAACATATCCTCAGCAAAAGAAATACCTCTGGTGGCATCACCATACCTGATATAAAGTTATATTACAAAGCCATAGTAATAAAAACAGCATGGTACTGGCATAAAAACAGGAGTATAGACCAATGGAATAGACTTGAGGACCCGGATTTTGGGTCAAACAACTATAGCTACTTGATATTCGACAAAGGCCCAAACAATATAGACTGGAAAAAAGATAGCATCTTCAACAAATGGTGCTGGACAAGCTGGATAACTACATGCAGGAAACTAAAACTTCATCCACACATTTCACCTAGCACTACACTCAAATCCAAATGGATCAAAGACCTCAACATAAGACCAGAAACTCGAAAACTACTGGAAGAAAATTTAGGAAGTACTTTCCATGATATAGGAATGGAAAAAGACTTCCTGAACAAAACCCCAGTGGCTCAAGTTCTTAAACAGCCACTCAACCATTGGGATCATATGAAGCTGAAGAGTTTCTTTACAGACAAGCATATAATAAGCAAAGCCATTAGAATACCCACAGAGTGGGAGAAAATATTTGCAGGTTATCCAACTGATAGAGGCCTTATCTCTAGAATTTACAAAGAACTCAAAAGTCTAAACAATAAGAAGACAAATACCCCACTCACAAAATGGGGCACAGAGATAAACAGGCAATTCACAGAGGAAGAGATATAAATGGCAAACACACACTTAAGAAAATGTTCATCCCTAATCATCAGAGAAATGCAAATTAAAAGAAATATGAGATTCCACCTTACCCCAATAAGGATAGCCAACAACAAAAGGTCAAATGAAAATAAATGCTGGTGAGGATGTGGAGAAGCAGGGACACTCGTTCACTATTGGTGGGAATGCAGGATGGTACAACCACTTTGGAAAGCAATATGGAGACTCCTGAAAAATCTGACTATAGAAATACCAACAGACCCAGTTATACCATTACTGGGCATCTACCCTAAAACCTTCAAACCAAAAGCCAGAGAGATTTGCTCAACCATGTTTGTAGCAGCTGAATTCGTAATAGCTAAAAGCTGGAATCAACCCAGATGTCCATCATTAGAAGAATGGATAACAAAGATGTGGTATATCTACACAATGGAATTCTATACAGCAGGAAGAAAAAACGACATAAATAAATTTGAGGAAAAATGGTTGAACCTGGAACAGATCATTCTCAGCGAACTTACCCAATCACAGAAAAAAAATCTCCACATAGTCTCACTCATCTAAAGCACCTAACCTGAATCTACCCAAGATACCTTACATACCCAGGAAGCTCCTCATGGATTAGACAATAGGATGGATGGGAGGGCAGGGAGGGTATCGAAGGGTAGAAAACAGTAATCCGGACCCAAATGGCAATGATACCATAAAATTCTACTTCCTAAAAGACAGACCAAATGGCTGAACCTTCACATGACCCTTACAGGAAACACCTGAAGCACAAGACACTGGAGAGGGTAGGATCAAGACTGATCTAAATCTCCTACATCTTCCCTCCCTCCTTCTCCCCCTCTCCCCTCTATCTCTCTCCTCTCTATCTCCTGTATATTAGTTACATTCTTCCTCAATTTCTTAGTGGACACTGACCTGTAACCCCCACTTCCAGCTTGGGCCTACCATTCACCATGAGCTTTTGATCAGAGAAACCTAGAAGGTTTCCCAAAACAATGAGAGACTTCTGTCAGAGTACTTGATGACCCACCAAAGGCCAGTGATAAGACCCTATTGCTGAAGACTCCATACACAGCTGACGCGTAAAATGGAATGACATGGCTGGAAGCCAGGAGAGAGTCAATCCCCAGACAGTCAGCGTGTCTAGTGCCAGAAGGCGCTACATAGGCAACTGGGGGAAATGACCAAGATCTGTCCAAGCAACACACTGTTTAACCTAATTAACAACAAATAACCGGATGTGATGCCCACACAAGTGCAATAGTGGTACACAGCCATGGTGAGGAATCAATTGCTCTTGATTTGGCTAACTGATCCACTCAGTGGTACTAGACCCTTAGCTGGAGCTGGGAAACAAGTCAGAACCCTACCCAAACACAAGCCCACTCTACAATATCAAGCTACCATCAATCACGGGGTATAAGAGGGCCTATACCTATCATACTGTCTATCAAAAAAGTAAGTGTTAGCTCAATTTTCCGGGTGCTAACTTACTCTCTGTTGGAGAATCTGCTTCTCTTTTCTGGACAGATGCATATCCTAAGAAGAGAGCTGCCCCAACATAACTCAAAAGGGGCCCAACTGAAACTAAGGTCAACTGGCGAAAAAAGCAAGGGTGATGTTTTCCTGTGAAGTGGATACCAGCACAAAGGGGATGGAGACCAACCCAGAGAAAAATCAACTCCTACCAAATCAGAGAGCCAGAGCCTCAGAGGCCCCCAACACCTCAGCACTGAAGCTGACCAAAAATGAACCCAACATGGCTCAGGGAAATTTTGCAGAAGAGGGGATGGAAAGAATGTCAGAGTCACATGTTGGGTCATGATTTGCAGAGACATTGGTCATACCAATAACTGGGGGCTAACTCCACAATGCATGACCCATATACATCAACAAGGAGGGTCCAATGGGAGTGGGTAGATCATGGATGAGACTAAACAATGGTACCAAACTGCCTGTATTTACTGAAAAGAAAAGTGATAAATTAAAAAAAAAAAAAAAAAAAAAAAAAAAAAACCAGCATGGTACTGGTAGAAAACAGGAGTTTAGACCAATGGAATAGACTTGAGGATCCAGATATTGGGTCAAGCAATTATTGCTACTTGATATTTGAGAAAGGCCCTAAGAATATAGGCTGGAAAAAACATAGCATCTTCAACAAACTGCACAAGCTGGATAAATATATGCAGGAAACTGTAACTTGATCCACACATTTAACCATGCACTACACTCAAGTCCAAATGGATCAAAGACCTCAATATAATACCAGAAACTCAACTACTACTGGAAGAAAATATAGGAACTGCTTTCCATGATATAGGAATGAAAAAAGTCTTCCTGAACAAAAACCCTAGTAGCTCACAATCTTAAACAGTCACTCAACCAATGGGATCACATGAAGCTGAAGAGTTTCTTTACAGACAAGCATACAATAAGCAAAGCCAATGGATTACCCACACAATGGGATAAAATTTTTGCTGGTTATCCAACTGACAGAGGCCTAATCTCTAGAATCTACAAAGAACTCAAAAATCTAAACCATAAAAAGTCAAACACTCGACTCACAAAATGGGGCAAAGGGCTGAATAGGCAGTTCACAGAGGAAGAAATGCAAATGGAAAACACACTCTTAAGAAAATGTTCATCATCCCTAATCATCAGGGAAATGCAAATTAAAACAACTATGAGATTACACCTTACCCCAGTAAGGATAGCAAACATCAAAAAATTAAATGAAAATAAGTGCTGGAGAGGATGTGGAGAAGTAGGAACCCTTATCCACTGTTGGTGGGTATGTAAGATGGTACAACCACTGTGGAAAGCAATATGGAGACTCCTGAAAAAGCTGACTGTAGAGAAACCAACAGACCCAATTATTCCCTTACTGGGCATCTACCCTAAAACCTTCAAACCACAGGCCAGAGAGATTTGCTCAACCATGTTTGTAGCAGCTCAATTTGTAATATATAAGAGCTGGTATCAACCCAGATGTCCATCACTAGAATAATGGATAAGTAAGATGTGGTATATCTACACAGTAGAATTCTATACAGCAGTAAGAAAAAATGACACAATGAAATTTGAGGAAAGATGGTTGAACCTGGAACAGATAATTCTCAGTGCACTTACCCAATCAAAGAAAAAAAAAAAAAAATCTCCACATAGTCTCACTCATCTACAGCACCTAACCTGAATTTACCCAAGATGCCTTACATTCCCAGCAAGAATCTCGTGGACTAATCAATAGGATGCGTGGGGAGGAAAGGGAGGGGAACAGAGGGGGTGGGAAACACAAATCTAGACACAAACAGCAATGGTACCATAAAATTCTATGCCATAAAAGGCAGACCAAATGGCTGAAGCAGGCCCTTAGAGGGAACTCCTGAGCCACAAGACACTGGAGAGGGTATGATGAAGACTGACCTTAATCTTCTACAGCTTCTCTCCACACCACCCCCCTCTTCTCTCTAACTCTTTTATGTTAGTTATCATTTTTTTTCCTTTTCTTAGTGGCACTGACCTGTAACTCCCAGTACCAGCCGGTGGCTATCATCCACAATGAGCTTTTGATCAGAGAGACCCTCAAGTTTTCCTAAAGGAAAGACAGATTTCCTTCAGAGTACTTGATGACCCACCTAAGGTTAGTGATAAGACCCTACTGTTCAAGACACCTTATCTGGTTGACATGTAAAATGGAATGGGATGGCTGGAAGTGAATCAATACAGAGACAGTCAGCGCATCTAGTGCCATAGCTGGAGCTGGGAAATAAGTCAGAACCATATGAAACATAAGCCTGCTCTCCATTATCAAGCTAACATCAATCGTGGGCTACATGTGGGCCTACACCTGTTAAATTCTGTATAAAAAAGTAAATGTTATCTCATTTGTCTGTTGCTAACTTACTCTCCATTGGAGAATCTGCTTCTCTTTTTCAGATAGTTGCAGATCCTAAGGGGAAAGCCACCCCATCATACATCAAAAGGGCCCCAACTGAAACTAAGAATAATTGGCAAACCAAGCAAGGGTGCTGTTTTCTTGGTGAACTGTGTACCAGCACAAGGGTGAAGGAATTCAACATAGAGAAAAATTAACTCCTACCAGAGACCCAGATGCCCCCAACACCTCATCACTGAAGCAGACCAAAAATGAACCCAACATGGCTCAGGGAAATTTTGCAGCAGAGGGGGTGGAAAGAATGTCAGAGCCACATGTTGGTTCATGACATGCAGAGACATTTATCCTACCCATAACTGTGGGCTAACTCCAGAATGCCTGACCCATATGCCTCAACAAGGAGGGGCCAAGAGGAGGGGTAAGTCATGGATGAGCATAATATTGGTCTCAAACTGACTTTATTTGCTGAGTAAAAAATTAATTAATAAAATAATTACAAAAAAGAACAAGCAGCAGGGATCCCACCAGAGCTCAAACCTCTTTTACACTTCTGGACTGGAATCATATTTACTCTCAAACACCCTTTTGGAGATTGGGCTTATGTTTGGTATGGTTCTTACTTGTTTCCCAGCTCCAGCTATGAGTCAAGTTCCGCTGAGCAGATCAGTTATCCAAATCAAGAGCAGTTGGATTCCCACCATGGCTTTCTGCCAGTATTGTACTTGTGTGAGCATCACAGCAGGTTATTTGCTGCTAAGTAGGTTACAGAGAAGAGAGAAGAGAGAGAGGGAGAGAGAGATAGAGAGAGAGAGAGAGAAAGAGAGAGAGAGAGAGAGAGAGAGAGAGAAAGATGTAGAAAATGAATGCCAGTCTTCAGCATACCCTCTCCAGTGCCTTGTGATCTTATGATTGATGTGATCCCTCTAAGGAAGGGCCTGGTGAAAGTTCCATCATTTGGTCTGCCTATTAGGAGGTAGAATTTTATGGTACCATTACTGATTGGGTCTAGATTTGTATTTCTCACCTCCTCCATTGTCCTCCCCTCCCTCCCCACCCACCCTGTTGTCTAGTCCTGAAGATGCTTGCTAGGTATTTTGGCATCTCTCTCTCTTCTCTCTTCTCTGTAACCTACTTAGCATCCAGTAACACTTTCTCCATTCAGGCAGCTGGAGACCCAAATTACAAGCTTAATAAAAGACATGAAGCTATGAGGAGCATAAATTCAAACTACTATACACATGACCACATGCCTTGAGAAAATAATAAAATAAGTAACTGTTATAAAGGATGATATAGATGAGCTTTATAATAGAAAACTATGAACTGATCAGGTTTTTTTTGTTTTGTTTTGTTTTGTTTTGTTTTTTCAAGGTAGGATCTCACTCTAGCTCAGGCTGACCTGCAATTCACTATGTAGTCTCAGGCTGGCCTCAAACTCCTACCTCTGCCTCCTGGGTGCTGGGATTAAAGGCATGCGCCACCACGCCTGGCTTTGAACTGATCAGTTTTAAAGAGACAAGTACCCCAGCTCTATCACAGTTCTTTACTGAGGTCATGTGTTTTCCTCAGCTGTGTCATGTCTTTGTTGGGTAGCTCCTTTATGTGGCTTAATGTCTTCACCATGACAGTGGCTTCATGCATATAGAGCTCAGGCTAGACAGGCAGCGAGCTGTGAGGTTGTCTGCTTAGCTTCTCCAAGCCATCTTACCCCCAAACACTGCATCCAATGGACTCTCAACCTCTTAACTTCTGGGAGCATCCCCTGCTTCATTTCCTAGTCCCTTTACTGATGTCTTATTTTAAATTGATCTCTACTTCTATTTCCATGTTGCTTCTAACTAAACTAATATGAGTATTGCATAGATTTCATAGTTTTTGCCAGATGAATTATGGAAATGTGAACATATGAAATTATTTTATTGTGAAAAATAGTTATGAAATTTAATTTTTTTTGTTTGATTGATTTTTGGTATTTTCAAGGTATGGTTTTACTCTAGACCAGGCTGACCTGGAAATCATTATGTAGTCTCAGGGTGGCCTCAAACTCATGGTGATCCTCCTACACTTGCCTCTCAAGTGCTGGGATTAAAGGTGTACCTGGCTGGTTGTGTAATTTAAATATAACAATATAATATTAATGAAATTTTAATATTTATAGGAAAATATTTCTTATGGAATTTATTACTCTTCTTTGTAAAAAAGAGTTTTATTTTCATTGCTGAAAGAAATATCATCAGTATTAAGTTGGTTGTTACTATAGTATGTCCTTATCTCAACAGTCACTTTATTCTATTAAAAAATGAGCCAGTCTCGTAGCGGTTAAGCGCTTGCCTGTGAAGCCTAAGGACCCCGGTTCGAGGCTCGGTTCCCCAGGTCCCACGTTAGCCAGATGCACAAGGGGGCGCACACGTCTGGAGTTCGTTTGCAGAGGCTGGAAGCCCTGGCGCACCCATTCTCTCTCTCTCCCTCTATCTGCCTTTCTCTCTGTGTCTGTCGCTCTCAAATAAATAAAATAAAAATTAAAAAAAAAAAGAGCCAGTCTGGCATGGTAGCATACACCTTTAATCTCAGTATTCAGAAAGCAGAAGTAGGAAAATCACTGTGACTCTGAGGCTAGTCTGAGAGTACATAGTGAATTCAAAGACAGCCTGGTCTAGGGTAAGACCCCTTCTAAAGAAAAGAAATGAACTGATAACTTTTATATTGCCAAAATATAAACTTCCATCCTACATTCATCATTCATCAGCTATCCAAGCACAATATCTGAACAGTTCTCACATAATTTATAAATGGAAACTACTAGTATTAAATTGGAATTTAGACTGAATTTTTAATCACTAAGATTATTCAAAGTATTTCAAACCTTGTTATATAATTATTATTTTAGCCCTATGCTTGGTATTATTTTATCAGTAAAGTAAGAATGGTTAGAATGTTGGTTTTAGTTCTCATATATTAGATTTTACATGACTGGTACATAGGAGATGAGTAAATATGTTTCATAAATTCTAGGTTGATATTGAAGACAAATTTGAGAAAAAAATACTTATTATTTGCTTTTACTTTGTACATTTAGCACAGCTGAGTATCGAAGTTATCTGAAAACAATTTTCAGAATCCTTAAGAAAAGAAAAATGTAGAATAATAGGGGAATGCAAGTCTGTATAGTAACAGAATCTCTTCTAATTCACACATCAAAGAAGACAGGAAGTATAGACAGTATTTTCTAAGCAAAATTTTCTACTTCCATCTCTGAACATGCACACACACAAAATGGTAGATTTACAGTCCACATACCAGCAACGGAGGTTTGCTTGTCTGTAACACACTGGTTGTCGTAACATTCTGCTCACATCCAATTGGAAAGGAACTTTGATCCACATTGCTATTCCTTTTTACATACTCATCTAGCATAGTTTTGTAGTACGTAATCATCTGAATGAATATCATTCATGAATAAATTTTACTGTTAATTTTCAACATAGTCAATAAATATAAAATCTAGTCATTTAGTTTTCATTTGCAATCAATTTTGATGGATGTCATCACAGAAAGAATGACCTACTATGTTTCACATCAAATTCTCATAAAGGAAAGTGTACTAAAGTTGTATGATAATGATTTGTGCTTTTCAAAAAAGGATATATTAGTTATTCCAATGATGCTATTTCTAGTTACCAGCTAACAATTTTTCTTATCAATGAAACTATTGTTTAAAGACAAAGTACAGATACTGGTGTTTGACTTTAATGACCTTTGTAACAGGTGACATATAAGGAATATTTCAAATATATAAGAAAACTTTGAGGCATGCTTGATTTCCATCAACTTAAAAACAATCACAATATTAAATTTTGCCCTATTGGGACCCTGTAGATTGTTTTTTTACAAAGTGTGTAAGCCAATTCCTTTCCATTTCATCATAACTCAGAGTATATATTACAATGAAGGATATTTGCAATGTAAGCTTGACTTACATTATTGCCTAGCATTTCCTTTATTAGATGTTACTAGGTTTCATCATATTTTTATTTATTTATTTATTTTTAATTTTTATTTATTTATTTAAGAGCAACAGACAGAGAGAAAGAGGCAGACAGAGAGAGAGTGACAGAGAGAGAGAGAATGGGCACGCCAGGGCCTCCAGCCACTGCAAACGAACTCCAGACGCGTGTGCCCCCTTGTGCGTCTGGCTAACGTGGGTCCTGGGGAATCGAGCCTCGAACCGGGGTCCTTAGGCTTCACAGGCAAGCGCTTAACTGCAAAGCCATCCCTCCAGCCCTCATCATATTTTTAAATGTTTTCAGAAACCCTGGCTTATTTTTTGTTTTGGGAATTCACTAGGCCACATAAATGACAGATCCTAGCTGTTGGAGAGCTTCTTCTAAAAGTGCTAAACCTTGGTGCATGCCCAATATGCTTTAACCTCACTCAGCCTATTTATCTCACAAGCCCTGTTCTCCAAATTCAAATTTATTTCATGTATAAATATTGTGTCTACTAAGTCACTCATTGTGAATGAGGCAAGGACTAAATGGAAAGCAGAATAGAAGGGCACAGAATTGAAAGATGAGAAATTCCCATAACTATGAAGGATATTCACATGACAAGCTAAGGCAATTTGCATTATGGTTAACTATTAATATACTCAATATGGATGTTTTCATGTGTAATTTTTATGGAAGATAGTTGAGATGTTATTGCTAATTTCCAACTAGGATCCTGCTTTTATTTGAAACTGACAAATTATTTCTTCTTTGAAGTTCAATAGTAATCATTTAAACTTCCATGGAATTTAAAGGTAAGTATGTACTTAGGGTTTAAGTGATCATTATTTTCCATATTATCTTTATCATTTATATCATATGGTACATTGGCAAAAGAAAAACAACAGAAATTAAATGTTGCTCAATGTCAGTACCTGAATTAATGAAGATGCACACAGGTTTTTTCATTTATTTATCACAATGCAAAGTATTATTAATATCCTTTTAGGGAAATGTGAATGATTGTTTGTGTGAAGGATACATGCTGCCTTCTGAGTCTTAAGGTGCTATAACTTATTGTTCAGAAATTTCCTGAAGCCAGGTTTCTGGCAGTGTTTCTCTTTTCCATATTGGATATGAAGACATGCCAGTAAGAAAAAGACTAGTTGTCCTTGGTTATCATCTTTGTTTCAGACTTCATGTCATTTTTACTTGCTCATACTACCATTCAGACAACTTATATGTTCCTGCTTTACCAAATATTTCAATATTTGTTTAGGTTTGGGAATAGAGCTTCCAAAATAGAACACTTGTATAGATGAGTTGAGAGATAATTAGGAGAGTTTCAAAACCAAGGGAAGATGTTTATCAGTAACAACAAAACTAATTATGGTGT
The DNA here is from genome assembly GCF_020740685.1 of Jaculus jaculus. Taxonomy (NCBI): domain Eukaryota; kingdom Metazoa; phylum Chordata; class Mammalia; order Rodentia; family Dipodidae; genus Jaculus; species Jaculus jaculus. The sequence continues at coordinate 96,447,846 of NC_059108.1, read as the reverse complement.
GAATTGAAACCCTTAGGATATGAAAGAATAAAGTAATGGGCCTTGATTTCATCTTTTGTTATTCCGTAATATTCTTTGGCATCCTAGAAAACTCACCAGTGGAATAAAATAAACTTTGTCTACAGGTACAGAAGTAATTGAGTAGTCTTATTAATAGTACAATACATACATGTGTGTGTGTGTGTGTGTGTGTGTGTGTGTGTGTGTATGTGAGAAATCCTAAAACAATATGTGGAATAATTATTAGACTTGGCTTGGAATGCACAATTTTCATACTATTATAGAAATTTAAATGAACTTCCACATATTAACACCAAAATCATGATTAAAATTAATGTAGTCTTTACAAAAAGACAAATTTTATATTCATGAATAATATATACTATAAGATCACTAATGTAATTTTATAAAATTTTTATAGGGCTGGAGAGATGGCTTAGCGGTTAAGCGCTTGCCTGTGAAGACTAAGGACCCCAGTTCGAGGCTCGGTTCCCCAGGTCCCACGTTAGCCAGATGCATAAGGGGGCGCACGCGTCTGGAGTTCGTTTGCAGTGGCTGGAAGCCCTGGCGCGCCCATTCTCTCTCTCTCCCTCTATCTGTCTTTCTCTCTGTGTCTGTCGCTCTCAAATAAATAAAAATTTAAAAAAAAATTTTATAATATAAATTGATGAATTCCTAAATATTCTGAGATGTAAACAATGTCAATTATCATAGAAATTATCATGAAAATAAATTCATTTTTAAAGAAATTTCCACATGAAATTATTTTAGCGCTTAAATATTGAAAAAAATCAGTCATATGAAACTTAAAGAATCTAACAAATGCACATAAATTACCACACAAGCATAAGGACCTGAGTTCCCATGTAAACTGCTGGGAATGGTAGTGTATGTCTGTAAACTCATACTCAGGGCTCAGTGCCTATATAATCTAGCCAAATTAATGAGCTCTAGCTATGGGGAGATGTCCTGTCTTAATGGGTGAGGTGGAGAGCAATGGGAGGTACCCGATATCAACCTCTGGTCTATACACACACACCAACTCACATATTTCATACTTATATATGCATAAACACTTCAGAAATGCATCTTTTCATTAACAGAAGCATTGCTAGGAAATCTGTAATGTGTTTATATAAGATTCTACTCCATCATAAAATGTAAAGTGGTACTCAAACACCAAATAGGAAACAGAAATAATCTAAATAATTTAAACACCGAAGAATATAAACTAGATAACTCTGTTTGAATGGATTTATTCAGTAGGCAAAACTAATTTTGAAACTATAAAATCATTTCTTTATGAATTTGAGGATTGACTGGAGTGTGGGCACAGAGTAAATTTTTAAGCCAGCGTAAATATTCTGTAGTATAATTGAGGTGGTAGTTAAATGGGAGTCACATTTTCCCAAAGTAAGTTATGTAATTTGCATAAAATAAAAAATACAGTCACTAGAATACCTTCAGTTTTGGATTCATTCTTGGAAATTAAGCAATTCTCATTGTTTTAGAAGTGTTACATTATAAAACTTTAAATTACTTTCTCTAGATTAAAGAATTATTCCTCTTTAAGTTAAACTGATATAAGCACACCAGTAGGTATAACTGTAATGAATTGTATCTGAGTGCCATCAAATTATAAGTGTCTAGAGATGATGTTTGCTTCTTTCTTTTAAGATCAGATGAAATAATAACTGACCAATTTAACTCATATCTAGTATAATGTTCCTAGTGGACCAGATCATTGAAAGGAGTGTGCGACTTACTCTCATTCCAGTTGATAAATTAGGCACAATTTACTTTAAGAAAGTTGGTTTCACTACTATTTTCAGTAAAACATACATTTGTTTAGCTGGCAATTAGAACATTCCTACAGGACGTAATGTTTGGACCTAGGGATAAACAAATCTGTCTTCATGATGTTTACAGTCATTAAAAATGTGTGTAAGTCAGTAGTTTTCATGGTCAGAAAAAAAGGAAGAGCATTTAGGTTTCTTTTCAAGCAGAAATTGCTTCTAGGATGACATGTTTTTTTTTTTTTTTTCTTCTAATTTGTATTTATTTATTTAAGTCATTTATTTGCAACAAGAGAGATAAGCGAGAGAGAAAAAGAGTGAATATAGACACACTAGGGCCTGTAGCCACCTTCCATGAATGCCAGACACAGTTACCACTTTGTATATCTGGCTTACATGGTGACTGGGGAATCAAACCCAGTTTGATTTACAGGCAAATGCCTTATGCCCTAAACACTGAGCAATCTCTCTAGCCCCCTGATTTTTATTTTTGACAGAATCTCTATAGCTGGTACAATATGTGGATTGTCTTCACAATCTAAGCTTCTGAGTTTGGGCTACATGTTTGCTTATTGGTAGTAAACAGTACCAATAGTGTAACTGATAGTAATCAGTACAATGAAAGCTGATTTTATATAATTTATCACTATATTATATAGCAACCAATAACTCTTTTCTTATTAATGATCCCAAATATGATGTCATTAATTATTTCATGGGCTAAAACAAATAAACAATTTAATCTTATGGACTTTGTGACTTTTACGTTTTTTATATGGATGAACTCGATAATTTCTACAGTACTCATGTAAAGCCAAATACACAAGATGGTGCATGCATCTGAAGCTTGGTTGTAGTGGCCAGAGGGCCTGGTAAGCCAAGTTTCATTCTCTCTCTCTCTGTTCCTTTCCTTTTCTCTCTCCCATAAACTAAATAAATAAGTAAACAAAAACTTTTTAAAAAGATACCCAAATTTCCAGGGTTGGAAACCCAAGTGTACATTCAGTGCATGATAATTTCTAAAGTCATGGTTTCTTAACAAATTAATAATTTTAGGTAGACATGATTAAAGTTAAGAAATAATCATTTGAATGAATGTTTCCAGGAAAGTCTAACTTCCGAGAAATTTCAGTAATTCTTTCAATGAGATTGTGAGGTAATAGAGATAAAAGGCGGTGAGGGTACGACATATAACTTACATAATTTACTGTGATCCCTCTTTCAATGAGGAGTAAAGCCTTACTTTTATGTGATAGTATAAGGTGACTGCTGGAATTCCATGGTAGAATGGTAGGATTTTACATGAGTCATTATGATCATGTGGGTTTCCTTGTTCATTGTATTTTCAAATATAAAAGTATAATACTGATGTGCTACCTACTGCACTGAGGCACCTACTAAGTTAAAAAGAAACTATCCACTGGATAATATCAGAGAATTAATGAACACATTACTTTATATCTTCTGTGAAGTCCCCTTTCATTACCTTACCTTCTTTTGAAGTACATTGAATTATTTGAAATATTCTAGCAATAAAACAATTTATAATGAATAAACCATCAATATTATGGAAAATTAAACTCATGTTCAAAGTATAAACATAACGATGATGAATAAATTCATAATGTCAGGAAATAAAAACTAAAAAAAAAACTTTTACAATTTTAACTGATATATTTTTGTTTGAATGAATACCAACCTTAACTCCACACTCTCAGGTTTAAGTATTTACATTTAAAAGTGAAAAAATAAAGAAAAATTATAGCTTTTAATATCTCACAAATTATAATGATTTGAAGCTTCCATGAGTAGGCTAGGAAAATAAATTATCTCCTGACTGACTTCCACAGGAAACTCTTTTAAATTAGATCCTGATTGAAGGGGTTATTTTTCTCCTTCTAAAAGGATTAAAAAGCAACTTTCATAAAATTCAATTAGCACTTTTTCTTCATAGTGCTTGCACATATGCCATTCATGAAAACTTCTTTGGGAATATTTTCATTCTGAGGTAGATCAAATCCTGTCATAATATGAAAAACTCAATTAAGATTTATTGAAATTTCTTGTAATGAGGCAAATTAAGGAATTGTTGATATAAGCAAATGACATATATTAATTTACTTTGCATGACACATGGCTGTTTTTAGCAGTAGGAGATGGTTACTTAAGGAGTTAAATTGCTCTGCAGGGTGTAGATGAAACCAGGCAAAGAATGATTCCAATCAAGCCACCTACACTCTTCTGGGATGTTTATGACTATGGTTATATCAAACATATTACCCAAAGTATGCTGTTAATTGTGATCTGCATTTTGAAGTTAGGAGAACTCAAATTGTATCTATTTACAAAGGCTTATAGCAATGTTTAAACGATGATGTAACCATATCCATCATATTCATGTTGAATATCAGGGGACACCAAACTGTATCAAGTTACAGAAGCACACACAGAATGGTCATTTCAATTGCTGTAGGTTTCATTTCTTATATATAATGTGTGTAATATGTTTGTGTATATGCACATACAATATTCTGAAATTCATCTTATCACTTAAAAGTTAAAATCCAAGGACCTATGGATTAAAAATAATGTAATGTTTTACTCACTGAATTTCCCATTTTATCTTCTCAGTGAACAGGTCATGCATGACCTGTCCTGTCATCTCCACCCTTTAATGGTTATCAGTGATAAATGTGGTTGTTTCCTTTTATTTATCCCTCTGCTTCTCCTTATTCTCCTTCCTTATATTGTTTTTGCTCATTTATCTTCAATATTTTCAATATCAATAATATATATCATAGGGAATAAGGCTTGCTGAAAAGAAAAGCCACATACTTCATAAGCTCAAACCATGTTTGGAATTAAAGGACACAGAGAATTTTGGTAATAAATATGGAAAGATAAAATGACAGAAATTTCATGAAAAGACAAAAGCAAAGATTCTTCATGTTTTGGTGAAACTTCTTGAAGTTGTACTATGAAATGCATATTATTGGAGCTACCTTTTCATTGCTGGGACAAACCAACCAAAAGCAGATAATGGGAACAAAGGGTATATTTCAGGCTTACAAAATCCAGGTGTAACTTCATCATGGTAGAGGAAGCTGTCTCACTTCATTCATAGAGATAACAACCAGCACTAGCAAGCATGAGCTGCAATGTTATTTATATGCTTTCGTACTCCACCTTCCAATTTTGGTTTTGTTTCAAATTTTCTATTTGCTGAAGACCTTTTTGCTGTTTTTATCTTCCTAAAATTATGTTGATAAGAGCATGATTTTATGAATTAAAATGCTTTGTGGTCTGACATATATTACTATATTCATCCTCTGTTCTTCAAGCAAAGATTTAGTTTGGATGGTGTGCCACCATACCTGCAAAATTTGATGATTCCCTGTACCATTACACTTTCTTTGTTTATGGCTGATGCACTGTTATTTGAAATATTGGTTTTACAGATAACTTACTATTTACTTTTGCATCTCTTAAGATCTATACTATATTTGGAGTTAACATATATATTTACAAAATGTGTGTATAAATATATATAGACAGATATAGATGATATAGATAGACATAGGTATAGATAGAGATAGCGATAGCTGAATCGATATGTGTGGCAAGGAACAAGTCATTGCTGCACAAGCATGCTAGTCGTTATGTAACTTAGCCTTAGGTGTGGAGATTTTAAGAGGTGGAGGCCTACTGGAGGAACTATGGCACCAGAGACAGGCATTGAGGCGGAGTCCAGTGCTATGTGTGTTTTCAGAGTCAACTCTTGATTTTTGGTGCATTATGTAATGGAATAATTTTAACACTTTAAGTGATAAACATCTACTGGAGTTAAAGATTATTCATAGCATTGAAAATATAAACAATTTGACTCCTGTATAAGATGGCAGTGTAGGAACCATGTCAAAGCAGCCTAGGGGAGGGAAAAAAACAGCAAAACATACTCTTCTACTAAAAAGTGAGGTGTATAAGAAATTATCAATGGCTGCAGAGAAGTATGACCGATCCAGAGCATCTAGAGCCTTCAGAAGCAGGCAGGCATGGCACCAGCATAGGACAAATGGACCTAACACATATATACGGGACATTTAATACAAATGCCACAGAATACACATTCTTTTCAGCAGCACACGGAGCATTCTCTCAAATAGACCATACATTAGAATGCAAAGCAAACCTTAACAAATTCAGAAACATTGAAATAACTCTGTGCATTCTTTCTGATCACAATGGAAACAAAGTACAAATAAATAGAAAGAAAAGCTATAGACCATACACAAAATCATGGAAACTAGACAATACACTACTAATTGATGAATGGGTCAATGAAGAAATCAAGAAGGAAATCAAAAACTTCATAAAATCGAATGGTAATGAGAACACGGTATACCCAAACCTTGGGGACACAAAGACAGCAGTCCTCGGAGGGAAATTTATATATTTAAGTACCTATGTTAAGAAATTAGAAAGGTCTCAAGTAAACAACATAATGCTCCACCTTAATGCCTTAGAAAAAGAAGAATAAGGAAAACTGAAAATCAGCAGATGGGAAGAAATAATAAACATTAGGGCAAAAATTAATGAAATAGAATCCAAAAAAAAAAAATCAATGAAAAAGAGAGTTGGTTCTTTGAAAGAATAAACAAAATTGATAAACCCTTAGTAAATCTGACCAAAAGAAAGAGACAAGAGACATGAATTAATAAAATTAGATATGAAAAAGCACCATGGCATCAAAATAAAAGAGACTGATTGAGATGGGGAGAGGATATGATGGAGAATAGAATTTCAAAGGGGAATGTGGGGGGGAGGGAGGGTATTACCATGGGATACTTTTTTATAATCAAGGAAAATGTTAATAAAAATTGAGGTAAAAAGATGCACCATCACAACGAATAGCAGAAAAATTCAAAAAATCATAGGGACATACTATAAGAACACATACACCACTAAGTTTAAAAATCTGATAGAAATGGATGATTTCCTGGATTTATATGACCTACCTAAATGAGATGAGAATAACCAAGATGAGATTAACCACTTAAATAGACCTATAACAAGTATGGAGACCCAAGCAGTTATCAAAAATCTCCCAACCATAAAAAGTCCAGGCCCACATGGATTCACTGCTTAATTTTATCAGACCTTCAGGGTAGAAGTAACACCAATGCTTCTTAAACTTTTCCAAAAATAGAAAAAGGAGAAATCCTACCAAACTCCTTCTTTGAAGCCAGCATCACTCTGATACCAAAACCAGGCAAAGATAGAACAAAAAAAAAAGGGAAGAAAGAAACAGAAAGAAAATTACAAACCAATCTCCCTCATGAACATAGATGCAAAAAGATATTGGCAAAGAGAATACAAGGATATATCTGAAAGATATAGTAGGTCTTATTCCAGAGATACAGGGATGATTCAACATATACAAATCTATAAATGTAATACATTATATAAATGGACTGAAGGAAAAAAAAATCACATGATGATCTCACTAGATGCAGAAAAATCCAACAGCTCTTCATGATGAAAGATCTACACAGACTCGGAATAGAAGGAATATATCTCAACAAATAAAGGCTATTTATGACAAGCCTACAGCCAACATATTAATAAATGGGGGAAAGCTTGAAGCTTTGCCACGAATATCAGGAACAAGACAAGGATGTCCACTGTCCCCACTTTTATTTAACATAGTACTGGAAGTCTTAGCCATAGCAACAAGGCAAGAAACACACATAAAAGGGATACAAATTGGAAAGGAAGAGGTCAAGTTTTCATTCTCTGCAGATGACTTGATTCTATATATAAAGGACAGTAAAAACTGGACCAGCAACTGTTAGAGCTGAAAAAAAAAAATCAGCTAAAATAACCACCCAGAAATAAGTAGCTTGCCTATAAGCTAAGGAAAAACAAAGGATGAAATCAGAGAAGCACTCCTATTCACAACTGCATAGAAAAATAAAGTACCTTGGCATAAACCTAACTAAGGAAGTAAAGGATCTCATGGTAAAAACTTTAAACCAATCAAGCAAGAAATTACAGAAGACAGTAGGAAATTGAAAGGCATCCCTTGTTCTTGGATGGGAAGAATAAATATTGTTAAAATAGCAATTTTACCAAAAGCAATCTACACATTTAATTCAATCCCCATCAAAATTACAATGGTATTCTTCATATGGAAATAGAAAAAAAAAACAATTCAAAAATTCATTTGGAAGCACAAAAAAATCTCAAATATCTAAAACAATATTAGGCAACAAAAATAAGTCTGGTGGTATCACCATACCTGATTTTAACCTATAACTACAGAGCCATAGTATTAAAAACAGCAAGGCACTGGCACAAAAGCAAACATGTAGATTAATGGAAGAGAATAGAGGACCCAGATGTAAGTTATGATCTTCAACAATAATGCCAAAAATACTCACTGGAGAAAAGACAGCATCTTCAGCAAATCATGCTGGGAAAACTGAATATGTATCTGTAGAAGGATGAAAATGGATCCTTACCTCTCTCCATGAACAAGAATTAAGTCCAAATGGATCAAAGGCCTTAATATTGGACCTAAATCTCTGAAACTGCTAGAGGAAAAAGTAGGGGAAACCCTTCAACATAATGGTCTTGGCAAAGGCTTTCTGAATATAACCCAATTGTTCAGGCAATAAAACCACAGATTAACTTCTGGGACCTCATGAAATTACAAACATTTTTTACAGCAAAGGACACTGTGAATAGAGCAAAGAGGCAGCATGCAGAATGGAAGACAAACTTTGCCAGCTCTACATCTGATGGAGGATTAATATCCAGGATATACAAAGAACTCAAAAAATTAAATAATAAGAAATCAAACAAACCAATTAAAAATGGGCTATGGAAATAAATAAAGAGTTCTCAAAAGGAGAAATGCACATGTCATATAAACATCCAAAAAATATTCTATATCCCTAGTAATCAGGGAAATGCAGATTAATACTACGTTGAGATTCCATCTCACTCCTGCCAGATTGGCTACCATCATGAAGACAAATGGTCATAAATGCTGTCAAAGTTGTGGAAAGAGGAACCTTTCTACACTGTTGGTGGCAATGCAATCTGGTCCAGCCATTGTGGAAATCAGTGTGGAAGTTCCTGAGACAGCTAAAAATAGAACTACCATATGACCTAGCTGTAGCACTCCTAGGCAATGTATCCTAAGGACTCATCTTTCTACCTTAGAGATAGTTGCTCAACCATGTTTATCGACACTCTATTCACAATAGCTGGGAAATGGAACCAGCCTAGATGTCCCTCAACTAATAAGTGGATAATGAAGATATGGCACAGCTATACAATGGAGTTCTACTCAGTGCTAAAGAAAAATGAACTTATGAAGTTTGCATGAAAATGGATGGATGTCCAAAGGATTATACTAAGTGAGGTAACCCAGACCAAGAAAACTAAATGATGCATGTTCTCTCTCATATGTGGATCCTAGCTATAGATCATTGGACTCTTGTGAGAGTAGGAGGAAAAGTCTATAGCAGAGGCCAGTAAGCTAGAAAGGAAATATAAAGTATATAAAGGGAATAGAAAGGAAGGGAAGGGGTACTTAATAGGATGTTATTGTATATATGTAAGTAAAGCAGATTAATGGGGGTGGAAAGGTCTAAGTGAGGTCAAGGGAAGAGATTGAGTCAAGTAATGGTGGAGGTAAGGCTAATAAAAATCTAAGAGGATATAAATAAGTCACATATAAACCTACCTTTTTAGACAATGGAATACTAAGGAGTCGTAGATTGTTGCTAGAAATTTTTCAGTTCCAGGGATGGGATCCCTTCTAGTGAGTTGTTGGCCACAGATGTCCCTGATGCCCCCAAAACTTTACAGGTCATTGCCAAGGCCCTTGGTTTTCCACCAGGTGTAGATGGTAAGATCCTATTGCTAAAGACTCCACATACTTGGGCTGAAAGGCACTGAGAAATCCTGCTGGAACTGAGCTGAAAACCTCTTCCATGTAGATCAGCTGACAGAAAGCTGGAAAAAGCTACACCACATGCAATTCAATGGGAGAGAAAGAAATCACCAGTGAAGATACTCAAAAGTGAATACTGAAGCCTTATATTTGTCCAGCCAGGCCAAATGAGCCAACAGGTGCAATAGTGGCATGTCTTTCATGGTGGAAACCAACTGCTCTCTCATTTGACTCGAGGCCCACTCCATGGCAGGGAATACAGCCCTGATACTGATAATCTACAGTCAGGATAGCCATGATCCCTAGGAGTGTAACATGTACTGCTGTCTGGCTAATTATATATGGTATGCTCATCACACTGCCCAGTAAGCACTATTCTTAATGCTCATACCTATGTATTAATGCTACTCTCACTTTTGGTAGAGAACCTTCTCTTTTCAGATGGCAGAGACTGTGGATGACTCAGAAGGCGTTATGGTGCTGGGAAGAAGTGGGAGAGGAGTACTCAGCGCTGCAGTATCTCTATCACACCTACCAAGGCTCAGGGTCCATTGTGGAAGAGGTGGAGGAAAGAATGTAAGAGCCAAAGGAAGAATAGGACTCCTTAAAATGTGCTCCTCCAGACACAAAATGGCCTGGATATCCATAATCTCACAGTGCCTCATACTACCTATACAAGACCATCACTGTGATGGTTGGATTCAGGTGTCCCCCATAAATTTAGGTGTTCTGAATGATAGGTTCCCAGCTGATGGGTATTTGGGAATTAATGCCTCCTGGAGGGAGTGTATTGTTGGGGGCAGGGTTATGGGTTTTATAGCCAGTGTCCCCATCACAGTGTTTGGCAAACACTCTCCTGTTGCTATTGTCCACCTCATGTTGGCCAGGGGGTGATGTCCACCCTCTGCTCATGCCATCATTTTCCCCTGCCATCACAGAGCTTCCCCTCGAGTCTGTGAGCCAAAATAAATATCTTTTTCCCAGAAGCTTCTCTTGGTTGGGTGATTTCTACCAGCAATGCTAACTGGACTGCAATAATCCCAATAGGAGGAAAAAGATCATGACATCAAAGGAAAAGAGAGACTGATTGATAAGGGGAGGGGATATGATGGAGAGTAGAGTTTAAAGGAGAAAGTGGGGCTGGAGAGATTGATTAGTGATTAAGCATTTGCCTGTGAAGCCTGAGGACCCCTGTTCAAGGCTCGATTCCCCAGGACCCACGTTAGCCAGATGCACAAGGGGATGCACACATCTGGAGTTCCTTTGCAGTGGCTGGAGGTCCTGGCTCACCCAATCTTTCTATCTGCCTCTTTCTCTCTCTGTTGTTGCTTCAGATAAATAAATAAAAATAAACAAAAAAATTAAATAATAAAAGGGGAAAGTGAGGGGGAGAGGACATACTCATGGAATATTGCTTACAGTCATGGGAGTTGTTAATAAAAAATTAAATTTATTTTAAAAAGTTAAAAAAGAAAGTTTAAACAATTGTATTATCATACAGTGAAAATTCTATGAATGTCTAAATCACCTTTACAGATAAAAATCTCCAGAATCAGAGTGTTAAAAGTGGGTGTTCTAAATTATTTCTAGATTTTTTTTCTTATTACAATGTTACGCCCTGATATTACAGATTACCAAATTGGAAAAGACTTGAGTGTGTGTGTTAGAAAATTCTATCTTTTTCTCTCCCTCAATATTACTTTCCCTTTCTCCTTTTTCCCTCCTACCTCACATCCTCCTTTTGTATATGTATGTATGTACATGTGTGTGTACTGAAAGATAGATTATTAGATATACTCACTTACACAATGAAGTTTTTATTATTCTAGCTGCATTTCTCTAGATTTAGTGTCTAAATGATTAGGAGGAATTCTTGTGACTTTAGCATAATGCTTAATACTTTATTCAAGAGATTCATATTATTATGAATATATTATACACATACACTTTTGTTGCCTAAAATAAAAGTATGGATTCTTGGGATGGAGAAATGTTTTAATGGTTAAGACACTTGCCTGCAAAACCTAAGGCCCAACGTTTGATTTTTCAGGACCCATGTAAGCTAGAGGTACAAGGTGCCACATGAGTCTGCAGTTGGTTTGCAGTGGTTAGAGGCCTCACACACAAATTCTCTCTCTTTCTCTCTCTATTTCTCTCTCTACCACTTTATCTATCTTTCTAAAATATATAAAAAAGTAAAAACATATTCAAAAAGTATGGATTCTTATATTTAATATAATTATAATATAAATGTTAGAAATATGTGACTTACTTTCACAAGAGTTACACAAGTTAGTGATGATTTGTATTCCTAGTGTTGTGGTTTTCCCTTTCAAGCAATATCACTTGGGGGGTTTCAATTATATATGATTAACCTCACTGTGAAACTATTATTCAGAAAATCAAGAGATAGCACATACGTTTATAGTTGTCCTCTGATTTGCATAGTATGATCTAATAGCAAAACTTCCCAATCTATCTCACAAGATATATTTTCCTCTACTCTTCAATGTACACATGTGTCCTATGTATGCTTCCTACCCATTAGTCACTGAGAACCAGTCTTTGCTACACAGGCATGCTAGTGATTATGTAACTTATATTTTACTTATGGATAGACCCAAATGTCAAAAGCAGTGATGTTTGCAACTTGGATGTGGCAAAGAGTTAGATAAATTCATTTTAGTAATAAATTTTGAGAGTTTGAAAAATATATACTATGTCACATTATTGTTATTGCCCTAGTATATTACTAGTTCTTTATTCCTAATTTCTTACTCATTTGAATTTATAAGTTAGTACTTACATAGATATGATTATAGCTGATAAGGGCTGTATATATAATTTGGTACTGTCTGTTACCAAACAACTACAGGGTCATAGAATACACAGTCCAGAGATAACTGTGGGCTACTCTAGTAGTACAAATAGCTAATTCAAATCTGAATTTGGGATGGCTTAAATAGCACATAACTTGCTTATACTTTATATCCATTTTCATTTCAAAATCCATTCTTAAATGAGCTTTTTTTTTTCTTTTTTTTTTTTTCCTGGAGCTTGGTTTCTCTCAAGTCACATTCCCTGTGGTTTATTTATCTCTCTTCTTTGAGACATTTCCTTAATGGAGATCTGAGAAGTCGATAAGAAAACTGCAGAGGTTATTTAATTTAATAGTCAATCACTGTTTGGAGCCTGATCACTATGACCTTCTCACCCCAATATTCTTCTCTCCAAAGAAGACAATCTTTGGTGCTTATCTCTACTCTAGAGACACTTGGGAATTTATCTGATTCACTTTTCCTCACCTACAGTGTATTGCTCTGATCTAAGTTCAATGTTGTGTGAAATGCTTTTTCCTTCAGAAATACTTGACTCTTCAACTGCTTGTCCCTTTTATTCACCAAATAAATCAGGTGTCTTGGAATCTTTTCTCACCTTTATAATTTTATACTCTCATTGCCTATTTGACTATAATTTATAGCTTGAAAATCTCATTGATAATTTTGTTGGATATGATATGAACAAATGGTATAGTGAAGCATTTATACACACAGTTTATGAAACTATGAAATAAAATTAATCATTTACTAACTACAACCTAAGCATAATTTTCAGAAGTATTTACTCATGAAATTTTAATGATCAAAATTAATGACTTTAATTTTTGAAATTTCAAATCTAACCATGAGTATTATTAATTCCATGAGGTGATATAGCCTGTTCTTTGAAGTATCATAAAAGAATGAATAGTTGATTAGCTACATAGGATGATCATGGAAAAAATCACTTTTAGAATATATGCTAACAGGGCTGAGAGATGGTTTAACAGTTTGGGCACTTGCCTGCAAAGCCTAAGGATCCTGGTTCAATTCTCCAGATCCCATGTAAGCAAGATGCACAAGGTGGCACAGGAATCTGAAGTTTGTTTGCAGTGGCTAGAAGCCCTGGGGCAACCATTCTCTGACTCTGTGTCTCTATCTCTCTCTCTTTCAAATAAATAAAAGTAAATATTTGTAAAAAATTATAAAAGAATGCATGTCAACAATATTATCCCTATCACCTTTTTCAGATAACATCGAAGTCTTGTATTTCTTTTTTTCATTTAGTATATTCTTAAGATAGTAGACTTAGACAATAAAGTTTTAAAATAATCATTGTATTATGTAAGGAAATAAGAAATATGCCTGAGGAAATTTAACTCCCATTCATAATAAACTCTACATATATTACAAATAAAATCATTTTAATATTAAAAGCAATTAAAATAAGAGTTGAATCTAGTGAGTACCATTATAGGTGTTGATGAGGTAAGTAATATTTCACATTAATCTGGAAAGGAAAGAGAAAGATATATATTTATTTATAAATCTTTTTTTCTGGCACTTTCAGACAAGTAAGATAAATGGCAAGCCTAATGATTAGAAAGCAAGAAGTAAAGCAATACATAATTTTTGTTTATTAATTTTGAATAAAAGTTTTAAAAATAATTCTCAGAATATACCAGCAAGACAGGCAAAGGCTGAAAGAAAATATTTATAAAAATACATATGATGGACTTCTTATCTTTAATATATTAATAAATTTTATAATTCAATAGAAATTATAAAATGAACTTTATACAAGTGTAATATTAAACATCCTATGTTAGAGGATTTTTAGCCTGTTACAAAAAAAATATTCCACATAAATCAACAAGAATAAAACATAAATAGCTGATGAGTTATAATTCTGGCAACAATTTGGAGTGAACTCTCTTCAGATATATTTACATATACACACACACACACACACACATATATGAAGAGAGTTCACTCCAAATATACATATATATACATATATATATATGATTTCTAATTTCTCATCCTCATTAGTTAGTTACTCAGTTGTCCTATGTTCTGGACAGACATCATACTCAAGTGAGATGGGCTCATAATACTTCCTCCAGATTTTTTTGTTTATTTTTATTTATTTATTTGAGAGCAACAGAGAGAGAGAATGAGAGAAAGAGAGAAGAGAGAGAGAGAGAATGGGCATGCCAGGGCCTCCAGCCACTGCAAACCAACTCCAGGTGCATGCACCACCTTGTGGATCTGGCTTATGTGGGTCCTGGGGAATCAAGCCTCGAACCAGGGTCCTTAGGCTTCACAGGCAAGCTCTTAACTGCTAAGCAATCTCTTCAGCCCCCTCCAGATAGCTTTGATTTGAGGTTGGTTCATCCATTGTGTGACTTTGGATTCCACCAGAGTTTGTCACATTCATCCATTTTTCAACTCCCCTTGGATTTTCATTTTTCTTGTAGTTTATGTAAGGACAGACTTCCTTATTTTACCTGTAAAAACAAGCAGTTGCCTCCCCTTTTGGCCGTTAATAGGTCTAGTCCCCTCTTGTTTTGTATGTGACAGAGGATGACCAATGTTTTTGGAATGGAGACATTTTTTCATTTCTAGAAAACTTTAAAATATTTAAGGTGAATAATGCTTTTTTAGCTAATCACGGTGGGGGTAGTAATTCCCCCTTTTGTTTTTGTGATTGTGATTGTTTCGTTATATCTTCCCATGATGGCTTGGCCTAGAGGGTTATATGGAATGCCTGTGGCACATGTAATTTGCCACGTCTGGAGGAAACTTGTAAAGTTTTGACTTACAAAGCAGGGGCCATTATCTGTTTTTACTTGATTGGGCAGCCCAAGAGTGGCAAAACATTGAAGCATATGACTAATGGCATGTTTAGATTTCTCCCGGGCATGTGCAGGTGCCCTACAGGCACAGGAGAAAGTATCAACTTATAAGAAAATACATTTAAGTTTTCCAAAGGGGGAATAATGAGTACAAGCCTAAAGCCAAAAGCCACAGCACACTTAAGGAACTCCTGCTTGCACATCTTTAGATTGAAATCTGAAACCCACCACCACACCTTAAGTTCCACCTAGTGACATTGCCTCCAGCCAGGTGGCTACAGAATGCAAACTACAAACAAATAAACAACTGAATAAAATCAAACAAGTTAAACACTTAAGATTGCTAGTATGTTGACAATAGCAGCTTTAGTAATTTAAAGCCAGTCTCTGTGCCAGTAAATTTAACTTGATTAAAGATTTCCAGATTAAAATCTTAAATCTCTCAGTCCAATACCTCTAGCCAAGCACATCAGTCCATTACAAATTTAACCTTGATCAAACTCTCTGGGCCTGGGCAGCAGGACACAGCCAGCCCTTATGTCAGTAGCCCAGTTCCACCAAAATCCTCTGTAGTCTTTCCTTCCCTTTAGAAAGCTCATAAGCCAAGCCTCAAAGTCTGTATTTAGCATTCTCATACTCTCATCAGAATAGTCCATAAAGTTTGGCTTACCACTCCAGAAGACACCTTCAGTTGCAAGCACCAAGTCCATGCCTATTTCTCCAAAACAAAGGTTCCTAAGATCAACATCCACATGGTCAGGTTCATCTAAGTCCACTCCTCGATACCAAGTTCTGTATCAGACAGCTTCAGGTTCACTTAGATGAACTTCCAGACCAAGCACAGTTATGGAGGAAGGGATATTTATTAAAGCCTACAGATCCAGGGGAAGTTCCATAAATGGCAGAAGAAGCTGGCCTTCCTTCACAGGCCCAAGTAGAGAGAGGAGAGAGAGAGAGAGAGAGGCGCAAGCCTAAAGGTCAAAAGCCACCCAGTGTGTCCACTAGGGACATATGAAGCATTTAGAAATACAAAAGCCACAAATGTAGCTTGCTGGCTAACCGAAAGTGAAAGGAAAGAGAAAGGGAACAAAAAGATGTTGACAAACAAGCGCAGTTTACAGAAGCAAAGTTTAGCACATTAAATATGAAGGCTGCCTCATAACTTATGAGGGTACACTCACCCACACACGCATATCAATTGACCTCCTCAATGAGAATGCCTCTCATGGGGCCCTAGTCTTCTGGGTTCCCGTGGCCCCACGTTAGGCACCAGATGCCAGACTCCTCCAGCGGGTAGTGCTAAGGAAGGATCAGGCCCGCTCCTTCCTCCCAAGGGGAGGAGGATAAGTGTTGATGGCCAGGAACACACCACCAAGCCGGGAGTCTTGTCGAAGCAGGAACTTGTTTTATTGTTACAGGCTGTTACTTATATGTTGAAAATAAAGGTGATTTTAGGATGGAGGGGGGGAGAGGTAAGGGCCAATAGTAAACTGCGACTTTTGAAATGATTGGTCCCAAGCATGCATGCACAGGAATTCCAACTCCTACACAGAAGTAGCAAGTCTGAAGCCATTAGGCATCTTACTTAGTCATAGCTGGCCCGAGGCAGATCACCAAACTTTAGCTAGGCACAGGAAGTTCCACTAGGCCTCATGCCTGAGCCTCTCAAGACCCAACATCCTGCCAGTTCTCTCCCCTCCTCAGGGACCCTCCTCATTGGGGGAATCTGGGTCGTGCATTGTGGTTAGCCATCAGTTACTTCTAAATATATTGTTGTATTATATTACTTTACAGTGCAAAGTATCTTGACTTTAAATTCCTAATTTTCCATAGTTATTACATAAGGAAATATTCTATACTAGGATTTTATACTATCAACTCACTAAATGTTTATTACTGTCATGTTTTTCAACTTTATTTGTATTTTGCCTGTTAATATGCTCTGTTACAAAAGATTGTTTTATGTCTTTCTTCCCAATATAAATAACTTTTTCTTCCTTTTATTTTTAATTTTACTATTTGTGAATTCTAGTTCAACATTGAATCTAACTTTTTGGGTATGAAGTGGGCATCCTGGTCTTATTTCTCATCTTAGATGGAACATGCAGCCTGCCATAGTTAAGCAGGATGTTTGTTCAGTTTATGAACATTTGATTCCATCTATCAAGAAAGTACATTTTAGAACATTGTTTACTTATTCATATGCTGACAGTATTTTTTATAACTCATGAATGAGTTTTGGCTTTATTGATAATTGTTATGCTTTAATTATTTTATATAATCATATTATATTATTCCTTTACCCTGTTCAAGTAGCAACTTATAGAAATTGATTATGCTAGTCTGTTTGAATTTTAAAAGAATTTTCATTCTATAATTTCCATATATTCATAAAATATACTTTGTTCATATTCACTCATTCTATTCTCATTTCTCATCCCCCTCCTGATTTTTCCTCTTCCCCATCCCTAGTAATTATTATATTTTGATCTTTTTTTTCCCTCTTATACTACAAATATGAGTCAAACATATGACCCTAGTTTTTTTTTTTTGTTTTTTTTTTTTTGGTTTTTCAAGGTAGGGTCTCACTCTGGTCCAGGCTAACCTGGAATTAACTCTGTCATCTCAGGGTGGCCTTGAACTCATGGCAATCCTCCTACCTCTGCCTCCCGAGTGCTGGGATTAAAGGTGTGCACCACCACGCCCGGCTGACACTAGTTTTTACAAGACTAACTTGTTTAACTCAACGTGATTTCTGATGCTGTTCATATACATGCAGGCAAAATACTATTGCTACTTATGGTTGAATGAAATTTCAAAACATATGTGTGTGCAATGAGTATATGTATCTGTATGTCTATCTGCAATCCATCTCTATCTTCGATATAACTTTCTGTATGTGTATGAATGTGTGTTTATGTGTATGTATTGAGTTAGTTGATAGAAAGATAGACATATTTATATTTTCATCTTTTTGTGCACTGATAGACAAAGAAAGTGATTCTATAATTGTGTTACTAGTGAAAAATTAAATATACATAGTTACTTGACTTTGATTAATTGAGTATATTCAAGCGTGGTATGGGTAGATCAGATAGTAGTTAATTTTTATATTTTTTTGTAATAAATATAATGAGTTCAATAGTTGAATAGTTACATTCTCATCAACAAATTTATGAGTGTTCCTTTTGCCCTGTATAAAAAATAACAGCATTGTAATTTTGGTTTTTATTTATTTTAAAGAACTGAGATATTTATTGATTCCATGCATATTTAAATTTATATCTGTGACAGTGTGTTTTGGGGTGTATATTTGGGTACATTTTTTGAGAGGGTATTTTGATTTGTAACCCTGGCTGACTAGAAACTCACTATGTTGACAAGACTGACCACAAATTCATGACTTCCTGTAAGTCCTCTTACTTCAGCTACATAAGTGCTTTGATGTTGAGATTACAGGCATAAGCTATAATGCCCAGATTTATTTGAGGATGTCTATATGCCTAAGGATAGCACTGAAGTTCTTGGGCTTTAACTGGTAACCTTCTTGCCTTTGTCTTCTGAGTGTGTGTGTCTGTGTGTGTGTGTGTATGTGTGTGTGTAATACATATGTGTGTGAAGGTACATGTGCACATGTCTGAATGTAGATATTAGAAGTCAGAGTTAGTGTTCATGCTCAATCACTCTCTTGTACCATAGGCAATGATCCGGGAGCTGACTGATTCTGCTATGTTAGGAAGCAAGTTTGCTGAGGGAGCCACCTGATTCTGCATCCTGAGCTCTAGGATTATAGATGAGTGCCATGACCCCTTGTCATTTATGTGGGTGCTAGGGATATGAAATCCAGTCCTCATTTTTGCGTGCTAAGCAATTTAGTCACTTAATTATATCCATGTTCTCTACCTTCTAATATTTGACATTACAGGGAATCCTACTAGGTTTAACTTCAAAAATAAAAATGTTTTATGGTGCTGAATATATTCTCAGAGTTTTGAAACACTCTACCACTGAGCTATATTCTCAGCCAATATTTGTTTGCTGAGTGATAACCATAAGTGTTGTGGTAATTTGGAGGCTCAGCATAATGTTCATTTGAATTTGACTGCTAAATAAAGACATTGGACTTATTTTTTCACATGTACTGCCCATTTGTATCTCTTTTGAGAACCATCTGCATAGTTCATTTGCCATTAATCTGACAATGTGGGCTTGGATGGACATGAGACATACCTCAGTAGAGACTGTATTCTCTTCTAATGTCTCTGAGGGACCAAGAGTATAGATGATCAAAGTGGTGCCTGTGTTTGGAGTTTGTATGCAATGGCAGGAGGCCCCGACTCCTCTTTCTCTATCTCTCCCAAATAAATAAATAAAAATAGTTTTAAAACAAAAAAGAGAGTGTAGAATGTAGTACATAAAAGCAATGTATATGGAGTAAGGGTAAGGCACTAGGTCCATATCCTCACCTACTTCTTGCTCATATTGGTTTACAGACACAACCCTTTCCCAAAGATTAGCCATAATTATTCTATGTAAGAAATCTTTACTTCTCTTCGTAGAATAATTTAAAAGCATTCATTTAGACCTCTGTTTCTACTTCTGTGTAAAGAAGCTTCTGAAACCACACGTTTTGGGAGTATTCACTCAACTAATAAAGCTGGGAGGCCTTTAGATCTTGGACATATATAAATACAAAGCTTCATCTCAATTAAAAGGTGTGATTCTAAATCCCCTGTTGAGGTGCTTATTAATCAGTGAGAAAGTTAGACTATGCAGGCAGCCTTTCACCACCACCTCCACCACTGCCTGTGCATTGCAGATCTGGGATCTTTCCTAAGTTTTGAAGAGTGCTAGATTATGTAGTTGTGGTGCTCACGGATGCTCTTCTATTTTGTTGAATTCTCTCATGAGGAAAATGTCTTCCTTCTCTATCATGTTGCCTATTACCTGACACTAGAGCCCATTTATTTCTTTCATGCCTTTAGTGTGATATTTCTAGATTTCCATCATCCCATAACTACCACTCTTTAATGTTGCATTCCTGGGTATTTCACACTGCCTTTATTTCCATTTAAGCACTCATAAAATGTTTTATTTCAGACTCCTTGTTCTCAGAAACATTCTGGGCATTTTGTTACATCTCCTGATTAACTTAGTTTTGAATGTTGAAACCAGCTTTGCATATAGAAAGTTTCACATGTTCATAGATTTTACATTGACATGTTGGTTTTTACTTTCTAAAAATTAATTAATGATAATCAAGACTTTGTTATTAGGCACTAGTCTATGATAATCTGAGTTTGATCTTAGGGTAATTTGGCCTTAGAAAATAAATTAGGAAGTATTATTATTCTATTTTCAAATAAATATGTGTTAAGCATAAATATATTTCCCATAAATATCTGGAGTCATAAAGATATAAAAGTTTCTATTTATTAACTTTTAGAATTTTACTCACTCTTTATTTGATTACTTCTATATGTATTCTCTTTTGATTGTCTTCAGTTCTCTATAATGATACTGGAAGTTTATTTTTTCAAGGAAGCATCAGATGTAAGTTTTCTGGTTGTTGATAATACATACTTATTATTCTTTTTTTTTTTTTTTTTTTTTTGTTGAGGCAGGGTCTCACACTAGCCCAGGCTGACCTGGAATTCACTACATAGTCTCAGGGTGGCCTTGAACAATCCTTCTACCTCTGACTCTTGAGTGCTGGGATTAAAGACATGTGCCACTATGCCCAGCTACTTTTATTTCTTAATTCATATGTAATCTGTAGGGTGGTTGTGATCCTACTTGTGATATTATAATCTTTGCCTTATTATTTCTTGGTTAGATCACTAGAATTTTTATTAGTCATATCTTTTCAACTAATGAGATGTGTGAGCCATGGATTTTCTCTTTCCAAGTTGCATTAATTCTTGTTGCACATTTGATTATATTCTTCTGCTTATTTTTGCATTATGTGATTATGATATTTTTGCTTAGAAGCTTATAGTACAGGGTTTGGCTGCATTATTCCTTGTTCATTCACTCCATAGGTGTTCTCCAGCATTGCTTTCACTTCTTCCCACAAACTTTGGTGCCATATATTTTTTCTTGTTTTCATTTTCTTCAAAGTACCTCCCCATTTTTGTATTTTCAATATTTCTGCATAATATTTTTGTAGTTTAAAAGAGGGAGAGTGAAGAGAGAGAAGAGGGAGAGAAAAGGAGAACATCAGGATATCTTGGCATTTCAAAGGAAATCTACATGTATGTGCCACTTTGTGCATCATCTGTACTGAGGAATCAGTTCTGGGTCATTAGGCCTTTCAAGCAAGCCACTTTAACCATTGGACCATCATTCCAGCACTTCAGTTTTCTGAACTGTATTTTATACTTAAGTAGAAGAGTGTTTTTATTCTCTATGTTTTGAGATTTTTATAGTTATATTTCTGTTACTTAGTTCTATTTTATTTGCTATTCTACTTAGACAAAGCAAAAGCTATGGCTGATTTATAATTTTAAGAATGTGTTTTATGTTTTTTTTATTTTATACCCAGAATAATATATATCTTAATTAATGTCAACATGAGTCTAAGATGAGTCTATTATTAATTAATTTATTAATATATGTATATGTATATTAATAAATAAAATATATAAATAGTAATTGAATCTAATTGAATGGTGTGTCTTTTGAGTAAAACAATTACATAGGCAAGGTTGATTATTGGATAAGTCAATTACTGAACACAAAGGGATTAAAATTCTCATTTACAATAATGGGACATTTTCTTTATCATGCATTTTCTTCTACCAATTTTTGCTCTCATGTTTTTCTCTGTTCTTGGGTACATGCATTTTTCATGTAGTGATGCCATCAGGAAGAATCATTATCTGCATCAATGCATAGTATTATACTGCACTCTTCATAAGACTTCTTGCTCTGAAGTTCACTTGTTCTGAAATTATCTTAGGACTTCAGGGTTTTTCTTACTAATGCTTGCATTTCTTTATTTTCATCACATATTTGTCTTCTATTTACTCAGTAATTCTTACATTAAATATACAGTTGACTCTTATTTTCATTATTTTTATAACAGTATGTAATATATTTGTTAAATTTAGAGTATTCACAATTAAAATGGTTATTAGTAGAATATTTAGCTTTTAAAATCTTTTTGTGTTTGTTAACTTCACTTTTTTGTTTCATGTAACTTATTATAATTACCTCTATATTCTTTTCTCTCTCTCCCCCTCCGTGTGTGTGTGTGTGTGTGTGTGTGTGTGTGTGTGTGTGTGTTGTGATTACCTTTGTATATGTACCATGCACTTATGAGTAGCCTAATTCCACAATGATAAATTAGTATGCAGCTTCATGGGTAGGGCAAGTGTGTGTGTGTGTGTGTGTGTGTGTGTGTGCGCGTGGTGTGTGTCTGGCTGTCTCTGTGCGCATGTGTAGTCAGAGGTTGATGTCAAGTGTCTTTAAAGAATTCTCCCCTTTATCTGTTAAGACATGGTCTTTCACTAAGCCTGGAAGTCATCAATTTTGCTAGAGTAGCTTTTCAGCAACCCCAAGTATCCTCCTCTTCATCTAACTCAGGTAGTTATGTTTCTGTTGCAGGTACTTTACAGGTCATGCTCTACTTTGTCTGGCTTTTTCTTAGGTGCTGAGATCTGAAATGATGTCATGCTTCAGTTGCGCTTTACCAACTAAGCATCCTTTCCAGATCCACACATATAACTTTTTAAAAGAAAATAATTAAATATCTGCCTTATTCTTCTAATACCATCATTTTCACTCAAATAATTTTTTCTATATGTTTTGATCACCCAAACAGCTAAACATACTTACTATAATTTTGGACAAACAGATCCACTAGCTATAATAAAATCATTTATTTAATTTTACTTCTATTTATTTCTCTTATTTCATGAGTATTTGACCTATACAGCTCTACTTTTTTTTTTTTTTAACCAAAGTATTATTTCCTTATTTTATTGAGGTAAAAGACAAGAGAGAAAAAGAGAGAATAGGTGTGTCAGGGCTTTTTGCCAAAGCACATGAGTTCCAAATGCATGTACCATTTTACATGAGTACTGGCTAATCAAACACAGACTAGCAAGCTTTTCAAGTAAGTACTTGACCCAGTGTTCAATCTCTCCAGCTCATGGTCTTTTTTTTTTTTTAAATTTTTATTTTTTATTATTTATTTATTTGAGAGTGACAGACACAGAGAGAAAGACAGATAGAGGGAGAAAGAGAGAATGGGCGTGCCAGGGCTTCCAGCCTCTGCAAACGAACTCCAGACGCGTGCGCCCCCTTGTGCATCTGGCTAACGTGGGACCTAGGGAACCGAGCCTCGAACCGGGGTCCTTTGGCTTCACAGGCGAGCGCTTAACCACTAAGCCATCTCTCCAGCCCAGCTCATGGTCTTTATACATTCTTTTTAAAAAATGTTTTTTATTTAGCTGGGTGTGGTAGTGCATGCCATTAATCCCAGCACTTGGGAAGCAGAAGTAGGTGGATCATCTTGAATTCAAGGCCACCTTGGGACTACATAGTGAATTCCAGATCATGAGACCTGGAGAAGCAAACCTGGTTCTTTGTGCTTTCCAGGAAAGTGTATTAACTTCTAAGTTATCTCTCTAACCCCAATCTATATAAGTGTATATATGTATTTTTTTTTCTTTTCTTTTCATGCAGTCAGGTTTCCTGACAAGAAATTCACTCACATTTTAGTTGTCTGAGTAAGTTTTTTCTCATCTGTCATATAATTTCCCTGAATAGGTCATTCCAATTTGGTGTGTTTTCTGTAAGTTTTTACTTTATTTTCCTTTATATGATTGAAACATTTCCCTGAACTGTCTTCTTGCTTCTGTGGTTGGAAAATAGAACAGAAAGCTATTATTTTTGTAGCTTTGTGGATAAGGTATTCTTTTTAGACAGGCTTTCTTTATGATATTCTGCTTGATTTACTGCACTTTGAATATGATACAACAAATTGTAGGTTGTAGGTTGTTACTCTGCTAAATGTTTTATAGGTTTCAATTTTTCATTGTTGGCCTTGTCCTCTACAATTATGCTTGGGTTTTCCTGAGAATTCCTTCTTGAGTTTCCACATTGTAACATTGGAGTTGTAATTACTGTGGAGCTCTATGAAAATGAACAGAGGTGTACTATGAGGGAACGTCTGTTCTATAACCATATATTTCATTCTAAACCTTCTAGCTGTTCTATGTACCTGGACTGTGGCCCTTAGGAGCATTTATTAACAGTTGTTTTATTATCATTATTTTTATTATTAATAATTGTATTTATATAACTTGTAGTGGAAGCTAGAGAAAATTGCACCTCTTTGCCTGAGGCAGTGGTTCCTCCTGGATTAGTGACTCTTGATAAGGAAAAGAATCTGAACACATTCCAAAATGGTTGAGTGTTTCTTCATGTTCCTTGAGATGTGATAAGCAAAGATTTAGAACACAGTCCTGCAAATTTCCTTCTCAACCTATTCCAGTCCTTTAATCCAGCAGCTATTCAAAATGATCATAGTAATGATCCTATTAGCTAAGAAAGCATTTTGCTCTACATAAGGCAGGACAGTGGTTGCTTGCTTTGCCTTCCTATCTCGTGGAGTCTAGGTGGTCAAGTAGACTATGATCCCAGATTTGCTAATAATTATAATAAACATCTATGCTTTTCAATTAGTTTTCTTATAATGATATTTATAACCTCTATGATGTTTACATGTTAAAGTTAATTCCTAAATCAGTGTTGTGTTAATATTTTTATTTTTATTTATTTATTAAAGAGAGAGAGAGAACGAATAGGGGTTCCAGGGCCTCCAGCTACTACAGATTCCAGACACATGCATTAACTTGTGTATCTGGCTTAATTGGGTTCTGGGGAATCAAATCTTGAACCAGGGTCCTTATGCTTTGCAAACATAACTATTAAGCCATCTCTCCAGCTCTACACTAACATTTTCATAATCAAAACTATTTTATGGTTTAAGTTATTAAGACAAAATGACTACTTTTCCTAATGTGGCACATAATTAATTAGCACAATAAATGAAGGAGAAATTTTCATTATAAAATGATAAAAATTCTTTTAGGAAATCTTGTAGGTTTTTCTGATCAAGAGCTCATTGTGGATGATAGCCATATGCTGGTACTGGGAGTTACAGGTCAGTGCCCACTAAGAAAAGGAAGAAAAAGATAAGTAATATAAAAGCGTTAGAGGGAGGAGAGACAGAGAGAGAGAGAGAGAGAGAGAGAGAGAGAGAGAGAGAGAGAGAGAGAGAGGAGAGAGAGAAGCTGTAGAAGATTAAGGTCAGTCTTCATCATACCCTTTCCAGTGCCTTGTGACTCAGGTGTTCCCTCTAAGGGCCTGGTGAAGGTTCAACCATTTGGTCTGTCTTTTAGCATGTCGAATTTTATGGTACCATTTCTGTTTGGGTCTCGATTTGTTTCTCCCATTCCTTCTCTTGCCCTCCCCTCCCTCCCCACCCACCCTATTTTCCTGTCCTTGAGATGCTTATTAGGTATGTCAGCATCTTGGGTATATTCAGGTTAGGAGCTGTAGATGAGTGAGACTATGTGACGTTTATCTTTCTGTGATTGGGTGAGTTCATTAAAAATTATCTCTTCCAGGTTCAAACATTTTTCTTCAATTTTCATTGTGTCATTTCTCCTTACTACTGTGTAGAATTCCAACATGTAGACATACGACATCATAATTATCCATTTGTCTAAAAATTCATAAATTACTTGAAGAGAGTTACTGTTTCTTTACTAATTATTCATTTTCTATACTTTAAATAATGTACATATGCTTATAGACTATAATATAAAATAATTAGGATAAAACAGTACTACTAATGTCAGTTTGTTAAAGAGCAACTTCAACTATATCTATGTAAGTTAGATAGAAGTTAAGGTATACTAGGGATTCCATTTCAGTATAAATTATATACATACATATATATATAATATATATATATATGTATATGTAGATACATATATATGTATATGTATATGTACATGTATATGTATATGTATATATATTAGTAATAGTGATGCTTAAAAATAAAGTTGATCTCTGATGTGTCCAGAACATGTTAGCCTATTTTTAGCAATGTAAATTACATGTACTATCTAATTTTGAAGATTCAAGAATGATTTCTTCTCCATTTTTACTGTTTTCAACTGTTATTGTGACTCCATGGGTGGTACTGGCATTAGGTACTTGCTAGATTTGGTCATAGTGTGTTTTTTTAAGTGCCTACTTTCTGTCATTATGCTTCAAAAATGATCTTTACTATGGTTAAGTCAAGAATAAAAGAAAGTGAATTATGTAGCAATGAAGACCTAACTTTCACTGAAGAATAACATAAAATAGTGATGAGACTTTAATAGTGAAAGCATGATTATGAATATAAATAATCTGTGTAATGCTTTTTAAAATTTTATTTTTATTATTATATATTGATGTATTTTGTATGTAAACATCACACATGTTAGTACCATCCTTTCCCTCCTCCCTGACCCTCTTCTGAAGAGGCCTTCCTCATTGGGGATGCAGATCAACCCCATGGGGATCGTGGGTCATGCGTTATGGGGCAGCAGTCAGTTATGAGTGGGGGACAGTATCTCTGTGCAGAATGTCCCAACATGTTGTTCTAACAAACTTTATGCATTTTAAGTCTACTTCAGTGATGGGCAATTAGGAGCATCTGAATATCTGGTTTGCTAGGATTTGAGTATCCCCAGTAATTTTCTCCATCATCCTTGTGCTGATATCAGCTTAACCAAGACAGCAGCATTCTTGCTCATTTCCCCAATTCCTCTGTGGTTTCAGTTGGGGCCAAGGTGGAGTGCACAGGGTGGAGTGCACAGGTTCAGTTCCCATCTGAAAAAGAGTAATGCTTTTATCATGACTTTTTCAGCAAGGAAACATGATCTGTCCATTAGTCAAAGACATGACTTATCAGACCTTACAATCCACTCACAAATACCAACTTTGAAATCAATATATTGTAATAAATACATCAAATGTGCTATGTGCATACTCAAGGACTCTAAATGTCAGCCTTCTTGAATGCCAACCTTATAACATATTTTTTCCTTTGTAACTCAAGATTCCCACTGGATTTCTTCTGCCAGTTTATATACTATTTTATTACTTCAACAACATTGCCAATATTCAGGGTCTAAACTAGACTTTCTAAGAGGTGGAAAAAAACTTTAATTTTTATAAATGTGCAGTCATTGAAAATAATTGTTTTGTCTTATCTTGTATTAATTACTAAAGATTATTTTTTAAATTTCCTTTTAAAGAATCAAGTGACGGGAGCACTCAAACTGGATAATAACTAAAAGATATTTTGAATAATAGCTAAATAGTATTTACTATCTTTTCACTTCTCATGACAATTTCATAGTTCATATTCATGTGTTGGTCATTCACATATGTAGCTACATATAATACTAATATGGGTATTTGATCAGAGAAATCTGTTCTTTTAAGTATTCTCATAATCATATATAAGTAAAAATAAAAAGCTATTGTAGTTCATTGCTCCTATATAAAATATACCTTTCTTTGAACGTTCTTGAATCTTCTCTGAAAGAATGACGATAATAATATTGTTTAGAGTTCATTAGCAGTAAATGATATGAAAACTCCATTGTACATATTATTGAATAAAGTTTATTTTTATTGTCTTGAAGATTATAACTGCCTAAATAAAGTATAGTTTTTTGAATATTAAAATTAGAGATTTGTGCTTATAAGTTGTATAACATGGCTTCTGAGTTTCTAGTCATTATTTGTTAGCTGTACAGAAATATTCATTGTTATTTACATCCTACCCCAATATTACATATAATTAAGCTATTTCATATACTCAAAGAACTAGTATACTGCATTCAGTTTTTAATTGGTTAAATATATAAAGGTAAATTTTAGCTAAATTGTTTAAAATTCATAAAGAAGGCAAGAAATTAAAGTATTCAATATTTTGTGTTTAAAATGCAGTTACCATGACTTAATCTACAATGGTTCCACTGTAATGATACCTTAAACTTAATGAGTAGTGTATAAGAACTGATTATAAGTGGCTTTGATTTAAAAAATAAAAATATATGGAAAACAAGACACCTTCATACCATTTCTCATGTAATCTACAATGATGAATCCTGAAATATAAGGAATTACTCTGCTAGAGGAAAAAAATCAATAATAACAGTCTTCCTTTTAGAATTGAGAGGGCTCTAAGCATATGTGAAGCATAAGAGCTTGTCAATTATTCTATGATATTTTTAGGATGAAACATGATGAATGAAATGAGATGTCACTGTGTAGGATATGACTGCTCTGTAAGTAGTACAATTTCCTTCACCTTTTATTTTTTAGAAAATAATTGAAGTCACTTTTCCTTGTGACCAATTCTTCTGTAGAGTGATGATTAAAATATTATCCTATTACTCACCTGTATGAAAGCAGTTGCCACATACATTTATAGAAAGTGTCTGAAAAGAAATAGAATATTTTAGTACCACAGACAGACTCATATTCTGCAGACACCCATCAACCATTACATTATGTGAACACTTCCTTATTCTCTAAAAATAATCTATGGGAAATGCTGTTCTATAGCTTTATTTAATTGTTATATTGGCATTGTAATTTATATTTGCTATGGAATACTTCACATGATGAATTCTAAATTGAGTTATTATTATTATTATTATTATTATTATTATTATTATTATTATTATTGGCTTACTTCAAGGTAGAGGTAGGATCTCACTCTGGCCCAGGCTGATCTGGAATTCACTATGTAGTCTTAGGGTGGCTTTAAACTCACAGCATGACTCATTTATAAATCCCATAAAAATAGTGATATCATGATACATGAAGGAAATATTGATCTTCCAACCATTGTAATATAGAGGGCCAAATAACTATAAATTAATATATCAAATATTTTCTTTATTTAATATTTGGACAATATTTACCAAATTGATTTGAAATATTTGAACAAGTAGACCTGAATCTGGAGGTATAGAACTAGGGGTCTGTAAGATGGCACTAAAAGGAAATTAGACTGCACGTGTATCTCTCATGAAAACGCAGACTGAAAACACACAGGAATCTCAATGTTTGAAGTTGTTTAACTTTCAAGTCACTGACCAATACCTCTTATTTTGAAATTACTTCAAAGTGTTGCTAGCTGAGAGATTCATTAATTATTACTTTTTACCACTATTCTTTTAGAAATAGCATACATTTATTTGCTACTTTGCTACTACTTTGTTCTATTATTTTTTAAAAATTATTTATTTATTTATTTGAGAGCGACAGACACAGAGAGAAAGACAGATAGAGGGAGAGAAAGAGAATGGGCACGCCAGGGCTTCCAGCCTCTGCAAACGAACTCCAGACGCGTGCACCCCCTTGTGCATCTGGCTAACGTGGGACCTGGGGAACCGAGCCTCGAACCGGGGTCCTTAGGCTTCACAGGTAAGCGCTTAACCGCTAAGCCATCTCTCCAGCCCTGTTCTATTATTTTTGTTATGTATTAATATAATTAAAATTTATGTAGGAGAGAAACAATAACAGTTAACTAAATACTTTATATTAACGTTTTGAAAAATGTGATGGCAACTATATGAAATTTTACTTTATGCATTTAAAGAAATCCTTTTAAATACCAACATAAAAAAACTAGCATGTAAATGAGATAAAAATTTTAACTTGGCAAATTATAGTTAACTCTCAATTAATCAAAAAATATTAAGATAAATACAAGTGTAAGGAAATTTTAAATGATATCATCGTAAAATACATTATTTAAAATTTGGCAAATAAAATTTTATAGAATATATGAGAATTATTCATCAGTGTAATTATTTCTCTAGAAGCAATATTTTCTACAAAATATAAGTGTTACATATGCTTCTTAAGCATTCAAATATCTTACATTAAGAGAAAAAACAGGGCTGGAGAGATGGCTTAGCGGTTAAGCGCTTGCCTGTGAAGCCTAAGGACCCCGGTTCGAGGCTCAGTTCCCCAGGTCCCATGTTAGCCAGATGCACAAGGGGGCGCACGCGTCTGGAGTTCGTTTGCAGAGGCTGGAAGCCCTGGCATGCCCATTCTCTCTCTCTCCCTCTATCTGTCTTTCTCTCTATGTCTCTCACTCTCAAATAAATAAATAAAAAATTTAAAAAAAAAATTTAAAAAAAAAGAGAAAAAACAAAACTGAAAGCATGTTTAACATATATAAAATACAAATAAATAGAGGAAATGAGAATCAATACTTTATTTATTTATTTATTTATTTATTTTTGGTTTTTAGAAATAGGGTCGCACTCTGGCTCAGGCTGACTCCCGAGTGCTGGGATTAAAGACATGTGCCACCACGCCTGGCTAAGAATCAATACATTTTTTAAAATTTCATAAGTAAATCAATTAGTATAGAAATTAACTCCTACTTAATAAACTATTCTATTTTTAATGTTGTTTACAGTAAAGAAGAAATCGCTTATTGTGGCCATACAATGACTCCAACATGACTATATCTGTGATTCAGGGGTGTTTTGCCGCAAAGTCATTGAGACAGGCTTGATGTCTCCATCTATGAGTGTGTGGATGCACTTGTTCAAAATCAGTACTTAGTGTGCAAATTCATATGTTCAAATATAAAGTGCAATTGGTTCTGATTCAGGAATGATTTATGTTGGTGACAGTAATTATTTTGCAATTCTTTAATTTTTTTCTTTGTTTGTGAGCAGAGACAGAGAAAGATATAGACAGTATACGTATGAACAATTCATGGCTTCTTGCCACTGCAAAGGAATTCTCAACACACATGCCATTTTGTGCATCTGGTTTTATATGATTCCTGGGGAATTGAACCCAGGCCAGTAGTCTTTACAAGAAAGGACCTTTAACTGATACGCCATCCCCCCCAGCCCTAGTTTGGACTTCTATTTGTGAAAAAATCATTTGAAATTTGTTATGTGCATTTCTTTACTTGGGACACCTTCAGAATTTAATTTATTATCCAATTGTAAACCTAAGATTTTCTTGGGCTGGGTGTAGGTAGTGGTAGAGTGCTTGCCTAAGGCGTATGACAGCTGTGGCCCATCACAAAAATCAAGAGTTCTGTGAATTGAAGTGCTGGTACATTTTACTCCCAAGGGTCACGAGTGCCATGCCTATGATCAGACATGATAGTTAAAGCCTATAGTACCTACAGGCAGGAGGCTGAAACAGATTCACTGATCCTATGAGAGCCTGGACTACCTAATGAAATCATGTCTTCAAAATCATAGCAGATCAAGCAAAAACACCACACAACAAACAGACCCTTTATCCTTTTGGGCACTTGATACATGGGATAGATTTTCTGTTGTTTTGTTGTCTCAGTTTTTAATCCAAATACTTTACTTAAGATATAGAAACAACTCAAAACTAAACTACAAAAACACATTTCAGAAATTGTACAATGTTGAGCCATCATGTCTCCTCACACAATATTTTTAAATCCAATTCTATTTAAAGTACCAAAGGTAGTAGCCCATGTGTGTGTGAATACTTGAGTAAGGAACTGGCTTAAATGCTAATTTAACAAGTAACATTGATGAAGTAATTTAACCTCTTTGAACCATTTCTAAATAATAAGGGAAATGGGATGCAAGGGGAAAATAAAGGTTTCATTTGTGTAAAATTATAAAAAGTTACTTCTTTACTGGGCATCAATGCCACAGTTCAGAGAGATTTGCTCAATCATGTTTATAGCTGCTCAACTCATAATGGCTAAGAGCTGGAGTTAACCTAGGTATCCATCATTGGACAAATGGATAACCAAGATGTGGATCTACAGGATGGAAATCTACACAGCAGTAAGGAAAAATGACAGGATAAAATTTGAAGAAAAATGGTTGAATCTGGAACAGATCGTTCTCAGTGTACTCACCCAACCAGAGAAAGATAATTGTCACATAGTCTCACACGTCTACGACTCTTAACCTGAATCTACCCAAGTTGCTAACATGCCTAATAAGAATCTTATGGGAAACGGAAGTCATCAGAGGAGAAAACAATGGACTCTGTAAACCTCAAGCTTGGCCAGACGGCCAAATGTCTTAAATGAGTGCAATGTGGCATGTCTGATCTGGGGGAAACCAACTTATCTCTAATTGGACTCTAATTGGGAGAGAATAGTGCCTGTACTGAAAACCTAAACAAAAGCCCATGGAAGGAGAGGACATGAGCCTTAGGGGTATAAAACCTGCTTTTGTCTAGATAAATGCATATATTACTTTCACCAAATTGTCCTGAAATCCCTACACTTAATGTTCATACTCATATATTAATGCTACTCCCACTCTGGTAAAAGAAACTTCTCTTTTCAGATGACGATGACCACTGGGATGGCCCAAAAGGCAACATAGTGCTGAGAAGAAGGGACAGAGGCATGTCCAGCACTGAAACATCTCACACCCTTCAAGGCTCAGGCTCAGGGGGAAGAGGTGGCAGAAAGAATGTAAGAGCCAAAAGAAGGGTGCCATTCCTTACATATAACTGTCCAGACAGAATTTGGCCTCGATATACAAGACCTCACAGTGCCTAGCAATACCCACACAAAACTCTCATAACGGAAGAAAAAGATGATGGCATCAAATTTAAAGGGGGACTCTTGGACAGAGCCAGGGGATAGGATGGAGAGCAGAGTTATGAAGGAGAAAGTGGGGGAGGAGAGGGAAATACCATGGTTTGTTGTCTGTAAGTATAGACATATTATATATTTTTTTCTTAAAAACAAGAATCTTCAGGACCAGACAATAGGGTGGGTGGAGTGGGAGGGGAGGATAAGGGTGGGATAGGTGACACAATACTGGACCCAAATGGTAATGGCACAACAAAAAAGAGAAAAGCAAGTTTGTTTTGTTTTGACTTAACAAAAGTCTCCCCAAAAGTCATATTGTTAATCCTTTTGATAGAAGGAAGAAATTGGATAATCAGTCAGTTTAACAGAAGCCCAAATTATTTTTTCCTTAACTAAAAGCAGAAATTATTTGCTTCCCACTTTGAGCTGTTGATCAGAGAGCCTATGAGATTCCCAAATCAAGACAGCTTTCTGTCAAACACTTGATTACCTGCCTGAGGCAAAAGCTAAGACCCCATTGCAGAAGGCTCTATGAGCTGCTGACACAGAGCATGGAGGCACCTGGCTGGAATCCACAAAAAAAGCCAGTCCCCAGACAGTTAGTCTGTCTAGTGCTGGAAAGCACTACATGAGCTACTGAGGGAAAGTGGCCAACAATGGTCAGAGCAACAAGAGATCTAAGCTACTCAGAAGCAAACACTGACAGGATGTACACGCCAGTGCAATAGTGGCACACAGACTTGGTGGGAAACAACTAGCTTTCTGATTGGCTAAGAGATCTGCCCAGTGGAAAGGAATCCATATCTGGAATTGTAGATCAGAATTCTATAGAGACAAAGTTCATTCTCTCCAGTGTTGGGTTCTTGCTAGGCTTTGGCTAAAAGAGGGGTTGCATACATCAAATTCTCCCTAAATTAGTATTGCCACATTGGAGAATCTGTTCTTCTTTTTAAGAAAGTAGTGAGGCTGCAGGTGATAAACTACCCTCATACTTCAGCCAAGCCACAGCTGAAATCACAGAGGAATTGGGGAGATGACCATGAATGCTGCTTCCATGTTGAATTTGATAATCAGCACCAGGGTGAAGAACACAGACCCTGAGGATATTTACCATCGGATATTTACCATCTACCAAAGCAGAGACCCAGAGGCTCCTAAGGGCTCATAACTGAAGTATACTTAAAACACACTAACCAAGGCTAAGAGAATTTTGAGGAAGAGGGGGTGTAAAGATTATAAGAGACATAGGCTGAGGCATCATGCCCAGAAGCATTCCTTTTCCCCCAAAGCACCTGACTTCTGCTCCCACAATGCATAAACCACAAACACACAGGTAATACCTGCAACCCCACTAAGGATCCCCAGTGGAATGGGGTCAGGTACCAGAAAAAAGAGGGTACCAATACATGATATATCCATATGAAATATCTTGTTAATAAAAATAAATAATAAAAAGTATAAATAATGTCACCAAATTTACAGAAACCTGAATGTTACACCCTCCCAGAAAGATTTCTAGATTAAGTTTATATCCTTCCTAAATGGTAGAAACTCTGATCCTTACCTCAGATTCCTGGAAAAGCTGTAAAAAGACTTGGTCTTTTTTCCATAGTAGCCTGTAAACCAAGTCTTCTTCATGTAGTCACTCCTCATTGAAAAAAAAAAAAAAAGACAAATCTGAGTCTGAAGGTGGGCTTATCAAACCCCCTTTTTCCTCATTGGGCAAGATATTCACCTTGGTTTCTTTTCCTATATTCTAGACATAAGTCCACATACTCTTCTCTGATTCATAAAGTTTTAAGCTATAATAAAATCTTTCTGAACCTTATTTTCTGGTATGTGGGTTTCATTCTTCAAGTTCATATATTAAGGATCCAGAAAACACCGAAATTATCAGTGCATTAGCATACCCAAATGATAAAGGTATCACTTCTAAGACAGAATTTTACTGTCAAGCAGCTCAAAACAAGTGGGCAAAATATTTGTTCTTCCAGTGTTTTCATGATGAGGTACATATGGACAGTCAGGAAAATTTGAAATGTGTGATAGAATGATTTCCCTGCATATCACAAACTGGTCACTACAATTTAACTGTAATTACCTCATCTTTGTTTGTGATATTTAAGATTCATTATGCCAGCAGACAATACTTCCATAATAGAGTACTGTAAACTATATTCATTACATTATATATTAGATCCTCAGAAATTACTAATTTCATAATTGAACACTTGTACTCTACTAAATATTCTTACTTCTTCCACTCCTCAAATCTTCAGTGACAGTCATTCCTTTCTATTCTTATTACAATGTTTACTATTTTAAGTTGTACAAGTAATGAGACCTTGCAATATTTACCTTTTTCTCACTCATTACACTTAGCATTATGTCCTCCAGTATTATAAGTGTTGGTAGAAATGTGCGGCTTAGTAATATTTAGTGGCATGGGAAACATTCCTCTTGGTGTGATGTAAACACACACTGTTCACCACAGATAGGGAAGAATACAGACCAAACTTATTGCTGTTAAAGTGCAAGTTGAAGGGTTGCTTACAGGAACATGGGTGGCTCAAAGATAGCTGTATGACCAAAAATCCCAAGCCAGCATATCCAACTACTCACAGAAACTGCATCTCTGGAGCAAACTGTACAATTTGCAGGCATCTCTGCTGATTTAAGAGCCTCCAACATACTACATGACTTCTATGCGGCTCAATGTGAAGAACCTTCTCCCAAACAGTTGTTTTCCCCTTAAGAAGCCTTAAGAAGGGGTTCTTGTTCCCCAGATTTATACTTCCTAAGTCTCCTAAGCTTCCTTCTTTTCATCCTTACCCTCAGGAGTGAATGTTTCAGTTTCTACTTTATATTGGGCAAATGCTGCCCCTCAAAAGTTGTTTCTCATTCCTATAACCTTGAGGACTGTTCTTGTTACTTTTAAGTTTCAGGTCTCTTAGACTTGACTTCCAAAATCTCCAGACCCTCCTCCCACTCTTCAAGAGAGAACATTTCAGTTCAGAGGAAACTGCTAGACATTTGATATCATGTATGGCCGATTTTTATGCCCTGCTTGTTCTATAACATTCCAATGAATACAGGGTAGAAGAGACCCTTTGAGGAATTGACATTGCTTTCACCAGTGATACATAACTGGATCCTACAAATTGAAACATTCCAGCCTACAGGGAAGATATAGGTTATTGAGATTGGAATTCTAGGTAACTCCTTCAATTTATAAGGTTCACAAGTACTTCCCCCCGTTTATATATGTGGTAACAATTGCAGAGGAAAGGAGACCTTCTGATCAGGAGCACTGATTGTAAATCATGCAGTGAGTTCTTTTCAGTCTTCATCAGTGCTGGGGTGGGATTGTTAATGATGCAGCTATTTTCAAGTATCCCATACCGCTGTAAGTAATCCCTCAGCTGAGCTCTGTAAGGACCATCAATAAATACATTGTTTCATTAACTTGGATAATGTTACAATTGTTCTTTGGTCTGACACTGTGGCATAAATGTTAGTGTTTGCCCAGTAAAAGTTCATATAACATTCATATATATTGTTTGGTCATATCATAGTTCTCCATGAAATAGACAATTATGAGGTAATGCTTTCTTTTGATGGGTCTTATGAGTAAAACTCAAATTGCAAAATGAATTTTGTTACAGTTCAAACTGTGAATCAAGCTTAATTATAAGATGTTCATATATTCACAGTCTTAATCAAACCTTCATCTACAACCTCATATTTATTCAGCTTTTTGTAATTAAAATAAATATTCATTGACATGTAGCAATTGTACATATTAAAGGTATACAATGTGACATTTTAGTATGTGTATATAATGCACAATGATAAGATCAAGGTAATTTGTTTATCTGACACCTTTAATTATTTCATTTCCTTTGGAGAAATATTCAAAATACCCTTTACTATCCATTGTGAAATATGCAATTAATTATTTCACCCTTTGTTACCACCCTAGACTATAGTGAATTGAGTTTTATTTATTCTAAGTGCACTTCTACATAGGCTAACAATTATTTTCTTTAACTTTCTATCACTTTCCCCTCTGTGATCTCCTCTATATAAATGTGAACATAAGGTATTTGTCTTTCTGTGCCTGCTGTATTTCACTCCTAATGATGTCATCCAGGCTCAAACATGTTGCAGAAAATGACAGTAGTATTTCTTTAAAGCTGAATAATAGTCACTCACCTATATATGCTGACATATTCTTTGTCAATTCATTCACTTAAGGACAAAATTTGATCCCTAATATTTGACCTTATGAATATGGCTACAAGAGTGTGAATGTGTTGATACCTAGTTGACATACGGAGTTACTGAGTTAAACCCTCTGGCTCATTTGTGGATATTATTTCCATTGTGGGTGTACAAATTTATATTCATCTCAATCGTGCATGAGTGATTTCCTTTCTCTTTCCCCTCATTAATATTTTATATTTTTATGTTGTCTTTAGACAGTGAATGCCTTTATCCACTGCTCCATCTTCACTGTAATTATTTGTTTTATTTCTTTTTCTTTCTTTCTTTCTTTTTTTCTTTTTCTTTCTGGAAATAACCATTCTAACTGATGTGTGACAATATCTCATTTTCTCATTGTGGATTACTTTACCTATCTATGATAATGAGGGAAGTTGACCATATTTTTTGTAATTTGAATATTTTTTAGAAATGTCTATTCATATAATTTGCTTCCACATTTTTTCAAATAGAAGCAGGGTCTCGCCTGACATGGAACTCACTCTATAATTCCAGGATGATCTCAATCTCACAGTGATCCCCACCTTTTGCCTCCCAAATGCTGTGATGCATGGTGTTCACCACCATGCCTGCCTAATTTACCCTTTTTAATTTGAACTGTTTCTTTCCTGTTGAGGTTTTCTGAGTTATACATATGTTCTGATTTTGATCTTTTGTCAGATGAAAAGTTTGTAGACATTTTATGCCTTTCTTTCTTTTCTCATCACATCTCTGATAGGTCTTTATTCAAATAGGTTCTCCATTTGACCCTTATGGAACAGAGCACTTTAGCAGTTTACACAGCAGGCCTTTTCTCTTCTGTGGAAGCTTTCCTCTCTGACGGGTTCTTGTCAGCTTCTGGCTTCTTGGTAGCTGCAGTATTCTCTCCAGAAGGCCTCTTCAGCTTCCTGCTCCACAGGCTTCTTTCCTTTCTTCCCCTGTGCAGGCTTCTTGCCAGCAGCCCTCTCCTCTGACTCTCCCTTCTCACCTGATCATGCCTTTCTTTAGGTTAACTCTCTTAATAGTTTTATTTTTGATATACAGAAATATTTTCCCCCATAAAATCTCATTTGTAAATTTTTACTCTTGTTTTCTATGCTTTGGGGTCATATACATGAAAACACTGTGAAGAACTGGGTTCTACACTTCATCCTATATGTTTTCTTCTAGTAGTTTTGTACATTGAGTCTTATATTTGAGTCTTTGGACTGCTCATATTGAAGTATAACTACAGAATTCAGGTTAGTTCATGGCTGGATTCATTTAATTTAAGCTAAAGATAAGAATGATATTAGATATTCAGCTCAAGTCAGTAAATGCAGCTTATATTAAATATGAATATTGTTGTAGTAATAGATATCTAGTGAATAATTTCTTTACAGCGCTTTTATTGGCAATTGCCTTATTGTTTACCTTCTACTTCCCTTGTATTCTATGGTTTTATTCTAATATATCAGTTTATCTCATATTGTATAACATATATGTGGATCACTGAGTCATGGATATCATTGTGGTGTTGTGATACGAAAATGTCTTACCAAGTACTTAAGTCACTTATCTTTCACTAACAGTAAATGTTTTCTTTGAGGTAAATTGTGAAGATTCATTGATTCATTTTTAAACCAATTATAACATGCTTGACTGCATATTTCCTAGGATCACCATTTTAGCAGTGAAAAATATTACTCATTTATTAGTAGAAAAGGAAATATTTTTTGTGAATTTATGTTTGGAAGATATGTCAATATAATTGATGAATCACTAAGCATACATGTTAAACAATGGCATAACAACAGTATATCCTACTAGTGAAAGTATTGTGTTTGTAACTGAAAAGGAATATAAATCTCTTAGGAGATGTAATGAGGATTGGCAAACTCCCATTTTCAGATTAAACTGTTTGTCACCCCCAGAGTGCAGTAGCCCCATAGGTGGAGATTGGGATATGTAATAAGATTGAAGTGAAAGAGACAACTGCTAAAATTTACAAGAAATCAGTAAAGAATATCAGTTATGACTTTTAAACTGAAATTATTTAAATAATATGAGAGTTTTATATTTCACTAGCATAAAATGGGAGAAAGTATGATCATTGCTTTTTAAACTAGCTATCTCCTTGACATGAACTTGTTGACTTGTTTAGTTATCCAACATTGTTTCTTCAAAGTTATTTAATTGAAATATTACTCTAGTTGTCCTTGGTTGATCATGTCTGCATAGTCTTGGTGAATAATGTACCTGTAAGACAGTAGCTTAAATGATTCTGGTAGATACTAAAGTTTATATCATTTTGACTCATCATCATGCTATATTTTCATAAAATTTTTTCATGTATCTTTTTATGTTTTTTTTTTATTGACAACTTACATACTTACAGACAACAAGCCATGGCTTGCCTGGCAGGACTGCACCGTGTGTGCAGCCATGATCATCTCAGTGGGACTCTGGCTGTTTTCCTCCTTCCTGGTGGGTCTTCTCTCTGGCTTCTCTGCTGTGTCTAAGAATAACCTACATTCTTCACTTTTCAGAAGAGTGTATTTTGCTTAAATCCCTCCATAGGCTGGTTTTGCATGGCTCCTAAGCCACCATCTTACACATATTTTATTATGAGGTGATTAATTGAACCAGTTATTGTATGCATCAAAACAACATAGTACTGGC
The DNA here is from genome assembly GCF_020740685.1 of Jaculus jaculus. Lineage (NCBI taxonomy): Eukaryota > Metazoa > Chordata > Mammalia > Rodentia > Dipodidae > Jaculus > Jaculus jaculus. The sequence goes on along the minus strand of NC_059108.1, from coordinate 96,407,821 downwards.
TTAAAATTAGACACACTGAATAAATACATAATTCAAAGTCTCTATTAATGTAACATCCATGTATGGACAATTGAATCTTGACAAAGCTGCTAAGTACATATCCCAAAGAAAGGATATTCTCTTTAATAAATGATGCTGGGAAAACTAGGTCTCCACATATAAAATAGTGGAATTGACTCACTTCACCCATTATTTAAAAAAAAAAAAAAAAAACAGCCTGAGAGTGGCTGAGTTCAGTCCCCAGAACTCATGAGTATAATATTTGCCAAATGATAACTTTTGTGTATATATATGTGTGTGTGTGTGTGTGTGTGTGTATGTGTGTAATTAGTGTATGTGTTATATACTATAACAATAATAGTCACTGATGTGCAAACAGGAAAAATTATATGATGAAATGATGTTACATTAACTGAAATATTCAAGCTAATACAAAAATATATATATATATAGGCAAGCAAAAGATTAGTATAAGAGCAAAGAAAAAAAAAAAAACAACAAATTGTGGCACACACATTTAATGCCAGCCTTCAGGAGGCAGAGGTAGGAAGATAAGTTTGAGTTCAAGGCCAGCCTGGGCTAGATTGAGACTACCTCAGGAAAAAAAAAAAAAAAAAAGAGTGCAGAAAAGCCACCTAATTATATTGGAGGACTGGACGCCTTCCAGCTCAAAAAAAAAAAAAAAAAATTGAGTATTCTTTGAAATAAGGAATATAAACAGTCTTAGTGGAACATAAATTTCATCGGCAGTCATGAGGGACCATGAAAAATGCACAATGTATCAAATTGATATGACTTATTCTAACTAATTTTTCTGATACAACTCAGTAATTAAAAATAACACAACTATATTTCTCAGTAGTATTATTGACATATTGGCTCTACTATACTCCAGGGATTCAAGAGCATGGAAAAACTGTGTGGCAGATGATAATAGTGTGGTATATTCCATATTTATCTTTTGTATAGATTTCATTCAAAAAATAAATCATAGTTCCAGCTTTATTAGTACCAATAGCTCCATAGGGCAAATGCGATTTCATTGAGACAGGACCATACAATTCTATGACAGAAGTTATTACTGGTGGGATAGTAGTAAAACTCATAATATGAAAGTCAAAGGGTGATAGGGATTAAATAGGGATGGGATGAAGGGGTGGGTGAAAAGTAAGAATTGAGGAGGGTCAACTAACAGTAAGCATGCAAGAAAAAACTATATAGGAACTTATGACCTTATGATAAATTTAAAATTTATAATTTAAAAATCTATGCATTTCAGAAAAGATACACTCACTGGTACAATGATGGCATGTCTTTTGGGGAGGCAGGTGTAATTAATCACTTTCTGAATTGACTTGATGCCCACCACATAGGAGGGAATACATGCTTTGTACTGTAAACCTGGGAAAAAGCCTATTTGTGGAAATCACAGGCCCTAAAGAATATATTATTGATGTTTCTCTACATAGACTTGTTGTCAAGTTGCCATATAAAAACTTGTGTTTATATCCATGCTACTGCTGCTCTTAGCCTTGGTCAGAGAAGCATCCTTTTCCATAGGTGATAATTAAAGCAGATAGAAATATAACTCGCCAAATTACTGAGCATGAGTGACTGTTGCATGCTCATATTATTGGGATATCTATATCACCTACTTCAGTTGTAGGGAGAATTGATGGAGAGGAGATTGAGTCAGAATATAGGAGCAAGAAAATGTAGAGTTCTATGAAATGCTGGCTTCTGGATATGATAATGATGCTGTAATCATGAACACACAGAAACTAAGTTTATATATATATATATATATATATATATATATATATATATATATATATATATATATATGTATATATATTTTTAACAATTGAATATATAATTAGTTAGATTTAAGAAGTGATTTATACCACTGAAGAAATTAGTCTGAATCAAAATATTAGAAGTTTTACATGTCACAAAAGTTTCTTTGCAGAATTACACATATTATCAATGTTTTATTAAATATGTTTTGTCTGTGAAAGAGCAAAGTACCCATTTTTGAAAGACAATACTAGGAGCAAAGGGATGTGTGAAGAACTACTCCTGTAACCAATGTGGATTTTAAGGCATTGGTGTTAAAATAAGATTTCATGAACACATTGAAAGCACTTTGAACAGAGGATGGTATAATGGAAAAATAATTTGTAGGTTTAATTATTAAGAAATGGTTACCAATTTGATCCATCAATGACTAAGAGTAATATATTTATTTTTACATATTGCCAGTTAATTCCTTGAACAGCAGATACCCCTCATCATAGTACAGGAACATTTGAAAAGAAGTAGAGGATGTGCACTTGCATTAATAACAGTAAGGGTAACGCCATACACTAGACATTGTTGAGACAACTAGTGTACTACTAACTTGGAGAATACTGCTTTATGGGTCTTAGTGTATTGCTTTGCTGTTACAATATAATACCTGATAAGCTCATTAAAATAAATGGGAATATACTTTACGAAAAACAAAAAACAAAAAACACTCTTCTCTGGCAATGTCCTTGAGATCAAAGACAACGAAGGTCTGGATACAGATAATTAAGTATACCAAAAAGATATTGACAGATAATGGAAACTACTGAAAAGCACAAGGAAGAAAAAACAGTTAAATAAAACAAGAATGGTCAGAAATACTTTAAAATCTCAAAGTTCAGGGAAACAAAAATCTCATTATTGTATGTTTTGCAAACAAAACAACCCATGAGTGAGTTTCTACACATATATTTTAATCTAGTCATAACTTGATTAAAGATATTTTCTATAAATAAAATATTATTTCATAAAATGTATTGTTAATACAAGAAATTTTGAAGTATTGGAAATTAGTCAGCACTTGCCTAATGTGAAAGATTAAGAGGGACTGAAATGGCTCAAGTTTTAACCCCAGATCCCAAATAAATAGCTGAAGAATGGTTGTAAAAACCTGGTACCATAGTCCTGTAGGGAGCAGAGACCAGAGGATCACTGGTGCTTACTGCTCAGTAAGTTTTGTCAAACAAAAGAAACCAAATAAAAACAACAAAAATAAATAAGGAAGTTAGCCTCTGTCCCAAGAAAACAAAGCAGTAGACACCACTGTCTGCCTTTTGCCTCCATAGGAATGCCCATTTGCACACAAACACATTTAAGACCTACAGATACACACACTACAGATACCATTTCATGTTCATACACTCACCAAAAGAAAAAAGTAAATACAATTAAATGATAATGTAAGGACAGTTTGCAAAGAAAATACTATAGGATTCAGAATGAGGAATGATTAAGCAGAAAAGGATGCAAATTCATACTTAAATACATATTAATATGTGACCAATCAGCTTTCTTTTAACATTTCCATAACTTTTGAATTCCCATAATTAATTTCAAGCTTATTTTGTAAATTATAACTATAAAGCCAGTGTTTACTTTTCTCCTTCTGTTGTAATAAGAATAGAATTCACAGATAAAATATAGATATTGTAATTAAACTAGAACTTCAGATAATAATGACCATTTTATGTTAAGTATGTTACATAAATATTTAAGAGATACTTTATAAGAAAATGTATTCACTATTTAGATGAAATTAAAATTTTCTGATAATTTTACATTTTTATTTACTAAATGTTTCTACTATAAATCAGACATTAGGACAAAATAACTTCTTGTTAAAAATTCACTAGCTAATTAAATTTAAAAACAGACAAATAGGTGAATGGTTAGGTTATTGATTTGGGATCTCCCTGTCTTTGTTATGAAGGCATTGAGTGCTCTGAATTTTCCCCTGAGGACCATATTCATTGTGTCCCATAAGTTTTGGAATGATGTGTTCTCATCGTCATTCATTTCTAGAAAGTGAACATTTCATTTTTTATTTCATCAACTATTCATTTATTGTTTAAAAGTGTGCTCACAGTTTCCAGGTGCTGTTGGGATTCTTGGTGGGTCTTTTGTTGTTAATTTCTAGCAATATAGCACTGTCATTTGATATCATGCAGGGAATTATGCCAATCTTCCTAAATATATGGATGCAGGCTTTGTGACACAGAATATGATCTATTTTAGAGAATGTTCCTTGGGCTGCTGAGAAGAATGTGTAGTCTGTGGATTTGGGACGGAATGTTCTGTACATGTCTGCTAGGTCTAAGTGATCGATGGATGGTCTTGTTGAGCTCTCTTACTTCCCTGTTGAGTTTCTGTTTGTATGATCTGTCTATTATTGATAATGGTATACTGAAGTCCCCAACTATGATGGTGTTGGTGATTATTTCTGTTTTATTGTCAAGTAGGTTTTGCTTTATGAACCGTTGTGCACCTATGTTTGATGCATACGGATTTATGATTGTAATACCCTCTTGTTGGATCATTCCCTTGATAAGTAGGAAGTGGCCTTCTTTGTCTTTTTTGATTATTTTTGGTTTGAAGTCTATTTTATCTGATATTAATATAGTTACACTTGCTTGTTTCTTATTCCCATTTTCTTGCACTATTTTTTGTACCCATTCACCCTGAGGAGGTGTCTGTCTTTAGTGGTGAGATGGGTTTCTTGAAGACAACAGATTGAGGGGTCTAATTTTCTGATCCAACCTGTTAGCTTGTGTTTCTTGATGGGTGCATTAAAGCCATTAATATTTAGGTTAATGAGTGTGAGGCTTGATTTGATCCCTGCCATATTGTGTTGGTATATGTGGTTTGGTGTTTTCATGGACTTTGAGGATTTTTGTGCCTTCTCTGAGTTTGGTTATTGTGATCTACTTCTTGTAGGCATTTGAGCTTGATTATTTGATTCTTCTGGTTGGAGCATTTCTTGAAATACTCTCTGTAGTTTTGGTTTTGTGTTCATATAATTGTAAAGCTGAGTTTTGTTATGGAAAGTTTTTCTTTACTATCAGTTATGAGGGATACTTTTGCTGGAAAAAGCAGTTTGGATTGGAATTCATAGGTTCTTAGACTTTGCAGTGTTTCATTCCAGGCCCTTCTGGCTTTCAGGGTTTCCACTGATAAGTCTGAAATAATTCTTATGGGGTTGTCTTTAAAAGTGATGTGCTATTTTTCTTTAGCTGAATATAGGATTTTCTCTTTGGTGTCAGTGTTTAGAGTCTAAATGACAATATGTTTTGGAGAGTTTCTCCTTTGGTCCAATCTGTTTGGAGTTCTGTTAGCTGCTTGTATCTTGATGGGCCTTTCTTTTGAGAGAGTGGGAAAGTTTTATTTGATTATTTTGTTAAATAAGTTCTTCATGCCTTTGGTCTAAATTTCTTCTCCTTCTGGTCTTCCAGTGATCTGGATATTAGGATGTTTAAGTGTATCTCACAATTCCCTCATGTTCTGTTCAGAGAAACTTTTTAAAAAAATTTTTAATTTATTTTTGTTTATTTTTATTTATTTATTTGAGAATGACACACAGAGAGAGAAAGAGGCAGAGAGAGAGAGAGAGAGAGACGGAGGGAGGGAGAGAGAGAGAGACAGAGGGAGGGAGAGAGAGAGAGAGGGAGGGAGGGAGAGAAAGAGAGAATGGGCGCTCCAGGGCCTCTAGCCACTGAAAATGAATTCCAGATGCGTGTGCTCCCTTGTGCATCTGGCTAACATGGGTCCTGGGGAATCGAGCCTTGAACCAGGGTCCTTAGGCTTCACAGGCAAGCATTTAACCATTAAGCCATCTCTCCAGCCCCAGAGAAACTTTTGAACTTACTGAAATTTTTGTACTCTCGTACTGTTTCTTCCATCTTTTCTTCCAGATCAGAGTTTCTATATTCCACATGGCTGACTCTATTCTTGAGAGCTTCTAGAGAGTTTTGGACTTGTTCAATTCAGTTTGCATTTTCTCCTATTTTTCTATGTATAGTTTCATCCCTTTGTCAAGCTCCCTTTTCACATCATTTTCTGATTTTCTTAATGCTTCTTGGAATTCATCTTTGCATTTATTTATGTCTTCACTTAGCATTGCCAGCTGATTTTTGAGGTCCTCTTTTTTCACTCTCCTTCATATCTCTTAACTGTCTTTGAACTCCTTTCATTTCTTATCCATTAGGTCTAGTCTAGTGATGGCAGCACCCACATGATTATTGGTCCTTTGTTACTTTTCTGCAAGTTCTACCAGTAGCTTGGTCAAGGTTGCATTGCTCATACCTTCATTTTGGTGTTCTGATCCTAATGTCTCTTCTAGGTTTTGATTAGAAATGTTCATTGTAGGACAGGGTGATCTTTCTGGATTTACTTGCATTTTGATTTTTCATGTTATTTCTTTTGAGTTGTGGTCTGCCCATCACATCATATGGACAGGGAGAGTAGGACTGTGGTCTCAATGGGCAGGGGAAGTGGTGCCTCTTGGGGGAGCTGGCCTGAGCTAGCTAGCAGACAAGCAGATGGGCTGAGTGGTCCTGAGATAACATGTGGGTGGGTGGATCAGCCTGAGCTCAAGCACAGTGGGTAGCTGAAGTAGCCTGAGGCAGGATGCTGAAGCAGTCTGAGCTCTCACTTTGTGGAATGCCAAAGTATTCTGAGCTTCTGTGTGGCAGAGGCACCAAAGTTGCTTGAGCTCTGATGTGATAATGTGCCAAAGCTGCCTGAGTTTGCACTTGGAGTGCCAAAGAATAACCAAGCACTGAAGCTGCCTGAACTTGCGTGTGGGACACTGGGACAGAAGCAGTCTGTGTTCATGCACAACAGGACACTGGCGGGTGGTGGGCACCGCAGACAGGCAGGTGATTGTGCCTAAGCTGGCACATGTAGACAGGAAGGGTCAGCCTGAGCTCACATGGGCAGGCGGAATAGGCCTGAGCTCGAGCTTGGACGGGTGGTGGGTAGAGCATCCTAAGCTGGCACAAGCAGGGATCAGCGGCAAGCATGTAGTGGGCAAATGGACCGATGTAGCCTGAGCTCTAGCAGGCCACCAGGCGGAGCCTGCACTAAGTCACGCGTGGCCTTGGGTAGCAGGGCAATTGCCCCTGTAAAGTGAGGCAAATGGAACTATGTTGGCCTGGGTCCCCTTCCCTACAGTAAGTGCAGGAGTATCCTGTAGCTGGGACTGTGGGTACCATGGGTGCTTGGGGGGGGGGGTTGCGGGACTGGTGGGCTACCCGCAAGCAAGGGAATTAGTGATTCCCCCCCTTTTTTTTTCCTCTGTGCCCTCTCACTGGCTATCTATTAGAGATTGCTCTCCCCTAAAACAGCCATTGAACCCTTAATGCCTTGTCTTTCTTTCCCAGGGATGTGTGGCACAGTTAGACAGTCTCCACTTTGGCCAGAAGTCCATGATTTCTAAATTTTAAAATCAGTAACATCAAATCTACTGAAATACATGAAGTATTTACAACTGTTCCATAATATATGAGACAATGACTCAATTATTAACTGTCTACATAAGATACATATACTTCAATTATTATATATTAATTTACAAAATATATGTAGAGATTGGAGTCAGATATTCCACAATAAACTCATGTACTTTGAATGCATGGTTTTCTTCTGTTAGCAATTGGGGAGATAGAGTCTTACTGGAAGAGGTATGATACTTGGTGCAGGCTTAATGTTTTTATATCCAGGTTCCCCTAGTCATAGCTCAGCTCACACCTTTTTAATTAAAACTTTATGAACATATTGCATATTATGCATAATCCCATCAGATAATACTCTTGGTTTAGGCTCAGCTTCCTGCTGCTGTGTTACACCTGCTATGGAAGAAGTGATGTCTATCCTTTGCTCATGCTATGCTTTCCCCTGTCATTTTGAAGCCAAACTATGAGCCTTTCCACCCATAGGTGTTTTTGGTCCAGTGTTTATCCTAGCAATGAAATGTAACTATGGTGATATTTACTTATATCTGTGTTATTTATAGATCATGATAAATATTATTTAAAACTACTATCAAATGGTAGCAAGAGCTAGTTGAATTTAATTGTAAATGCTCTATAAATAGATGAGTGATGGAATCCTATTTATGCTATTTGCTGTGTCAATTTACATAAATTATTTACTCTGTGTGACTGTTTCTTTACTTATAATTAAGAGCAAGCATAGCATGTATCACATAGTATTTTCTATAAAGATATAAAGAGCTTAAAAAATGGCTACAAATTTCTTACTGCTGTATAGAATTCCATTGTGTAGATATACCACATCTTTGTTATCCATTCTTCTAATGATGGACATCTGGGTTGATTCCAGCTTTTAGCTATTACGAATTGAGCTGCTACAAACATGGTTGAGCAAATCTCTCTGGCTTTTGGTTTGAAGGTTTTAGGGTAGATGCCCAGTAATGGTATAACTGGGTCTGTTGGTATTTCTAGAGTCAGCTTTTTCAGGAGTCTCCATATTGCTATCTAAAGTGGTTGTACCATCCTGCATTCCCACCAACAGTGAATGAGTGTCCCTGCTTCTCCACATCCTCGCCAGCATTTATTTTCATTTGACCTTTTGATGTTGGCTATCTTTATTGGGGTAAGGTGGAATCTCATAGTTGTTTTAATTTGCATTTCTCTGATGATTAGGGATGATGAACATTTTCTTAGGTGTGTGTTTGCTATTTGTATCTCTTCCTCTGTGAATTGCCTGTTTAACTCTGTGCCCCATTTTGTGAGTGGGGTATTTGTCTTCTTATTGTTTAGACTTTTGAGTTCTTTGTAAATTCTAGAGATAAGGCCTCTATCAGTTGGATAACTTGCAAATATTTTCTCCCATTCTGTGGGTATTCTATTGGCTTTGCTTATTATATGCTCATCTGTAAAGAAACTCTTCAGCTTCATATGATCCCAATGGTTGAGTGACTGTTTAAGAACTTGAGCCACTGGGGTTTTATTCAGGAAGTCTTTTTCCATTCCTATATCATGGAAAGTACTTCCTAAATTTTCTTCCAGTAGTTTTCGAGTTTCTGGTCTTATGTTGAGGTCTTTGATCCATTTGGATTTGAGTGTTGTGCAGGGTGAAATGTGTGGATCAAGTTTTAGTTTCCTGCATGTGGTTATCCAGTTTGTCCAGCACCATTTGTTGAAGATGCTATCTTTTTTCTAGTCTATATTGTTTGGGCCTTTGTCGAATATCAAGTAGCTATAGTTGCTTGGCCCAAACTCCGGGTCCTCAAGTCTATTCCATTGGTCTATACTCCTGTTTTTATGCCAGTACCATGCTGTTTTTTGTTACTATGGCTTTGTAATATAACCTTATATCGGGTATGGTGATGCCACCAGAGGTATTTCTTTTGCTGAGGATATGTTTGGATATGCGAGGCCTTCTGCCTTTCCATATGAAATTTGAGATCATTTTTTCTATGTCTGTGAAGAACACTGTAGGGATTTTAATTGGAATTGCGTTAAATCTATATATTGCCTTTGGTAGGATTGTCATCTTCACAATGTTAATTCTGCCTATCCAGGAGCATGGGAGGTCTTTCCATCATTTCAAGTCCTCCTCAATTTCTTTTTTGAGAGTTTTTATATTTTTGTTGTATAGATCTTTTACTTCCTTGGTGAACATTATTCCAAGGTATTTTATTTTTTTTTGTTGCTATTGAAAATAGGACTATGTCCTTTATTTCTTTTTCTGTGTCTTTGTCATTTGCATACAGAAATGCTTCTGATTTTTGTGCATTGATTTTGTATCCTGCTACTTTGCTATAGGAGTTAATCACCTTCAGGAGTTTTGGGATGGAGTCTCTCGGGTCTCTTACATATACAATCATGTCATCAGCGAAGGCGCTACATAGGCGACTGGGGGAAATGACCAAGATCTGTCCAAGCAACGCATTGTTTAATCTAATTAGCAACAAATAACCGGATGTGATGCCCACACAAGTGCAATAGTGGTACACAGCCATGGTGAGGAATCAATTGCTCTTGATTTGGCTAACTGATCCACTCAGTGGTACTAGACCCTTAGCTGGAGCTGGGAAACAAGTCAGAACCATACCCAAACACAAGCCCACTCTACAATATCAAGCTACCATCAGTCACGGGGTATAAGAGGGCCTACACCTATCATACTGTCTATCAAAAAGGTAAGTGTTATCTCAATTTTCCGGGTGCTAACTTACTCTCTGTTGGAGAATCTGCTTCTCTTTCCCAGATAGATGCAGATCCTAAGAAGAGAGCTGCCCCAACATACCTCAAAAGGGGCCCAACTGAAACTAAGGACAACTGGCGAAATAAGCAAGGGTGATGTTTTCCTGTGAACCGGATACCAGCACAAAGGGGAAGGAGATCAACGCAGAGAAAAATCAACTCCTACCAAATCAGAGAGCCAGAGCCTCAGAGGCCCCCAACACCTCAGCACTGAAGGAGACCAAAAATGAACCCATCATGGCTCAGGGAAATCTTGCGGAAGAGGGGGCGGGAAGAATGTCAGAGTTACATGTTGGGACATGATTTGCAGAGACATTTATCATACTAATAACTGGGGGCTAACTCCACAATGCACGACCCATTTTCATTAACAAGGAGCGTCTAATGGGAGGGGGTAGATCACAGATGAGCCTAAATAATGGTACCAAACTGCCTGTATTTACTGAAAAGAAAACTAATAAATTAAATTTAAAAAAAAAAACTAAATGCAAATAAAAAAAAATGGCTACAAATTTCTTAAAACATAACCACCCGAATGCAGTTCATCAGTAATATATAAAAAATTAGTTAAGGTGGATAGTATATATGTTGTCCATAACTCATTTTTTTCATAAAACACTTTAGATGAATAAAATAATGGAATTTGTATTTGTTTGGCTGTTTTTTTTTTTTTTTTTTTTTTTGGTTTTTCGAGGTAGGGTCTCACTCTGGCTCAAGCTGAGCTGGAATTCACTATGTAGTCTTAGGGTGGCCTCGAACTCACGGCGATCCTCCTACCTCTGCCTCCCGAGTGCTGGGATTAAAGACGTGCACCACCACGCCCGGCTTTGTTTGGCTGTTTTTGAGATAGTATGTTATTATATATTCCAGTCTGCCCCTATATTTCCTTCCCTTCCCTCTTTATTTCCTTCCTTCCTTCCAGAGGAGAAACATAGGAGAAAGAAAAAGAGAGAGAGAAAGGAAGGAAGGAAGGAATAAAGAAAGAAAGAAGAAAGAAAGAAAGAAAGAAAGAAAGAAAGAAAGAAAGAAAAAGAAAGAAAGGAAGAAAGAAAGAAAACAGAAAGAAATAAAGGAAGAAAGAAAGAAAGAAAGAAAGAAAGAAAGAAAGAAAGAAAGAAAGAAAGAGAAAGAAAGAAAGAAAAGAGTAGAAGAGGAGGAGGGTCTTAGAATGCCTAGGGCTTCCAGCCACTGCAAAGGAACTAACAGACTCAAGATACATGTGTCACTTTGTACATCAGGCTTCATGTGGTTACCAGGAAATTGAACCCCAGGCTGTCAGGTTTTGCAAACAAGCACCTTTAGCTGCAGAGCCATCTCTCCAGCCCTATGCTTACATTTATTATCTAGCCTATGTTGGTCATGCACTTGGACCTTATTGCTTCAATATTCCTATGGTGAGATTACCAACAATGTATATACTCTGTAGCAGTTTTCTCATAACTGAAAAATTCTTTCTGAGAGCTGGGAGAGAGATTTATAAAATTTAACGAGCTAATGGAAGTTATAAAATTCAGGAAGCTAATAAAACATGAAGCTCTGGAAAGTGAGAAAAGTTACAAGATTTACAAGCCCTCTACCCTAAGTCATAAATCAAACAATTCCTGAGGAAAGGAGAATCTCTGGCTGAGATGCCTACAAATTGGGTCAGTGGCACCAGGGATGCAGTCACTCATGCACCTGCACACAAACCCAGTAAACTCATTGGTTCACCAAGCTAAAGTAGGTTGGAATTATTGATTTGATCTATCATTGATTCCATTTATGGGGTAAATAAATGCATGTTCACATCTCCCCAGGAAGTTATTCAATACAGTAGGTGCCAGAACAGAAACTGAAAAAAAATTAAAAATTAATTGGGGAGTTGTTTCATGACCTCGAAGATGTACAATAAGCCAGGCACCTGAGGTTAATCGACAGGTGGGAAGTTGGAATGTAAGGTTGTAATGTCCCCAGTGGAAAACCTGATATTGTGACTTTTTCACATGTATTTGATGGTGAACCCCAGTGGCAATCGTATCACAGCAATGGGTGATGAGACATGTAACCAAGTCTGAACTCTTTGTGTGTGAATATCCACAGGGTGAATCACAGGGCTTCTACCTCCCTCTATACATTGCTGGTGATATGTTGTTTTATTAAGTTGTGCTGGGGATCTGTAAAGTAATTCCTATCCAACTTGTATAAAGTAGCAACGACATCCCAAAGTAATGATACTACTAGAGTCTATGTGGCACACCATTGAGTTCACTGGGCTTACTTACAGAGCATGGACAAGAATTACTTTTAGAAATATGGGCAGCACTAAAACAGCTACATCACTACAAACTTCACCTTCTCATGGATGACAACCTCATGGAAGTTGCATTATGGAATCCTATTTTCAATCAACTTTCCACTTCCTATATAATCTAGCATTTCCCATGGTGCTTATGGTTGGGTGTGAGAGAGAGAGAGAAATGACTAGAATCATAAATAAAGATTCTGGGACACTCTTATACTCCTACTAGAGAGTACCAATTAGCATTTCCATAGACCAAGATAACATTGTAATTGCTTGTCCTTGCTACTAAGATAAGGTGTTATCTACTCCAAAATGGTGATGTCTAGGCATGTTATATTATATTTACAGGGAATAAAATCATGTCATAGCACTCCACCACTTTTTCTACAGCTCATACACCTTTTATGGAGAATTCCCTGAGCCTTGGAAAAGTTGATCCTTGGGCCAACATGTCACCTCAACAGTCATTTATGTTTTTTTACAAAAAATCAATCAGTTATGAATCTCTCCATCACTGAGCATTTGCCCATTTAAGACATCTACCAATTCATTCAAAGTAAACATCAGCACTAATCTATGGGCACTTATAGAAGGTAATCTAATGGAACAATAACAAATATTTTACAAAGCAATAGCAGTTGCTTTCCCACTAAGGCCTATGATCCCCACAGTGGCAGGTTTTCATAATATTTTTGATACCAATGCCTTTTTGTTACTAGTACCAAATATAAATTTTGTCCTATGAATCATGCCTTAAATGCAGTCAGAGGTTGATGATTGATCCTCAGCAGCGATGCTACTAGTGTGCCAATGGACACATCTTGTCTGACACTTTGATAGCATATCACTGAGTGTCTGTGGCTGAGTAAAACTATTGGTGAAATTCTCCACCAGCTGCTTGCATAATGCCTTCAGCACTATGAAAGCCTTCCAGCAGGGAAGCAGCTTCCAGCCCAGACCCAGCCTGCTTTCTCTATATCCTGAAATTAAAGAGTGCCGTAAATTCAGCAGTAGTTATGTACTACCTAGTTCTGAACTACAACCAATAGTAGTGGCAACAGCCTTTAATATATTAGAGGTAAATGGTGTTTTTCTTGCCAACAACTCATATTTAGGTACCTAGTCCTGGCACTAGGATCTTCATCTAAGAAACATATGGATTCTGGCATTACCTCTTTCTGCATATGAAAGATAAAGTTATTTAAACAATTTTTAAATTGTTGCTTCTACTGTTTTCCAAGATGATTTTCCAAATTTGGAAGACATGCTGATTAACATCATATGACCACTTAATGAAATATATCACTGAATCACTGAAATTCACCACCACCTTTTCAAGCAAGTGATTCAGGCATATTAAACAAAACCATAAATTATTAAGATCCAATACAGTATAACTATATATCATCATTTGTATCAATTATTTCTTCCAGACAACAATGTTGAGTACAGTCATATTTATTCAAGGCACTATTTTACTTAGATATCTATTTATCAACAGTATATAATCATTTCCAAGAGCTGTTTTCCTTCCTCTTCCTGGAACAGTGTCATGGGTTTCCTCATATCTTTGACCATAAGTGGGGTCAACTCAAGTCGCTCAACACAGGCAAGACCAAGAAGAATTAAGGCTATGCTTTTGTCCATTTCTCTTAGTAATCAGACTGGCTCAGAAAATCTGTCAGGCTCTGGACTGGAAACTCTGGCTTCTGACACTGACATTGTTTCTCATTTGACCACATAAGGCTACTCAGGAAATAATGTGCATGGGATATGGTTATAGGCAAACTGTCACAGTTATTGTGTGGCTTTTGTTGTGGGTGATATGACATGTGTCTGAGCAATAGCTAAATTCCTGCCCAGAAATGATATTCCCACCAAAGGAAGAATGAATTATGACTCAGAAATACACTCAGATGTTCTTGGGTGTATTATCTTCTGAGTCATCAGGGAAAGTGGAATAAAATGGGGAAAAAATACACACACACACACACACACACACACACACACACACATATATATATACACGCACATACACACACACACACACACACACATATATATATGTATATATATATAACTTCTCAGTATCTCTGTCTCCCTCTCTTTGTTTCTCTCTATATATACACATATATACATATATGTATTCAATCTATGTATTTATATAAATATATATATGATACAGACATAGATCAATAAAATATGATTTAAATATATATACTGCTTATGAGAGTAAGCAAGCAATTTATCTTTGATCTGACTTATTTCAATAAATATAGTTGTTACACTAAGGTTTGCATTGCTGGCAGAAATTATCCAACCAAGAGCAGTTTGTGGGAAAAAGATGTTTATTTTGGCTTACAGGCTTGAGGGGGAAGCTCCGTGATGGCAGGGAAAATGATGACATGAGCAGGGGGTGGACATCACCTGCTGGCCTCCATAAGGTCGTAAATAGCAACAGGAGAGTGTGCCAAACACTGGCAAGGGGAAGCTGGCTATAACACCCATAAGCCTGCTCCAAAAAATACACCGCTTCCAGGAGGCTTTAATTTCCAATTGCCATCAGCTGGCAAACCTAGAATTCAGGACATATAAGTTTATGGGGGGACACCTGAATCAAACCACCAGATTCCACCCCTAACCCCCATAAACTGATAACCATATGTGATATAAAGTGCAATGTATTCATCCAACTTTAAAATTCCTCATAGTTTTTATCAATTCCAATGGCGTTCATACATCCCCATAGACCAAGGTCTTTTAACTGAGCCATAATACCAAAAAAAAAAAAAAAAAAAACCTCAAAAAACCCTTAATGTAAAAGAATAAACATTCACACTGAAAAAGATGGCTTTGGGCATAGCAAAGAAATATTCAACCAATACAAGACTTAAAACAACCAGGGCAAACATCAAACTCCATAGCTTCAAGTCCAACAACTCTACCCAGTGACAAATCTCCAGGTCTGATCATTCTAACCAGCATCAAGTCTCTGGCTTTCTAATTCCACCCCTGCAGCTTGGCTACTCACAGTCCTGGAAAAATTCACTAGGGCCAGCAGCTTTACTTAGCAGCCTTCGCCATCTCGTGATCCCAGAAGCTCCACTGTGTATCCACTACAATTCATGGTTCATCCTCATTGCTCCATTGGGTCTACATGTAGGCATCCAGCAAACCTGTTTCACACTGCCTATGGTCATTTCCAAAACACAAGACCATATTGCAAACTCAATGATCCTCTCTTTCCTGCATTTCTTATACTCCACAATACTAGGTAAGGAGCCAATTTTTTAATCCAGGGGGCATAAAGACTTTGAAGAACAGGACACTCCTTAAGCACTCAGGCCCCTTCAAAAGAGTCTACATTCTTCCTTTTGCTCCAATGCAGGTCAGCTGGCCCAGTCTCAAAGTTTGTAATCACTCAATTGCAGTTGAATGGGCAGCAATCCACCCAAATTTTTTTTTCTTTTTGTGCAATATCTCTCTGCTCATTTCTATGCAAAGCAACCCTGCACAACTTCTCAGGACCCAGACATAACACCAAGCTTCCCATACAAACTGCTAGCCCAATCCAAGCAAAGCTCTTTCTCACCCTTATGAGTCAAACTTCACAGTTAATAGTTCTTACTGTAGTCAGGCCTTTCAACTCTGACTAGAGTAATCCACCATGTTGTACTTACAGCACTGCAAGGCATCTCTTAGGCCAAGGTTTCAAATCCTTCTACATTCCTCTTGAAAATCAGCTCCAAAAGGCCAACGCCATACAGTTTGATGTCTAGCAGCAACCCCACTCTCAGTACCACTTTATTGTTGCAGTCAGGTTTGCATTGCTGGTAGAAATCACCCAACCAAGAGCAGCAGCTTGTGGGAAAAAGAGGTTTATTTTGGCTTACAAGCTTGAGAGAGAAGCTCCACAATGGCAGAGAAAACACTAGCATGAGCAGAGGGTGGACATGACCCCCTGGCCAACAGAAGGTAGAACATAGCAACAGGAGAGTGTGCCAAACACTGGCATGGGGAAACTGTCTATCACACCCATAAGTTCACTCCCAACAATACACCACCTTCAGAAGGTATTAATTCCCAAATATAGGTCAGCTGGGAACCTAACTACGTTTATGGGGAACACCTGAATCAAACCACCACAGAGGGGTAGGGCTTGGGGGAAGGGAAAAGGGGGGGGACACAAAACCTGAACCCAAATTGAACTGGTATTATAGAATCCTAAATTCTAGAAATCAGACTAAAAGATGGAATACTCAACGAGACCTTACAGGCATATAGAAATTTTATAATGAAAGCTTACAATGACTAGAATTTGAAATAATTTTTTAGTACCTCTATGTAGTAGAGAATAAAAAGAATGGCCAGGGTTCTGGCAGATACTCCTTCTTTAGCCTCAGTGGGCCACTTACCCATACACATCTTCTGGACACTGAAGCTTGCTAGAGTGAAAATGTGATCAAAAGTAGAAATTACATAAATATACAGTGAGTACATTGAGGACATGAAGACTATTCTTTTTCTTTTTCTCTTTGAGAAAGAAAGCAAACTGTACTCTTTTGTGACATTTATATGCTTTTAGCTAGAGGTTTGTTGCTACTTAACTGGTTTAGAAGGGTGAATGAGAGTGGAACCCATTATAAGTGGTGGATAGTTTCTGAGCATCTGTTGGCATTTTTACACTATCCTTATTACTTTCAGCCTTTCCTCAGGGTCACTGGGGCTGTAAGATTATAAATAAATATTCAAAATTCTTTCTTTCTGGCTGAGAAATTTAGTTTAGGTCTTACCACCAAGAAGCATATGTGTTATGTGGAATAAAGCAGATAAGATTATCTCTTTAGTAGTAGCTAGAAAACTGGGTTCATGCACATGGCAGAAGTCTGATTTTCATCTTGCTGATGACACAAATTGGTGTTATAGGCAGCTTGGATCATTGGTAGCAGCTCCCAGCACTGCCCTCACCTTCAAAGTCTGTAATTCTAGCAAGTATGTTACTGGCCGTAACTGTCCCAGTCTATTTAGCAATTTATTGGTCTCCTTTTTTTTTTTTTTACAATAATATGCTTTACTAGACTTGATACATTTATCACATAAAAAATCTGTGGAAAAAATGGACTACCAAAATAATTTGGATCTGGTTCCCTGCATTATGAAGTTTGTGTCCCACTATGTTATTTTGCTGTCCCTGTGACTCAACTTAAAGAAAGAAAAGACAAATCTTGTCTTTTAGCTGGTGTGTTTGTGATATTCCAAGTCTTCCTTGAAAAATAAAAAGCCTGACCACCAGTTACCTCTAAGAGAGCTTCATGTAGCACCAGGGCCAGTCTTATGCCTGTGTTAGTATTATGTCATAAAGGGTCAGTCTCAGGAAGGGCATCTTCCTCTAAAGTAGTTGAGTTTCCTTGGCCTATTCCAAAAATCCTTGGAGCCCATCATAGCAGGGAAGGCATGGCAGCAGAAACATTTGGTCCCCAGTGATGAGGTAGTGTGAGGAATGGTCTCCAATTTCTTATATGCTATAAAATCTCCAATTTTTTATATGTTCTATCCTAGTTTCACTTTCTTGAAGAAAAAAATCAGCTTGGTTAGTAAAAGACTTGCCTTTAGAGCCTGAAATTCTTGAGGGTTACCAGTGTTATGCTTAAAGAAAGCTTCCTTCCTGTCCTGTATGTTCCTTAGTTTTTACTCCTTGTCCCCATCAGAACTTGTTTACTGGACACCAATTTATGGTTGAAAAGTATACCATTCCTTCTAGAAGCTCTTGCCTCAGTTCCATTGTTCCTCAATCAGAATCTAGTGATATTTACTAGAATAAGTGACAGATATTTTAGAGATCTACATTTTTCTAGATTGTTTTCCCCCAGAATCCTAAAATAACCTCCCAAACTCTTGGACTTTCTTTTCCATGGTGGAGGTTTAGAAATATTCACATACAATCAATAAATGCCATTCTATCAAGACAAAAAAAATAAAAATCAACATTTTACTGCCCAGACGAGAGTGTTATTCCTTCTCCAGGAATTTTGTTTGTCAGGTTTCCATAATTCCATAGCTTTCAGACCCTCACCAACACTCCATATGCTTGATAAAGTAGTTGGAGTTTTATCCATTTGCTACAGGACTATTGGCTAACAATTAGCTGTGATGAATGATAAACTAGTGACCTTTCTATTAACAGGAGTACTAAAGTGCAAATTGAATAACATGTGAGTCATTTTATTGAATGGTTAACCTTCTTGTTTGTGGAAAAGTAACCTATTATAAACATTGCATTTATTTTCTGGTTTGTAATTTCTCATTCTATGATCTGATTTCTAATGTGCAAATATTGATATCAAGGATTCACATTATATATTTGTGTATGTACATACAAGCAAGTTGGATAAATTTAATCTGTCTTTTTTTCTTTATAAGTTATATCATAGAAATCTGTTAAAATGATACATTTATAACACTGGCTATTAAGCATTTGGAAATTTTAAGCCACCAGATGATATCACACTACAAGTTTTGATTAAGAACACATCTGAGTTTCCCTGCAACAGTGCACATGCACAGAGTGTGTAGTCCAGAGATCACAGTTCACTCTCCACCTCACTCTCCACCTCTCAGTTTCCCTGTCCATGCTACCCCTGCTGCTGGTATGGGGAGGTCTGAACCTTGCCTATCTGCAGGGGGAGCAGGCCTTCTTTTGCTCCCAGATTCCCAGGTGTTCAACTCAGAGTTCCCCTGCCAGAGAAGGTAGACCAGAGTTCCTGGTTCATTTGCCACCTCCCAATACTGGAGTTCCTTCTACTCATGCTGCTATTGTGGGTGGCTGGAACCCTGTATGACTGTTGCAGAAGCAGGAATTTTTGCTCCAGGATTCCTGGCTTAATGGCCCCTTGTTTCTCAACTACCTGTTTCCCTGTGCCAGTGGGTGTATGTGCCTCTGGGAGAGCTAACTTTTTACTCCTGGATCTAAAGCTTGCCAGCTCCTGGTTTCCCAACCTCTAGCTCCCCTGTGCTGAAGAATACACATAAGCACATAAGCAGAGTGAGCAGGCCTAAGCTCCCAGTTCCCCACAGACCAGGTCTCTGGATACTCCTGCTGCACTTACAACCTCCACAACATATGTATCTGTGATAATAAACTATAAACTCATACTACTACATTTCTTTCCAGGATAAAACAGAACACTCACTAAATATTGTACAGTGACAAAGAATCGTTTCCTTCTTAATAAGATAAGACTTATACCCTGAGATGGGTAAACCACAATGCAAAAAAAAAAAAAAAAAAAAAAAAGTCAGAAAACAGAGATCTCCACTAAGGATGCCTAGTTCCACTATGGAAGCTTCCAATTAATACATAGAGGGAAAAACAGAAATTTAATCCCAAAATGAAAACACAACAAGCTATGTGACCCTGACCAAGTCAATTGCTGAACTTGATGCAGGTCATCAAAAAAACAATAAGAACATAAATGAAACTGAAGAGGTTCATCATTTACAGCACAAAGCTTTTGTCAGTAGGCTTAATTCAATAGAGAACAAGAGACCTCAAAATAGAGATAAATGAATTGAAGGTGAGTCAACAAATAGAAGATCTCAATAACCATCTGATTAACTTTAATGAAGACATGATCAAATGCAAGAATTAATTTGAGGAAACATCATGAAAACTAGACCTCAATCTGAAATGGAACCTCTAAAAGTGATGGACATGATGCAAAAAAGAAAAGAGAAGAAAAGAAAGGGAAGGAAAAGAAAAATCAAATATAGCTTTTAAAAACCTCTCTAGAACTACTCACTAACAGAGTCAAGCATTTGGAGGACATAATCTCTAAGCTGAAAAGAAATAACAAATTAATTGGGAGTCCAAAAACTTTGCTAAATTCAAAAAAATCATGTGAAAAAAATATGAGGGAACCATGGGATACCCTGCAATGACAAAATATCCAAATCACAGGTATGCCAGAAGGGGAAAATACCCAGGAAAGAGGCATATAGAATATATTCAACAAAACTATTGAAGAAAAATTTGTTGATCTCAAAAAGACAGGCCAATCCAAATATAAGAAGCTCACAGAACATCAAACAGACAAGACCAAAGAAGTAACTCTCCAAGGCACAATATAACTAAAACTCTAAACAATGAAAACAAAAAGAAAATCCTAAAAGTATCAAGACATTTCATACAAAGGCAACTCCACCAATGTGACCTCAAATTTGTCAGTGGAAACCAGGAAAGCAAGAAGGGCATGAAATGGAATACTTCAAAACCTAAAAACCCTGGTTTCCAACCCAAACAATTGTGCCCAGTGAAAATATCCCTCATGACAGATGGAGAAAGGAAAATTTTCCATGATCAAAGGCAGCTCTATCATGATATAATCAAAAGGAAAAACCTACACAGGACACTTCAGGTAATACTCCATACACAACAGTCAACCAACCAATCTCAAGAGCCTACAACAAGAAGAACACAACAACCAAATGTAGAGCAGGCTCAAGCAAGTACAAAGCTCAAGAAAGCATAAAACCCCATAAAGCACCACAACATGACAGGAATTAAATCAAATCTACAGTTACAATCTTAAATATTAAATGTCTTAATTCACCATCAAAATTTAAGCTAAAAGGGTGGATCAGGAAAATGGACTCTTCTATCTATTGTCTTCAATAATCCCACCTCTCCACTAAAGAGAAAACCTCCACAGAGAGAAAAGATGGAATATAATATTCCAAATGAATGGAAATAAAAGTAAATTCCAAGCAAATAGAAATAAGAAACAAGTAGTAAAAGCTGTATTAATATCTAATAAAATAGACTTCATACCAAAAGTAAATGAAAAGGACAAAGAAAGTCGCTTTTCACTCATCAAAAGAATGGGACAACATGAGGACACCACAATCATAAATCTATTTGCACCAAACACAGTTGTACCACAGTTTATAAAACAAAACCTACTTGACAGCAAAAGAAGAAATAAACCCCAATACCATCATAGTTAGGGACATCCATACTCAACTATCATCAATAGATAGATCATCCAAAGAAAAAATCAACAAGGAAATAATAGAGCTAAACACCACCATAGATCAACTTGACTTAATGGGCATGTACAGAACATTCTTCTTTGCAGCCCATGGATCCAAGATATATCATATATTAGGGCATAAAGCATGCCTCCATAAATTCAGTAAAATTGACATAACTTCTTTCATCATTTGGATTGCAATGCTTTAAAGCTTTAAATTAACAGCAAAGGATGCTACAGGAATTCCACAAGCTCCTGGAAACTGAAAAGCCTTCTTTAAACAATGAATATGTTTTGGCAAAAACCAAATAGAATATTGTAAAGTTTATAGAATGGAATTATAACAAAAATACAACATACCCAAAACTATGGGACACAATGAAGGAAATACTAAGTGGAAAATTCATAGTACTAAATACCTTAATAATAATCTAACTGTCCACCTAGATGCACTGGAAGAAAACAAGGACAATCCAACCCTAAGAGCTCCAGATGGAAAGAAATAATCAAAGTCAAAAAATTAAATAATTAGAAACTAAAATAACTTATGAAATAAAGAGCTGGTTCTTTGGAAAAATACACAACATTGATAAAACCTATCCAATTTGATAAAAAAAATGAAGTCATAAATTAACAGAATCAGAAATGAAAAGGGAGAGATCACAACAGACATATGTGAAATTGAAAGAATCATCAGGACATATTTCCAAAACTTCTACTATACAAAACTGGGTAACTGGGGGGAATGGATGCATTTCTAGACTAATATCTGTTACAAAAACTATATTAATAGCACAATAATCTTCTAAACAAACCTATCATATCCCCTGAGGTTGCAAGGTAATCAAAAACCTCCCCAAAAAGAAAAGCTCGGGACTAGTT
The DNA here is from genome assembly GCF_020740685.1 of Jaculus jaculus. Classification (NCBI taxonomy): domain Eukaryota; kingdom Metazoa; phylum Chordata; class Mammalia; order Rodentia; family Dipodidae; genus Jaculus; species Jaculus jaculus. The sequence continues at coordinate 96,385,553 of NC_059108.1, read as the reverse complement.
GGCTTCTCAACCAAATCCTAACAAATATTAATTCAAGAAATTAAAGCACTTTTTCTCAAAAAGTTTCACAAAATTGGAGAAGGAATTCTCCTCAATTACTTTTATGAAGCTAGCAACACCATAATACTAAAACCAGACAGGGATACAACAAGAAAAGAAAACTATAGGCAAATATCCTTGATGAACTTAGATGCAAAGATCCTGAACAAAATTCTCACAAACTGAATTAAGCAGCACATGAAAAGCATTATCCACCTTGCCCAAGTAGGCATTATCCCAGGAGCACAGGGATGGTTCAACATAAAGAAATTGGTCACCACATAAATAAACTTAATCACAAGAACCACATGATCATTTCAAAAGAAACAAAGAAGGCCTTCCATAAAATAACATTACCTTATGCTCAAAAGGCTGGATACACTAGGCTAGAGTGTTTATATCTTTATTTAATAAAGGCTATAGAAAGAGCTACTAAAGCCCAAATGATGCTTAATGGGAATGACTCAAAGAGTTCTCGTTGAGATCAGGAATGAGACACTAGGGCCAATTCTTATCCCTGGTCTTCAGCATAGTACTAGAAGTCCTAGCCCAAGCAATAAGAGAGGAGAACGATATAAAAGATTTCCAAATTTGGAAGGAATAAATCAAATTAGCCCTTCTTATAGATGACATGATCTTATACATAAATGATCCAAAAGTCTCTGCCTCAAAACTTCTAAGGTGAATTCATTCCTTTAGCAAAGTGGCAGGATACAAAATCAATACACAAAAATAAATAGCTTTTCTATATGCAAAGATGAATATACAGTAAAAGGACATTAGTGGGACTGTCTCATTTTCCAAAGCTGCAAAATAATCAAGTATATTAGAATAACACTAACAAAGGCTGTGAAAGGCATGTATAATGAAAACATAAAACCACTCAAGAAAGAAACTGAAGAGGATACAAGAAGATAGAAAGACCTCACATGCTCTAGGATAAGTAGAATTAATATTGCAAAAATGGCAATTCTACCAAAATCAATATACAGATTTAATACAATACCAAGAAAAATTCCAGCACCATCCTTCATAGAAACAGAAAAAAATTATCCTAAAATTCTTATGGAATGGCAGCAGGCCTGGGATATCCAAACATATCCTAAGCAAAACAAATACTTCTGGAGGTATTACCATTCCTGATCTAAAGCTAAAGCTATACTACAAAACACTGTGGTACTGGAATAAAAACAAAAACATAGATCAATGTAACAGAACTGGAGACCCTACACTTAGGTCAAATAAGTACAGGTACTTTACAAAATTACAATTAATATAGACTAGAGAAAATAAAGCATCTTCCAAAAAATGGTGTTGGACAATTTGATAACTACATGCAGAAAGATTAAACTAGAACCACTCATTGCAATATATAAAAAAGTCATGTCCAAATGGATAAAGCCACAATATAGGACCTGAAAAAATTCTCCTGTTAAAAGAAAAAAAAAAAATTGGAGGAACTCTCCATGATATAGAAGGGAGGAAAGACTTTCTAAACAATAACCTACTAGCCCAGAAAACTAAACAGTCACTCAACCAATGTGATCCCCTGAAGTTTAAAAGCTTTGGTACAGACAAGCATGCCAGAATCAGAGCCAATAGATTACCCACAAAATGGGATAAAATCTCCCCCAGATATACTAATGACAGAGGCCTAATATCTAGAATCTACAAATAAATTCAAATCTAAATAATAAAAACAAAAGCAACCTGCTCAAATAATGGGGCAAAGAACTAAATAGGAAATTCTCAAAGGAAGAAATACAAATGGCTACTACACAATTAAAGAAATGTTCAACATTATTTTTTTAAATTTAATTTATTAGTGTTCTTTTCAGCAAATACAGGCAGTTTGGTACCATTGTTTAGTCTCATCTATGATCTACCTCCTCCCATTGGACCCTTCTTGTTGATGTAAATGGGCCGTGCATTATGGAGTTAGCCCACAGTTATTGGTATGATAAATGTCTCTGCAAATCATGACCCAACATGTGACTCTGACATTCTTTCCGCCCCCTCTTCTGCAAAATTTCCCTGAGCCATGTTGGGTTCAAATGTTCAACATTATTACCCATCAGGGAAATGTAAATTAAAACAGCTATGAGGGCTGGAGAAATGGCTCAGTGGTTAAGCACTTGTCTGTGAAGCCTAAGGACCCCAGTTCAAGGCTCAGTTCCCCAGGACCCACGTTAGCCAGATGCACAAGGGGGTGCACTTGCCTGGAGTTGTTTTTTTTTTTTTTTTTTTTTTTTTTTTTTTTTTTTTGCAGTGGCTGGAGGCCCTGGCATGCCCATTCACTCTCTCTCTGCCTCTTTCTCCCTCTATCTGTTGCTCTCAAATAAATAAATAAAAATAAATGAAAAATAAATGAAAATTAAAAAAACAAAAACAAAAACAACTATGAGATTCCAGCTTACTCCGGTCAGGATGATAATCACTGAAAAATCAAATTATGAATTCCCGCCAAGATGGCAACCACCTAGCTGTGCTGTAAATCCCATGGAAAGAAAAGCAAGATATTAAGGGTTCATTGGGTCTCTTAGGGGAGAGCAATCTCCAATAGATTGTCAGTGGGAGGGCGGGGGCCTGGGGGGAAGAGCAGAAACAAGGAATCACTGATCCCCTAGCAGGCCGGTAACCTACCCCTTCCCCCAAATAGCCGCTGTATCCACAGCACCGCCCAACACTGATTGACCCCTGTGTGTGGAAGCTTAGACTGCTCCACCCACTCATACTCTTACTGCTCCAGCCATCGCACATTAGTGAGTCCTGGCAATAAGAAGGAATCCCTGATTCCCTCAGGAGTGAGTAGCCTACCCCTCCCTGCAAGTAGCCACTGAATCCACAGCGCAGCCATGTGCAGATCAATCCCTGTGTGTGGAAGCTTAGACTGCTCTGCCCACTGGCTCACTTACTGCTCCTGCCACCTCAGGTTCAGCCAACCCAGTCCCACAGCAACTGCCACACAAGTTCACCTATGTCTCTTGCTTGCGCCAGCTCAGGTACCATCCCCTACCTGTCTACAATGCTGGCCGGCTGCCATTGTCCTGTGTCGGAGGAACACAGACTGCTTCCAGGACCCAGTCTTCCCAGCCAGAGTTTGGGCTGCTTCAGTGCCTGGTACCTCAGTGTCCATCCTAGCTCAAATGCAGGCAGCTTTGGTGCATTACCACTTGAGAATTCAGGTAACTTTGGCTCCCGTGCCAGGCAATAGAGCAGGAGGCATTGGCAAATGAGAGCCAAAGACCAGGCTGCATGGCAATTGCCACAGGCTGCCTCAGATTCCCTTTGGGCTTGAGCCCAGGCTGATCCCCCAACCTACGTGACCATACACTGTCATGGGCAGACCACAGCACAAAAGAAATAACATGAAAAATTAAATGCAAGAAAATCTAGTTAGATCACCCAGTCCTACATAAATACATCTAAACAAAACATAGAAGAGTCATGAGGATCAGAACATAATATTGAAACTATGAGCAATGCAACTCTGACCAACCTACTGGTAGAACGTGCAGGAAAGCAACAAAGGAACAATAATAGTGTGGATGCTACCATCACTAAATTAGAACAAATAGATAAGAAACTAGAAGGAGTTCAAAGAGAGTTAAGAGTTTTGAGGGAGAGTGAAAAAAAAAAAAAAGACCTTAAATATCAGCTGGCCATGCTAAATGAAGACATAAAGAAATGCAAGGATGAATTCCAAGAATCATCAAGAAAATCCGAAAATGATGTGAAAAGTGAACTTGACAGAGGGATGGAAATTATGCATAAAAAAGTAGTAGAAAATGCAAACTTAATTGAACAAGTCCAAAACTCTCTAGAAACACTCAAGAATAGAGTCAGCCAAGTGGAGGATAGAAACTCTGATCTGGAAGAAAAGATGGAAGAAACAGTTGGAGAGTTCAAAATTTTCAGTTAGTTCAAAAGTTCCTGTGAACAGAACATGAGGGAATTGTGGGATACACTAAAACATCCTAATATCAGGATCATTGGAATACCAGAAGAAGAAATTCAGTCATGGAGAACTTATTCAACAAAACAATTGAAGAAAAATTCCCCAGTCTTTTATTTTTCTTTTCCTTTTTTATTTTTTTTATTTTTTTTAATTTTTATTTATTTATTTGAGAACGACAGACAGAGAGAGAAAGACAGATAGAGGAGAGAGAGAGAGAATGGGTGCGCCAGGGCTTCCAGCCTCTGCAAACGAACTCCAGACGCGTGCGCCCCCTTGTGCATCTGGCTAACGTGGGTCCTGGGGAACCGAGCCTCGAACCGGGTTCCTTAGGCTTCACAGGCAAGCGCTTAACCGCAAAGCCATCTCTCCAGCTCCCCCAGTCTTTTAAAAGAAAGGCCCATCAAGATACAAGAAGCCAACCGAACTCCAAACAGACTGGACCAAAGGAGAAACACTCCAAAACATATTGTCATTAAGACTCTAAACATTGACACCAAAGAGAAAATCCTAAAATAGCTATGGAAAAACAGCACACCACTTGCAAAGGTAACTCCATCAGAATTACTTCAGACTTCTCAATGGAAACACAGAAAGCTAGAAGGGCCTGGAGTGAAACTCTGCAAAGTCTAAGAACCTATGGATTCAAACCCAAACTACTCTACTCAGCAAAAGTATCCCTCATAATAGATGGTGAAAGAAAAACTTTCCATGACAAAACTCAGCTTTACAATTATATGAACACAAAACCAAACCTACAGAGAGTATTTCAGGAAATTCTCCACAAAAAAGAAACAAATAAACAAACTCAAATGCCTACAAGGAGCAGATCACAATAACCAAACTCAGAGTAGGCAAAAAACTTAAAGCTTATGAAAACAGCAACCCACATTTACCATCACAATATGGCAGGGATCAAATCAAATCAAATCAAATCTCACAGTCATTACCCTAAATATTAATGGCCTTAATTCACCCATCAAGAGATACAAGCTAAAAGGATGGCTCAAAAAATTAGACCCCTCAATCTGTTGCTTTCAAGAAACCCACCTCACCACTAAAGACAGACACCTCCTCATGGTGAAAGGGTGGAAAATAATATTCCAAGCAAACAGGAATAAGAAAAAAACAGGCATATCTATATTAATATCAGGTAAAATGGACTTCAAATCAAAAATAATCAAAAAAGACAAAGAAGGTCACTTCCTACTTATCAAGAGAATGATCCATCAAGAGGATATTACAATCATAAATCTGTATGCACCAAACACAGGGGCATCACAGTTCATAAAACAAAACCTACTTGACAATAAAACAGATATAAGCACCAACACCATCATAGTTGGGGACTTAAATATACCATTATCAGCAATAGACAGATCATGCAAACAGAAGCTCAACAGGTAAATAAGAGACCAGATGGCTTCTCAGCTGAATTCTATCAAACCTTCATGGAAGAACTCAAACCAATCTTCCTCAAACTGTGCCATAAAATTGGAGAACAGGGAATGCTACCCAATTCCTTTTATGAAGCAAATATCACCCTAATTCTAAAACCAGGCAGATTTGTCACAAGAAAAGAAAACTACCGACCTATTTCTCTGATGCACTTAGTTGCAAAGATCTTGAACAAAATCCATGCAAACCAAATCCAACAAAACATCAAAAGCATTATCCCCCTTGACCAAGTGGGATTCATCACAGGAACACAAGGGTGGTTCAACATACAGAAATCTGTCAATGTAATACACCAATAAACAAGGTTAAACACAAAAACCACATGATAGATGCAGAAAAGGCCTTTGACAAGATACAACATTACTTCATGATAAAAAACATTGGAGAGAATTGGCATGGTTGGTTCATATCTTAACATAATAAAGGCAATATACAAAGCTCTGAAGGCCCAAATAATACTTAATGGAGAGAGACTGGAGGAATTTCCTTTAAGATCAGGAACAGTACAGGGTTGTCCTCTCTCACCTCTGCTTTTCAATACAGTACTGGAAGTCCTAGTTCAAGCAATAAGACAGGAGAAGGAAATAAAAGGGCTACAATTTGGAAAGGAAGAAGTTAGGTTGGCTCTATTTGCTGATGACATGTTTGTATATGTAAGAGACCCAAGAGACTTCATCCCAAAACTCCTGAAGGTGATTAACTCCTATAGCAAAGTAGCAAGATACAAAATCATTGTACAAAAATAAGGAGCCTTTCTATATGCCAATGACAAAGTTACAGAAAAAGAAGTAAGGGACATAGTCCCATTTTCAATAGCAACAACAACAACAACAAAAATAAAATACCTTGGAATAATGTTAACCAAGGAAGTCAAAGATGTATACAACAAAAACATAAAAATGCTCAAAAAAGAAATTGAGGGGGACTTGAGAAAATGGAAAAACCTCCCATGCTCCTGGATAAGCAGAATTAACATTGTTAAGATGACAAACCCACCAATGGCAATATATAGATTTAACGCAATTCCAATTAAAATCCCTACACTGTTCTTCACAGAGATAGAAAAAAATGATTTCAAATTTCATATGGAAAGGCAGAAGGCCTTACATATCCAAACATATCCTCAGCAAAAGGATGGGGGGTAGGTCATGGATGAGCCTAATAATGGTACCAAACTGACTTTATTTGCTGAATACAAAACTGATTAATAAAAAAAAGTAAAATCAAATTATTATAAATGTTGGTGGGGATATAGGGAAAGAGGAGCCCTCATTCACTGTTGGTGGGAATCAACTTGTAAAACCATTTTGGAAATCACTATGAAGAGCCCTGAATAAGGTAAAAATAGACCTACCAACAGACCCAATTATTCCCCTACTAGGAATTTACCCTAAAGGTTCTATGCTTCACTGCAGAGCTATTTGCTTAATCATTTTTATAGATGCTTGATTAATAACAGCATCTGGAAAAACAACCCTGGAAAGAATGTGATGAAACCTAACCCTAAAATATTTGACTCTGGCTTGTAACTCTCAGTACCATAAATAAGTTGCTACCAACACTGAGCTATTGATCAGAGAGATCAACAAGGTCCCCAAAACAAGAGAGCCTTCTGTCAAAGCACTTTCTTATCAGCCTGAGGTAATATTCTTGAAGAAATAATATGGCCTGAAGAATTGCACTTTTAAAGTTCTGGCTACTAATACTGCTCATCGGGACTAAAACTGGAGAATCTCTAGGACAGAGAAAGAAACAGGTACATGGTCATATGTCACTCATTTTGTGCTAAATGTAAACCCAAAGTATGAAGCATAAAGATAAAGGAAAAATGGCCTCTATGTCTCACACTTCAGCTCTGTAATTTGCACTTACAAATGCTCCATCAAGTAGGTTATATGAGCAGACCTTTCAATATTGATGAGGCATTTTTCCCTTACTGCTGCTCTCAGCTAGGCCAGCTTAGATCTGTATGCAAATCATTTTGTCAGTCAATGTGTGATGCACCTTACATTTTCCTTCTCCATCAGTATATCTTTCTCCAAGCATTTTTTGTAAAACTTGCTCTTACCTCTGTCATGAACAGCAGCAGCTTGGGTCATCCATCACACTGACACTCTGTGTCAGCAGCTTTTTGCATGATATAGGTTGATTCTGATATGGCATAACCATTAGAAAATCACAAAGAAGACATCACTGTTGTCAACTTAGGTCATAAACTAAAGAAAATCCCAATGAGGCTTTTAGTTCCTGCCAAGGTTTCTTTTAAAGTGACAGGAGAATGGAAAGATAAGATACAATGGTGATAAATGGTGGTAAAAATATGTTTAAGTATTAAAATGCATATTGTTGGGCTGGAGAGATGGCTTAGCGGTTAAGCGCTTGCCTGTGAAGCCTAAGGACCCCGGTTCGAGGCTCGGTTCCCCAGGTCCCACGTTAGCCAGATGCACAAGGGGGCGCACGCGTCTGGAGTTCGTTTGCAGAGGCTGGAAGCCCTGGTGCGCCCATTCTCTCTCTCTCCCTCTATCTGTCTTTCTCTCTCTGTCTGTCGCTCTCAAATAAATAAATAAAAATTAAAAAAAAATGCATATTGTAGAACATCCTATATTACAGTAATTATATAGTAATTATGTTATTATTTTAATATTTTTTTTATTCATTGGAGCCAGAGAGAAATTGAGAGAGATCGAGAATGGTGCACCAGGGCCACTAGCCACTTCAAATGAACCATGGACATGTGGCTTATATGGGAACTGGGGACTAGAACCTGGGTCCTTATGCTTTACAGGCAAGAGTCTAAACTGTTAAGCCATCTCTCCAACCTTTCATCACTTCTTGAAGTAAGAAATATTTGTATCAAGTAACCTCCCTAAAGATAATTCACATGTACAAAACTCATTTTGGAATCATGAGTAAGTACTTATTCAGGTTTTATTTTGTAAGGGAACCAGGACCTCTGCTTCCTAAAAATACTGTAGGTTTAAAATAACAGAAATATATATATATAATAAATATATAATATATAATATACAATATATATGTATACACACACATATCTCACGTATACATATATGTGTGTGTGTGTGTATGTATGTATGTATATATGTGAGAGAGAAAGATTTCAGATACTTATAATTTAATACGTCAATGAGGGAAAGGTATCATGCTACCTGCCTTTGCTTTTTCTGAAATCTTTTACTGCTTTTGAATTCTACTATTTCAAGCCAATTGGAGAGAGAAAAGGAAAGTTGAGAGTTTTATTTGCCATTACATATAAAACATGCTGTGCAAATATGTGTAATGCAATTTTTAAATTCAAGTGCAGACATGATACTTAAAAAAAATAAAGTTCAAGGCTGAAGAGTTGGTTTAGTTGTTAAGGCACTTGCTTGCTAAGTCTGAAGAGTTAGGTTTGATTGCCCAGTACCCAAATAAAGCAGTTGTACTGCAATTATTTACAAAGACACACTTAATAATTATAAAATAACCAATCATTTCTGTCCTGTCCCTTGCTCTTATATATCAGTTATTCCATTTAAAGATTTTCAGTCATCACCAATCATGTAGATAGGTATTATAATTTTAGCTCGGCAAATGATATAGTCTAGACAATCCTTTATTTCCCTTTATGATACTTTAGTTGAGAGACTTCTATAGGGAAGTAGAATTTCTCAGACTAAAAACAAAAACAAAATAAAGTTTTCCTCTATAAAACAAAATCTGGATCTTTGGATTTTTTTCCAGACTCTTTAACAATTTCATGATTTAAAAGTGACTTGTTCTGTTCCATGTAAGTGCTGTTTGCCTCAATGTCACATTATGAATGAATAGGAGAAAGACATAAGAAATCAGTTTACTAATGTAAACTCTTACACTTTTTAAATCCAAATCAACAATGTTCTGGAGGTGCTAGTGGTACGATTCTAGATTCTGTTATAATTCATGTTACACACACTAAGTTATACAAAGCTTACGTTTCTGTGAAATCAACAAACATTATTTTGGGAAAGGTATTACTATGGATGGATTAATGCATGTTTAAAAATTCTAAGTCCCATATGACTTTGGTAAAGAAGCTGTTTCCATTATCTGAATGGAGACCCAGTGGTGCTTTTATTTTTAACCTTTATTTTTCATGTATATTCTTTAGTTTAGTTTTTGGAGCTATAAACTTATAACATGGGAAGCAACTGTACTAATCCACATAAAATGTTTATGTAAAATAAATATTATTTTCTGTCTTATAGACTTCATGTCTTTCCAAAGTCCATGAGATCAGTAACACTTTCTCTTTTTCTTTACATTAAGCCCATTCAAGAAGTTTAAAAAATAAATCATTTTTGTACACTGTAGTATCTACTTAAAATGCCCTGTCATTGTAATTGCCACCTTACATTGCACTTCCATCCCCATAAAACTCCATAACCTGAACATTTTGAGTACCACTAACCCATGTGTTAATCATCTCTATAGTTTGGAGTTTTCAGAATGTCAAAAATTTGAAGCACATGAACCCCAAAAGATTTTTGTGGCTTAATAGTTTAGTCTTTCTTATTAACTAAACAACATCCCATTCTCTTAATAAATTTCCTTTTAATTTTCATTTTAAGTGACATTTTATTTATGGATTTTGATAATTAGGAGTTAAGATTCAATAAACATCTGAAGGAAGATTTTTGTGCTAACATAAGTGTTCAAATCATTTTGGTGAATATTTCTGTAATATAGTAAGGCTAGGGTCAAGCTGTAAAAGAAACTGTCAAATGAATTTTCAAAGTGACTGTATTTTTTTATTCTTATGGAATCAATTTATGATAAATATTACAATTCTATCATTGACCTCAGGACACTGGGGTTTAGTCATCATTATGGGCATGCAATAGTGTCTTATTGACACTTACATGTTTTCCTCTGCTTGTCTGCAGAACATTTGTGAGCATGTTGTTCAAGATTCCTTCTTTGTTTCCAGGAATACTTTGTTTACTTATTTTTTTTTGTCATACTCTCATTTTTATTTATTTAACATATTGTAGGATTCCTTCAAACAATTACAAGTTCTCTATTGCAATCCCTTTAGATTCTCCCCAGGAATGTAGTGTTTGGGTAGATAGTAAGGACTCACAATAAACATTTTCAGTTACAAAAGGAATGCATACATACATAAAACATGCAAACAGTGTAAAAGTGTTATCAGATGAAAAGATGGAAACTAACAATTCTGATCCTCACTCCCACTAATTCCACAGATGTTACTGTTAATCTTATATCTCCTTTAGGAATTATATATAAATTTATAAAGATTTAGTCATAACTTTTTTACACAAATGGCATGATATTGTTTGCACTATGCCTTTTTCCTTCCTTTTTGTATTTTTTTAATTAATTAGTTTTGTACTCTGCAAATACAGTCAATTTGGTACCATTTTTAGGTTCATCCATGTCCTACCCCCCTCCACTCCCAAGCCCCTCCGTGTTGAGAGATATGGGTCATGCATTCTGGAGTTAGCCCACAGTTATGGGTAGGATAAATGTCTCTTCATATCATGACCCAATGTGTGGTTCTGACACTCTTTCCACCCCCTCTTCTGCAATATTTCCCTGAACCATGTTGGGTTCATTTTGGGTCTGCTTCAGTGATGAGGTGTTGGGGGCCTCTGGGTCTCTGGCTGTCTGATTTGGTAGGAGTTGATTTTTCTCTGTGTTGATCTCCTTCACCCTTGTGCTGGTACCCGGTTCACCAAGAAAACAGCACCCTTGATTGTTTTGCCAGTTCTTAGTTTCAGCAGGGGCACTTTTGAGGTATAATGGGGTGGCTCTCTCCTTAGGATCTATGTCTATCTGAAAGAGAGAAGCAGATTCTCCAACAAAGAGTAAAGTTACCTAACACCTGACAAATGAGATAACCCTTACTTTTTTATAGAGAATTTAACCGGTGTAGGCCCCCTTGTAGCCCATGATTGGTGTTAGGTAGCTTGATAATGGAAAGCAGGCTTATGTTTGGATATGGTTCTGACTTGCTTCCCAGCTCCAGCTATGGGTCCCATACCACTGAGGGGATCAGTTAGCAAAGTCAACAGCAGTTGGTTTCCCACCATGGCTGTGTGCCACTATTGCACTTGTGTGAGCATCACTGAGCTCTAAGAACATGTTGCATATCTTGGATAAACAGTCTATGGACCTATATCCTGGATGTATATTCTCTTCATCTTTGGCACAATTTTGTGACTCAAGAGTTTTGAATTCAAAATATTTTGATAATGTCAAACTTACTACTTTCCCTTAAGGATCATGTTTATTTTAAACTCCTTGCCAAAGCAATTACACAGTTTTCCTGTGTGCTTTCTTACAGAAGTCTTACAATCTATAGATCCTCATGTCTTAGTTACAATTTGAGCTAATTTATATATGATGTTTAAAGGTTCTTTTTCATTTATTTAAACAATTTCGCAGTTTGTTTTGCCAACACTGTGTTAAAGGATATCATTTTTTGTCTTAAATTTACACCATGGTAAAAAGCATCACATTTGTAATGTGATATTCATTATACTTGAGTTGCGGGGTTTGCCTTTTATCTTTGTTCAATAGATTCTATGTATATATTATCTTGTCAATGCCATGCTGTGTTCTTTGTAACCTTATATTATGTTTTGAAGTGTTCCATTGTAAATCCTTCAAATGTTTTCCTCATATTATGTTAGACTTTCTAGACCTTATATTCTTTTTCTGTACATAGTAGAATACATTTAAAGATCTCTGTAGTATATGTCACTGAAATTTTAATTGGAAACACTGACAGATTAAGGATTTTGAATTTTCTAATACAGATAAGAATGTTTCTCAATTTCATCAATGTCTCAAAACTCTCTCTCATATATATATGATTTTAATTTATTATATAAAAATATGTTATATAATAGTATAATTTTACTATTCATACAACAATCTTATTTGAACAGTAATGCAGTATTTATTTTGAAATATTTTGTTTATTTATTTATTTGTCAGGGGAGAGAGAGAAAGACAGAGAGAAGGCTGAGAACACTGAGGTCTCTTGCTACTACCAATGAACTCCAGATGCATGTGCTACTTTGTTCATTTGACTTTACATGGGTATTGGACAATGGAATTTGTCCAAACATGAAGGCTCCATAAGCAAGTACCTTTACTCATTGAGAAATTTCTCCAGCTCTGTTTTATTTAATGCTTAATATTATAGTTTGTTTCAACTGGCATGTATTAGAATAAATCATTTATGAATTTACATGTTATTTACAATGTTATTACATCCCAAGTTTGTTTTCCAATAGACAAGTTGCTGGTTTTCCATGTATAAAGTATGTAATATGTACCAAACAAAAATTGCACATTCTCTTTTTGCAATTTGCTTACTATCTAGGATTCCAGGTATTATATTTTTATGAGGACAGCAGGACATAAGAGAACATACTTGTGATTTGGGAATGGTAGGTTGTCTTTGAGAGTCATTGAGCCTTTCTGGACACTTGGTTGTGCAATAACTGTGAATAAAACTGAGCTAGGATACCAGACACTTGTGATCACACTATATTTCCAGAGTCAGTGGCCTCTAGGTGCTTGTATTATGAATTCAAAGAATGATATTTGTATATCACAGAGGGTTTTGTTTAGAAAGATTCTATTAAAGAACTTACAGAGACAGAGTTTACAGTGCTTAAGAGAAGGAGCTCATACAGAGCTCCTACCCAAGAGACAGTATGGGGTTTACAGAAATGGGGGAATAAAAAAAAAAAACTCTTTCCAGGAAAGAAAGAGAGAATGACCCATTCTCCACTTAGGTCCCTTCCCTCTAGCAAAGCAGAGGCTTCATTCATTAAGGCAGAAAGATATAAGAGAAAAATAAGAAAATGCTTCCTCATTTCTTCACGGGCATTTCTTCACACTTTCTGAGGCTTCATTACCTCCAAATTGTTTCCCTTGCTTTTTTAGTTATTTTCAAAAAATGATTATAGTACTTCACTTCAAATTGAAGGATTTTAGTACTTGCCCTGCATTGTATTGAAGATGCTCACCTGTATTCTTAACCATAAAATTCTTGTTATAAGTGAAGTTTTGTCAGCAATAATTAATAATTAATTAATAAACTCATGTCATTTTTGTCTTTTTCTGATTGATATGCCAGATTACAGTCACTGCTTTTTGAATGTTGAAAGAGATCATAATAATGAAATATGTATTATTTGGTAATGCTAGCTAATACTTTTCATATGCACTTTGATTTATTTTGCAAACCAGAACTCAACTTTGGTATTCAGTATTTGTGTAATGTACCAGCTTTGGAGGGACAGTCATTGTGTTTTGTTACCACAGATCTTAAATATATCCAAAAAATTGTGAAGCTTGTTTTTACAGTTTTTTTATTTATTAGTTATGGACATACTTAGTATGGAAATAACAGGAATAACATTTTCCAAAGGGGTCCTCATCACTAGGGATGCAGGTTATTCCTGTGTGGATTGTTTGTCATGCATTGTGGGAGCAGCAGTCAGTTATGGAGGAAAAGCAATGCCTCTGGACATAATGTCCTGATTTGTGGCTCTAACAATCTTTCCACCCTTTCTTCAACAAAATTCCTTGAGCCATGTTGGGTTCGTTTTAAGTCTACTTCAGTGATGAGCTCTTAGGAGCCTCTGTATCTCTGCTTTGGTAGGTGTTGAGGATCCCCAGTGTCTACCTCTTTCACCCTTGTGCTGATTATCAGGTTTACCAAGAAAGCATCACTCTTGCTCATCTCCCCAGTTCCTCTGTGGTTTCAGCTGGGGCCAGGCTGAAGTGTGATAGGTCATTTATCTCCTCAGGTCCTACTTCCATCTGCAAAAGAGAAGTAAATTCTCCCACTGAGAGAGAAGTCAGCACAGGTTAATTGGGATAAGCATTATTAATTTAGAGAGAACTTAATGGGTGTAGTCCCTCCCTTATAGCCCAAGAGTAGTGGAAACTTGACCTTGGAGAGCAAAATCATTTTCTGAATATGATTCTGACCTGTTTACCAGTTCCAGATATGGGTTCCTTTCCACTGAGCAGATCTCTTAGCCAATCTGAAAGCAGTTGATTACTCAAAAAAGCTATGTGCCACTATTGTACTTGTGTGAGTACCATGTCAGGTTGTTTGTTTCTGGGTAGCTTAGACTTCAGATTGCTCAGACAGATGTTGGTCACTTTTCCCCTGTAGCTCATATAGCACCTTTCAGCACTAGACAGGCTAACTGTCTAGGGACTGGTTCTCTTCTGAGTTACAGCCAAGTTTCTCCATGTTCAGTGCCAACAGCATATGGTGTCTTCAGTAGGGTCTTACCATTAACCTCTGATGGGTAATCAAATGCTCTGACAGCAAGCTGCCTTATTTGGGGGAACCTTGTAAGTCTTTCCAATCAATAGCTCATTGTTTCCATCAGCCATATCCTGGTAATGGGACTTATAGACCAGAACAAAGGGAAAAGCAAATGAAGGGGTAAAAAAGAAAGAAAGAAGATAATTTGAGGTAAGGCATCATTCCAACCTCTACAGGGTACTTCTTTTCAGATGATCTCCCCAAGCTCCTGTTGAGAGTTCAATCTTTTAGTCTATCTTCCATGATATAGGTTTCTATGGAACAAGTTCAATTTAGGTTCAGTTTTGTGTCTTCCTCCCTTACCCTTCCACTCCCTCCTAAACCATACTATTCCTGCCTATCAAGTATGTTAGCAACTCTGGTTGATCCAGGTTAGGAAGTGCAGATTTGTGAAACCATGTGATGATACTCTTTTTTGTGATTGTGTGAGTTTGCTGAGTATGATCTGTTTCAAGCTTGACAATTTTTCTACAAATTTCATTGTGTTGTCCTTTCTTACTGCTGAATAGAATTCCATAGTGTATATATATCACGTCTTGGTTACCTATTCATCCAATGATGGGCACCTGGGTTGATTCTAGTTCTTAGCCATTTTGAATTGAGCAGCTATAAACATGGATTAGCAAATATCTATGTACTGAGGTGTAGGGCATTTAGGGTAAATGTCCAGTAAAGAAATAACTGGGTTTGTTGGCAACTCTGTGTTCATCTTTGTCAGGAGTCTCAATATTGATTTCCATAGTGGTCTTACAGCTTACATTCTCACCAACAATGAATAAGTGCTCCTATTTCTCCACTTCCTTGTCAGTATTGTTGTCATTTGATTTTTTTTTTTTTTTTTTTTTTTTTTTTTTTTTTTTTTTTTACTGATTGCTATCCTTACTGGACTAAGGTAAAATTTCATAGTTGCTTTAAATTGCATTTCCCTGGTGGTTAGGTATTTTGAACATTTTCTTAAGTGTGTTCTTGTCATTTGTATTTCTTCCTCTGAGAACACCCCATTCAGTTCTCTGCTCCATTATGTGAGTGGGTTGTTTCATTTTCTATTTTTTAGAGTTTTGAGTTCTTCATAGATTGTAAAATTAGGCCTGTGTCAGTTATATAGCCAGCAAAACTTAATCCAGTTCTGTGGGTAACCTGTTGCCTCTTGTGCTCGTGCGATTCAGGTGTCCCACATAAGCTTAGGTGTTCTGAATGCTAGGTTCTTAGCTGATGGAGGTTTGGGAATTAATGTGTTCTGGACACAGTGTATTGTTGGGGCAGGCTTATGGGTGTTACAGCCAGTTTCCCCATGCCAGTGTTTGCCACACTCTCCTGTTGCTATGGTGCACCTTATGTTTGCCAGGGGATGATGTTCATCCTCTGCTCATGTCATCATTTTCCTCTGCCATGGTGGAGCTTACCCTCAAGCCTATAAGCCAAAATAAACCTCTTTTTTTTCCATAACCTGCTTTTGGTTGGCCAATTTCTACCAGTAATGTGAACCTGACTGCAATAGTAAAGTGGTAACAAGGAGTGGGATTGCCGCTAGACCCGTTAAAGTATGGCTTTGGACTTTTGGAGCTGATTTTCAAGAGAAATGTGGAAGGATTTGAAATCTTGGCCTAAGAGATGCCTTGTAGTGCTGTAAATACAGCTTGATGGACTATTCTGGTCAGACTTGAAAGACCTGCATGCAGTAAGAACTATGGACTATGAAGTTTGGCTTATAAGGGTGAGGAAGAACTTTGCTTGGATTGGGTTAGAAGCAGTTTGAGAGACTTGCTGCTATGGCTGTGTCCTAAGAAGTTGTGCAGGATTGCATTGCATAGAAATGGACTGGTGGGAGCAGAGGTATATGGCACAGAAAAACATGAAACCTTTGGTCCTGAACCACTGCTTGTTCTACTGCAACTGAGAGATTATAACCTTTGAGATTTGACCAGCTGACCTTCACTGGGGCAACAGGAAGAATGTAGAATATTTTGAAGAGGCCTGAATGTTCAAGAAGTATCCTATTCTTTAAAGTCTGCTTTGTTCCTTCCTGAGTTAACAAATTGGCACCCTACCTGGCATTGTAGTGTATAAGAAATGCAGAAAAGAGAGGGTCATTGAGTTTGCAACACGGTCTTGTGTTTTGGAAGTGGCCATGGGCAGTGTGAAGCAGGTTTGTTGGATGCCTACATGGAGATCCAATGGAGCCATAAGGATGAACTGTGGATTACAGTGAAGACCCAGTAGAGATGCTGGGATCATAAGATGGCTGCTAAGGAAAGCTGCCAGCCCCAGGTGAAGTTTTCCAGGACAGTGAGTAGTCTAGTTGGAGGGGTAGAATTGGAACTCCAGAGACTTCTTTTTGGTTAGAATTATTGGACTTGGAGACTTCTCACTGGCTAGAGTTGTTGGACTTGGAGTTACACAGTTTGGTCTTTGCTCTGTTTAAATCAGACATTACTTGAGTATGTCTTTGCTATGCCCAATCTTTTACACTGTGAATGTTTATGCTGTGCCATTTGGTTTTTGGAGGTTATTTTTTGGTATTATGCCTCAGTTAAAAGATCTTGGTCAGGCTGGAGAAATGGCTTAGTGGTTAAGCGCTTGCCTGTGAAGCCTAAGGACCCCGGTTTGAGGCTCAGTTCCCCAGGTCCCACGTTAGCCAGATGCACAAGGGGGAGCACGCGTCTGGAGTTCGTTTGCAGAGGCTGGAAGCCCTGGCGCGCCCATTCTCTCTCTCTCCCTCTATCTGTCTTTCTCTCTGTGTCTGTCGCTCTCAAATAAATAAATAAAAAAAAACAACAGAAGAATTCCTAATATTATATCTAGTTCAAAAATAGTATCATAATCATCACAAATTACTGAATGATAATAAAACTGTAAAAATACTTTCTGTACAATTATTACAGAATGATGATGATACTTTCTCATTCTAACCTTTCTTTATATCACAGGGTTAACAATCCTATTAATTCATTTTTTGTCTTTCATGTCTCTCATTTTTCTAAACAGTAACACTTAGTTAAATATGGTCGAGAAACATATTCATCACTTCTAATAGCAATAAAGTGTTATTGTCAATAGTAGGAACATCTCTAGTTATGGAATTGTCTCCTGAGTTAATAGTAATATACTGGCTGCTTAGATGGCTTACTATTTAAAGGCACTTGCTTACAAAGCATGCTGGCTCAGATTTGAATTACCTGTATTTATGTAAGCCACACACACAATTTTGTGCATATACCTAATGATCTTTTCAACTACAAGAGGACCTGGCTTCATATTATCTCTTAACCACGATCTCTTTTTCTATGTTTCTCCTTGAAAATAATACCAAATCATACCATTTATTAGTAGAATGCTTGAATACACAAGTTATATTGACAATGATAGAAAAAGAAAGATTATTTCAGCATACTTGTTTCATATAGTCTCAAGATGGCTGGACAGGAAGAGTTCAATATAACAAAATGAAATTTAACTGGAATGCTTACAATGTTTTCCCTCAGGCTGGTGGTTATTATCACTGCAAGAGAAATAATCAAATTCAATATTAGTCTCAAGCCATCAAAGCATCTTCAGTTAGAGTAAAATTCGATGCAATCTTAATGAAGCACATATGGAATACAACATCATTTATATATATATATAAAACCATGAAGAAACTGACAACTAAAGAATTTATTTTTATATGTTAACATCAGATAAATAGAGGACAAAAATTCTTGACATACTATATGAATTTACTACATATTAATACACTTAAAAAGATACACTTAACCTGACTTATATACACAGTGCATGAATATGTCAAAACATCACATGGCTCTCCAGAAGCATATACAATTTTATGTTTTGCATAAAAATACATTTAATTGACTTTCAAAAATAATTGCCTTGAATCATTCTATAGTGCAATATTTTATCATGTTTAACTTTAATGAGCACTTGGAAAATTTGTGAATGCTCATAATCTGTACTAAAGTTGAGTGAATACTTGGGGGAAAATATAAAGAACTGTTTTCATAGGTGCAAAACAAAAAGATTTACAGAAATATCAGTGATAGAGTATGTTTTAGGTATGCTATGTTTTCACTTTTAATGTGTGTTGCCTTCTGTGTAAGAAAATGGACAGAAATAAAAAGTGCTACTTTTTCCCTATAGTGAACTGTGTTCTAGCTGCCTGGCATGCATGATAGGTATCTACTTCCAGATTCATCCTGGTTTCTTGGAAAGCTAGTTAGAACCTTATCATCTATCTTCACATTAATACTTCCATTGGCAAGTACATTCTGCCCATGTAGACAGATGAGTAAAACTAGTAAGAGTTTTGCAAGATGGGAACATTCTTCTCTCCTTTCTCAGTTCCTTTTTTTTTCCATAACATTCCTTCTATTTGTCACAAGTTTCTTTCTGTCAAGAAAATGAAGTGTACAATTCCAGTAGAAGAGATGGTAAGAAATTAGAACTCTTATATCTATCTGAACAGACCCTTATAGCTGAAAAGACAGAAATTGGATGTGAATCCTAATATAATTGGGTAGAAAGTCAATTAAGAGATAAATATAACCCTTTAATATGATAAAAAATATTAGTATAACATCACATTATGCGAATTCAAAATGTCACAATAACCTGCACCTGTGCTAGCAGGTATGTGGTGGAAGAATAACAAGAACAAGTTATAGGACATCCAAACATTGAGTTAGGACCCTCTATCTTCTCATAAATCTGAGAGGTTTTTGAAATGTCAGGTGAGGAAAATATGAGAAAGCTGTTGTTGCCTTAGTTTCTCTTTGGTTCTGGGAGGAGACATCTGAATATGGATGCCATGATATAGCATGGTCACAACAAACAAAGAGGCTGCTTCAGAGGGAAATTGCTAAGTATTCCTAACCTATACCAAGCTTGCATATGTTATATCACACACATGATTATTACTTCTGTTTTTGTACTTACAATATGTAAGCCCAAGTATCTTATATCCAGCAACAGATTTAGTGGAGTTGGGGGTAAAAGAACTAAACTGAGGCAGAATAACTTATACCAAAGGTATTGAGAATAATTCATCATCAGTTCAAATAGGATTGAAATAATCGACTTTCCATTTTTGCCTTGACTTAATAAAGTGACTTTAATCCAGGTACAGTAACAATTTAGTATAAAACTTGCATAGGCAGAAGTCCTAACAATTCCCTCTCATGGTTATTAATTTGTTTGGTATTGTTAACTTATTCTATGGTGTTTTCCCACCTTTCTTGATCTTGCAGGGGAGAAGTGTTACTATCATGTGGAAACTTCAACTTCATAGCTTTAAAAAAGATTTAAGAGGTACCAAAGCATACATCTTTCATATATCTACTCTTAATTTTATTTATTTTAAATTTTATTATATATATATGTTATTATATATATATTATTATATATGTTATGACAGAATATGTACTATTTTCCCCTCACCTGAATTCCCATTACCCTGAGGGCCCTCCTTGGTGGGGTCATAGCAATCACTGTAGGGTTATAAAGACCTAAGTTAGTCCCTATGGTGTACAAAGGGGATGGATCTGTCATCATCAACCTGGGACTGGTTGTCAGGCTAGTAGTAAGAGAAGTATTCATGATGTCACTTCCTCTGAAATTTCTTCTAGGCCCAGGCTGACCTGAAATTTACTATGTCATCTCAGGGTAGCCTCAAACTCACAGCAACCCTCTGACCTCTGCATCCCAAGTGCTGGGACTAAAGGCATGTGCCACCACACCCAGCTCCAGCATGGTATTCTAATGTTGGGTGGCCACAGCCTGTGGTGTCTTCAGCAGCAGGGTCTTACCTTTGTGCTCTAGCAAATATCCAAGTGTTTTGGCAATGCCCTACATTTTTGAGGGACCTCATGATCTCCCTGGCCAAAAGTTCACTCTGGGGGATAAATCAATTCTGGGCCTTGGATTTATTAGCCAGAGTCTGTGGTAGTAAGGTTAAGCATTTTCCACCTTCTGTACAGAGTGTCCCCCTTTCATCTTAACTGGTAGATGTATCTTGTAGAATGCTAGTCAGAATAAGAGTTTCCATAGAACTGATTATTATTTTAGTTTAGTTTTTGCATAATTCCCTACTCCCCTCCATATCCCCTACTTGTCTAATACCCCCCCCCCACCTCAACATTCTCTCTCTCCCCCAACCCAACTAGAACTGCCACCTCTTTCCCCACCCCATTTTTCCCTTTCTAGTTTTATATCCACATTCTTGGTAATAACTACCATTGCATTCCTTTCAACTTGATCCCAGTTGAGAGATTTTCAACATTGTTATTCATCAGAGAAATGTAAATAAAAATAACTCTGAGCTCTCCATTTCACAACAGTCAGTATGGCATACATCAAAATGTCAAATAACAAATGCTCGCGAGGCTGTGAGGAAGGAAAGAGGAACGCTTGCTTATTAATGGTGGGAGTACAAACTGGTACAACCACTATGTAAATCAGTATGGAGGGTCTTGTAAAAGATGAAATAGAGCTACAATTTGACCCAGGTATAGCACTTCTTGGCTTATAATCTAAAGACTCCACTCTTCAGCAGAGATACTTCCTCAATTATGATTTTTTTTTTATTCACAATAGCTAAGAACTGGAAAAAGCCCAGATAACCATCAACTGATGAATGTATAATAAAGATGTGGTACATATAAACAATGGAATTATACACAGTGGTAAGGAAAAATGAAATAATGAAATTTGCAGGCAAATGGATGAGTTGGAAAAAAATTATTCCAAGCAAATTCATACAGACATGGACAAATGCCATATGTACTCTGTCATATATCGAAAAGTATGCATCAAGTAATTGAATATAGAAATACTATAGATAGGCAAAGATAATTTTTCTTTTGCATATATGCAATTATGAAAATTTAAAGCAGATGTCACTCATTTGGTTATAGAAATTGAAAATATTAACCAATGTCTTGAATTTTTAGCCATGATTCCCCTTAAGATATTTTCTATTTAATCAGAAACTATTCATAGAAGAAAAATAATATCCACTGTTTTCAGAATTAAAAAAATACAAAAAGTGCTTATTATGCAAGGTTCTTAGTACATCACAATTTAGTTTCCAGTACTTATTTATGTTTGAATGCCATGTATACATACTTCTACCCTACTGCTTACAGAAGGAAACCGTTCTTGAATTTGATTAGATATGATTCTTATTAAATGGGTGCATATCTTTTTCTTTTACCTGTCTAATATATAAAAACCAAACAATAACTCTAATTTATTCTCAAACCTTTTCTTGATTTTAAGTAGTAGCCTTTATTCCAATCCTGTTCTCAGTCCACACCAAACACAGTATTTAGAACTTTTCTAATCACTAAAAAAAGGATATCAAAATAAAAAAAAAAAAAAAAAACTGAGTACTGATGTATGCTGCACCCAAACACTTGCCCAACATTTATTTTTTGGTGGGTTTAGCATTTGAAAACAATAACACTTATTAATTAAAACTGGTAATTTCTTTAAGTAATGGTCACTAAAAATGATACAGAGGTTTCACATAATTAGCATGCCTTAAGGTGAAAAAGAGAATATTAGCTTTTTGCTTTTTCTTTACAGTACTGAAAATTGAATATTGCTGCTATCTTAGTGTTACTGAGACAACCCCCCCCACCAGACCACAATGAGCTAATGGAGGGAAAGGGTTTATTTTGGCTTATAGTCTTGAAGGAAAGCTTAATGATGGCAGGAAATGGATGGTCCTAAAAGGAAGACTAAGCATCACTACTTACCAAGGCAGTTGGCAAAAACTGCAAGAGAGTGACTTGAACTATCACTGGTGAAATGGGAGTAACAAAACCTTGAGGTCTAATTTCCATGACAAACCTTCTCCATCAAGCCTCCACCACACAAGTAACCCCTGCTGTGGATGAACTATTGAAAATATATGAGTTGATGGGAAACATCTGATTCAAACCACCACATTCTTCCCCTGTCCCCCATGCATTCAGTCCAACTTAAAGTCCCCATAGTTTTTATCTATCTCAACATTGTTTAAAAGCCCCCATAGTCCAAACTTTCTTAACTGTGAGCCTATAAAATCAAACACAAATTGCATACATATAATGGCACAGAGTAAATGTTCCTATGGCAAAAAAAAAAAAAAAAAAAGGCATAACAAGAAAATATTGAACCAGTGGAAGATCTAAAACAAGCAGGGCAGATATTGAATACAGAAGATCTAAGCAGGCATCTAGGACCTGTGATAAAACCTTTAGAGTTGAAATTCAATCCCTGCCACTGAACTGCTTACTAGCACATACAGCCAACAGATCTCTGGGCCCACTCCCAGAGACTAAAAACAACCTTGTCTCATATTGCATAGTAGGCATCTCAAAAAAAAAAAAAAAAAAAAAAAAAAAAAAAAAGAATCCAACTACCCTCTCTTTCCTGAATTTCTTTTACTTGTAAAACTGGTACCAGGTATGGTACCAAATTCATTAATTCTGGTTGGAGGAAGAATACCACCAACTTTAAAGAGCAATAAAACTCCTTCAGCATTCTGCCTATTGAGCCAACGTAAAAGAGTTGGCCTAATATAAATAGTGATAGTCTTTCAAATATTTGGAGCTGAAGTGGATTGCAGCCTCCAGCTGCAAATTTTCATTTTTTTTCATAATTGCTTAAGTTCTCAGTACATAAAGCAAAATCAGCCACTAATACAAACTGCCCTGAACCCAGTCCCCAAAATGTGCTTTCCCTCATAAGCCAACTCTGTACAGTCCATAGTTCTTGGTAAATTAATATTTTTCAAACTTTCATAAGAATGGTCCACAAAGCTCAACTTACGACACGGCAAGGCATCTCTTAGTCCCAGTTTCAAGTACTTCTATGTTCCTCTGAAAAATCAGAAGAATTTAGAAATTAGAAGAAACTAGAATAAAAGCCACATGGTGAGTTTTCACACAGCAATAACCCCACTCCTCTGATATCAATTTCTGTTGTATTTACCTTTTCATTACTGGGAAAAAAAATTCCAAATAAAAGTAGGAAATGGGAATAAAAGGTTTATTTGAGCTTACAGGGGAAGTCTGGTTGTAGAGGAGAAGCTGGATAACATTCCTTGCCACAGCAGCTGGCAGAAAGCAGCAAGATCGTGATTTAAACTATCATTGGCAAACTGCGTTCTACTAAAACACGGGTCAGTCCCCCAGTGACATATTACCTCAAGTAAGGCTTCACCTTCCAAAGTTATCACCATCTGAAACCAAGCATTGAAAATACCTGACATTCAACACAAGTGGGGAACTGTGATTCACATAATCACATTTGGCTCAGAGCCTGTACATGGAAGAGCTCTTTCACTGTACCATGCCTGAGCTGAACTTTCTGCTTTCTTTATGTATGGACATTCCAAACTTATTAATATTTTTCAAAC
This sequence comes from Jaculus jaculus, assembly GCF_020740685.1. Lineage (NCBI taxonomy): Eukaryota > Metazoa > Chordata > Mammalia > Rodentia > Dipodidae > Jaculus > Jaculus jaculus. The sequence goes on along the minus strand of NC_059108.1, from coordinate 96,361,337 downwards.
TTTCATGAGAATGGTCCACCAAGCTCTACTTAAGACACATGGAAATGCTACCATGCGTTATTATTACTCATGCTTTGACTCAAATTAGACTCAATTGGAGTATTTTGTGTGGATTTTTTTTGTAAAAACTTGTAGTTATTCACAACAATGGGCTTTATTTTGTTCCAGTCACAGCTACTTCTCTGGCTTAAATATTGCTATTGATGTTTTATTGCCTTGAATCCTTCTTTCTCCATTGTCTTTCTCTATACTGTCTTGTTTTCAATTTTGCTTCATGATTCTATACCAGGTACGTGTTCACTATCCCCACTTTGGAATATAAGTGTCCATTTAATGTCTATGCTTCTCTTATATATTGGAAATAGACAATCTTTTCTTGTTTATTCAAAACTACAGATGTAGCGGAATTTTGTTCTAGAATGAGTCATATTCAGAGTTTGATTGTTTATTGTCTGCATGACTTAACAGAACTAAACAAAACATTTAGGACAAATTTGAATTATGATTATTTACCTGATGATTTGAAGAAAACTATGGACATAGAGTTCATGCTATAATTGTTTAAGAATGAGAGGTTTGCTGAAATGAAGGTGGGTATATTTTGCATCATAAAAAGCTGTAGAATGAATGAAATTCTTTTGGTGCATGATGTAAGAAAAGGATTATGCATGTTTCTTATCACTGATCTTCAAGAATGGGACCTGGTTTGGAATAATTTCCTCTGTAGATGTAATTAGTTGACAATGTCACGTTGAAATTAACCTCATTTCAGGGCCTTTTCTGTATGCAAACAGTCCTAAAATGTAAAATTTTCTTTTACCAAATGTTCTAAATTCACACCTCAAGGATTATCTCCAATGATTTTAAAACATTTAACTCTATAACTATGTACAATAGTGCATATAGCAGCTTTATTTGTAATTATCCAGAACTACAATGGACCTTTAAATAAAAGAAAGAATATGCTGCCTATAGTTCATCTATTAAATGGAATATTTTATTTTTAGTTTTTTTAAGATTTTTATTTATTTATTTGAGAGTGACAGAGAGAGAAAGAGTCAGATAGAGAGCGAGAGAGAGAATGGGTGTGCCAGGGCTTCCAGCCACTGCAAATGAACTCCAGAGGTGTATGCCCCCTTGTGCGTCTGGCTAACGTGGGTTCTGGGGAATCAAAACTCAAACTTGGGTCCTTAGGCTTCACAGGCAAGTGCTTAACCACTATGCCATCTCTCCAGCCCAAAATGGAACATTTTAAAGAGTAAAAGCCATGGAGATGCAGATATATTTCAAAGCAAAGTCTGACAAACCTATATTGTATGACTCCAAAATACAATGATTTTTGTAAAAATAATTCTATAGCAGTGGTGAAAAAAATCAATGTTTCTGAAGGTTGTCATATAAGTGGTGTTGCAATGATGTTAATAAAGCAAGAAGAAATATTTATGCATATAGAGATATTATTTATCACATAAAATAATGAACATAATGGATTAAGTACTTATTAAAGCTTGAAGAATTTAAAGCACAAGGATACAACCCTAACATATATAAAATAATAATAAAAATATTTCAGATACTGGAAACTTTAGGATAAGGTGAAAAATGTAACAACACTATCAATGCGAATTATAAGTGTGTGAATTAACTTCATTGAAGAAAATGTATGACAAAAAGTGCTGAGGTAATACATTGTATAAAGGAGTGCCAAATGTTAAAGGACATTAAGCTCTGACTAAGAAAGTCTTTTATTTGATAACACAGATATCAACAGTTCTGAAGCTAGTCAATGATAGTTAAATGAAAAATTAGGAAAGTGTTCATTGTGTTGGAGAAGTTTTTCCTGTTTGGGAATGAGAATGGCAGGTGGGAATGAAAAGTGTTGGAAAGATCAATTTGGTTATAGATTGAATTATAGATTGAACTGAAGTGTAAACTTATATTTACCTTAAGTGGTGTAGATGCCTAGATGAAAATGTGTGTACAAATATACCACACATCTTTCCACTTCCCTAATAATTTAAGAGATTGAAGTAGTACTGTTTCATAACCAACATGCATGTCATGTTTCATATCATTTTCACCATACCACAAATGTAATGTTTATCTATGTTAAATGTACAAACAATTTAAAATTTTTGAAATCTATGCCAAATATTATATAGACATCAACTCATCCCAGCACATGCAACATGCAAGTCTGTGTGTGTGTATATATATACATGTATGTGTTTGTATGTATGTATGTATATATATATATATATATATATATATATATATATATATATACATTTCTATTTGAGAATTAATTAATTGTGAATGCAACATGCTTCCAGAAAACAGGCACCATGCAAGCATCTTGGAGTAGAAGCTCTTAGATTACAGAATGATGGAACAAGAGTAATTTGTTCCGCTAATGTTTAGAAGATTAAATCCTGTAGATTACAGCTAGATATTTTCAGTTTTTCTTAGAGAAAATGTGTAGTCCCCTAGAGGAATGTGACTCTGCCCACTTAAAAATAATGTACTGTGGTATAGAATGTGAAAAAGTCTTATGTGGAAAAGAGGGTAGCAATAGCTTTCTTAATCTTTCCAAGATGCTTTGTAGGCCAAGAACAATGCGTAATCTTTCCATGTTTTAGGGAGATGTTTAGTCTCTTGCTGTCATTCTTCTGCATGTGTGATAGCACATAATGTTGACTAATATGTAATTGAAGGCAATTTTCTTCCTTCACAAGTGAGAATCAGGCTGATTAAATGAATAAGACTTTGAATTTAAACATAAAAACTCTTGGAAAAAAACTTGCCGTATCTTAATTTTGTGAAGTTTCCAACCCTCTAATAGTGGAGTGGATGCTATTTAAAACTTGTCAGCATTGCAGTTATTCTGATGAAATTACAATAAATGTCAGTGAAGGAGAATTTTAATGAGCAAAGTAGTTTCTGAGTATTTCATCCCCTTCAGAATTTACCACCTGCATAAGCAGCACATTACTCAATCTCTATTTCCTTTTTTTTTTTTTTTTTTTTTGGTTTTTCAAGGTAGAGTCCTGTTCTAGGCCAGGCTGACCTTGAATTCACTACCTCTGAGTGCTGGGATTAAGGGTGTGTACTACTTTCTTTCTCTCCTTTCCTCCTACCCTCCTTCTAAATTTTTCTCCCTTCTCTCTGAATAAAGAATATTCACATTTCTCCAAAGGAGATAGTAAATCTGCTTCAGTTCAGGAAGTACTTATAGAATCAGGTTATCATTGGGTAAAATCAACAATGTTTAATTTTGTCAAAATAGTGCTAATGAGGGACTCAGGTGTATATGCTGGTTATTTTAATGTTAGGTCCACAGACTGGTGATAGATCTCTCATTTTGATGTTATGCAATTCTGACCCCTAGTATAATCTATTCACTAACTTAAAACTTTCTTGTTAAGGAAAGAAGCTACAGAAAAAAACTTAGATATATCTCCACTTAACTAAAATCACCAAGCCCTTTGAATAAAATAAGAAGGGGGAGGTTGATTTCCAGAAAGTTTTGAGATTGTTTACTAAAGACAAGAAATTAACAATTCCTTATTTGTTTATTTTTCTTCCAATTTACTGAATCCTTACTGTGAAGGCTGTTTTCTTCTTTTTTTTTTTTTTTCCCCTTTTTTTAACTTATTCCTTCATAATAAGCTCACTCGAGGTAAGAGGCTCACTGGTACTTTAAAGCCACTCTGAGACTACATAGATAATTCCAGGTCAGCCTGAGATAGAGAGTGAAACCCTACCTTGAGGAAAAGGAAAAAAAAGCATAATAAGCTAACTTACAAATGCAATACTTCTTTATTATTGCAACGTTTCTAAGGTTGGTATATGAGGATGACTAAACTTGATGATTTTTTTTTTTTTTCTCAGTCATTCACAAGATTGCAGTTGAATTGTCAAGTAATGCTGCAGTCAGCTGAAATTGCTCAGGAAAACCTTCTCAGCCATTCTTACCAATGGCTGTAAGACATTAGCCTCAACCAATCAGTGTTGCATGGCCCATAGTGATGGCTCCACATCACATGAACTTGTCCATAGGAACACTTCAGTGCTCACTGTGTTGCTTAGAGAGAGTGATTCCTTAGGTGACCACATGCCTTTGATTTCAATGTCTCAGAATCACACATCATTTTTGTGAAACTCTATTGGTTATACAGGTCAGTTATGTTTTATGCTTGAGAGGATTGTATGGAAAAATGGATGATAGGATTATGGTCTATAACTATATTCAAAATTCATTTGTTAAAATAATATCAAAAATGATGTTTTTTAAAGTTTTTTTTTAAATATTTTTATTTATTTATTTGACAGAGAAAGACGGAAAGACAGACAAAGAGAGAGAGAGAGAATTATGAGCCAGGGCCTCCAGCCATTGCAAATGAACTTCAGATGCATGCACCCCCTTGTGCATCTGGCTAACATGGGTCCTGGGGAATCAAACCTGGGTCCTTTGGCTTTACTTACAAGCAAATGCCTTAACTGCTAAGCCATCTCTCCAGCATGGATATGTTTTTTCATGCTGTTTTATAAGGAGGACCTCTCTCACAAGCAGCTCCTTTGGGGAGCTGCTAAAATTGACTTCAAAAGAATTCTTGAATTAAGCTAGGAGTGCTGGTTCAGTATATATCTATAACCCCAGCATTCAGGAGACTAAGGGAGAAAGAAAAGTGGTTCAAGGTAAACCTAGCTAAGCAGTAGCTAACACCCTGACAAAAATAAACAAAAAAGAAAGTAAACAATTTTTTAAAAAGTATCAAAAAATAACTTCAAAAGTTTATTTTCATTTTCCCAATAGGAAAGGCACAGGGCCAGGGGAATTAATTTACATGGTTTACTCATTTCTTAGTTCAAGATTAAAATTTATGTTCTATTTCTTATATTCTTCAGAGATGTGAATAACTTCTATCTTTACAGGTTCCCCTCACATCTTACTTGAGTATGAGAGCACCAGTCTTTCTCAATGTCGTGATTTGAATATGAATGCATGCTCCCTATAAACTGAGGCATTAATTCATATTGACCTTGCAACAGAAGTCTCCAGCAGCCCTGCTGTAGAAAGGGTCACTGGGAGTGGATTTTTTGTCCAGCACTAATAGGTGTATAGAAGGCAGATGGAATTTTGGCTGTTCATGTTTGCTGCATCTTTGGTGGTTTCTCTCTGCTATGGATCCATGGGAACAGGACAGTTTATTCTGTCATGAGGGTGTAAAGAGAGCAAAATGCTATATTTCTCTACATTTCTTTATACATAGCCTACAGTCACTTCCTCATAGAAAGCAAATGGCAGGTAAACAGAAGGCTCTGCTGGCCTTCATTATTAAGCAAACTCACACCCCCCAGACACCTCCTGTAACTGACAAACAGAGCTGTTCTCAAGTTCCTTTTTCTTTCTTCCCTATCATCTTCTAAGATGCTCCAAATTCCGCACTATGTTTAAAATTACTTTTATGACTGTAACTGTCACATGTGAATTGTGATTTATGGTTTAACTCCCATCCTGCTTTTGTAATAAACATACTGTATTTTTCTTTCCAATAAAAGCTGACACTCCATGCATTTCAGGGCTGCTCTCAGAGAATCTGCACTCTAATGTGCAGCCTCAGTGCATCAGTTCATTTCCAGCACTTTGTGAGTCAGTGGTCTTGCTTGTATGACACCAGACCCCACTACATTCTTGGGGGCTCATCCACAACCCACATTTCAAGACACCCCCTCCTTATTCTGGTGTGACCAAACTGGGGAAGAGCTCTAATCTTGGCCTGAGAACCAGATCTCCACTGGACTGCATGTTCTTGGAGTTGGAGCTGGTAGCAAGCCCATGGCAGGAGCTTTCTTTTAGGAAGACTGGTCCCTTTCATTGCTGGGTAAGAAACCCCTGGAGGTGCCCTTTTTTATTTCTTTTTGTTTTTGTTTTGTTTTTCTTTTTTTTTTGTGGTTTTATTGAATTTCTGGATCTGCCCACTTTTTCTGGGTTCAAGAGGGAAGTTGGAAGCAGCATTAATTCTTTTGGACAAGGGATTGAAGGGCTGCCTTTGACCCTCCCTCGCTCCAACCAGATTTTGAACAAAGGTCTCCCTCTGGTTCAGTTTTGGTAGCCAAGTGGCAATGCCAAGAGAGCTGTTATTAATAGCATAATTATATTTGGTGTTGTGTTCCTTTGTCTTGTCCTCATCTTTGAAGATAAGCATCAAAATCATTCTGTGGAAAAATCTCCTTTAAATTTGGTTTAAAAACACTTTAAAGATCTTAAGAAAAATAAATAAATAAAATGAGGTAGGCCTATTATCTTAGCTATATGGGAAGCTGCAGCAGGAGGTTCCAATGTGATAGCTTTACTCCACATTTTAAATATGTGACTTTTAAATTGTTTGATAAAAATAAATACATAGTTTTAACTTGAACTGTGCCTGATATTTCTTCTTTTGTTTGGGCTTCAAACAAATAAGGCCAAATTTTGCTCCAAATTAATTTACATTTAGAAGGAACAGAAAGCTAATTTTCAGACTAAACCTAAACACCATGCCTGAAGTTAAAGAATTTTCAACTGTTTATAGACTTTCAAGAACACTCTAAAAGTTTTATATAGGGACATAGACTTAATGTTAATTCAGCTTACATTAAACACAAGTGATATGCTAGGTGGGTCACAAAGCCATAAGCACATATATAATTCATATTTTTTGAAGGTCTACCAGGTTAGACATGGACAAGTCTCTATCACTTTATGTATCACAAATGGTTAAAATAAATTTCCTAGGTAAGAAAATAAAAACAACAACAAAAGAAAGACCAGCAAAATACACTTTTCTACTAAAAAAATGAGGTGTATAAGAAATTATCACTTATAGTAGACAAGTAGGTGAGATCCAGAGTGTCTAGAGTCCATAGAAGTGGCAGAAATAGCTCCAGCAGTGGCAGGACCAAGTCTGAGTGGCTCCAGCTGTAAGGATTGGCCTGAGCCACCGCAAAAGCCAGGTGATGGGATTCTCTACTCACACTGGAGCTCTATGCTCATTCAAGAAATGTGAAGGAAGGATGGAAGGGAAGAACTAAGGAACAGCTCATGAATAAGATGACTGCAAGGACCAGTGGGAAATATCAGCCACCATCTAGAGCCTCCACTCCTCCACTGCCAATGTAAGCACCAGAGACCTGAGGAAGACAGCTCACCTACACAACACCTGACAGGCAATCAGAGCAGTGATCCAGCAACCCAGCTAGCGTACCTGAGCCCACAACACTACAAAGAGGGACCCAAGCAGGAGGGCAGAATAATTGAGACCAAAACTTCCCCCAAATTGGGAAAGAGATGCTAATGCAGATACAAAAATCCTTTACAGCATGAAATAGACAAAACCTGGAAGGGACCTCTCCTCACCATATTGTAATTAAGCTACCAAACATAGAAACCGAAGAAAATATATTGAAAGCAGTTAGGGGAAAAAATCAAGTCACATACAAAGGCAATGCCATCAGGATCACAGCAGATTATTCAACACAGACTTTAAAAGCCAGAAGGGCTTTAAATGATATATTCCAAGTTCTGAAAGTTAACAACTGTCAACCAAGGTCACTTTATGCTGCAAAACTATCCATTCAAATAGTCAGAGAAATAAGGATATTCCAAATAAAGCAGGCTAAGGGAATATTTGAAGACAAAACCAGCTCTATAGAAAATATTTGGAAGGATCCACCATGCTGAAGAGAAAGAAAAAAACATTTATAAGGAACTTGGAAAAAGAAAATACTCAAATAGTAGTTAATACAAGAAAACAAAAGTAAAACTAGAAGAACTACAAAACAAGAAATATACCAAAAATATACACACACATTTCAAGAATAACTCTTAATATTAATGGCCTCAATGCCTCAACCAAAAGACACAGGGTTGCAGACTGGGTTAAATAGCAGGATTTTTCAATTTGTTGCTTCCAAGAAAGTCACCTTTCTACAAAGGATAGACACTATTTTAGGGTGAAAGGTTGGAAAATGGTGTTTCAAGCAAATGGGCCTAGAATATAAGCAGGGTATCCTAATATCTGACAAGATAGACTTCAGTCCAACATTAGTTAGGAAAGATAAGGAAGGTCACTTTATATTCATTAAAGGCACACTCCAACAGGAGGACATTAAAATCCTAAGCATATATGCACATTTCACAGAGGCTCATAACGTCATCAAACAATGCTATTAGAACTAAGGTCACAGATAACACCAAACACAGTTGTAGTGGTGATTTCAAAACCCCACTCTCATCAATTGACAGGGCACCCCAGCAAAAAATAAACAGAGAGGCATCTTGATTAATTAAGATCATAGATTGAATGGACATAACAGATGTATAAATGCTGGAGAATACACATCCTTTTCAGCATCACCTGGAACATTCTCTAAAATAGACCATATATTAGGACACAAAACAAATCTTAACAGATACAAGAATATTGAAATAATTCCTTCCACTCTATGAGATCAGAATGGATTTGTTGCAATCAGGTTTGCATTGCTGGTAGAAATCACCTAACCAAGAGCAGCTTCTGGGAAAAAGAGGTTTATTTTGGCTTACAGGCTCAAGGGAGGAAGATCCACGATGGCAGGGGAAAACAATGGCATAAGCAGATTGTGGACATCACTCCCTGGCAACATAAGGTGGACAATAGCAACAGGAGAGTGTGCCAAACACTGGCAAGGGGAAGCTGGCTGTAACACCCATCAGCCAGCCCCCAACAATCTACTGCCTCCAGGTGGCAATAATTACAAAGCCTCCCTAAGCTGGGAACCTAGCATTCAGAACACCTAAGTTTATGGGGGACATCTGAATCAAACCACCAGATTCTGCCTCTGGTCCCCACAAACTGATAACCATACATGATATAAAATGCAATGCATTCAGTCCAACTTTAAAAACCCCATAGTTTCTATCAACCCCAATGATATTCAAACATCCCCACAGTCCCAGATCTTTTAACTGAGTCAAAAACTACCCCCCAAACTCATAATGGCACAGAATAAATACTCACACAGCAAAAGATAGCATTGGGCATAGCAAAGAAATATTCAACCAATATAAGATTTCAAACAACTAGGGCAAGCATCAAACTCTATAACTCCAAGTCCAGCAACTCTAGCCAGGGGCAAATCTCCAAGTCTGATTATTCTAACTAGCAACAAGTCTCCGGTATTCCAATTCTACCCATCAGGGCTACTCACAGTCCTGGAAAACTTCATTGGGGCTAGTAGCTTTCCTTAGCAGCCATCTCATGATCTCAGCATCTCCACTGTGTCTCCACTGCAGTCCATGGTTCATCCTCATCACCCCATGGGGTCTCCATGCAGGCAACCAGCAAACCTGCTTCACACTGCCCATGGCCATTTCCAAAACACAAGACCACATTGCAAACTCAATGGACCCACTCTTTCTGCATTTCTTATACTCCACAACACCAGGTAGGGTGCCTATTTATTTATCCAGGGGAGAATAAAACAGACTTTGAAGAACAGGACACTCCTTGAGCACTCAAGCCCCTTCAAAAGAGTCTACTTTCTTCCTGTTGCCTCAGTGCAGGTTAGCTGGCCAATCTCAAATGTAATCTCTCAAATAATTTGCAGGTGAGTGGGCAGCAGTTTAGACCCAAAGATTTCATTTTTTTCTATGCCATATCCCTCTGCTCATACCAATTCCTTTCTGTGCAAAGCAACCCTGCACAACTTCTCAGGTCATGGGCATAATAGCAAACTTCTCAAAAACTGCTAGCCCAATCTAAGCAAAACTCTTTTTGCACCCTCTAAGCCAAATTTCACAGTCCATAGTTCTTACTGCATTTAAGCCTTTCAACTCTGACCACAATAGTCTATCAAGCTGTACTTACAGTGTTACAAGGCATCTCTTGGGCCAAGATTTCAAGTCCTTACATATTCCTCTTGAAAATCAGCTCCAAAAGGCCAAAACCACAAAGTTAGGTATCTAGCAGCAATCCCACTCCTTGGTACCACGTTACTGTTGTAGTCAGTTTCACATTCCTGGTAGAAATAACACAACTAAGAGCAGCTTCTGGGAAAAAAGTGATTTATTTTGGCTTACAGGCATGAGGGGGAAGATCCACATTGTCAAGGGAAAACAATGGCATGAGCAAAGGTGAACATCACCCCCTGGCCAACATAAGGTAGACAATAGCAACAGGACAGTGTGCCAAACACTGGCAAGGGAAAACGGGCTATAACACCCATAAGCTCACCCCCAACAATACACAACATCCAGGAGGCGATAACTCCCAAACCTTCATCAGCTGGGAACCTAGCATTCAGAACATCTAAGTTTATGGGGGACACATGAATCAAATCACCACAGCAATCAAACTATAAATCAATAGCAAGAAAAGCTATAGAGCATACACAAAATCATGGAAACTAAACAATACACTACTAAATGATGAATGGGTCAGTGAAGAAATCAAGAAGAACATAAAAAAAAAAAAAAAAAAAAATCATAAAGTCAAATGACAATGAAGAACACAACCTGCCAAAACCTTTGGGTCACAATGAAGGCAGTCCTAAGTGGGAAATTTATAGCTTTAAGTACCAATATTAAGAAATTAGAAAAAAAAAAAAAAGAAATTAGAAAGATTGCAAATGAAGAACTTAATGCTTTACCTGAAAGCCTTGGAAAAATAAGAATAAGGCAAACTGAAAATTAGTAGACAGGAAGAAATAATAAGGATTAGGACAGAAATTAATGAAATAGAAACAAACATATAACAACAACAACAACAACAACAAAAAAAAAATCCAAAGAATCAATGAAACAAAGATTTGGTTCTTTGAAAGGATAAAAAAGATTGATAATATTTTAGCAAATTTGGCCAAAAGAGAGAGAAGAGACACAAGTTAATAAAATTAGAGATGAAAAATAAACCATCAAAACAGATATCAGAGAAATTCAAAAAATCATAGGGACTTACTATAAGAACATATACACCACTAAGTTTGAAGATCTGAAAGAAATGGATGATTTCCTGGATTTATATGACCAACCTAAATTAACTCAAGATAAAATTAACCACTTAAATAGACCTACAACAATTATAGAGATCCAAGCACCATGGTGCTGGGTAGAAGTGACAGAGGAGTGCTCAGCACTAAAATATCTCTAACACACCTTCCACAGCTCAGGGTCCATTGTGGAACAGGTGGGTGAAAGAATGTAAGAGACAAAGTAAGGGTAGGACTCCTTTCAATGTGCTCCTCCTGACACAAAAAAGGCCTGGATATCTGTATTAGTCAGTGTTCTCTAGAGGAACAGAATTAGTAGAATGAATTATTTTATAAAGGGAATTTATTGGATTAGCTTACAGTAGTCCAATAGCAGTTGCAGGCCTGAGAATCACGGAACCTGGTAGCTGCTCAGTCCACGTGGCCAGATGCCTCAGCAGTCCCGACCGGCACTGCAGATGGTGCCGGAAAACCTGGAGGCCTCCTGAGGAGTCGGAAAGCCTGGAGGCTTCCTGAGGAGCCGCTGGGTTTCGATCCACGTGGGTCTTCAGTTGATGTTGGTCTTTAGTCCTCACTGGTCTTCAATCCACGCTAGAAGGTAGGGAGCAGCTCCGGCAGCCAAGTGGAAGGAAGGAAGGGAAAGGGAACTCTTCTACCCAGAGCTTCCTTATATCAAGTCCCTCTCTGAGCGGGACCGCCCACTCTGGGGGAAGGGCTCACCCTGGGAGAAAGACCTCCTCCTTTAGTTGATCCTTCCTAGAAGCAGCCTGTGGATTACTAAACAGATCAAGTTGACAACACCTTAACTATCACAATATCCATGACCTCACAGTACCTGACACTACCTACACAAGCCCATCATAGTAGGAAGAAAGATTATGACATCAAAATAAAAGAGAGACTGACTGAGAGAGGGAGAGGATATGAATGAGAGTGGAGTTTCAAAAGGGAAAGTGGGGAGGGGGAGGGAATTACCATGGGTTACTGTTTACAATTATGGAAGTTGCCAATAAAAATATATATTTAAAAAAACTAAGCATTTAAAAAAAAACAGAGTAAAACAAGGAATGTAGAATGCTAAGTTCTGTGCTCTGTCATTTCCTTTTGCTCTTGCTTACTGTTATATGCTATTTAAATCATTGCAATCTGGACTCTGGAAAAAGGGATGACACCCCTTTTATCTCAGACTATATGCAAGTTGAAGCCATGTATCCCCCTGACCCTGTCCAAAGACAAAATGGCCAATTGTCTCTGATAAGGAAAAGGGAATAACAAAAAGCATATAACTTTGTTTCTCTTTATAGTTCCTCTCTTTTGAACACTTAAAGTCACATCTGTTAGATAAAATTTCTCAGTAGGTAGGTAAACTGAGTTAAGGTACTTGAACAAGTTACAAACTCCTTACATAAGGCAAACATCAGACTTACCTAAAATGTATATCAGGATATAAACAGATGATAAAAAACAGCATCAAGTAAATGATGGCTTAATGGTTAAGATGCTTATCTGGGAAGCCTAAAGACCTAGGTTTGATTCTCCAGCAACCCCATTCTCATTGCTAAACCTAAATCTGACGCAAAGCAGGTTCTCTGACATCCCTTCTAAAGACAGTCTTCTATACTTTTCAGCCCACATGGGAGGACTGGTAGCAACTGTGGCAGGCCCTCTTCACCACAGAGGAACATGAAAGAATCAGAAGGGAAGAATGTTGGGAGCTGATGGCCAACTCACAGAGAACCCTAATGTTATTGAGGAGGTCTTCCCTTCCCTATGTGGGGGATCTCCACAGTGGTGAAGGTAGGATATCCCTTAACCTCTCTCACTGGAATCTGATGGGTGGTATCCAGGCAGCTGTTTGCTCAGAGCTCTACAAATTTGTCTAAGGTGAATGAAGTGACCCAAGGGACCATAGACTCCCCTGCTGCTTTCCTCAAAAGGCTGCAGAAAGCATATAAGACATGCCCCCCCCCCTCACAGATCCTGAGGCCCCTGAGAATAGACAAACTGTTAACATTGGTTTAATAACTCAGTCTGCACCAGATTTTTTTAAAAAGGGAGATTCAGAAAAATAAATGCTTTGACGGTAAACTTCTTTCAGTGTTAATAGAGACTGCTTCCAGGGTATACAATAACAGAGACACTGTGGAAGATAGGCAGGCTAAGATTATGGTGTCTATCTTCCAGAAGGCACAAGACCCCCATGAGACAGCCCTTATACTTTGCTTAGTATGTTTCCACCTGAAAGGTAAATATATACAGTGCTGGACTTAAAAGATGCTTTCTTTAGCATCCTGTTGGTGAAAAGAAGTCAACCCATTTTTGCCTTTAAATGGACAGATGTCTAATGAGGCACCAGTGAACAACTAACCTGGATTAGACTTCCACAGGGGTTTAAAAGTTCCCCTACTCTCTTTGATGAGGCTCTCCATAAGTATTTGCAGGTTTTTTGCGATGAAACATCTGAGGCAACTCTCCTGCAGTACATGGACGATCTTCTCCTAGCCACAGGATAGTTAGACCCAGTAGCTGCTGGTTGATCCCCTTGCCTTCAGGTTATTGCAGCTGCTGCTATTCTGATAAAGGACACAGGTAAACCAACCTTGGGGCAGATTTTATCAATCACTGTCCCACATACAATAGAGACTCCTCTAAAAAGCCCTCCTGACCAATGGCTCTCCAACTCCTGCATAACTCACTATTAGGCCTTTCTCTTAGATCAACCATGAATACAGTTTCTCCAAACTTCAGCTTTCAATCCAGCCTCCCTGCTTCCAGAAACTGATAAGGCATCAATTCCTCTGCATGACTGCCTAGATATTACCTTCGCCTTCCATGGACTCTGCCCAGACCTGACAGATGTGGCTTTGCCAGACCTTGCCCTGGTGATTCTGATGGCAACTGCTTTGTCATGGATAGAGTCAGGTAGGCAGGGTCAGCTGTGGTGACTTAAAAAAAAAAAAAGGACTGAGCTGATTCCCTGTCTTGGGGTACATCGGCTCAGAAATCTGAACTGATAGTACTGAGAAAGGCCTTAATATTGGGAAAAGACAAAACAATGAATATCTACACAGGCAGCCTTTATGCCTTTGTTACAGCACATGGGGCCATCTATCAGTAGTGAGGGCTATTAACAGCAGAAGGTAAAGACATAAAAAATAAAGGTAAAATTCTGGACTTATTGGCTGCCATTTGGGTGCCTACTAAAGTGGCTATAATTCATTGTCTGGGCCATCAGAAAGGGGAGACCACTGAAGCAAGAAAGAACCAACTGGCAACCTAGCAACAAGGAGTGCTGCCCCTCACCATCCATCAGACAGTCTGGTTACCTTCCCAGCATCCACTCTTCCTGAGAGAGTGACATACACAAAACAGGACCTGCAGCTCACCTCCCATCTGATGAAGGAGCAGACCCCACAGGGATGGTATGAACTAGAGGATGGATGGCTGTTGCTGCCCAGGCCCTAAAATGGGGACTGGCTAGACAACTACATGAAGGAACCCACTTAGGCAGCAACAAGCTAGCTGAACTAATGAGGAAAGAGTTTTTCTTTCTAGGAATGGACTCAATTATCAAGGGTATCACCACCTGCTGTCAGGCCTGCCAACAGACAAATGCCTCCTAAGGTAAAGTGCCACCAATGGGGTCAAGAGAAAGAAGGACAGAGCCAGGAAGATACTGGGAAGTTGATTTTACTGAGGGAAAGCCAGGCCAATATGGGTTTAAGTATCTGTTTGTCTAGGTTGCTGCTTTCTCAGGATGGGGAGAGGCATTTCCAGTCAAGTCTGAGACAGCCCAGATGGTAACAAAGAAATTACTCGATGAAATGATTCCCTGATATGAATTGCCCCTCATGATAGGATCAGACAATGGACCTGCCTTTGTATCCAACGTTATTGTAAAACTAACTAAAATATTGGGGATTAATTGGAAATTACATTGTGCATACCATCTCCAGGTCAGGACAGGTAGAAAGGATAAATTGGACTTTAAAGGAGACCTTAATTAAATTAAATCTAGAGACCAGCAAAGGTTGGGTGGGACTCTTCCCTTTGCCCAGGTAAGGGCTAAATGTACTCCATACATAAAAGAAATTACTTCATTTAAAATTATGTATGGAACCTCCGCTGCCTCCCATCCTGCCCTGGATGGATCTTAAACAGGTAACTGACTTTACTAATGAAAGGCTTCTGTCCTATCAAGAGTCCAGGAGTCCATTGTTCTAGCAGTCAAGGCTGCTTTTCAGACACACCTTGTTTGCCCCCATTCCTTTCAGCCTGGTGACAGCTTGGATCAAGAGATAGTGTATTGGGATATATTGTGACATTGGAAGCCCCCCAACTAGGTAATCTTAACAAATCCAATGGCTATGGAAGTAAAGGAGACAAAATAAAAGAGAATTAAACTTACTTATACAACAAGGGGGGCTATGCATGACTTTGGATAAAATAATAATTGATTTCAATATATGTTCAGTTAGTCTCTATGATGAACTTCCCTATTCTATTGCTGCCCACTTGATAACTACTACTCTTAGACCTTACCACAGGACCCTGGATTATTAATACTTTAACTAGGTATATAAAAAGTAAAATTAGTTCGGTTAAGCTTATGGTATTATGTACACAATATACCCCACCTCCCATCTGAATCTTAACAAACCCTCATGAGTCAAAGATTTAACTCAGGGCCATTTCAGAGGGGGAAATGTAAAGAGAGCAAAATGTTATATTTCTTTATACCTACCCTAGAAAACCATAGAAGTCACTTCCTTATAGGAAGCAAATGGGAGGTAAACAGGAGACTCTGCTGGCCTGCATTGTTAAGCAACCTTAAGGACAGATAAGCTGGGAGACTCCTGGAGACAGACCTACCTCAGACCTCTTAGGCACCTCCTATGCCTGAGAAACAAGAGCTGTGCAGGATTCCTTTTTACTTTCTTCCCTATCACCTTCTAAGATGCACCAAATTCCTTGCTATGTTTAAAATTAATTTTATGGTTATAACTGTCACATGTGAATTGTGATTTATGGTTTAACTCCTATCCGGTTTTTGTGATAAACATTTTGCAGTTTTTTCTCAATAAAAGCTAACACTCTGAGCAGTTTGGGGCTGCTCTCAGAGAATCCACAGTCTGATGTACAGCCCTGGTCCATCGGTTCACTTCCAGCACTTTGTGAGTCAGTGGTCTTGCATGTGCAACACTGGACCCCACTCCAAGGGACTCTCCATGGATTCTATAAACCTGAAATAAACCCTTTCCTCCCATAAGTCGCTTCTGGTCAAATGTTTGTCCCAGCATTGAGAAAGTAACTGCAGCAGAAAATTGAAAGGAAATGGGGTCATTACTGCTATGAATCTGACCATGTGGTTTTTGGTCTACCAAAACTCGTTTATAGGAGAATAATTTGATTCATTGGACTGGAAAAGGCTTGCAATGCTATAAGCAGAGCTTTATGGGATATTCTGGTGAGAGTTTGAAAAATTTAGATGCCAAGAGAATTGTGGCTTTACTTGGGAACATGTAAAGGGGAAAGAGAGAATTTTGTTGAAATTTGGTACTGGCAAAAAGACTGGCTATATTCTTCTCATGGCCTAAAATTCTGATCAAGCTTGAATTTAAAGGTAATGTACTGGTGTGCTTTGCAGAAGGTATAGAACAGGAAGATTTGAAAGATGTCCAGTTATCACAGGAAAATTCCAAACAAGTTGGAAGTCACAGGCACAGAGACTGGTTATTTAAGCTTATGTACTTAAATTGATTAACATCAGTAAGGGTGGGACAACTGTTTTGCACTGAAGCAATGGAAATGATGCCGTATGGGTGAGCCATTGAAAGGATGTGGCCTAAAGGAAGACTGATGAAATAATATCTTCAAAGTCAATATTTATTCCCCCACAACCCTGCAGATTCACGAATTTGGCTATACTGAACATCTAGTACTGGTTTTGGTAGCATTAAAAAGTGCAAGAAAGTGGGTTATGAAGTGAACCCATTCCAGGAGCCACTGAGACATGATTTGTGAAGCAGGGATATTGGACTCCTTGCATGGAGGCACACACACAAAGCATCAAGTGTCACTAGGAGCAGATCTTAGTTTAGCTCTTCTAGGTGTATAGAAAGCAATTTGTGTTTGTTGAGTGATTGTTTCTCTCTGTTTTGGATCTTTGGAAGTAGGCAAACTTCTGTCATAATAGAACTTCCCTTGGATTTTTTAAGCCTAAAATAAAACCTTTCCTTCTATAAGTGGCTTTTGGTTTTATGTCTATCCCAGTAATGAGAAAGTAAGTGCAATAGTCATCTACTTCACCAATTTAAATCAACAGTTTGGAAATATAACTTTATTTTATTCATTACTAGTGACACTTTATATGTGTAAGGTTAACTGTCTTAAGAGGAAAATAATCTGGAAGGGACCTATAAAACTCTTTTGCTTTTGTTTATTATGTCACTCAGGATTTTCCTGATATCAGTGTAAATGCAAAACAATATTCATGCAACTGATTTATCTATACACCTGTTGATAGCATTTTGGTCAATGCTCTCTGCCAAAAGCTAGTGGGAATTTTGTGCCCCTTGAGGGGAGAAAAGACAGAAGGAATGGATATTGAGGGACAGCTCTTAATATGATTTGACCCTATAACAATCCTTTATCTCCTAGTTTTTCCTGAAAATAACAACATTAGGTATCATTTTATTCTTGTTATACTATCTTGAAAACTAAAGGTTAAGAAAAAAAAAAAAACTCTTTGCCACTCAATTTTACTTTCTTGTCAAAAGACTTTTTCTAAATTTGAGATGTTATTTAAAAGATCTTCCTGTGGATTTTGTCATAATTCAATTAAAGTTGGCAGCACAGTTCAAACTCCACTTCTACTTTAATAAATTACTATACCAAACTTCCTCCAGGCTGAACTTTGATTACCAATTAGCACACATATCATATAGCCAAAGGGAGACAGGCTTTTTATGAGGAGGGTTTTTCTCTCAGTGTACCAAGTAAAACAGCTTATTCATTTCCAATGACTTTGATGTTAACTTTCAAAACTTAGGTTTAACTCACCAGGCATGGTGGCACATGCCTTTAATCTCTTTAATCTCTTGGGAGGCAGAGGTAGGAGGATTGCCATGAGAGGACACCCTGAGACTACAGAGTGATTTCCAGGTTAGCCTGAGCTAGAGTGAGACACTACCTCAAAAAAGCAAATAAATAAATTAATTAAGTTAAATTAAATTAAGAAAACCTAACTTGGGTTCAAAATATTGACATACGTACTTAGGCTTCTAGTACTAATTTTTAATTATGGAATATATGCCATTGTTTCAGTTACAAAAGATATTTACATATATTAGTAGAATTATACAATTTAACCTGTTTTCAGTTGTCATTTAATGTGCTTTTTAACCTTACTTCTTCCCTCCCTATGACAATTTAAGTAGCATGAATTCTGGTTCCTGTCCAAAAGACTATACTTCTTTGGTGTCTTGGTGTCACCTTTGAAATAGGAAAAAGAAAAAAAAAATCAATCTTGTATCTCTACAGTTTATATGAATGTGGAACAAAGGGGGAAATATCATCCCCACTCATGTTGTGGCATAATTAGCTAGGAATTTTTCAAAAAGAATTTGGGCATTTTTTTTCTACATAATTGTTATTTATTTCCAAACTCTCCCTGGAAACTTGGGACTACTAGATTACAGTATCTGTGGTAGCTTTCCAATACTTTGCTGTGTCTCCAGGCAATTTCCTTCATTATGCACACTAATTTGTATCAGAGATTCATTACTGTACTGAGCAGTTAGGGTTTACCTTCAAATATTTATAAATATGCAAATTTTAGGAGCAAGGTACTGGGCTTCTCTGTTCTTGCCCTCTAGAGGGACATATACATGCTTCATAAATAATTATCTCTAGTGTTCCTCAGCAACCATTATGCATGTGAACACATTTATGATGAAGAGAAATATGTTGCTCTCAGTAGAGAGAGTAGGACATATTTAAAAACATGCATAAGAATGCATACTTTAATTAGTATATGTATGTACCCGTGCGTACAACTATCCATATAATTTACATAAATTTCCTATGTCTTATTAAAAATTCCAGACAAAAATTTTAAGCTTATATTAAAATATAGCCACTGAAGTGAAAATGTAGGAGAGATTAAAAAAAGCAAGAGTTTCTTTTCCCTGTTGTGTACTGATAGTATCTTGTTGAATAAAAGCACGGTATTTATTGACAGAAATAAAAATAACGACAAAGAAACAACTTCCATAACTGTATGTTAAAAGAGATAAAAGTGATATCTTATGATGTCTTCTAAAACTTGAAATAGAACCACTTTGAATTATGCTCCCTATAAAATGGTAAAATGTCAAATTAAGTACCTTTGAGAAGGAGTAATTCTGTAGTTTAGTTCCATTGATACTAGTTTATCTTCCCATGACTTCCCCGTGAATTTATTGACAGACTGAAAATTGTTACTTTTTCTATCATGGGTTTCTGACCATTTTGCTCCAGGGGTTGGCTCACTGATGCCATTTTCAATTTGTAATCTAGATGTAGGTTTAATGCACCACTTGAAATATACCAGATTTTCATCTATGTTTTTCTCTTATGTAACAAAATCTAAAACTGAGTTGTTGGCACGAAGGTATGATTAAAAAAAACCCTGGAACTTTTCAGTATTTAACAACAATATATTAAACATAATAGTCATATCTCTTAGGAAGAGTGCCACACAACCATATTTTGGGACCAAATGTTTACATTTACAAAATTTTAATATTAGATAACAAATGTAGTTATAATTGAATCTCTTTGTATCTAAAATATTTGATTAGCTTTAGGAAATGTAGAATTTTATATGGTGACTAGATAAAACTGAACAGGATAATATCATTGTAATATAATCTTGAATATCAAAGGAGTTTAATACAAAATAAATTATGAGATATTATGATTTACTAATAATATGACAGATAAGAATTATGATTGTACAACATACAATATCATAGGAAGGCTTAAAATAGAAAAAGATACATAAATTTGTCATAATTATGCTTCCAATAAATTATTATTTCTGAATATTTTCAATATTAAAAAGTTAATAGAGAAGGTCTAATGTTATTAAGATAGTACTTGTGCTGATTTGCTTGCAGGCATGAAGAGTATGCATTACT
This sequence comes from Jaculus jaculus, assembly GCF_020740685.1. NCBI lineage: Eukaryota > Metazoa > Chordata > Mammalia > Rodentia > Dipodidae > Jaculus > Jaculus jaculus. Next base: position 96,341,145 of record NC_059108.1, on the reverse strand, counting down.
CTGTTGTTCTTTACCCAGAACTCTCTTTTCCTAAATGATGGAGTAGAAGGAGCAGTGACAGTGTCGAAGCAGAGTTCTTGGCCATAATCTCACTAGTCTGTTTGATAGTGGAGAAATGATTTCCAAGGATGAAAGTCAGTTCAGAGATAAAATCTTATCTAAAATGATTTTTATTTGTTTAACAAGAATTTATTTTATTCTTTCATCTTGAAGTTTCTTTCTAGTAAATTATTTTATTGAGATGGAAATATAATAATGTTAAAATAAATAGACAAAGATAAAATAGATAAGTTGTGCATATTAGCATATTAGGAAGGGATTTATTGAAGTTTACAGATCCAGGGGAAGTTCCACAATGGCAGAAGAAGCTGGCCTGCCTTCACAGGCCCAAGCAGACAGAAAGAAGTACAAGCCTAAAGGTCAAAAACCACAGCACACTTCAGGAACTCCAGCTAGGCACACTTTGCATATCTTTAGATTGAAATCTGAAACCCACCACCACACCTTAAGATCACCCAGTGACATTGCCTCCAGCCAGGTGGCTACAGATGCAAACTACAAACAAATAAAGAACTGAATATATTGGGGGCCATCTATTCTATTCAAACCACCACACTCCTGAAAACTGTCTTAATTGTAATATACATGCCCATTAGGTATGGCAGAGACACTCTTCTCAGGCAAAGGAAGTTAGTGCCCAAGATGTGCAGGTGTCAAGAAACAGTTTCTAATATTATGTTACAGCATTTGAAACAAAGCAGAGAATTTGTGTCTACACATATATATACAAGCAAAGTCACAAGGAATTCCAGGAGGGTCATTAACTTTGTGAAAAAAACAAGGCTACCCATTACTGGGAGAATTTGTTTCATGGGAAGTAGAGAAACAGTTGAGTTACTCCTCCACCAATGAACTTTGGAATGACTTCTTTCTATGATGCGTACTGCTATGAGAGATGCAAAGTAAAAAATACAAAGCAGTCTTCCCACTATGTTCTTATAGCTGAATGATTAGTAGTGTTCCAGTAAATCCACGCATTCAGCAATAAGCACTCTATAAGACAGAAATGACCTTCAGTGGTATAGTCACAATGTTGTTAAGTTGGACCTAGTGAAAGTACCCTCATTGTGTCAGAATGAGACAGTATGATGAACTTCACATCATCCTACACTCTCATATGTATTATTATGCTAAGAATATATGGAAATAGTAATCTCTGATCAACCAAAACCCTGTTTTTAACATTAAGAAACAAAGCATTAAGGAATATTTACAATAAAATTACAGAATGATGGACATTAAGTTATGTATCATATAACTTAAACAAAAACTCCACTTTTTCTCTGAGTGTACCTTTATATATGTTTGAACTTTTTCAATGACTATAGACTTTGTAGTCAGGATTGTCTTTAGGGTTATAGAGTGTACAAAAGAAAGAGAAGGTCAAATTTCAGGTGAGGATAACATTCTCTTCTTTTTTTTTTTTTTCTTGGTAAAGATATTTTGTGAAAATTAATTAAGTCATTTAAAATATGGGAGTTCTATACACAAACAAATGCTTCAGTTAAAAAGAGAAGAATAGGGTTGGAGAGATTCCTTAGTAGTTAAAAACACTTGCTTAAAAGACTGATGAACCGGGCTGGAGAGATGGCTTAGCGGTTAAGCGCTAGCCTGTGAAGCCTGAGGACCCCGGTTCGAGGCTCGGTTCCCCAGGTCCCACGTTAGCCAGATGCACAAGGGGGCGCACATGTCTGGAGTTCGTTTGCAGAGGCTGGAAGCCCTGGTGCGCCCATTCTCTCTCTCTCCCTCTATCTGTCTTTCTCTCTGTGTCTGTTGCTCTCAAATAAATAAATAAAAAATTAAAAAAAAAAAAAAAAGACTGATGAACCAAGGTTGATCCTCCTCAGGAAAAACATTAAGCCAGATGTTAAATGTCATGCAGCAACCATGCCTACAAATATATGGCAAGAGTTGGCAGAGCCAGAAGATTCCAGCAGAAGAAAGTCCCTGTCTCAAAAAAAAAATTCTCTATAAAAAAAGTAAGGGTTATCTCATTTGTCCTGGTGCTAACTTACTCTCCATTGGAGAATCTGCTTCTGTTTTTCAGGTAGATGTATATCCTAAGGAAAGAGCCAACCCATCATACCTCAAAAAGGCCCCAGCTGAAACTAAGGAAAATTGGCAAAACAAGCAGGGGTGCTGTTTTCATGGTGAACCAGGTACCAGCACAAGGGTGAAGGAGATCAACACAGAGAAAAATCAACTCCTACCAAATCAGATATCTAGAGACCCAGAGGCTTCCAATACCTCATCACTGAAGCAGACCAAAAATGAACCCAACATGGCTCAGAGAAATTTTGTGGAAGAGGGAGTGGAAAGATTGTCAGCCACATGTTGGATCATGATATGCAGAGACATTTATCCTACCCATAACTGTTAACTCCACAATACATGACCCATATACCTCAACAAGGAGGGGTCAAGGGGAGGGGGTAGGTCATGGACGAGCCTAATAATGGTACCAAACTGACTGTATTTGCTGAATACAAAACGAATTAACAAAAAAATTTTAAAAAATATATTAAAAGTAGGTATAGCAAGGTTGTCCTCTGAACTCCAAACCCATGCCATAATAAACCTACACACATACACAAAAAATGATATAAAATTAAAAAGATAAAATGATATAAAATTAAAAAGATAAAATAAGAAATATTATTTAAGCCAATTTTTAAGTCAAGATATAACTGGGTTAACAATAAACAAGGCAACAGAAAGGAAGTATCAATTTGGAGCCAGTAACAAAGGAATACTTCCAATTATATAGCATATATTTTTCCATAATATTACCAAGGCAAACATAAACAAATTGGCTAAAACTAAACATAAAAGTTAAAATGGCATATTTCATTCTAATAAATAATGAGAATATATTTGTAATTTACCTGAAGGGCTTAAACTTAAAAGTGCAATAATGATTTATAGCTCAATCACATTAAGTTGATATGAGCAAACTCATTTTGAAAAAATTAAAATAGAATAATATTCTGTCATGAAGGATGAAATTATAACTTTCATAAAAAAAATTTAAATTGAGATTATCATGTTAAATGAAATAAAAAAAAGAATAAAAAGGCAATTGCTGGGGCTGGAGAGATGGCTTAGTGGTTAAGGCATTTGTCTGCAAAGCCAAAGGATCCCAGTGCAACTCTCCAGGACTTACGTAAGCCAGATACACAAGGGGACACAGCATCTGTAGTTTGTTTGCAGTAGCTGGAAGCCCTGGCATGCCCATTTTTCTCTATCTCTCTTCCCCTTCCTCTTTCTCTCTCATTTTTTTTTTTTTTAAGAGAAAACTGCTGTGTAATCGTCCTCTTATGTGGCATGTCACAAGATTGCTCTCCAACATGAGCACAAGCTGGTAATTGATAGTTGCTGGAGGAAGGGAGAGTGATCAGTGTCTACTAATTCTATTGCTTTGAACACTGGGATCAGGATAGATAACAATAATGTACTTTACATTTCAAAAGCTAGAATAAAAACGTTATCACCATACAGAAATGATGTGCATTGGTTCTGTGTGGTTTTGGCTTTTCAAATGCCAAACCTGAGGGAATCTTCACCATCTACTTCTGCACTGCACATTGTGCGGTCTGGAAATGACACCTTCACTGCACTTAGCTCACAAAGAATTCTCATAATAAAACTATTTCTTAGGAAACTAGACTTTAAGATTTTCTTGGCAGAAGTGTGCCCCTTAAAACTAAATTTGTTACTCTCTCTTTAAAAATTTTATAGAACATCTTTTATATTTGACCTTTCTTAGCCTCTTTTTGCCTTTTAAAAACTAAGGAAAGAATCACATGGATGACCTATATGCATGCCTTAATATTACAACTTCTGACCTAGTGAGAGATGCTTCTGTACAGTAAATATTTTATAATATTGATCTCCAAATATCTTAGGTTACTAAGGTTACTTTGCACAGTGTTTTGATGTTAGAAAATATGTTTGGCTGGGTCCAAATGCTTTTGATTGTTTCCTTTTTTCATTCTAGTATGGTAATATCCTATCCTTTAATGTTTTAAAGTATTTGTTCTCACAACATCCTTTCTCTGTTTGCACATGAAGACACTGTTAGAGATATTATCTGGCCCTTTGTATCTCAATTTAAATATTTTTAAATATCATGAAAAATGCCAACTATTTAAAAGCATGTAAAATTCTCTCTTATGGACACAAAAATTATTTATTTAATTTTGCTCTGATTGTGATAAATAAACAAGACTGGATTTAATAGAAAGTAAGACAGTTGTTTTGAAGCATAATTAGTATGTGTAAATCCCAAGTAAGTAAAAATAATAGAAGCAAAACAAACAAAAACAAGTTTCAGATGCTGTAAAATTGATTACCAAATTAATTAATAAATTTCTTATTTTGCAACTAACTAGAGGATTTATAGTTCATTCCATGTGTAGCTCTTTGGTTATTAAAATGACACAAAAAGGAATGCTGGGAAAAATGGATATGCCCCAAGTCATGGAATCTTCACAAAGTCCATTTGCATAAAATGTTTGCATAGTTGATTAGAAATTATTTATTTTAATTTTAATTAAATAATTGACAAATCCCATGTAAAATTTTAAGTTCTGGTAGCAATATTTTGTAATGAAAATTCTAGAAGAAAATAATCAAAACAAGGAAATGAGAGCGATCTATGCCAAATGAATGTATTGATGGAGCAGACTTCCATTAAATATTAGAAAATAAAAATGAAAAATTAACTACAGTGATGCCATATTTAAACTGTAGATTACTATCGTAAAAAGAATAAGGACCAGGCTCAGTGGTGTGGAATGAATAGGCTGGACCAATTTCTGGGATGCACCCACTTCCAGGGTCTGAGTTCCTTGCTTAGTCAGTGTGTGAACAGGCACAGTGGTCAATCTGGAGTAAGTGGGCTTGACCCCTTTCTGGGCTTCTCTCACCTCCCTTTTCAGAGTTCCTTATGTGGACAGCATGTGGGTGGATTTGGCAGTCTGGAGTAAGAAGGCTAGACACCTGTATCTGAGCTCCTCCCACCTCCCCAGTCTGGATTGACTGCACTGGTCTGTGTCCTAGAGGGCAGGGCACAAAGTAGGCCATATTCTTGTTCCCTTGCTCCTTGTTCCCCAGTCCTGACAGGTCCCATTGTGCCTTGCTTGGGGAAGCCTAGAACCTGTATGAGCTGTGGAATCAAGCCTTTTGCTCTAATATCCTGACTGACCACTAGGTAACAACATCCCTGTTCACCTGAGTCACAGGTTGAATGGGCCAAAGGACAAAACCTTGCTTCCTCCTCAAGGAAATAGTCTTCCTAAAATGCGTAGACAACAACATAAAAAAGTCAATGAAAATCAGAAAACTGAAAGATCTCCACAAGGATAGAAATCAACTGAAATGCATTCCCAAAGAGAAAACATGACAACAAATGAGACCCTGATTAAAAAAATAAAATAAAATCACTGAACATGAAGCAAACTATCAAAGAACCAACAATCATATCAATGAAATTGAACAGAATTGTTTCCTACTAGAGAGTTCAACCATTGACAGTAGGCTTAACTTGATTGAAGAAAATGTTACAACCCTCCAAAGAGACATGAATAAATTGAAGGTAAGTTAAGAAATGGAAGACCTCAACAACTGGCTGATTAAGCTTAATGGAGACTTGATCAAGTCCAAGAATGAACTACAGGAAGCTTCAAGAAAATCAGAACTTGAATTGAAATCATACCTCAAAAAAGAGAGCAACATGATACAAAGTAACACAAGAGAAAACAAAATGCAATTAGAAATTATAAAACCTCTCTAGAAGTACTCACCAACAGTTACTCATGTGGAAGACAGAACCTCTGATCTGTAAGATAAGACAGAAAAAATTTATCAGGAGGCCAAAACTTTGCTAAGTTCAAAAAAAAAATCAAGTGAACAGAATACAAGGAAATTGTGGGACACCATAAAATGACCAAACATCTGGATCATGGGTATACCATAAGGAGAGGTAATCTAGCCCAGAGGCATAGAGAACATACTCAACAAAATTATTGAAGAAAATTTTCTGAATCTTGCAAAAGAGAGGACCTTCCAGATACAAGAAGCCCACAGAACACCAAACAGGCAGAACCAAAGAAGAAATTCCCCAAGACATGTGATAGTTAAAATTCTTAACAATGAAAGCAAAGAGAGAGTGTTAAAAGCACCAAGAAAGAAGCAATTCACAACATATAAAGGCAATTCCATTAGAATAACATCAAATTTGTCAATGGAAACCCTGTTCTAGCCAGAAGGGCCTGGAATGGCTGACTTCAAAGTCTGAAAAACTATGACTTCCAACCCAAGCTACTTTCCCCAGCAAAAGTACCCCTTATAATAGATGGTAAGGTAAAAAAAAAAAAAAAAAAAAAAAAAAAAAACCTTCATGAAAAAAGTCAACTCTATGATAATATGAACACAAAGCCAAACCTAAAGAGAATACTTGAGGGAATACTCCACACAGAACAGTCAAACAACCAATCTCAAGAGCCACCAAGAAGAAGATCACAATAACCAAAATAAACAAGGCTCAAAACAGTACACAACACACAAAAGCACCAAACCCCATAAAACACTTCATCATGGCAGGGATTAATTCAAACCTCACAGTAATAAACTGAAATATGACTGGTCTTAAGTCACCCTTCAAAAGATGCAGGATATCAGGATGGATGAAAAAACTGGACTCTTATATGTGCTCTCTTCAAGACACCCACCTCACCACTAAGACAGACACTTCCTCAAGGTGAAAGGTTGGAAAATGATATTCCAAGCAAATAGAAATAAAAAGTGGGTGGTATTGCTGTATTAATATCTGATAAAATAGACTTCAAACCAAAAGTAATCAAAAAGGACAAAGAAGGCCATTTCTTACTCAACAAGGAAATGATCTAACATGAACACATAACAATCATAAATATATATGAACCAAACACAGGGGCACCACATTTTATAAAACAAAATCTACTTGACAATAAAACAGAAATTGACACCAACACCATCAAAGTTGGAGACTTTAATACTCCACTATGATCAGATCATCAAAGCATAAAATCAATAGGGAAATAACAGAGTTCAAAAACACCATAGATAAACTAGAACCATATATTACACCATAAAGCATGCCTTCATGAAGTCAGGAAAATTGAAATAACTTCCTGCATCATGTCAGATCATAATGCTTTAAAGCCAGCTATGTCCCTGAAAAAACCTAGCATCCAGAATCTACAAAGAACTCACAAAATTAAACAATTAAAAAAATCAAACAATTCACTCCAAAAGTGATACAGAGAACTGAATAGGGAGTTTTCAGAGGAAGAATTACAAATGACTAGCACACACTTAAGAAAATGTTCAACATCCCTAGCCATTAAGGAAATGCAAATTAAAACAATATGAGATTCTATCTTACCCCAGTAAGATTAGAAAACATTAAAAAATCAAATGGAAACAAATGTTGGCAAGGCTGTGGAGAAATAGGAACATTCATTCACTGTTGGTGAGAATGTAAGCTGTTACTACCACACTAGAAATCAATTTGTAGACTCCTGAAAAGGATGAATGTAGGGATACCAAATGACCCTTTTATTCCCTTGCTAGGCATTTACTCTAAAAGCTCCACATCTCAGTTCAGAAATATTTGCCCAACTTTTTTTAAATAGCTTTTAAAGTCATAATATCTAAAAACTGGAATTGACCCAGGTGCCCATTATTGGATGAATGGATAACAAAGATGTGGTATATCTATGTGATGGAATTTTACTCATGAGTAAGAAAAAATGACACATTGAAATTTGTATGAAAATGGTCAAACTTGGAACTCACACAATCACAGAAAGACAACTGTCACATCATTTCACTCATCTGCAGTGCCTAACCTGGATCAGCCCTAGTTTCTGACATAACTGACTAGCTTCTTGAGGCTTAGACAATAAGGATGGTAGGGCTTGGGGGAAGGGAAAGCGTGGGGGTACAAAAAACAGAACCCAAATTAAACTGGTACCATAGAATCCTATATCCTGGAAACAATACTAAAAGGTAGAAACTTCAAGAGGACCTTAGAAGGATCATCTGAATCAAAAGGGCCCTGTACCCTGTAGAGAGTGTGACAAAAACCTAACCTCAAATTTCTCCTGTTTCTCTTTATTCTCTAGCTTTTTCTTTTTTTGTTTTCCCTTGGTGCTGGCCCGTAATTCCCAGTACCAGGTTGGACTTTATATCTACAATGAGCTGTTGCTCAGAGAGACCTACTAGATCTCCCCAAACAAGACAGATTTCTGCCAGAGTACCTGATTACCCACCAGAGGTTAATTATTAAGACCCTAATGCTGAAGACACAAAATTTTGTTGGCATGGACCATGGAGATACCTGGTTGGAATCCAGGGGAGAGCTCATCCCCAGATAATTAACCCATCTACTGCTGGAAGGCACTGCATGAGCTACCAGGGGAAAGTTGCCAATATCTGTCTAAGCAACTCAGAAATAAACAACTTGATGTGATTCTCACACAAGTGCAAAAGTGGCACCAGCCACGATGGGTAACCAACTGCTCTTGAATGGGATAACAGATCCACTCAGTGGGATAAAAACCATATCTAGAATGAGGAACAAGTCAGAATCATATCCACATAATGATTTTGCTTTCCATTGTCAAGCTCCTCTTTTAATTGTCTCTAAATTAATATTGGTAATCCTATCCACCCAGTGCTGACTTCACTCTCTGTTGGAGAATCTGCTTCTCTTTTTCAGATGGGAACTGGATCTGAGGAGATAAATGACCCAGTGTACTCTACCCTGGCCCCAGCTGAAACCACAGAGGAATTGGGGAAATGACCAAGAGTGCTGCTTTCTTAATTAAGCTGAGATGAGCACAAGGGTGATGGAGAAAAATACTTAGGACACTCAACACCTACCAAATCAGAGATCCAGATGCCCCTAAGTAGCCATCACTGAAGTAGACTTAAAATACTCCCAGCATGGTTCAGGAAATTTTGCAGAAGTGGGGGCAGAAAGATTGTTAGAGCCACAAGTTGGGACATTTTGCACAGAAACATTGCCTCACCCCCGCCAGCCAAGCACAATGCATGACTCATAATCCCCATGGGGTTGACCTGCATCCCCAATGAGGAAGGCCTCTTCAGAAAAGGACAAGAAGGAGGGAAAGAATGGTGCTAACAAGGGATGTTTACATATAAAATACATCCATATCTAATAATTTAAAAAAACACAGGTTTACTGGCACAATCAGAAAAATGGTTCTGCCTATCAATTGTCTACAGAAACCTTACCTCACTGTTAAAGTTAGAGACCTCCTCAGCCTAAAATAATGGAAAATACACTTCTAAGCAAATGAAAATAAGATTTAAGATGTTATGAATAAGCCATATGAAATCCTACGTCTTTGGTTAAAGTTTCCCCCAGAAGCCACAGATTATTACAAGATAATTTTCAATGTCATTGATTGGATAATTTATAGTGAGTTAGTTGTTGGCCAAGGAGGTCTCTGATGTCCTCAAAACATTACAGGCCATTGTCAGTGCTCTTGGTTGTCCACCAGAACTCAGACAATATTGCTGAAGACACCACATACTTGGGCTGCAGGTCATTGTGAAATCAAGCTAGAGTTGAGGTGGAAAAATCCTCTCTGATGACTAGCTGTCAGAAAGTTTGAAAGAGCTATGCTTCAAGCAGCCCTGTAGGAGAGAGAAGTTACCTACAGTGGTAAACAGCAGTGGGCCTTAAAAGACTTATGATTGGCCAACCAGACCGAATGTGCCAACAGGTACAATAGTGAAATATCTGTTAAGGGGGAAACCAACTTATCTCTAATTGGACTGTAGGCCCACTCCACTGGAGCAAATTAATCCCTGGTACTCAAAACCTAGGTAAAACCCTATGGTTAGGGTGGTCATGAGCCCATGAGGAGGAGCACTTGCTATTGTCTGACTAAAAACATATATCATGCCCACAAAACTGCCCAACAACCTGCCCTGTAAGCTCTTTTTAAAATGCTTATATACATACAGGAATGCTACTCTTTTGGTTAGAGAAACTTCTATTTTCAGGTGATGGTGATCACTGGGATGATGCAAAAGTCACCCTGGTGCTGAGAAAAAGTGACAGGGGAGTGTTCAGCACTTAAATATCCCCATTGCACACTTCAGGCTCAGGGTCCATTGCAAAAGAGGTGGCATAAAGAATGTAAGAGCAAAAGGAAGCAGTCTTCTAGACATATAATGGTCTTGATATTAATGACTTCATAGTGCCTGACACTATTTACAAAAGATCTTCATAACAGGAGGAAAAATGATAACATCAAAGTAAAAGAGAGACTAATTAGAAGAGGGAGGGCGTTCAAGGAAGGGTGGATTTGATAGGGGGAAATGGTTGTTGAGGGAAGGAATTATCATGGTTTTATTGTCTATTCTTATGGAAGCTGTCAATAAAAAGCTTAAAAAGAGAAGAGATTTAGAACGAATTTTAAAAAAATGAAAAAAGAGTAAGAGGTATAACAAATTTTAATTGTATATTTAGTAGCAGAAAGTATAATTTCCAAGCACACACATGCACCAAAAATGGTAGAATAAAGACTGTACGTAGATTATATTTTAAGTAATATAACAACATGGAGGAAATCCATTAAATTTGTGATAAATTTGTTATAGTTATTAGGAGTCCATCATTGTTATTTGTTCAGGAAAATATAAATCTATTTAGTTTACAAAACCATTTTATTGAGTGCACACTGTTACCACACCTATTTTCCATGTAGATGCTAACATACAAAATACTTGACATTTGTCCAGGGTCCAGAAAACAGTCAGGATGGAGATATATAGGATTCTGTTAGCACCAGAATTTTTAACTTGGCAATCCTGTCTAGTTAATTAAAAGATGTGAAGATTATAACTTAACTAATAGTTGAAAGATGAAAATCACACAAGCTTTTTCCATATTAGGACAAATTTCGTAAAATTACTAATCTGCTTTCTTGTCTAGACATATTGGTGAGGTCTGTGGCCAACACTTAAAGTGTAGTAATAAAGATCAAGTCTTGCTTGTGGAGCTGTGTGTCTAATTAGGAACATATGACCATAGATTTTGTAGAATTGCAATTGCTATAAGCATTGAAAAAATATCATACATGAACTTCAATGATAAAAATAACAACTTCCTGAAAATTAATATTTATTAATCATTAATTAATCATTAAAATTTATTGAAATGAAGAGATTTCTCCAAATGGCTCTACTAATATTCAGAGACCCACATCTGATCAATTGAAAAATGAAATGTGTCAAAGATAGTCGTCAATAAAACACTTGAAAGTACAATTAACAAAGTAAAGTGACAAAAACTAGGACTAGACCTACTAATAACAGGAACACAATGAAGGTAATAAAAAAGGAGAATGGACATGAGACAATTTAGGGGCTCCATGACATCAAGGGACGTTAATGCTGCTTGAAAGTAAGCTACTATACTTGTGGTGATTTGAATCAGACTTCTCCCATAAACTCAGATATTTTCAGTGCTTGGTCCCCAGCTGATGGGAGCTTGGGAGGTGGAGCCTTACTTGAGGTGTTTCATTGAGAGGTGGTCTTAGGGATGGTATAGCTAGCTCCCACTTGAAAGAGTTGAGCTTACTCTCCTGATGTTTTTGACTTGCTGTAGCAGAGGTGATGTCCAGCCTTTTCTCATACCACATGTTCCCCTGCCATTATGAAACTTTACTTTTCTATTAGCCAAAATAAAATCATTCCTTCCTACAGGTGCTTTTGGATGGGAGTTTGTGCTCAGCAATGAGAAAATGTCTACAACAGTAATGTGTTCTCTTAACATTTATTGTGCTACAATAGCTCCATTTGAAAGAGGATTTTAAAAATGCTTAGCAACTAAAGATCAGAAAGTAATAGAGAGAAAATATTAAGAGGTTTTCTTTTTGTATTGAAACAAAATCCATACAAATATGCGTAACAATTTCTTGGTTACATAGAGCACAGAAATTGAGTAATGAAAATAAGAAATAATTTTCCTTGGAAATATAAATGAATCAGTATCAGTAACTTTCATACTCCAGTATAGTAGTAATTATATCTTCTTATATTTCATTACATTTTGTTTTCGTATAAGTTTAAGATTGCATAAAATACTGCTGTCAGTATAACTTCTATGAGCCTAGGGATGCAACTCTATCCAACAATCTATTATAAAAATGTAATGATTTAAAAATTTTGTGACCTTAAACTCTAAATTATGATGTTGTATAATAAATGTATTATTTTAGTCACAGAAAATTTATAAACTAAAATAATATTCACACTATGATTTTCTATGTTTTAACTATTTCAAACAGTATGTATTTCAGAAAACAATGGTGATAAATAAAATAAAGATGATTGAAAATAATCCATAGTTGAATTCTTTAGTCATTCTCATAACTTAGTGACTCATTAACAATTCATTGACTTTTTGTCTAATTTCAATGATTAGAAACCTCTGTAATTTTACAAAAATAGGCAACTTTGCTCCTATTCTTGTTGTTTTATACTGAAGTACTTCTTATCAAATACCAAGATCACACTTTTCAGATTTCTGAGGACAAGAGGTACCATTGCAGCATCACCCAAGAATGCCAACTGTCAACCTAGAAGGAGCACAGTATCACCCTGTGCCTAGTTTAGTTTGACACTTAGAACTTTCCCATAGCATTGCTTATTTAAATTGGCAGGTTAATATCCCCAAGGAGTACGAAAGTTTTATCTGTATCAGCATGTGATTTCCAATTTCATGCCCATTCACATCAATACACGATAATTCCAAATGCTGCTTTATTCCTGAGAGAACAGAAGACAACAAAGACTGTTTCACTTTAATTTATGTGGTGATAATGTGAATCTAGGCAGAAAAACTGTTCCAATCTTAAGTGAATAACTATCTGTGCACTTTTATTTTAGTAGACAATTTAAACAAAAAGAGGCTTATCTTCTTAGATATTGGAGTTGTTGTTACATAATAGCAATTAAAGTGTTCTCTTGTAGAGCTGGAGAGATTATTAGTGATTAAGGCACTTGCTTGTAAAGCCAAAGGACCTAGGTTCAATTCCTAGTACTCACATAAAGGCAGATGCACAAGGCAGCACATGCATATGGAGTGTCTTTCTAGTGGGTAGTGGCCCTGGCATGCCCACTTTCTCTCTCTTTCTCTTTCTCTCTGTCCCTCAAATAAATAAAAATAGAATTTTTAAAAATGATCTCCTTCACTTTGTTCTAGGTCTACCTAATGTAGCTGATGTGCTAGGTCTTGCTAATGTAGCTAATGTAGGAAGGGGTTTCTGAAGATAGACCAGTGGCAGAACTCATTAGAGTAAATATTAAATATTAAAGTTTGGTCTTTCAATCAAAGTTAAAGCAAAGGAAAAAGAATCTGAGTTGTATATGGAAGTAAAAATATACTTTATTCTGAACATCTTTACATCAAATTGTACTTACATATAGTTATATAAAATTAAGATGTGGCAGGCTTACATTAAGCCAATAACTTAAAGATATATTTTAGTGGTAAACACTGTGTTTAAATGCACTTTGTTTAATGTAAAGAACTTTAGAATAAGTGTTGAGAATTGAGCCTATATCAGTAATTTGTAAGTCTACAACAAAGTTTTGTATCTAGCATTCCATTTTCTATTCTCTTTAGTCCTTACTTAAATTATCATTTCTATTACCATGCCCAAGGATTTCACTTCACATACATTATATTTCCTTTTATCCTTTGAAATTACATTTTTCCATCAACTTTTACCATTTTGATTATAGCATCATTCATATAAGTGTAGGAGAAGCATAGCCACAGGAACCCTTGGATGAGGCCCTGAGATTATTGCACATGTACAATTGCTACTTCCCCTGTGAGTCAACCTAAACCCTGCCTAAACACCCAGCTACCTCTGACAAGAAATGAGCCAATGAAAAAGGGACAACACAATGCCAAACAGGAAAGGACCAATGAGAAGCAGTATACAAAAGGACCAATGAAAGCAGAGAAGGGGTATACAGAGTTACCTGCTTTCCTCAATAAATGAGTCTGCTTTCAGCTTCTCACCTGAAACCCGGAGTCTGTGTGATTGACACTGAGCCTTCATACCCCCACCCCCAAGGGCTGTTGGGGGGAATCCAGCAACAGATAAATTTCCAATACATTTAAGATATTTTCCTATGAAGAAGGTGTATTAATAATGGCTCTTAATTCTGTTGATATTAATACTTATGAGCCATATTTTATAATATATAAAGTTAATTATTCAACAATATACCCTATGAACAAGTGGTTTTAAAGTATTAAAACTGCACAATTATAAACTAATTGCCTAGAAAACACTTAAATTAGTCACATTATTCAGATATGAATTTCTTATTTGTGTTAAATAATGTGCTTATACAAACAGGTATCAGAATTATTGAGAATGTTTGAAATCATACTCAGTGCTATTATGAGAATAGCAAAACAAAACCTTGGAAACATGTGCAGGGCCACAATAGTCTTTTGATTAGATTGCAAAACAGGCAGGTTACATGCTTTCCTAGGATTTAGGTGCTATTTGAACTTTTTGCATTGAATTAGCATGTAAGTCTGTCTATGCAAGGGGAAAAACATTTCAAGTTGCCAAAAATGTGACTATACACACATATATTGTATTCATTTTGAATAATTATTATATAAACGATCACTTTCCAAGTGATATCCTTCCCCTCAGTATTCTATGGGAACAAAATTAAATTGAGTATAAAAATAACTGTGGATTCATTATTTAAAATATTTATCTATGTCTGGGGAATTGGCTTAGCAGTTAAAGCACTTGCCTGTGAAGCCTAAGGACCCAGATTTAATTCCCCAGAATCCCTTAAACCAGATGCACATGGCACATGCAACTGGAGTTCGTTTGCAGTGGCTACAGGCCATTGTGAAACCATTTTCTCTCTCTCTCTCTCTCTCTCTCTCTCTCTCTCTCTCTCTCTTTCTCCCCTCTTTCTCATAAATAAGAATAATAACATATTTAAAATATTTGTCTAGTCTCCAACTAAAATAATCTTCAATATTTTCTTTGTATTAAATATGATTTCATAATTATACCATATTGTACCAGTATAATCAGCTCTTTTGTGTTTTGTAATTAGTACATAGTAACCTGAAAATAATGAAAAAAAACTTAATTATCAGTAGTGATTTTTCAAGTTTTTGGCATTTCCTTGAGTGTTCAAAATTGAAAAAAAATAAGTATAAAAGTGTTATGTCATGAAGAAACAACATTCAAGATCTGTTAACTTGAGTTAGGTTTGCTGGTACAAAACTTTAATCCCAGCATTTGGGAGGTGGGGAAAGAAAGATTTTTCTCAAAGATCAAGGCCAGCCAAGGGTGCAGGATGAGTTCCAGCCCCATCAGTACTATATATCAAGATATTTTCACAGAAATACCTTTATTAAAACTATCAGCTATACTAAAACTATTTAATTATGTTACCTATTGTTTCCCATTGAGTAAAATAAAGATAGAGGCAGTTGTAACTCATGGGCAATTGTGGGAATACAGTGTGCTGCAGTAGCCAATTAAATTTACCTATGAGATTAAAATTTCATACTATAAATCAAATGTCTAGCCTACAGATACACCTTTAAAAACAAACCAATACTATTAAAGAGACTAACTATAATTTTCAGTAACCACTAATGAGACCATTTTACCTACACTCAAAATGTGTTAAAATTTAATTTTATTGTTTAAGCATATACAAGATATAAATTCCTTCTATATGTAGTGCTATAACTATGGAGACATGCTTCCTCCCTGCAGATTCCAATCTAGCAAAAGTTTTGGCTCTTGTGCTTCTGAAAGAAAAGACTTCCTGGACAAAACCCCAGTAGCTCAAGATCTTAAACAGTTACTCAACCAATGGGATCACATGAAGCTGAAGAAAATTTTTTACACACAAGCATACAATAAGCAAAGCCAATACTTTACCAACAGAATGGGAGAAAATATTTGCAGGTTATCCAACTGATAGAGGCCTATTCTCTAGAATCAACAAAGAACTCAAAAATCTAAACAGTAAGACGTCAAACACCCCACTCACAAAATGGGGCAACGAGATGAACAGGTAGTTCATAGAGGAAGAAATACAAATGGCAAACACACACTTAAAAAAAAAAAATGTTCATAATCCCTAGTCATCAGAGAAATGCAAATTAAAACAACTATGAGATTCCACCTTACCCCAATAAGGATAGAAAACATCAAAAAATCAAATAAAAATAAATGCTGGCAAGGATGTGGAGAAGCAGGAACACTCATCCACTGTTGGTGGGAATGTGGGATGGTACAACCACTTTGGAAAGCAATATGGAGACTCCTGAAAAAGCTGACTACAGAGATACCAACAGACCCAGTTATTCCCTTACTGGGCATCTACCCTAAAATCATCAAACCACAGGCCAGAGAGATTTATTTGCTCAATCATGTTTGTAGCGGCTCAATTTGTAATAGCTAAGAGCTGGACTCAACCTAGATGTCCATCACTAGAAGAATGGATAACTAAGATGTGGTATATCTACACAATGGAATTCTATACAGCAGTAAGGAAAAATGACACATAGAAATTTGAGAAAAGGGGTGAACTTGGAACAGATCATTCTCAGTGAACTTACCCAATCACATAAAAAAAAAAAAAATTGCCATTTAGTCTCACTCATCTACAGCACCTAACCTAAATCTACCCATGATGCCTTACATATCTAGCAACCATCTCATGGACTAGACACTAGGATGTATGGGGGGGGGGAGGGCACAGAAGGGGTAGGAAACACAAATCTAGACCCAAACAGCAATGGTACCATAGAATTCTACTTCCTAAAAGGCAGACCGAATGGTTGAACCTTCTCGAGGCCCTTACAGGGAACACCTGAACCACAAGACACTGGAGAGGGTAGAATCAAGGCTAAACTTAATCTTCTACATCTTTCCTCCCTCCCTCTCCCTCTCTTTCTTCTCTCTAACTCTTGTATATTAGTTATCTTTCTCATCATTTTCTTAGTGGGCACTGACCTGTAACTCCCAGTACCAGCATGGGGCTATCATCTACAATGAGCTTTTGATCAGAGAGACCTACAAGGTTTCCTAAAAGAATGACAGATTTCTGTCAGAGTACTTGATGACCCACCAAAGGTTAGGGGTTAGACCCTACTGCTGAAGACACCATATGCAGTTGACACATAAAATGGAATGGCATGGCTGGAAGCTAGAAGAGTGTCAGTCCCCAGACAGTCAGTGCGTCTAGTGCCAGAAGGTGCTACATGGGCGATTGAGGGAAAATGACCAATATCTGTCCAAGCAACTCATGGTCTAATCTACTTAGCAGGAAATAACCTGTTGTGATGCCCACAGAAGTGCAATAGTGGCACACAGCCAAGGTGGGGAACCAGCTGCTCTTGATTTGGCTAACTGATCCCCTCAGTGGTACGGGACCCATAGCTGGAGCTGGGAAACAAGTCAGAACTGTATCCAAACATTAGCCCACTCTCCAATATCAAGATACCATCAATCATGGGCTACAAGACAGCCTACACCTATTAAATTCTCTATAAAAAAAAAAAGTAAGGTTTATCTCATTTATCCTGGTGTAACTTCCTCTACCTTAGAGAATCTGCTTCTCTTTTTCATATAGATGTAGATCCTAAAGAGAGATCCACCCCATCATACCTCAAAAAGGCCCCAGTTGAACCTAAGAAAAATTGGTGAAACAAGCAAGGGTGCTGTTTTCCTGATGAACTGGATACAAGCACAAGGAGGAAGGAGACCAACACAGAGAAAAATCAATTCCTACCAAATTAGAGAGCCAGAGCCTCAGAGGCCTCCAACACCTCATCACTGAAGCAGACCAAAATGAACCTAACATGGCTTAGGGAAATTTTGCGGAAGAGGGGGCAGAAAGAATGTCAGAGCCATATGTTGGGTCATGATATGCAGAGACATGTATCCTACCCGTAACTGTGGGCTACTGGGGTTTTATGACCCATATATCTCAACAAGGAGGGGCCAATGTGGAGGGGGTAGGTCATGGATGAGCCTTATAATGGTACCAAACTGACTGTATTTGATAAATACAATACTAATTAATAAAAAATTTAAAAAAAACTGTCAACCGGTCACAAATAAACAAGTAGTTAGTTAGATTTGTTTTAGCAAATGGGAAAGAGAGAAAACAAGCCCTCTAAAGCAATAAGTAAACCTTCCGGACTGGATAATCGTCCTAGAAGAGGGTAAATGTCTGTCTCTGGTGTGTGGACTTAGAATCTTGGTCTACAATTTCTCTTCTCTTTGCCTGGCCTTGAGGCCACCTTTGGCATTCTTTTTCTTTACATAGGCAGAGTCTTTCTTGAAAGCCATTCGTACTCACAATTCAACTGCTACAATTACCTGCATTATACATAGGAATATATACAGAAATAACTACTTATAAATTTAAGAAGTTTACTAAGGTTGTAGGCAATGGTACTTCACATGTGATCACATGGACAGGCTTCCTTTGGCCCTATGGGAGAAGTCCAGACTGGTCATCATCATTATCACTGTCATCAACATCATTGTCATGAGCAACTTCCATAAGTATAGTCAATAAACCATGATATTTTCCTCTCACTACACCTATTTAATTCTCCCAAATTCTCCCTCTATTGAATTCTTTCTTTCCAATTAATCTCTCTTATATACTAATAACATATTTTTTTTTTCTTATTATGAAAGTTTTAGGTAGGTAGTGCCAGGTGCTGTGAGGTTATGAATATCAAGACATTTTATGTCAGAATTGTAAATAGGCAGACTTTTCATTTGGATCTTATATTCTTTCCATGCCATCTTCCATAATGGAACCTGAGTTTTAGAGGTTGTGATAGAGATGTCTCAGTACTGTATACTTCACTCTCATTTCTGTTCAGCACTATGGTGAGTTTTGAGTCATCCCAGTGGTCACCACCATCTGGAAAGAATGGCTTCTTTAATAAAAAGTGAGGGTAGCATTTATATATGGGCATAAACATCAGTGTTTAGAGGGCAATTTGGTGGGTATACTATGCATTTAGCCTGACAACAGTAGTCATTACTTCCCTAGGACTTATGACCTCCCCATCATTGGCTTCTGACTGGGATTTCAGCAGTAGCAGTAGCAGGCATGTATTCCCTTCCATGGAGTTGGCCTCAAATCAAATCAGTTACAGGGTGTACTGCTGGTTAAGACAATGGATGAATTTTCTCTCTCCAAAGACTGCATGCTACACAGCTCTTTCCAACATCCTGAGAGCTAGTCAAGAAGGAGGCTTCCAGCTCAGTACCAGCTTGATTTCTCATTGACCTGCAGCTCAAGCTTTTAGAGTCTTCTGAAAAAGGGTGTTATCATTTAGTTCTTGTGGGCAACCAAGAACCCTGACAATGGCCCATAGTGTTTTAATGTATTCAGGGACCCCTCTGGCCTGCAACACACTGAAAAGTATCTAACCTCTTGTACTGAACTTTTTCTAGTAACAATCTATGAATCTGGAAGCCTAGGTGCACCATTATAAATATCCACCACAGGATATTTCTGCCCAACACCCCCCTCCTCTCTCTCTCTCTCTCTCTCTCTCTCTCTCTCTCTCTCTGTGTGTGTGTGTGTGTGTGTATATAGTTGGCTATCAAAGAAGTATGTTTCCATATGACTTATTCATAACATATTAAATATTGATTACCCCCTTCATACCCCTCCTCTCATCTATCCTTTTCTTGATCCCACTTAGACCATTCTACTCCCAGTTTTCTGCCCCTCTACTTACAGACCAACAATACCCTCCCCTTAAGCACGCCCCTCTCCTCTCTCCCTCATAGCCTCTTTTCTAGTATCCTGGCCTTGAATATTGACTTTTACTCCAACTCACCTAGACATCTAAGTGTCTGAAGCTAGAATCTACATATAACAGAGAACATGTAGTGTTTGACTTTCTGGGCCTGGGTTACCTCACTTAGTATAATCCTTTCCAAATTCATCCATTTCCCTGCAAATTACATAGTTTCATTTTTATTTATAGTTGAAGAAACTCCCTTCACCTGAAGATGGGATAAATTATTCATTTTGATAGCTAGAGTAAATTTTAAAGATACATATCTGAATATACTCTACAGTTCACAGATTAAAGCTCTTTTATTTTAATATAAAATCTACACAGTTTAACATGGATGACAAATTATATATTCTGCATCAACAGAAAATTTATATTTACCTTTCTTTTCATAAATCCTTTCCCAAGTCCTCCTTTCCTTATACCTTTACATAATTTTATTTCATTTTTATCACTCACCTCTTATCACCATTTTCCGTTATCTACATCTTCTATAACAGATGTTTTTCCATCCATCTCCAGTTAAATCTAAATGAGTCATATTATTTATTTATGTAATATTTGATGGTAGAATGAATATATGAATGACTGAATAACATAATTTCTGATCACTTACTCTCTGGAAAAGGCTTAGTCCATTTATTCTTATGTGTAGTCCCATAAAATGTTAAAAGGTATAATTTACTGAATGATTCAATCCCTCTTATCTTGGACATGTTCCACAGTATTGTTTTCTATTTTAATTTCCTGTTTCTTTGATTCTTGTATTTGTTTTTCTTCTCCATTCACCTGATATTCACTACTCTTCCATTGAGAAGAAAACATAAAAATGTCCTTTTCTACTGTTACCTGGATAAAGTGTACTTAGTTCTTTCATTAATTGTAGAGGTTTAAAAATTCTTTCTTTTTGTATGCTCCATGAGTTTTTGTACAATTCCTCACATTGTGCAGCTCTGTGATTTGGGGCTGTCTGACTCTTTTGTAGCCATTTTATGAATCCCATTTTGCCCCTGATTTTCTAAAGGTGATTGTCATTACTCCTTAAGAATCCCCAGTATCTAAACTGTTTAAATCTCATAAATTAACTTTTGACCCATAACATTTTTCCCCTTAATCCTTGGTAAGTATGCCCTTTTGATTTCATGTTTTTCTTTCTTACAGAGTAATTTAACCATATAGTTACTTCCCCTGCCATCCACTATACACACACACCTACATTCCTTTTTGGTACTTTTCTGCTGTTATTCAGTCTTCTAGTCAACTGTGTTTTTAATTCAAAAATGACTTTCACTCTCATTTTTAGTTTGTGGTACAAGGAACTAACCCAGTCTTGTATATGCTAGGCAAAGCACTCAACATCTGCAGGCCCATGAAAACGTTGTTTTGTTTTGTTTTGTTTTTTTCAGATTTATAACAATTATTTTCATTAGCCCATTAAGATGAGCAAAAAAATTAATAAATAAATAAAAACTAGGAAAAAATATCATATCTAATTAGAATTTAGTTTCTATTTATTATTTTATAAATTTCTAGTTTTCATCCCTTTTTACTTACCTTGCTATCTTTTATTTTATTTAAAGATCCATTGTTTTACTTTTAGTTAACTTCTATTTTAATATATGTTTTGAATATTTTAAATTCTTATCAACATTTTCATACATAATGGTGTGGTTTAATTTTAGATGCTAATAATTTGGTATTTTCAAACTTTTGTAATCAATAAATGATAATTTTCTGTACATTTGTATAAAAGCTTGTATACATTTTACAATCCTTTGCTACACTTTTATTTCACGTTTGTGTCATAAACAGTATGACCTCAAAAACTTGAGATTCATTTAAGAATGTATATTTTGAAATTATGATAAATGCTTGCTAATATTCATTTAAATCTATATTGCACATCTCTCTGTACTATATTCATTTAAACTTTTATTTGACTATTTGTGTTTAATTTTGCTATCTTTAAGAGGTAATGACACTGTTACAGGCCCTATAGCCACAGGCACTTGCTCCTTCTGCTTCAGCTTCCCAAGTACTAAGATAATGTGTGTGAATCACCTTGTCAGCTGTTATCTTGTTTTCATATTCTGTCTTCATGCTTAACTTGTTGATATTTTACATATGCTATCATTATTAAGGGTGCTAATTTTGGATTTTGTATTTCTCTATTTTTTGTTTTGATATTTGTTTTTTGCTTTTTTGTTTGCTTTGTTTTGTGTTGTTTAATTTAGTTTTGCTTTATTTTTCAAGGAAGGGTTTCAGTCTAGACTAGGCTGACATGAAATCACTATTTAGTCTCACACTGGCCTGGAACTCACAGCAGTCCTACCTCTGCCTTCTGAGTGCTGTGATTAAAGATAAGCACCACTACTGTTGCCTGTTTTTCACTTTTGAGGCCTATGGTGGTTTGAGTGGATGTCCCTCAATATAGTCAGGAGGGTTTTTTGTTGTTATATTTTTTTATTCATTTGTGAGTGACAGAGAGAAAAAAAGGGAGAGAGAGAGAGAATGAGAATGGGCATGCCAGGGTCTCCAGCCACTGCAAACTAACTCCAGACGTGGATGACCCCCCTGTGCATCTAGCTAATGTGGGTCCTGGGGAATCAATCCTCAAACCAGGGTCCTTGGGCTTCACAAGCAAGTGCTTAACCACTAAACCTTCTCTCCAGCCCTAGAGCCAGGGGAGTTTTATTCAAGCTTGTAACTTGTAAGGTTTCCAGCAGCATGGCTGGAGGAGATATCACTGTGGGCAGATCCTAGTGTCCAACCCTAAGGTGTGTTTGGAGACAGATCTAATTACAGCCTAAGGTATGCAGAGATCAGTCTGAGTTCTACTGGGGTTCCCTGTTGTTTGGCTGCAAGTTTTTGCACTAGATTTTGGTGGCTGGTGGTGGCTTTTCTCTTTTTAGCCTTTATGGAACTTTATCTGAATCTGTTAGTTTCAATAAATCCTTTTCTCCCCTAAATTGTGCAGACCTAAAATGAACCCAACGTGCCTTAGGGAAATTTGCAGAAGACAGGGGCGAAAGAATGTCAGAGCCATAGGTTGGGTTATGATACCAGAGACATTTCCTTGTACCCAAAACTGATGGCTAACCCAACAGCATAGGACCCATACACCCCAACAATGAGGGTCCTTGTACAGGGGGAGGACAGGGAGGAGTCTTAACAATGGTACTAACTTGACTGTATTCACTGAGTACAAAACTAATTTAAAAAAATGTGCATCTTTGGAAGTTCATCCCAGCAACATAAAAACTAACTATGACAAACCCCTTTAAGGAAAACGTTTTATAAGGTAGGTTATTTTGTCATTATGTTTTTAAGTTATTTTATCATTCCCAATAAGGTGGCCTTATACATTTTACTAGAGATACAATATATTCTCACAGGTTTTCTATACCTTCTGTATAGCTTGAATTATATCTGTGGCATTATGGGTCAGACTCCTATTTTGAAATAAACTCAGTTGTTAACGTTAAGTGACAGACATTTCTTTTTTCTGTGCAGAGTTTGCTGTCATTTTGATTCTGATATTTTTCTTCACTCAATATTCCAAGATGTTTATTTGATAATATTAAGCAGTAGTAAAATTATATCCCTATTCAGATTATCTTGATATTGTTAAAAATCTTGTGTAACAGGTCTTTCTCCATGTAACCATATTTGTAAATTTGATTTTAAATCCTGAAGAGGGTATAAAGCTAAAATTGTCATTTTCCTGCCTCTTGCTTGGCTAAGTTACACAATTATCTAAATTTACATCAAGTAAATGTGACTGACAAATTTCACATCAGATGAAAGAAATAGTGCGTAGTGTGCTTCCTTTGGTGAATATTGTACTGCTAGGCTGGTCATCCACACATGAAATGTGAAACTTTTCTGTAGAGGCATTTTATTACATATTAGGAGTTCTCTCTGTGGTCAAAAGGCTGTCATTTGTAGCTGTTTTCAAATTATTAAATATAAATGAAAGTGTCAGTATTCTACTCAAGGGCTGGAAATCAAGGAGCAGCTGCAGTGGCATCATTGTTCACATTAGTTCCATTAAATATCTCAGAAGTGAGCAATGTTGAGCATTTGGGGTTAAATTTCTGAATAATTATCCTTGAAACCCACTCCTTTCACTCATCCAACATATCTTAAGCTGTATTCCATCATAATGAATACAATTTATTTTGTTAAAATATTTGGTATTTTCTGTCTTCCTTAGTAAATCAGGATTGATTTATCATTAGTATTGCAACTAACTTGAGAATGTATATTCTGAAAGTACAGTTGAATTAGCTATTTTCTTTTGAAAGCAAATATAATCAAGTGGCCAGAGAGAAATAGAAGGCTGTAATACAGGTCATGCTATGACAGGCGAGTCCCAGAACCTAGGTGCCAACCACATTAGCCAGTGGACTTTTGTGCAGACTGACTAATACCAGGCTATTTGTGAAAGCATAAAAACATATTAAAAAGTGTACTAGTTGATGGAAATAACAAAATATGATTCAATAGATAAAATAAAATACTTATTTTAGTTTAGGATACTGTATTATTTTTTAGCTACTTCTGAGAAATGAAAAAGTAAAAAGTTTACCATTTGAGGTATAAAGAAAGAAAAATCATTTGGAGTATTTAAACAATCTAGGTTTGATAATATGAGGATAAGTATAAATAAAGCTACATTAGACTAACAAATTTATGATAGACTTTTAACATATATTGCTTTTATTAACTTCTCTAAATCCTTTCACTGCAAATAAGTTCACCCAGTATGGATTAATTTCAGTCTAATGCTCTCCTCTCCCAACTGAGCTATTTTGGCTGATGGATTAATTTCTGAGAGTTATTTGTATTGTATAATCTTCCATAATTTTATAATTCTAAAAATTTTATAAATGCCATATGTCTCATAATTTCATAATTAATTGGGGGTCAGAAAAGAAAAACATAAACAGATTGATGGAAGGCAACATTCTGTAAGAAGGCATTGACCACTGAAGTTAAGAAGGTAGAAACAGTAAACGACTTATGCAAACTCATCTTACAGTTTGTTGGTTATATAATAGACTCTGAATAAATAAAAAAATTAAATTTCCAGATTTCACAAGAAATGAAAGTTTAAATCCATGGCTTTAAGACTGATGCCTTCAAGGGGAGATTCAGAGGTTTGAAAAAAATTCTGAGTGTGACTTATATGAAAGTAAAGATTATATTTTCCTAGTGTTAATCATAGTTTTCAACATGTGTTGTTAAAGAAAAAAGCCTCACTTTTTTAATGTCCTTTTTGTGACATTAAGAAATAGCAAAATCAGTGTAATTCTCCATATAGCTTCATGGAGTAATTTTTTAAAAAATTTATTTAAAAATATTTGTAGAAGATCAAAAAGAAATGGCTAATGTATAGCTTAGTGTTCTTTGCCATCAGTGTAACCAAAAATGTGTTATGAATAAACTTACACGAGAGAGTATTGTTGCAAGGTAGCCGATTAAAATTGAAGAGAGCAAGGGAGTATAGAACAATACTATGTACAGTTCAATGTCAATGTAATGTGCTTAGAATTATAAACTAAATGGAAATGTGTTCGGTAAACTGATGCAATAGTAGATATTAACAACTGAATTAAAACTTTCCAAATAAAGCTCACATGGTCATCTGATCTATATGAAATGATTCCAGAGAGATTAAAACACAATCATTCATATTATATTTAACATGTAAGTACAATTAAAACACAATATATTTTCAGGAGCTTTCTGGATAAGATTGATGCATAGGAGTCACACCAAACTAGCAGATGGAGGGATTTAAATAATACCCCAGCAAAATGCACTTTTAATATGAAAAGTGAAGGTGTGTAGGATTTTATTGGCCACCGTGGGGAAGCAGGAGAGACAAAGATCCACCAAAAAGGAGGAAAATGGCCAGAATCTGGCAGAAGCACTTGTTGCCCATGGGTATCTGCATGTGCACCCACCCTAGTGCCCAATGCCCAGATGCAGCAGCAGAGACCAAATAAGGGGAGAGAGAAGAGATCAGCTAAGGAGCTGCTGAAAAAGATACTTGTGGGACTAGCTGAACAGTTAGAGTACAACTCCAGGCTTCCTGCACTCTCCATCCCCAACCATCAGAACCATGAACCTCTGTCATTATTGGGGACAAGGTCAGATTCAAACCTAGGCTTTCCTGTTACCCATTTCAGAACAGAAATATTAACCACCCAGATGACAAAATAAGGGTATAGAGCAACACACATCCTTAGGGAGTTTGGCTTTATCAGATTATCAGTTTGTTTAAATCCCCACACTTGCATACTCTGTGCTGGTATTTATTGCATGAATGTGCATGTTGCTCAGTTAAACTTTAGAATTTTTCCAGTAAATTGCTCAACCCAGCCCACTAGAATACTTGAATAGCAAGAAACCTCAACACCTAGGATTACTTCTGTGATTGGATTGGAGTATAAGACCTGCACTTAGTAATCTAACTGCTACTCTGAAAGTACATAAAGTTGAATTTCCAAGTCTAAGAGCACTGCAGATATTAGAAAACCCAAGCATCAACTCAACTCAGAATGCAAAAGTTGGTACATTACAATACAAGAAACACAAAGAATCAAGACAATACAACCCCACCAAAAATTATAAACTCATCAGAAATGGCCTCCAATTAGATTGTTGTAGATGAAAAGCCTGACAAACATTTCAAAGAAAACAAAAAATGATTTCATCTATACTCAAAGAAATCAAAGGAATCAAAGAAGAAAACAAACTCCTGAAGGAATTCCAAGAGAACACAGGAAACCAGCTTAATGAAATAAGGAGGTCATTACAATACATGAGTAATGAAATAGAAATACTAAAGAAAAACCAGGCTGAAATTATAGCACTATAAAACACAGTTAGTCAAATAAAAACTGTGGAAAGCCTCACCAGTAAAATGGATGAAGGGGAGAACAGCACATCTAAACTAGAAGACCAGGTGTCATATCTTATAAAGTCCAACAATGAGAAAGATAAGATAATAGGAAAGAGCCGATTGGAAACGGGAGCCAACCAGGGCTGCATTGGAGGCTGAAATCAAGCAAGGATCAGATACATTATAGACAGTGTTTGTGGGCACCAGAGAACCCTATTGTGGCAGTATTTCATGACAATGATTGGTGACAGCTCCACAACAGATGCCTCTCAGCTAGAGATATCCGCGGACTACATTGGAGGGAGTCACTATGTCATCCAGCCTCATGGTGATACTGAGGACAGCATGAATGATCATGAAGATACAAGTGGCTCAAAAGAAAGTTTCAGAGAACAAGATATATATCTTCCAATTGCAAATGTGGCTAGGATAATGAAGAATTGCATACCTCAAACGGGAAAGATTGCAAAGGATGCCAAAGAGTGTGTTCAGGAGTGTGTGAGTGAGTTCATAAGCTTCATCATGTCAGAGGCAAGTGAACGGTGCCATCAGGAGAAATGGAAGACAATCAATGGGGAGGACATTCTGTTTGCCATGTCCACATTAGGCTTTGACAGTTATGTGGAACCTCTGAAATTATACCTTCAGAAATTCAGGGAGGCTATGAAAGGAGAGAAGAGGATTGGTGGAGCTGTCTCAGCTACAGATGGACTAAGTGAAGAGCTTACAGAGGAGGCATTTTCTAACCAGTTACCAGCTGGCTTAATAACTACAGATAGTCAACAACAAAATATTATGGTTTATACAACATCCTATCAACAGATTTCTGGTGTTCAGCAAATTCAGTTTTCATGATCTGAAGAAATGATGGGAGAGTCAAGAGTGAGAGTGTGGTGCTGGAACAGAGGCAGGGAAGGAAAGGACTGGAGGGAAGACGCCTCTTTGTACATTAAGTAGCTGTATGTAGCTTCCTGATGCTTGACTAATTGAGGTGTTAATTCTGACTTGATAATCTTTTTCACAAATGATTTTAAAGAAAAAAAATTGGATTTTAAAGGTATTAAAATATTTTGTTTTGTATAAGAGTTTGTTGCTCTGTATGACACCTGTATGCATTGTATATTGCAGTTTATTACTGTCAGATTTGTAGACAGTTTCTTATTTTCATATTGAATCATGTTACTTTTGTAATTCAAGCAAGCAGCTGGGTTAATTCATGTTTTCCCTTTTAATAAACTATAAGGGTAGAGTTCATTTTGAATGAAAGTTGCCTTTATTATAAATTTGACTTTGTCTTGCCTATATAATACCTTGCATGGTAACGTAGCTAGCTTTTTAGTATTTCCTGTATTCATTGACTTTTTCTGGTATAGCTTAAGTGCACCATTTTTATCTAGAAGTCCAATGCGCTATCCATTGCGCCACAGAGCCAGGTATGTGCACCATTTTTAAAGGGTATAACTGAATCATTAAATCTGAACGCAGAAGCAAGTGTTGTTGCCCTTCTACACGTGGTGCCCGTTCACAGTGTCCACGCTGTTCACTGCACCTGTTCACGCAGGGTTAGTTACTTGAGTTAGAAGTGTTGGAATTCATTTTAGTTCATTGCACTCTAGAAATGGGGCCCCTTTTGTTTGATACTTGATTGTTTTTCAAAGCATAGCTTCAACTATTACAGTATCTTCTTCCAGAAGAGAACTTTTTTAGTCCAGTGGTGGTAAATGTCCTCGTTTCACATTTTTCATGGAATGTCTGATATCTTATGATGTGGGCATCATCGTGCACACACACAAGTGAACAAACTGGAGATGGTGTTGGGAGTGATGGAAGAGCGAGCCAGCACCACCTGGTTTGCTGTCGTGTTCTTGCAATAAACTAAGCTCAGATAATGTAATTTTGTATAATTTAGTAGTATGTACTTGCATTGTTCCTTTTTTAAAGTGTGGATCTGTATTTTCTCATCTATTCTTTCTAGTGACAACTAGCCCGAGGATTTTGTTTTTAAAAACTATCAAAAATGTCTGTTGTATGGTTTGCCTAGAAGGAAATGTTGAGGATGTTCCCAGGATACTGACATGTGTGAGGCAGAGCAGCTTCCCGGAGGAGCTGACAGAACTTTCCACTTTGCCAGGAGCCTTGAGCACATGGGCTTTTGTGAGGTTAAGAACACCTCACCTCCTGCCCCCTTTTCCAAAATAACCTTTACTGTAGAAAATGCACATAGGAAAAAAGGGGGAGAGGGGGTGGTTAAGCAGAATTAACAATCATTCTACTATGTTGAAATAACTAATGTTAATATTTTGATAACTATCATTTGTCCTTTTACTTTGCTAAATATGTATATTTTTATAAAAACGGGCTCATACTGTGCATACTGTTTTGTAAGCTGCCTTTCACCTAACAATACATTGTGAACACCTTTCCAGGTCCATGCATCGTCAAAAAAAAATAAATAAATAAAAAGATAATAGGAAAGTATGAATGGGAATTTCAAAATACTTGGGACACTATGAAATGATAAAACATAAGAGTTCAGGGTATAATAGAAGGAGAAGAATTTCAATCCAAAGATATAATAAGCATTTTCAACAAAACAATAGAAGAAAAATTTCTCCAAATTGGAAAAGAAATGCCAATGCCAAAACAGGAAACTTAGAACAACAAACAGACAAATCCTGGGAAGATCCTTTCCTTGCCATGTTACAATTAAACCGCTAAACATGCAAACCATAGAAAATATATTGTCAGCAGTTAGAGAGAAAAAGCAAGTTACCTATAAAAGTAAGCCCATCAGGATCACAGCAGATTATTCAATACAAACTTTAAAAGCCAGAAAAGCTTGGAATAATGCATTCCAAGTTCTGAAACCAAGATTACTATATCCTGGAAAGGTATACATCCAAATTGAAGGAGAAATAAGGATATTCCACAACAAAAATAGGCTAAAGAAATTTATGACAACTGAGTCAGTTCTATAGAAAATACTTGAAGGTATCCTTCACATTGAAGAGAAAGCAAAACACACGCATGAGGAAACAGGAGAAAATAAATCATACTCAAACAACAGTTAAAACAAGAGAGTAATGGGAAATCAGGAAGCACTACAAAACAAGAAGAATTGCAACAATAAACCTATACTTGTCAGTAATTAACTCTTAATATCAGTGGCCTCAATGCCCCAAAGCAGACACAGGCCTTTAGACTGAATTAAAAGACTTTAATTAAAAGACTTCTTTAGTATTTAGGATCCTGCTGTTTGTTTCTTACATGAAACTCCTCTCTCAATAAACGATAGACACTGTCTTAGGGTGAAAGTATGAAAAATGGTCTTTCAAGCAAATGGGTCTAGGTAACAACCAGGGGTTGCTATCCTAATATCTGACAGGATAGGCTTCAAACCAACGTTAGTGAGGAAAGATAAAGAAGGTATTAAAGGAACACTTAAAGGATCACAATTCAATCCTTAACATATATGTACCCAATATGAGGGTTCCCAATTTCATCAAACAAACACTAATAGACTTAAGATCACTGGTAATAGCTAACACAATTGTAGCAGATGGCTTCAATACCCCACTGTCATCAATTTCCATGTCATCCTGGAAAAAAATAAACAGAGAGATTTCAGGATTAAGTGATCTCGTGAGACAAATTAACCTAACATATCTACAGAACATTCCATCCAAACACTGCAGACTATACATGCTTCTCAGCAACACATGGAACATTCTCCAAAATAGACCATATATTTGGGCACAAAATAAATCTTAACAGATACAGGAAGATTTAAATAATCTCTTGTACTCTTTGTGACCAAAATGGGATTAAACTACAAATCAACAAGAAAAACTACAGAGCATACAGAAGTCCATGGATAATAAACAGTACACTATTGAATGATAAATGGGTCATTGAAGAAATCAAAAAGTAAATCAAAAAATTCATATAATCCAATAATGATGAGAATAGAACATAACAAAACATTTGAAACACAATGAAGGCAGTCCTAAGAAATTTATAACACTAAGTGCTTATGTTAAGAAATTAGAGAGTTCACAAGTAAACAATTTAATGCTTCACTTTAAGGCTTTGGAAAAAGAAGAACTAGGCAAACCAAAAATCAGTAGACGAGAAGAAATCATAAAGATTAGGGCAAAAATTAATGAAATATAAACCATAAAAACACAATTCAAAGAATCAATGAAACAAAGAGTTGGTTCTTTGAAAGGATAAACAAGATTGATAAACCCTTAGCAAATCTGACCAGAAGAAAGAGAGAAGAGCAAACAATTAATAAAATTAGAGATGAAAAAGGCTCCATTACAACAGGTAACAAAGAAATTCAGAAAATCATAAGAACATATTTTAAGAATATATATACTTGTAAGTTTGAAAATTTGAAAGAAAAGGATGATCTCCTTGATTGATGACCAATCTAAATTAAGTCAAGATGAGGTAAACCATTTAAATAGGCATATAACAAGTATGCCGATCCAAGCAGTTATAAAATCTCTCTGAACTAAAAAAAGTCCAGGTTCAGATGGATTCAGTAGTGAATTTTACAAGGCTTTCATTTAAGAGCTAACATCACTGGTTCTCAAACTTTTTCCATAAAATAGAAAAGGAAATAACACTACCAAAGTCTTTCTTTGAAGCCAGCATCACCCTGATATGCAAACCAAAGACAGAACAAAATAAAAATTATAGACCAATATCCATCATGAACATAGATTCAAAAGTTCTGAGCAAAATATTGGCAAACAGAATACAATAATACATCATAAAGATTATGCACCCCTAACAATTGTGCTTTATCCCAGAGATGCAGGGATGGTTTAACGTATGAAAATTGATAAATTGATAAATTGATAAATGCAATACAGTATATAAGTGTATAAGTATATAAGTATATAAGTATAAGTATATAAGTATATAAGTGGACTGAATGACAAAATCAGTAGATGCTGAAAAGGCATTTGACTCCTGACAGAATGGCTATCATCAAGAAAGCAACTGACAATAAATGTTGGCAAGGATGTGGGATGGGGATGTAGTCTTGTACAGCCATTGTGGAAATCAGTGTAGTAGTTTTTGCAACAGCTAAATAACAGATTTACAATATGATCCAGTTATAGCACTCCTAAGCATATATACCAATGATTCTTCTCACTACCTAAGAGACACTTGCACAATGATGTTTATTGCTGCTCTATCCACAATAGCTAGGAAATGGAACCAGCCTAGATATCCCTCAACAGATGAATGGATAATAAAGATGTGGCACATTTACACAATGAAGTTATATTCAGCAGTAAATAAAAATGAAATCATGAAATTTTCAGGGAAAGCAATGGATCTGGAAAGGATTATACTCCATGAGGTAATCTGAGCCCAGAAAGCCAAGCATTGGATGTTCTCTTCGATATGAGGATCCTAGAGACAAATGTGTAGACTTGTGTGTAAGCTGGAACCAAAATTTGGTAACAAAGGCCAGTAAACTAGGAAAATATATATATATACACATACATACATATACATACATACATACAGGAGAGGGAAGAACTTAAGGAGATGGTATTGTATGTATGTAAGTAGAAGAACAGATTATGTGGAGTGGAATGGCCTTAGAGAGGCTAGGGGAAGAGACTGAGTAAAGTGTGTGTGTGTGTGTGTGTGTGTGTGTGTGTGTGTGTGTGCGTTTGTGATATCTTAAATCAAAATTTAAGATATTCTGAAAAAGACATATGAAAGCTTACTTTTTTTGGATAATGGCACATCCAGAAGCCAAAGATTGTGGTTAGAAAATTTTCTGTGCCAGGGATGGGATACCTTCCAGTGAGTTCTTGACCAGGGAGGTCCCTGTTGCCTCCAAAACATTACAGGCTATTGCCAATGCCCTTGGTTGAGAAACAGATGGTAAGACCCTATTGCTAAAGACTTTACATGCCTACGTGGTAAGGTCACTGAGAAATCAAGCTGGTGCTGAGCTGAAAGCCTTCTCCCTGTAGCCCAGCCAACGGAAAGGTGGAAAAAGATGCACTGTATGCAGCCTTATGAGAGAGAAAGAAGTCATCAGTGGTGAAAACAGAGGACACTGGAAGCCTCAAGTTTGACCAGATAGGCCAAATAACTAAAGTGAGCAATAGTGGCTTGTCTGCTCTAGGGGAAACCAACAGCTCTTTAATGGGACTGGAGGCCCACTCTTTGGGAAGAAATATATCCTTGGTACTGTAAACCTAATTAAAAGCCTATGACAGTGAGATCATGAGCTTTAGGTTTATAAAGCCTGCTCTTGTCTGATTAAATGCCTATATTATGCTCATCAAATTGCCCAGTAAGCACTATACTTAATGTTCATATTCATATATTAATGCTACACTCATTTTGGTTAGAGAAGCTTCTCCTTTCATATGGCAATGACAACTGGGAAGACCCAAAAGGCAACATAGTGCTAAGAAGAAGTAACGGAAGAGTGGCCAGCACTGAAACATCTCTATCACACCGTCCAAGGCTCAGGGTCCATTGCAGAAGAGAAGCCAGAAAGAATGTAAGAGCCAAAGGAAGGGTAAGACTCCTTACAGTGCAACTGTCCAGACAGAAATTAGCCTCAATATCCATGACCTCGCAGTGCCTAGCAGTACCTTCAGAAGAGCCTCATAGTTGGATAAAAAGATGATTCCATTAAATTAAAAGAGAAACTAATGCTGAGAAGGGGAGGGGATATGATGGAGAGTGGAGTTGTGAATGGGAAAGTTGGGTAAGGAACCAAATTATCATGGTGTATTGTCTGTAAGTGTAGAAGTTGACACTAATAAAATTATACATTATAAAAAATACACAATACATTTTCACTGTTGCTTTAAGTTAAAATTGGTCATTCCCAAGAGCCAAAAGAGACAGTGTTTTCCAAAATCAAGCAAAAATTCCTTCATAAGGTATACAGAAATAATGAAAGCATAGGGACTGTGTTTGCATAGATCACACCAAAAGGTAGCATAAGTACAGAAGTTTTCCATTATAGTTAAGGGTACATGATTTCTACCTCACCTAAGTTTAGAAAGAATGGGTTATATTGAAGAAAGTAGAAAATATTTTCAAAAAAGCAAATCTTCAAAGAAGAGAAAACTTGAAAGATGTGATCAGCTGTGCAAAGATCATGAATTGAGGAGCAACATGGACATCAACAGCAGAGTTTATTCTGCAACAAATATTTCTTTCCAATGAAAAGCAGATATTCTCAAAGAAAATTACTTGGCTGTTAGAGCTAAAATAGCTCAGTTAGCAGCTGTTCTAAATGCATATTCAATATTTGTTTTGATATATGTGTTCAGAAAACTGACTTGATGCTATATATAAAAAAAATAAAAATAACTAGTGGTCAATACAAGGAAATAGAGGTAAAATGCAATAAATATTTATGACATTTGATGCATATTTATAAGAAACGATAAGGAAAATAAATCTGTATAGGATAAAAAGAGTTAGCATAAAATTCAAGCAGCTATCAGAGAACAAAAGTCATAATAATCTCAAAGGAAGTAGAAAAGGAGTTATTGTGCAAGTGTTCTAACAAGTGAATAATAATAATCTATTTAGCATTAACATATATGGATTTTAGAATATATATGTATTTCCTACATAATGGTAGTAATGAATATACAAAATATAAATTATTAGTTGATATTAGATTGAATTTATATTGACATGAATGCATGGTAAACATTTTTGTATTTCAAACAACATGTTCAACATTGTATTTGAAGTTAGATTAGTTACAAATAAGCCATGTGACCATATCAATGTTGGGAAACACATGTTTATAATTAGTTGTACTAAAAATTATATCTCATTCAAAATAAACATATTTTAACTTTAACTATTTTATCAATTTTCTAAATACATATTCAATATTTGTTTTGATATATGTGTTCAGAAAACTGACTGGATGCTATTTATAAGACATATATAATACTTAATATCTAATATTATATCCATTTACAGAAACCAAATGGGTAGCATGAATATTACAAATGATATGGAATTCACATATATGTGTGAGTAATCAGTCTTTTTTAGTAGTAATGTATTATACAAAATATAGATAAGAAGTCCAAAGGTTGTAGTTCACCAGAGGCATTATAGTGGAATAGAAAATTTATAAAAATGGTTATGTAAGTAGAAGAACAGATTAATGGTGGTGAGAAGGCCTAAGTGAGGTTATAAGAAGAGATTGGGTAAAGGAAAGGTGGAGGGAGGGCTAGTCAAAATCTAAGAGGATATAAATAAGCCATATGAAAACCTACTTTTTTGGACAATGGAACACTCGGGATCCATAGATTATTACTAGAAAATTTTCAGTGTCAGGGATGGGATACCTTCCAGTGAGTTGTTGGCCAGGGAGGTCCCTGATGCTCCCAAAATATTACAGGCCATTGCCAAAGCCCTTGGTTTCCTACCAGAACTAGATAATAAGACCCTATTGCTGAGGACTCCACATACTTGGGCTGCAAAATCACTGAGAAATCCTGATGGAGCTGGGCTGTAAACCTTTTCCATGTAGACCAACTGACAGAAAGCTGGAAAGAGACAAACTGCATGCAGCCCCATGGGAGATACTTGGATACTTCAAGCCTTATATTTGGCCAGCCAGCCAAATGAGCCAACAGGTACAATAGTGGCACACCTGTTATGGGGGAAAGCAGTGATCTGCTAATTTGACTGGAGGCTGCTCCATGGGAAGGGATACATCTCTAATACTGAAAACCTACAACAAGAGTAGTCATGAGCCCTAGAGGTGTAATGTCTGCAGGTGTCTGGCTAAATATATGTACTACGGTCACCAAACTGCCTGTTAAGAACTTTTTTTAATGTCCATACCCATATATTAATGCAGTGACCTTAGGATGACTCAGAAGGCACCATAGTGCTGAGACAATGTGACAGAGAAGTGCTCAGCACTAAAATATCTCTATCACATCTTCCGAGGCTCAGGGTCCATTGTGGAAGAAGTGGAGGGAAGAATGTAAGAGCCAAAAAAGGGTAGGACTCCTTACAATGTGCTCCTGCAGACACAAAATGGTCTGGATATCCATGACCCTTATATTAGGAGGAAAAGATCATGACATCAAAATAAAAACAGACAGATTGACAGGGGGAGGGGATATGATGGAGAGTGGAGTTTTAAAGGGAGAAGTGGGGGGAGCGAGGGAATTACCATGGGATATCATTTATAATTATGGTAGTTGTCAATAAAAAATGGAAAAATATGAGGCTGGGTATGGTGGCACACACCTTTAATCCCAGCACTTGGGAGGCAGAGGTAGGAGGATCACCATGAGTTTGAGGCCACCCTGAGAATACAGGTCAGGCTGAGCTAGAGCTAGACCATATCTCAAAAAACAAACAAAAAATGGGGAAAAATTAATGGTTATATATACTGTAACTATCTTATGTTAGAATAATATTGCTATGTGTGACAAAATGATTATTTTAAATTTACTAAATGTTTCTTTAATTATAATATATGTATGTCTGGAGATAAATTATTTTAAATTTTTAAAGTGATTTTACAAATAAGGAAAAATGGGTACTTTAGAATTCATTAACTTGTGATTTATATTATTTGAAACATGGCAGAAAAATATTGTTTTACTTTTTGTTTGCTTAAGTTATATGGATTACTTGAATAATTTGTAATACAGTGGATATATAATATAAATATGAAGTATAAGACCAAATTAAGTTACAAGCTTTTGCTCAATACTTAATTTAAAGGCAATATTAGTTCACTCTACTGTCAATATTAAATAAAACAAATCCTAGTTTTGCAAATGCAGCACTTTAAAAATTCATACAAACCACACATTCTGAATTTGAGAATTTAATTTCTATTCATAAATTTCAGGCCAATATTTCTAGTGTTAATATTGTCTTCATAAACAACATTCATGAGCATTTTCATATTAAATGAACTAGTGATCACTATAATACTTTAGTACTTATAATATTCTTGCTTATATTTTAATATATTGCTTTAAGCTATTGACTTGGAAAGATCTAAGTGTTTCTTTTTATTCTTAAACTTACAGTCATGATGATTTACCATAGTTCTCTTACTTTCACAATCCCTTTTTAAATACAAAGTATAAAACAAGGCAATTTGGTTTTTGAATACAAAGATATAAAATAGGGAAATTTGCTTCAACTACTTTATTCCAGGAATAATGGTGTATTTGTTAAATATGTCTTCAGGTTCAAGTAACAAGTACACAGGGTAAGAAACTAAGATCATTTAAAAATATGTCTCATTCAATATCTTCTAGTACAAGTCTTCGATAAAACACACACACAAACATACTACTTCTGTCTTTTGCTTTTAGACCCAAGGTATGTCTCATCCCTGGGATAAAGGTAGAGCTACATCTCATCACATCCAAATGCATCACACTAAGTACAAAGGTTCTGGATTAGTTGAGCTAATACCAAATAAATAAAGATTTCATCACAAAGAATATCGATAAGAACTATTTAAATGTCATTTAATAATGACAAAGATGTCAGTCCACGTAGAAGTACTTAGCTACAAATACACTAAAACCTGGGTTTCAAAATTTACAAAGAAAAGAAAATCTGATAGGAAGTCAAAATTGTGTCTGGACTATAAATTTGGGAAAAGACATTTCTTGGTATTAGGTGGCCTTGCAAAATAACTTGGTACAGGCTACAAGGTAGTTACAGAGTTTGTAGTCTACACTCTTCACCTTGGATCTGCCCAGGCACTATAGGTGTAAGGTCATGGACTTCATGCTATGCCTGAGCTCACAGAGCTATCTTGGGCATGAGCATTTCTCTCCAAGCAAGAGTCCTTTGTAGTCTGGCTGCACATGAGCTGCTGCTGATTGATCAGTTCTTATCACCCTCTTATCACTAGTCCTGATCTTGCTTCCAGCCCTCAACTGCTACCTCCAATACACCTCACATTTCAATCTTACCAACCATACTATCTCCTAGGGGGTGAAAGTGCCATAGAGCTGTCAACAAGTTCCAGATGTGTTTTAAACAGGCCACACCCATCCATGGTCACACAGCACTGTAGTACTGAAAGAAGGTTCTTGCAGTGTGAGGTCCTCAGTCAGGAAAAGACACAGTACCTCCTACAAAGGAAGACAGATGTAAAACTTCTTTTTCATATCATGAGTAGAAGTTGGAGGAAAAATCCTGAAAAAGAAAAGTTAGATTTCAACACAATATAACTAACATTCCTTTCAGCAGTACTGATTAAGACTTTTTTCATTGCCTACTACATCTTGTAAAGATGAATTTTAAGAAGGAAAATGATTTCCAAAATAAACACAAATGCAGGTGTGTTGAGGCTAAGTAAATGCCAGTGACATAGAACTACAATTTGGTAGCCAACATCAGCCTTCACTACTTAAATTTTAAGTAATTACTCACTTATTTGTCTATGATAAACATGTCATATGATCTGTAGCCCTTTGCTACTGGACAGCACAGACATTAAACATTTATATAAGAAAGTACATTGTTCTCTGATGATATAAACTACAGTGTCTTGTCATTTCCAGTAGCAGAAATCAAGATAGATCTAGTATATAAGCATATGATAAAATGTAAATAAGTGGCTGGAGTGCAATTATTCTAAAGTCCCTTGCTTGTTAAAGGGTAAAAATTTCAGCTAAATATGGATGATCTAGCACAAAAATCTGGTAGAAACAAAACCCAGAAAATCTATAATTGTGGTTGGAGATTTAAATATTTCTCTCAGTAATTGATACCACAGAAAGAAAATATGTAATAATATAGAAGATTTTGATCAATATTATCAACAAAACTATTGTAATTTATATTTCTAAGGCACTTTTCCCCAATAATGACATGATATAGATTCTTTTTTATGGACAAATCAATATTATTAAAATGGAGTATATGCAAGAATATTGAAGAAAATTCTCATTAAGTTATATATATATATATATATATATATATATATATATATATTAAGTTTAATATTACAAAAGTGTAACTTTGAAACATAAATATGATAGATGAAATACATAAAATATTTGAACTGCATAAAATATCCAATACTACTCAAGAACAAAAGACAAGACATGCATTCATATATTTAATAAAGTAACTGAATTTGTATTGTAAAACTCCCCATTAAGTACTCTTTATATCCAGATAAATTATTGGTGCATAAAGCTCTAGCAAGTCTACATAATTTTTTTTCCTTAAAACTGAACAAGCATGGATATTAAATAACTCTCTCTAGGAGGTCACTATCATTATGAAACCATATCCAGACAAATGGATGTAAGAGAAGTATAATGAGGATTGTAAGGAAAATATTTGTACTACAGGGTAAGTAGATTAAAATTATTTGAGCATTTGTGGTGATGTTAATATGTGAAATCAAAACCTTCACACAACCAAAAAATAATAATAAAACAGGATCTATATGTAGAAAGTCAATATAAAATTATGATACAGAAAATATTTTAACAATTCAAAAATATTCACATAAGTATATATTATCTAAGCATGTCGTTATAATGACTTCAAGAAAACTATAAAATATCAGCACACATGAAAACATTCTTAACACAAGTTTATCAATAATATTTAAAAGAGTAAAGTGTCTTAACAAATAGTTTGCCTCATGAGTATAAGGTGGATTTAGTTTTTTTTCTCAATTTTTATGAACATTTTCCATGATTATAAAAAATATCCCATGATAATACCCTCCCTCCTCCCACTTCCTCCTTTGAAACTCCATTCTCCATCATATCCCCTCCTCATTTCAATCAGTCTCTCTTTTATTTTGATGTCATGATCTTTTCCTCCTCTGATAATGGTATTGTGTAGGTACTGTCAGGCACTGTGAGGTCATGGGTACCCAAGCCATTGTGTGTCTGAAGGGAGCATGTTGTATGGAGTCCTGCCATTCCTTTGGCTCTAATATTCTCGTACCACCTCTTCTGCATTAGACCCTGAGCCTTGGAAGGTGTGATACAGATATTGCAGTACTGAGAACTGAAGCCATTTCTTTCCATCACCATAATACCTTCTGAGTCGTCCCAAGATCACTGCCATCAGAAAAGAGAAGATTCTCAACCAAAAGCAAGAGTAGCATTAAGATAAGGGTGTGAATATTAACAGAAGTGCTTAATGAGCAGTTTGATAAGCATAGTATATACATTTGACCAGACAACAGCAGATGCTACACCCTAAGGGCTTATGACTACCCCTGTTTTAAGCTTTCAATATTAGGGATGAATACCCTTCCCATGAAGCAGGCCTCCAGTCCAATTAGAGGGCAGTTGGTTTCCCCCATAACAGATATGCCACTATTGCACCCATTGGCTCATTTGGCCTGTCTGGCCAATTATAAGGCTTGCAGTGTCCACTGATGAGTATCTTCACTGGTAATTTCTCTTTCTCCCATTGAACTGCATGCAGAATGGCTTCTTACAGCTTTCTGTCAACTGGTCTACATGGAGGAGGTTATCAGCTCAGTTCCAACAAGATTTCTCAGTGGCCTTGCAGCCCAAGTATGTGGAGTCTTCAGGAATAAGGTCTTACCATCTATTCCTGGTAGGAAACCAAGGACCTTGGCAATGGCCTATAATGTTTTGGGGGCATTAGGGACCTACCTGGCCAACAACTCCCTGAAAAGAATACCATCTCTGGCACTGAAAGTTTTCTAGCAACAATCTACAGTTCCCGAGCTCCATTGTCCAAAAACAGAGGATTCCATAAAATTTATTTATATCATCTTAGATTTTGATTAGCCCTCACTCCACCTTTCCTTCACTCAATCTCTTCCCCTGACCTCACTTTGGGGCTTTTTATTCCCATTAATCTATTTTTCTACTTACATATATACAATACCATCCTATTAAGTACCCCCTTATTTCCTTTCTCTTTTCTTTATAACTCTTTTTCAGCTCACTGGCCTCTGCTACTGAGTTGGTTCCTTCTTACACAGAAGCCCAATCATCTGTAGCTAGGATCTACATATGAGAGAGAACATGCGGTACTTGGCTTTCTGAGCCTGGGTTACCTTACTTAGTATAATCCTTTCCAGATCCATTAATTTTCCTGCAA
The DNA here is from genome assembly GCF_020740685.1 of Jaculus jaculus. NCBI lineage: Eukaryota > Metazoa > Chordata > Mammalia > Rodentia > Dipodidae > Jaculus > Jaculus jaculus. Next base: position 96,300,109 of record NC_059108.1, on the reverse strand, counting down.
ATTTCATAACTTCATTTTTCTGTAATGCTGAGTAGAACTTCATTGTATAAATGTGTCATATATTCCTTATTCACTCATCAGTTGAGGGACATCTAGGCTGGTTCCATTACCCAGCTATTGTGAATTGACCAGCAATAAACATGGCTGAGCATGTATTTCTAAGGTAGTAAGATGAGTCCTTAGGATATATGCCTAGGAGTATTATAGCCGGGTCATATGGTAGATCAATTTTTAGCTGTCTTAGGAACCTCCACACTGATTTCCACAATGGCTGGACCAGATTGCATCTCCACCAGCATTTATGATCATTTTTTTTTCATGATGGTAGCCAATCTGACAGAAGTGAGATATGTATGTAGTTTTCATCTGCATTTCCCTGATGCCCAGATATGTAGAACTTTTTTTAGATGCTTATACGCCATCTGTATTTCTTCTTTTGAGAACTCTCTATTTAGTTCCACAGTACATTTATTAATTGGCTTGTTTGATTTCTTATTATGTAATTTTTGAGTTCTTTGTATATCCTACATATTAATCCTCTATCAGATATATAGCTGGCAAAGATTTTTTTCCCATTCTTTAGGTTGCCTACTTTGCTTTATTCACAGTGTCTTTGCAGTACAAAATCTTTGTAATTTCATGAGGTCCCACTGGTTAATCTGTGGTTTTTCAATATTAGGGATGAATACCCTTCCCATGAAGCAGGCCTCCAGTCCAATTAGAGGGCAGTTGGTTTCCCCCATAACAGATATGCCACTATTGCACCCATTGGCTCATTTGGCCTGTCTGGCCAATTATAAGGGGTTTTATACAGAAAGTTTTTGCCAAGACCAATATGTTTAAAGGTTTCCCCTACTTTTTACTCAAGCAGTTTCAGAGTTTCAGGTCTAATGTTAAGGTTTTTAATCCATTTGGACTTAATTCTTGTGCATGGAGAGAGAGAAGAATCTATTTTCATCTGTATAGATACATAACCAGTTTTCCCAGCAAAATTTGATGAAGAGGCTGTCTTTCCTCCAATGAGTATTTTTGGCATTTTTATAGCTATCAGGACTTACATCTGGGTCCTCTATTCTGTTCTATTGATCTACATGTCTGCTTTTCTGCCAGTACCATGCTGTTTTTGTTACTATGTCTCTGTAGTATAGGTTAAAATCAGGTATTGTGATACCACCAGCCTTATTTTTGCTGCTCAGACTTATTTTAGATATTCAAGAATTTTGTGATTCCAAATGTATTTTGGATTATTTTTTTTTCTATTTCTGTGAAGAATGACATTAAAATTTTGATGGGGATTGCAATAAATGTGCAGATTCCTTTTGGTAAGATTGCCATCTTCACAATATTGATTCTTCCAATCCAGGAACAAGGGATGTTTCTCCACTTTCTAGTGTCTTTTCCAATTTCTCACTTGAGTGTTTTATAGTTTCCATTGTAGAGATCCTTTACATCCTTGGTTAGGTTTATTCCAAGGTACTGTATTTTATTTGATGCAATTGTGAATGGGAGTGATTCTCTGATTTCATCCTCTGTGTGTTTGTTGTTAGCATATAGGAAGGCTACTGATTACTGTGTATTTATTTTGTATCCTGCTACAAGACTATAGGTGTTTATCAGCTCTAAAAGTTTGTTGTGAGAGTCTTCAGAGTCCTTTATATATAGAATTATGTCATATGCAAATAATAATAACTTGATCTCTTCCTTTCCAATTTGGACCCCTTTTATGTCCATCTCTTGCCTTATTAATATGGCTAAGACTTTCAGTACTATGTTAAATAAAAGTGGGGATAGTGGACACCCTTGTCTCGTTCCTGATTTTAGTGGAAAAGCTTTCTGTTATTCCCCATTTAGTAATATGTTGGCTGTAGGCTTGTCATAAATAGCCTTTACTATATTGAGATATGTTCCTTATATTCCTAGTCTCTGTGGAATTTTTATCATGAAGGGATGTTGGATTTTGTCAAATGCTTTTTCTGTGTCTAATGATATGATCATGTGATTTTTGTCCTTTGGTTCATTTATATGATGCCTTACATTTATCGATTTGTGTATGTTGAATCATCCCTGCATCTCTATGATAAAGCCTACTTGGTCAGTGTGAATGATCTTTCTGATATGTTTGCCAATATTTTGTTGAGAATTTTTGCATCTATGTTCATGAAGGAGAGTGGTCTGTAATTTTCTTTTTTTGTTCTATCTTTGCTGGTTTTGCTGTCAGGGTGATGCTGGCTTCATAGACGGAGTTTGGTAGAATTCCTTCTTTTTCTATGTTTTGGCAAAGCTTAAGAAGCAATGATGTTAGTTCTTCCCTGAAGGTCTGGTAAAATTCAGCAGTGAATCCATCTGGGCCTGAATGTTTTAAGTTGGGATATTTTTGATAACTGTTTAGAGCTCCATTCTTGTTATAGGCTTATTTAAGTGATTAATTGCATCTTGATTTAATTTGCATAGGTCATATCAATCAAGGAAATCATCCATTTCTTTCAGATTTTCATACTTAGTGGAGTATGTGCTAATATAATATGTCCCTATGATTTTTTTGAATTTCTCTGGCATCTGTTGTGATGTTACCTTTTTCATCTCTAATTTTATTAATTTGTGTCTCTTCTCTCTTTTGGTCTGATTTCCTAAGGGTTTATCAACCTTGTTTATCTTTTCAACAAACCAATTCTTTGGTTCATTGATTCTTTGGATATTTTTGTTTCTATTTCATTTATTTCTGCCCTTATCTTTATTATTTCTTTCTGTTTACTGATTTTTCGTTTGCCTTGTTCTACTTTTTTCAAGGCTTTAAGGTGAAGCATTAGGTCGTTTACTTGGGACCTTTCTAATTTCTTAATATAGGCACTTAAGCTATATATTTACCTCTTAGCACTGCCTTCATTGTGTCCCAGAAATTTTGGTATGTTGTATTCTCATTATCATTTCACTCCATACATTTTTTGATTTCCTTCTTGATTCCTTCATTGACCCATTCATCATCAGTAGTGTATTGTTTAGTTTCCATGATTTTGTGTATGCTCTATAGATTTTCTTGCTATTGATTTGCAGTTTGATTCCATTGTGGTCAGATAGAATGTAAGGAATTATTTCAATTTTCCTGCATTTGTTAAGATTTGCTTTGCGTCCTAATATATTATCTATTTTAGAGAATGTTCCAGTGTTGCTAAAAAGAATGTATATTCTGAAGCATTTGGATGAAATGTCCTGTGTATATCTGATAGGTCCATTCTTTCTATGACATCATTTAGTCCAGATGCTTCTCTGTATATTTTTTTTCCAGGGGTTACCTGTCAATTGATGAGAGTGGGGTGTTGAAGTAACCCACTACCACTGTGTTTGGTGTTATCTGTAATCTTAGTTCTAGTAATGTTTGTTTGATGAATATGGGGGGCCCCATGTTAGGTGCATATATGTTTAAGATTGTAATGTCCTCCTGTGGGAGTGTGTCTTTAATCAGTATACAGTGGCCTTCCTTGTCTTTCTTAATTAATGTTGCACTGAAATCTACCTTGTCAGATATTAGGATAGCAAACCCCTGCTTGTTTTCTAGGTCCATTTGCTTGAAACACCATTTTCAGCCTTTCACCCTAAGATAGTGTCCATCCCTTGAAGAAAGGTGGGTTTCTTGGAGGCAACAAACTGAAGGATCCTGCTACTTAACCCAGTCTGCAAGCCTATGTCTTTTAGTTGAGCAATTGATACTGTTAATATTAAGAGATAGTATTGAAAGGTGTGTATTTATTTTTGCCTTTGTTTGTAGTTCTTCTGGTTTTACATTTGTTTCTTTTTTTCTCGTATTTTAAATATATTTTATTTAGTTAGTTAGTTAGTTATTTAGTTATTTTATTAATTTTCTATTTGGTAAGTACAGGCAGTTTGGTACTATTATTAGGCTCATCTGTGACTTACCCCCTATCCATTGGCCCCTCCTTCTTGAGGTATATGGGTCATGAATTGTGGAGTTAGCCCACAGTTATGAGTAAGATAAATGTCTCTGTATATCATGACCCAACATGTGGTTCTGACATTCTGTCTACCCCCTCTTATGCAAAATTTCCCTGAGCCATGTTGGGTTCATTTTTGGTCTGATTCAGTGATGAGGTGTTGGGGGCCTCTGGGGCTCTGGCTCTCTGATTAGGTAAGCATTGAGTTTTCTCTATGTTGGTCTCCTTCCCCCTTGTGCTGGTTTCCAGTTCATCAGGAAAATAGCACCCATGCTTGTTTTGCCAATTTTCCTTAGTTTCAGCCCAGGCCCTTTTGAGGTATGATGGGGTGGCTCTCTCCTTAGGATCTGCATCTATCTGAAAAAGAGAAGCAGATTCTCCACCAGAAAGTAAGTTAGCACCAGGACAAATGAGATAGCCCTTACTTTTTTTATAGAGAATTTAATAGGTGTAGACCCTCTTGTGGCCCATGGTTGATAGTAGATTGATATTGGAGAGTGGTCTTATGTTTGGATATTGTCCTGACTTGTTTCCCAGTTCCAGCTATGGGTCTCATAACACTGAGGGGATCAGTTAGCCAAATCAAGAGCAGTTGGTTCCCCACCATGGCTGTGTGCCACTATTGCACTTGTGTGGGCATCACACCAGGTTATTTGATGCTAAGTAGGTTGGACCATGAGTTACTTGGACAGATATTGGTTGTTTCTCCCAGTCGCCCATGTAGCACCTTCTGGCACTAGACACTCTGACTGTCTGGGGACTGACACTCTTCTAGCTTCAAGCCATGCCATTACATTTTATGTGTCAGCTGCATATGGTGTCTTCAGCAGTAGGGTCTAACCCCTAACCTTTGGTGGGTCATCAAGTACTCTGACAGAAATCTGTCATTCTTTTAGAAAACATTGTAGGATTCTCTGATCAAAAGCTCATTGTGGGTGACAGCCCCATGCTGGTACTGGGAGCCCCCTAAGAAAATGAGGAAAAAGGTATATATAGGAGCTATATATAGGATATATATAATATAGGAATTAATATATAGGATATATATATATATATATATATATGGTTTAGAGAGAGAGAGAGAGAGAAGATGTAGAGGATTTAGGTTAGACTTAATCCTACCCTCTCCAGTGTGTTGTGGTTCAGGCGTTTCCTGTAAAGACCTGGTGAATGTTCAGCCATTTGGTCTGCCTTTTAAGAAGTAGAATTTTATAGTACCATTGCTGTTTGGGTCTAGATTAGTGTTTCCCACCCCTCAATGCCCTTCCCTCCCTCCACATCCATCCTAGTGTCTACTCCATGGGATGCTTGCTGGATGTGTAAAGTATCTTGGATAGATTCAGGTTAGGTGCTGTAGATGAGAGACTAAATGGCAATTTTTTTTTTTCTGTGATTGGGTAAATTCAATGAGAATGATCTGTCCCAGGTTCACCGTTTTTCTCAAATTTCTTTGTGTCTTTTTTTCTACTGCAGTAGAGAATTCCATTGTGTAGATATACCACATCTTAGTTATCCATTCTTCTAGTGATGGACATCTGGGTTGATTCCAGCTCTTAGCTATTACAACTTGAGCTGCTATAAACATGGTTAAGCAAATTTCTCTGGCCTGTGGTTTGAAGGTTTTAGGGTAGATGCCCAGTAAGGGAATAAGTGGCTCTGTTGGTATCTCTGTAGTCAGCTATTTCAGGAGTCTTCATATTGCTTTCAAAAGTGGATGTACCATCCTATATTCCCACCATCTGTGGATGAGTGTTCCTGCTTCTCCACATCCTTGCCAGCAATTATTTTCATTTGATTTTTTGATGTTTTCTATCCTTATTGGGGTAAGGTGGAATCTCATAGTTGTTTTGATTTGCATATCTCTGATGATTAGGGATGTGAACATTTTCTTAAGTGTGTTTTTACCATTTGTTTTTCTTCCTCTGTGAACTGCCTGTTCAGCTCTTTGCCCCATTTTGTGAGTGGGGTGTTTGACTTCTTACTGTTTAGATTTTTGAGTTCTTTGTAGATTCTAGAGATTAGGCTCCATCAGTTGGACAACCTGCAAATATTTTCTCCAATTCTGTGGGTAATCTATTGGCTTTGCTTATTTTAAGGTTGTCTGTAAAGGATGTCTTTAGCTTCATATGATCTCATTGCTTGAGTGTCTGCTTAAGATCATGAGGTACTGGGGTTTTGTTCAGGGTCTTTTTCCACTCCTATATCATGGAAAGTACTTCCTAAATTTTCTTCCAGTAGTATTCAAGTTTCTGGTCTTATATTGAGGTTTGGTCCATTGGGATTTGAGTGTAATGCATGGTGAAATGTGCAGATCAAGTTTCAGTTTCTTGCATATAGTTATCCAGTTTGTCCAGTTTGTTGAAGATGCTGTCTTTTTCCCAGCCTATATTATTTGGGCTTTTGTTGAATATCAAGTAGCTGTAGTTGCTTGACCAAAAATCATTAAGGCCATTAATATTTAGGGTAATGGCTGTCAGATTTGATTTGATTCCTGCCATATTGTGGTGGTAGATGTGTGTTGGTGTTTTCATGGGCTTTGAAGTTTTTTGTGCCTACTCTGGATTTGGTTGTTGTGATATGCTTCTTGTAGGCATTTGAGTTTGTTTATTTGTTTCTTTTTTATGGAGAATTTCCTGAAATACTCTCTGTAGGTTTGGTTTTGTGTTCATATAATTATAAAGCTGAATTTTGTCATGGAAAGTTTTTCTTTCACCATCTATTATGAGGGATACTTTGGCTGGGTAGAGTAGTTTGGGTTTGAATCCATAGGTTCTTAGACTTTGGAGAGTTTCACTCTAGGCCCCTCTAGCTTTCAGGGTTTCCATTGAGAAGTCTGAAGTAATTCTGATGGGGTTTCCTTTGAAAGTGCTGTGCTGTTATTCCCTAGCTGTTTTAGGATTTTCTCTTTGGTGTCAATGTTTAGAGTCTTAATGATAATATGTCTTGGGGAGTTTTCCCTTTGGTCCAGTCTGTTTGGAGTTCTGTTGGCTTCTTGTATCTTTATGTGCCTTTCTTTTAAGAGACTGGGGAAGTTTTCTTCAATTATTTTGTTAAAAAATTTCTCCATGCCTTTGGTCTGAAATTCTTCTCCTTCTAGTATTCCAATGATTCTGATATTAAGACGTTTAAGTGTATCCTACAATTCCCTCATGTTCTGTTTGCAGGAACTTTTGAACTTACTGAAGTTTTTGAACTCTCTAACTGTTTCTTCCATCTTGTCTTCAGATCAGAGTTTCTATCCTCCACTTCGCTAACTCTATTCTTGAAAGCCTCTAGAGCGTTGTTCAATTAAGATTGTATTTTCAACTACTTTTCTATGTATCATAACTATTGCTCTATCAAGCTCGCTTTTCACATCATTTTCTGATTTTCTTGTTGGTTTTTGGAATTCATCCTTGCATTTCTTTATGTCTTCATTTAGTATGGCCAGCTGATTTTTAAGGTCCTCTTTTTTTTCACTCTCCCTCAAAACTCTTACCTGTCTTTGAACTTCTTCCCATCTCTTATCAATTTGTTTTAGCTTAGTGATGGTAGCATCCACACAATTATCGGTCCTTTGTTGCTTTCCTGCAAGCTCTACCAGTAGGTTGGTCAAGGTTGCATTGTTCATAGGTTCAGTTTGATGTTCTGATCCTAATGACTCTTCTTTGTTTTGGTTAGATGTATTTTTCATTGCAGGACTGGGTTATCTAACTGGATTTTCATGCATTTGATTTTTCATGTTATTTCTTTTGCGCTGTGATCTGCCCATGACAATTTATGGGCACATGGTTGGGTTGATCAGCCTGGGCTCTAGTGCAATGGGAATCTGAGGCAACCTGGGGCAGTTGCCAAGCAGCCTGGGCTTTGGCTCACACTTGCCAAAGCCGCCTATCTACTGCCTGACGGGGGTGAAAAAGTTGCCTGAATTCTCAAGCGCTAATGTGCCCAAGCTGCCTGCATTTGAGCTTGGAGGGGGATTGAGGTACCAAGCCCAGAAGTAGCCCAAACTCTGTCTGGTAACACTGGGACCCAGAAACAGTCTGTGCTCCCCCACCACAGGAGAATGGGGGATGGCTGGGTATGGCACCGTGATGGGGCATGGGACGGGGTGTGGGATGGGTCATGGGATGGGCCATGGGATGGGCGCAGGACAGGGCACCACAATGGGGCACGGGACAGTGTGCAGCAGTGAAGCACCCAGCTATTTTTTGGAATGGGTGTTCTATCAACCTGCAAGGGGATCCGTGATTCCCTGTCACCCCCCCCCCCCGAGCCCTCCCACTGACAAGAAGCCCCAATAAAAACCTTAATGTCTTGCCTATCTTTCCCTGGGATTTGCAGCACAGCTAGGCAGTCGCTGTCTTGGCCAGAAGTCCACCTTTGTTCTCTTGTGTTAACTAGTATTTGAGTATTGTTTGTTTTTTCTAGGTTTCTTATATGTGTGCTTTTCTATCTCTTCAGCATGGAGGATTCTTTAAAAAAAATGGTTTATTTTTATTTATTTATTTGATAGCAACAGACAGAGAGAGGAAGAGTCAGAGAGAGAGAGAATGGGTGTGCCATGGCTTCCAGCCACTGCAAGTGAACTCCAGATGTGTGCACCCCCTTGTGTATCTAACGTGGGTCCTTGGGAATCCAGCCTGTAATTGGGGTCCTTAGGCTTCACAGGAAAGCACTTTACTGCTAAGCCATCTCTCCAGCCATGGAGGATTATTTCAAGTAATTTCTGTACAGCTGGCTTTGTCTTTAAATACTCCTTTCGACTACTTTTGTGGTGGAATGTCCTTATTTCTCCATCTATTTGAATGGATAGCTTTGCAGGATAATGTAGCCTTGTTTGACAGTTGTTATCTTTGAGAACTTGGAATACATAACTCCATGCCCTCCTGGCTTTTAAAGTTTGTGTTGAGTAATCTGCGATAATCCTGATAGGCTTGCCTTTGTAGGTAAGTTGATTTTTCCAGCTTTCAATATTTTTTATTTGTTTTGTGTGTTTGGTAGTTTGATTATAATATGGCAAGGAGAGTTTTGTTTCAGGTTTTGTCTGGCTGGTGTTCTAAATGATTCCTGTATCTGTATCTGCATTGGCACCTCTTTTCCAATTTGGGGGACATTTTCTTCTATATTTTTGTTGAAGACACCTACTATGCCTTTGGAGTGAAATTCTTCTTCTATTATGCCCTGAATTCTTATGTTTGATCATTTCATAATGTCCCAAATATCTTGAAATTCCCGTTTATACTTTCCTATTAGTTTGTCTTTCTCTTTGTCGAGCTGTATTTGATCTGCCACCTGGTCTTCTAGCTTAGATATTCTGTCTTCTCCTTCATTCTACTTGTGAGATTTTCTACAGAGGTTTGTATTTCATCAACTGTGTTCCTTATTGCTACTAATTCTGACTTGTTTTTCTTTATTATTTCTATTTCCTTATTTATGTGTAGTATTGACCTCTTTATTTCATTAAATTGCCATCCTGTGTCTTCTTTGATTCCTTTGATTTATTCTTTGACTTCTTTGAACATATTTATATTCATTCTTTTGAAATCTTTCTCAAGCATTTCCTCTAGCTTGTTCTCACCAGAGGTCATATTTTTTATTTTTAAAAATTTAATTATTTGAGAGTGACAGACAGAGAGAAAGAGGCAGAGAGAGAGAGAGAGAGAGAGAGAGAGAGAGAGAGAGAGAGAGGGAGAATGGGCACACCAGGGCCTCCAGTCACTGCAAACAAACTCCAGCCACTTGCTCCCCCTTATGCATCTGGCTACCGTGGGTCCTGGGGGAATTGAGCCTTGAACCAGGGTCCTTAGGCTTCACAGGCAAGCACTTAACCACTAAGCCATCTCTCTAGTCCTGGAGGTCATTTTTGATTTTTGATGCATTAATACTTTTTTGGTGGATTTATATTGTCTTGATTTTTGGTGTTTCTTGTGTCATTATATATATATTTCCTTTCTGCATTATTTAATGATTGGATTTTCTAGTTATCTGGGTAGTATTAGATGTATCAATCAATCTGGTGTTATATATCTTCAGGGTAGGAACTTAAGGCACTCGGTGTGGCTCTCAAGACTCTCAGAGTATCTACAAAAGTGTTGGGTTTGCCTGCTATGAGAATATTCAAGTAGGCTGAGTGGAACAAAATACAAATAGTTTCTAAAACTTAACTAAACAATGTACACTTTCAATGAAAACAGCACAGAGTTCCAGATCCTCTAACTGCCCCTTAGGGTGTGTGGTGCCCCACCTACTTCCTTAATCCTAACAACAAGGAGGTTAAGATTTCTGATCTGTTGAGGGTTCCAACTCAGCTTGTGACCAGGTGAGATCCTTTCCTAATGTATAACCGAACAAGAAACAAAGCCACTGTAAATAAAGAAGCAACAACTATCAAGCCCAAACTATAGCTTATTTAAAATGGCAAATCTGACCATCCATCATATTTAACATATAATTTATCCTGATATGGAAGGTGCAATTAGCACTTCTGATTCAGGCCTATATACCAGGTTTATTAGGTGGGTATTGACCTGGTATAATACCAGTTAACTATGGGGATGATTTTGTTCTCAGTTATGCTGTGCTCATGCTTGGGTCCCTCTTTGGTACACTGGGGATTCAAGTAGGCTGGCAGGGTCACTGGATCACTGCTCTGTTTGCTGGAGCTGGGCACTGGTAGCAGGGGATGGAATTGCATGGAATCAAATGCTGAGTTATTAATTAAAATGCATCTTGAAAGGGTATAAAATTTGGAAATATACTGATGAAGTGGTGTCATTGAATTATTATCACGGGGAATTAAAGTACTGAAGCATATGGCCATGTAGCATTCTTTTTGTTATTGACAAGATAATGGCTTAGACAGGATGAAAGGGAATAAAGATAAAGCAATGAGATCATTTTATTTTCTAGGAAATCAGTGATGGAGATTGCACTAAATAAATAGAAAAATGGATAGGAAATATAACACATTAATAGAAATATGCTATAATAACATTTCATTAGTTTCTTTAAAGTGCCTGTAAAGGTAATGATTTTTGTTTTCTGTGAACATTAAACTTACTCTCCACCAAATTTGGTGTTGGCAGATAGGACTCTAATAATGTTACTTCCATGCAACCAGCTGGCTCTTGCAGTTTCTTTAACATGGGGAAACAGGAAGGAGACTAGAAGGTAGGGGAGATTTAATACAAAAGAATCAACTTCCTTTTACTGTTACTTTGCTCCTTAAAACAAGTCAATTCTAGTATCTGCTGGCTTTCATCTCTAGTTGGTTACCCACATTTTGAGAGATGATGAATTTATATGCCTTCTGAGGCATTGGAAGTAGTATTTGTTACCGAAGGTTTGTGTTCCATCCACAGAACTGTTCCTATGTGCTTTGTATGTACTAGTCCTGAGCTCTCCCCTTGATCCACAAACTAAAGGGAAGAAATCCATCCTGTAGTTTCTATACCACTTTGATCCCAGTTATCTCTAGAGCCTCTGTCTGTGCTGGAGACAATTATCTATTTTTATTACATTTTTTTCATTTAAAATAACCATTAATATTTTCTTTCACTGAATCCTAAATGGTAAACTTCCAATTTAATAATGTCTGTGAAAGGAAATCCTCCCCCCCTCAAAAAACACAAACATATGTCACTCCACATAGGACTTAGATGACAGATCAAAGTACAATTGTACCAGAACCAGTTTGGATGAAACTATAAATTTATTGGGGTGACATACAGAGCAGGGTGAGGGGTTGTTTACAGGAGCAATAGATAACCCAAAACTAAGTACATCACTGGAAAAACCACCCCATGTTAGGTGATGAGTCAAAGTGGTTGCTCTGGAGCACACCATGCTACCTAGAGGCAGCTGAGCTGAGCTAAACTAAGTCTTCAGTCACTGCAGGACTTGATGCAGCAAGTCAGAGAAGGGGAGAATATCTTCCCAAGAAGTTGTTTACCCTATTATAACCTGTAGGAATTGAAGTTTGAATATTTTTCTGAAGTTTTAATCATCCAAGAATTCTTAACCACTTGCCTACCTTCTCCCACCAAGAAGAAATATTTCAAATCAGAGTAAATTGCTACACACCACTAGTGAGTCTGGCTATTCAACACTTATTTGCTGCTCTTATTTGGGAAGGGGTTGTGTGACCTTTTTAAAGTTTCATTTCTCCTAGACTGTTGACAGTTCAATCCAGAAGGGAATATTTCAATTTGGAGAAAATTGCAATACAACATTTTCCTACTGAAAATTATCTGGTAGTAACCTTATCATAAACTGTTAAAGTGAAATTCTTTGAAATTTACAGAATTATAGACTAAATTTTTGCCTTTTAGAAAAACAATTATACTCATCTTTACAAAGAGAAACATTTGTTGTTTTCCTTTAACATTCATATATTTTACATACTTTAATAAGAGTTATATTTTAAAGAGAAGTGGTCAATGGTAGCTTAATAGTGGAGAGTGGGCTTATGTTTGGATATGGTTCTGACTTGTTTCCCAGATCCAGCTATGGGTCCCATACCATTGAGGGGATCAGTTAGCCAAATCTCATGGGCTACAAGAGGGCCTACATCTATTAAACTCTCTATAAAAAAAGGAAGGGTTATTTCATTTGTCCTGGTGCTAACTTACTCTCCATTGGAAAATCTGCTTCTCTTTTTCAGATAGATGTAGATCCTAAGGAGAGAACCACCCCATCATACCTCAAAAGGGCCGGGGCTGAAACTAAGGAAAATTGGCAAAACAAACAAGGGTGCTGTTTTCCTGATGAACTGGATACCAGCACAAGGGGGAAGGAGATCAACATAGAGAAAAATCAACTCCCACCAAATCAGAGAACCAGAGCCTCAGAGGCCCCCAACACCTCATCACTGAAGCAGACCAAAAATGAACCCAACATGGCTGAGGAAAATTTTGCAGAAGAGGGGGCGGAAAGAATGTCCGAGCCACATGTTGGGTCGTGATATGCAGAGACATTTATCTTACCCTAACTGTGGGCTAACTCCACAATGCACGACCCATATACCTCAACAAGGAGGGGCCATGGGGAGGGGAATAGGTCACAGATGAGAGTAATAATGGTACCAAACTGTCTGTATTTGCTGAATACAAAACTAATTAATAAAAAAATAAATAAAATGTAAAAAAAAAAGTGATTAAGATTATGATGAAAGGGGTCCTTCTGGCACCATGTAACCACTAGAGATTTGAGTTTGTTCCTTAGGGAGACCAAAGAACTGGATGCCCCAGGACAGCTAGAAACAGGAAGATGGAGAAAACAAAGTAATTGTTTTATTATTAACAATACCCCCAGATGGGATTGGAAGGGAAAGAACTGGGGCTATATCTGAGTGGCTCCCCGGGTTGAGGGGTTTATAGAGTTGCACACTTCTCTTTCACCTTCCTTTATGCTGATGGTGTATCCACTCCTTATCTTCTCATTGCCCTCTCTTATCAAGGACTTCATTCCTTAGTTGGACAAGAGTGTGATGTAGCATGGATTCCTGGATGCCTTCCCTATCTCAATTCCACAAATTCAATCTGGTGGAGGTGGAACTGCCTCCCTCTTCAGATTAGTCTGACAGCAGGATGCCTCTTCTTCCACTTTGCCAAATAACGTGTTTCCAAGTCACAGCCAGGGTGGGTAGACATGGAATCCTCTTACCAGGGACGTGGGGCTCTGTGGCTGCAGTGCAGTGTGCTGCAGGCCATAGCTCCTGAGGTTGTCATGGCCAGGGTCATTTTCTTGCATGGCGGTTGCATCTTGGAGCCCACGCCTGATGGTGCATTAGGAGGTGCACTTCCTTTTGGGGTCATGTGTGATCACCTCCTGCTTTGTCATGCCCTGCATTATGCCAGCTGGAGACATCACAGGAAAATCAGCTGATCATCAGCTTTGTGACTCCTCTCAATGTTACATAAAAATAGAAGAGGTTATATAGCAAATGAAAAAATGCATTCAGAGTTTTGAAGCAATAGGTATGTAGGTATGATAATTCATGACAAAATAGACTTTTTTTTTTCTGAAAAACAGTGCTTTCATATCCATAAGTATCCCCTAAAAGACTATGTATTAAATACTTGGCCACCAGGATAGTGCTATTGAGAGATGATAGACTCTATAAGAGGTGAGAGACTTTAGGTCATGGGGAATTCCTTTGAAGGGAATGTTTGGGATCTCAACGTCTCTCTCTACTTTGTGCTTTTTGGTTATAAAGGGAGCACTTAAATACTCCATTGTAGTCTATACAATCACCACTTGATACATCTGCCTAAGAGAAATAATTGTACCTGTTCATGAGGCGGAACTTCTAAAGCTACAAATCAACATACATCTTTTCTCTTTACAAGGTAAGTAGCTCAATTGTTTTGTTACAAGTAGCCAATGGGAAATTATACTTATGATATCTATATGATTCCCCCTGAGACATTTGTCATACTCTTGGTATAGAAATCAAAAGGAGTAAGAGAAAATAATCCATGGCTCTATAATATAAAAGCAACATTTTTGCAGGCATGATAAATCAGTCTTACATTCCATAGTAAAAATAACATTATGTCATATTGAAGAGTATTTCCAATCATAATTAATTGAGCTAGTATATTAATATATTTCATCTAATGTTATTTGTAAATACTTTTTAATTCTATAAAGTATAATATAAATAATTAAATCTACCACAGAATGGCAGTTGAATGTAGTTGTGAGAAATATGTAGGTGAATATGTGAAAGTAATTTAAACATTCCTCAATTAATGAATAATGCTTCTAAGAGATTTTCATAGTATAAGCTGGTTTTCTTTAAGTTTTTGTAATGACTATCTAAGTGTGCCTTGGGGAAAAGTTGAAGATTATTTTAGTCCACAGATGGCAAGTTTTGACAACAGCTGATTTTCTTAGTGAAATCAGCCAAGGTCATTTTGATGTTTATCATTCTTATATCAAGTCTATTTTGGCTCAAGAGGTGTAATGAATCACAATTAATTCTATATGGTCAAGAAACCCCAGACAATAAAAGTTTATTATTATTATTAATTATTATTATTATACAGTTATTAAAAAATCCAAAGCATATAAAGTAGCTGAGATAAATATACTTAGATCATTTCTGTGTCTTACTTTTAAAGACAAATAAGGCAAAAGGATTAACTATTCCTTTTACCCAGTTCTCAAAATGCTACAGATATTGTGGATAATATATATCCTTGAAGTACAGATATAATGGGTTTTTAGCTGGTAAGCAGTTACTACAATGCAAGAACCTTGCTTCACAATGCATTGTGTATTAGCGTCAGATATTGTCTATTAATCATCATTCTGAGTTGCTTCTACAACTTTTCCAGGTGTGAGAAACTGTGTAACACATACCCATGATTCAGAAAGCGACTTAAGAGTCCCATGAGTTCCCTCCAAGAAATATATGTGCTGAGTCTTCACTTTACAGGGAAGAACAAGTGCACTGTTGCCTGTATTGTCTAGAGAGAGCTCTTTACTTCTTCCCCTTGTGCCTTGTGTTAGATAGTACTTAACCTAGAAATCCATAGAAAGATTGAAAAGTCAGCCTGTAAAAATTATTGAAATCAACACAATTAATCATATAATGAATTCTGTACACCTCAGGATGTCTATGATCCTATTTGTAAAATAAAAATACATTCATGAGATTATAATTCATATCAAGTTGTACTTCTGATTGTGTCCCTGAGATTTTATTGTTTTTAAAGCTATTTTCTGAGTTTCATTGAAATCATTTCTTGAAAAGCAAAACTTCACATGATTATTATAGGATTATAAAAGCAACTGCCACTTATTTCATACAGTAATTCTATCTTTAACAAATTTCTAGCATAAGAAAATGTCTTTATTTCTGGAAATTAAAAATAAATCATTGTAGCCAGGCATCGTGGTGCATGACTTTAATCCCAGCACTTGGGAGGCAGAGGTAGGAGGATTGCCATGAGTTCAAGGCCACCCTGAGACTACAGAGTGAATTCCAGGTCAGCATGAGCTAGAGTGAGGTCCTACCTTAAAAAATCAAAAACAGATAAATAAATAAATAAATCATTGTGGTACTATATACCATTTTCTACATAGAGTCTTAATTTGTGTCGTGTTACATATTTCAGTTGAACCAAGATGTAGATGGAGCTATTTCTCATTCCACAAAGCTTTCAGTTGTATATGGCCACTAACAGCCTAATTCCCAACAGAGATAAAGGTCTTATGGAACATGGTACATGGCATTATATGTGTAAAGAACAAAAATAAGGCAAAACAAAACAATATTTTAAAGCCTTTAATCCCAGCACCTGGGAGGCAGAGGTGGGATGATTGCCATGAGTTTGAAATCACCCTGAGACTACACAGTGAAATCTAGGTCATCCTAGGCTAGAGAGAGACTATCTCACTAAAGAAAAAAAAATCAGAAAGAAAAACAAAACAAAACAATAACAATAAAACCCTAAAATACAGTTATATACTTATGCAAGCCACAGCTGAAGCAAGCTCCTGTTGCAAGTCCTTCACCCTATGTTGGTAATAGCTCATAGTATAAGCTGAGATAAATGCTATACTTCATCAAATTTACCCTTGAAAAGCATTTGGTCATATCAGTTAGAAAGTAATTACTACAGAAAATTCTTGCTGAGAAATGGGGCTATTGCTAAGATAAGCCTCACAAAGTGGTATATAGGCCTTTAGTACTACTTATAAGAATTCTGAGAGATACACAGACCATGAAGGGCAAGCTTATGAGGTTCCAGAGTGGAAGCAGTGGTTTGATTATGAACTGGGCTAGAAGTAATTGATGTGATATGCTGTCAAAGAAACTGGCTGCAACTTCCCATGTCCTTAGAACTTAAATCATGCTGAAGGCAAAGTTAATGGACTGATTTGTTGGAGGAAATCACTAAGAATAGGATTACACTAAGAAAGGATAACACTAAGATACTGCTGAGAAAGCAACTGTAACTGTTAATGAAATCAGCACCATTGAAGAGAAACCTCCTTCACTGCATTGGAGAATGAAGAAAGATATTTTGAGGGAAGAATCACACTCATGGGAGGGTCTATGTTGTAAAATCAAAATTCATTCAAAGAAAGCATGCTTTAACTGACAAGGTTCCTTGCTGGAACATAACTGCCTAGGCAGTGTTTCACCATGGTCAGCTTGGAAGCCATTCAGAGGCCTCTACAAGGGTAGCCCAAGGGGGTTGTGTTGCATTCCAAGCTTATCCAAATCTTACTGATTTTGAGGCATGGAAGACAGTAGATTCCTTGTGTGTAATTTTTATTTTATCTTGCTTCTTGGGAATCAGAGCCCAGGCAATGAATGGCAAGGTCAGAGTAACTTCAGTGAGGCTCTGAGAGGACATTATGTGAAACTAGGAAAGTTAAACTAAGTTGAAATGAAAACCCCAGGAGACTCTCTGTAGCAAAATTCATAGGTCATCTGCCAGGAAAAACTATATGTTCAAAGTGGAGAGGTGCTAACAGAGTGGCAATGAGTCTTACAGGCTGCAAAGCCTGAGGGACAGAGACTCCCAAGCCCTATGGATATTAGAGGATCTCATGATAGGTTCTAGGTGCCTGTCATAGAATATCAGGGATTTACTGTTTTCCCTGCTAGGTTTAGATCTTGTTTTGGACCAATCATTCTTTGCTGTGTTTCTTTCTTCCTGTTTGAATTTTAATGATAATGTTTTATGGATACATGTTTGAAGCATATAATTTGTTTCTTAGTGTTATATGACCTGACACTTAAGGGACTGCCTATATCTAAGAAGACACATCACACTTACCATTTTGAATACTGTTTTGACTGTTAAAGACTATGAAGAATTTTAAAGTTGGACTGAATGTATTTTGTCATGACTTGGCCATGAGTCTATGATGAAAATAGGTGGGTGAATTCTGACTCAAAAGTGTCATGTTTGATGGGTGTGCTGATGCACTCCTTAATCCCAGCACTCAGGAGGCAGAGGCAGGAGGATTGCCATGAGTTCCATGCTACCCTGAGAATACATAATAAATTCCAGGTTATCCTGAGATAAATGGAGATCCTACCTTGCATAACAAAAACAAAAACAAAAGAGTTATGTTTTAATGTCAATTTCACAAGGGATGGACCTGTGATAGTTAATATCTTGTTTCCAACTTGCCAATTTTCAAGTTACCATAGGAGAAAAATCTTGGTTATGTCAGTGAAGGGTATCCTAGATTAGGTGAATTGAGTTCGGAAAAAAGCACCCTAACTGTGAGTATAATTATGCTATTAACTTGGATCTCAGATGGACTGAAGACAAATAATAATAATAATAATAATAATAATAATAATAATAATGTAACCTGAGAAAGAACATTCATCACTGTCTGCTTTCTCACTGGAGACTAAAAGTGACCAGCTGCCTCAGGCTTCTGCTGCCATTCCTTCCCTGCTATGATGGACTTGAATTTTGAACTGTAAGTTGATAAAAATCCTTCCTTATGAATTTTAAATTTCTTCTTGTCAGTTATTTGGACACAGGAATTTAAAAAAAGTAGTCACTTTCAACTCTGTCATTTAATTTAAATTTCAAAAAAGAAAAGCTTAGAAATGGCAAAAGAAGTTAGATGAGTATCAGCTTCCATAGAGATAGTATGAGTAGAGTGAGAAAAATTTCTAAACTATAAATATAATCTTATAACAGTATAATCTCCATAGTAGTTATTAATATCTAAGTATAAGAAAGAGAATGTTTCATAGTTAATTCCAAAGAACATGTAATGTTAATATGCAAAAAATCAGGACTGTGTGGGGAAAACATTCCTAGTGGGATAAGACAAAGCAAAACATGGCCTTTGTTAAAGAACACTTCATGTTATCATTTGGCCAGTTCTATATGGATCAAAAGTATTGCAATAAGTGGGAGAGTTTGGGGGAAATCAGAGCACATTAAGAAAACTGAAGATGTGTGTGTGTGTGTGTATCTCTGTGTGTATATGATATATTGTATGTGGGTATAAGTCTGCTTGTGCATGCCACACTGTACACGTAAAGAAAGGTTGTAGGACAACTTTCAGGTCAGTCCTCACCTTGCAGCCTATCTTAAGCAGAACCTGTTTCTCTTATTTTCATTCTCATTCCCTTTTCCCCATTCTTATTGAGTGTTGCACTTGTGGAAAATTTCCAAGGGGCTGAGAACTTTCTTGTCTCTTGCCTTCAAGCATGCTGGGATTACACCTTCTAGTTTTTTGTTGTTGTTTTTTTGTTTTTAATGTGCCATCTGTGGGATCAAACACAGGTACTCTGACTTGAATGGCAAGCACTTTATCCGCTGAGTCCTTTCTCCTTTGATGGCATTCTTGTTGAAGGTCCCCAGGGTATTCTGTGGTATAATTTTTGCATGTTCTCCAAAGTTTTCCTATTGTTCTTTTCCAGCTGATTGGGCTTTGGGGAGTGATTGGATTATGAAACTCTGACCTAATCAATTCATTAATCCTTTGATGATAGAAAGTGGTAAGCTCATTTGAGAAAATCTGTCTCATCTTTTATCCTTTCCTTTCTCCACTTCTCTCCCTTTTCTCTCTTCCTTTCTGTTTTCTTTGTTGCTGTGGTGATTTTATTCAGATGCCCCTATAATTTTAGGTATTTTGAATGCAAGGTTCCTAACTGACAGTGATTTGGGAATTAATGCCTCCTGGAGGCAGTGTATCATTGGGGGCAGGCTTATGGGTGTTATAGAAAGCTTCCTCTTGCCAATGTTTGGCACACTCACACTCTCCTGTTGCTCTTGTCCATCTGATATTGGCTAGGAGGTGATGTCCATCCTTTGCTTATACTATCATTTTCCCCAACCATAATGGAACTTCCCCTCGAGTCTATAAGCAAAAATAAACTTTTTTTTTTTCCCCACAAGATTTTCTTGATCAGGTCTTTTCTGCCAGCAATGAGAACCTGACTGTAACAGTAAACTTGGTTCCAAAAAGTGGGAATATTGCTGCTTGAAACCTAACTGTGTGGCTTTGGCCTTTTGGAGATGATTTTCAAGAGAAATGTGAAAGGATTTAAAACCTTGTCTTAAGAGATGCCCTGCAGTGCTTTAAGTGCAGCTTCATGGACTATTTTGGTCATAGTTGAAAGACCTGAATGCAGTAGGAACTGAGTACTGTAAGGATTGGTTTATGAGAATGAGAAAGAGCTTTGCCCCAATTGGACTAAAAGCAGCTTGTGTGAGAGGCTTGCTATTATGCCCATGTCCTAAGAATTTGTGCAGGTTTGCATTACATAGAAATGGACTGGTGTGAACATAGGGATATGTTACAGAAAAAAAAATAAATATTTGGGCTAAAACTTCTGCCCATTTAACTGTAATTTTATGAGAGATTACAACCATGGAGATTGAGGCAGCTGACCTGCATTGGGACAACAGGAAGAATGCAGATTCTTTTGAAGGGACCTGAGTGGTGAAGGAGTGTCTTGTTTTCCAAAGCTTTCTATGCCCCCACCCCAGATTAACATGTTGGCAGCCCACTGGGTACTATGGAGTATAACAAATGCAGGAAAGAGAGGGTCATTGAAATTGCAACATGATCTTGTGCTTTGAGAATGGGCAGTGTGTAGCAGGTTTGCTGGATTGCCTATATGGAGACCAAATGGAGCTGTGAAGATGAACTGTGGGTTCCAGTGGAAACTCAGTTGAGATGACACTACTATGGGATGGCTGCCAAGGATAGCTACC